>NC_138050.1:70774994-71974994 GCF_964194185.1 Rhinolophus hipposideros
GAGCACTTGGCAAGAACTGGCAAGAACTGTACAAGAAAGTTCAGTTCGAAATGATAGTTTGATAGAAATGATAGTTCAAACTAACATATGGAAATCGATGACAAAATCCTTAAGATCACATTGCCAAAGTGAACACAACTATTTAAAAAAAGTTACATAATGATAAATTGATTTAATCCTGGGTGTACAGGTTTGGTTTACTATTAGCAAATCTATTGTGGAATTACACTGTTTTAAAAGATTAAGTTGAAATACCATTTAATCTCTTCATTAGAAGCAGAAACTACATTCAATAAAGGGCACTGCTGATTAATCATAAAAGCTCTTAATAAGCCAAGAGTAGCAGAAAACTTCTCTGCACTGAATTAATGGATACCTACTTCAAATCTAGTGTAATTATCATATTTAATATTGGAATGTCAGAAGCATTCTTTTCAAAATCAAGAGCACTAGAATACACCAACTACCTCCCATTTAATTCTTTATTGAATGATGATTCTAGAAAATTCAGTAAGACAGTGGATTGTAGTAAAAACTTAAGGGCTGGAAAAAAATCAGAAATGTCATATTTCATTGACGATGCAATTATTCTCAAAGAATACGCAAAATAATCTGGTTATGGAACAATTAATTTTCTTTTGCATTTTTTCTTCTGTTCCACACACTAAAAAAAGTTTAGGAAGAAGATTAAAGGAATAAATGTGAAAAGCAAAGATTTAAAACATTAAGGAAAGAATGATGTAGAATATATTTATCATTTGGAGTAGGGTAGGGTATTTTAATCAAGATTTTAAAATTATGCTTGACAAAGAATGAATAAATAAAATTTCATTAAACACCATATTAAAAAAATCTTGAAGCAAATGTGTTCAGTGCATTTAGTAAAAATAATATTTTAATAGACGACTCCTGAAATGAATTTAAAAAATAATGGAATCGCAGGTATTTCGCTGAAGAACAGACAAAAAAATTATAGTGTACTTCATAAGTACTAGAAAAAATACAAGTTAAAAACTACAATGACATGTCATTTTAAGCTATCAGTTATGCAATGGAATATTCAGCAATTTGTATTTGATATTTCCTAATAATAAACTTCAGGCTAGTCATTTTGTAGAAAGAAAACAAACAAAAAGAACCACAAAAGTAAATCTACATTCTTTTCCTTGCATCCTAACAGATTGCACATGATTTTTATTTGTCCTTTTCTGCTTATATTTGCTATGATTACCTCATTAAGGTACTGTCTGCCAGGTTTTACTCTGTAAAGTAATTAATTTTCCCATTGTTTTTATTAATTAGTAATTTGTTGGTAGATATTTGAGACTACGTAAATATTCTATTTCTCAACAAAATTTAATCATTGGTTTTACCATTCATTAAAGATTCTTTTACCATATGACCCAGCAATCCCTCTCCTGGGCATCTACCCAAAAAATCTGAAAGCATTTATCCATAAAGACATATGAGCTCCAATGTTCATTGCAGCTTTATTTATGGTGGCTAAGACATGGAAACAACCAAAATGTCCTTTGATAGATAATGGATAAAGAAGTTTTGGTATATATACACAATGCAATAGTATTTGCCATAAGAAAAGATGAAATAGTAGCATTTGTCACAACATGGATGGATCTTGAGATTATAATGCTAAGCAAAATAAGTCAGAGAAAAGTTGAAAACCATATGATTTCACTGATACGTGGTATGTAAAACTGAAAACAACAAAAGAACAGAAAAAGAAATGAAGAAACAAGAACTCATAGACAATAGTTTAAGCGTTACCGGAGGGTAAGGGGGGAGGAAAGTTGTAGAAGAGGGTAAATGGGGTCAAATATATGGTGATGGAAGGAGAACTGACTCTGGGTGGTGAACACACAATGTGAGTTACAGACGAAGTATTATAGAATTGTACACCTGAAATCTATGTAACTTTATTAACAATTGTCACCCCAATAAACTTTAATTTCAAAAATGAAGATTCTTTCATGAAACAATTATTATAAGAATGGCTTTAAATAATGACTTTTCAACTTTATCATTCTTCTACATGTATTTTTTAAAAATTATACTGCATTAAAAAGTTTTTCTTCTGCCATAGTTATTTATTTGTATATTCATTTATTGTATGGACTCATGAATTATTTTATTCTACGGATTTTAAATCTTTAATTGTATTTTATTTAATTTAATGCCACTTCAATCTGTCTGTATTATTGCTTCAGACTTTCCCATCATTTTTCAACATAATTTTTACTTTCTAGTACACCAAGATTTTCTAGGCTCATCTTGTAGTTCTCTTGTCCAAACCTGGGATCAACATCCTTTATTACTTCATTATTAATGTTGAAGTGTTTTAATAACAGTTGTCTCAGTGCTTTTTTTGCAGGTAAATTGTCCTATGCACATGTGGTCCCTATCAATATTTACTTCATTTTAGAGGGTTTTGTTTAATTTCCTTATGATTAGTGTCATTTGGGAGGAAGCTTTCAATTGGTAAAACATGTTATTTTTTTCTTTTTATAGCGTAGTTAGGGTTAGGTTAGGCATCACCGAACTGCAGTCAACGGGTCAAATTAGACCTGTTTTGGTTAACGAAGTTACTAGAAAAAGTCATGTCTATTATGTATGCATTATCTATGGGTGACTTCATACTACAACAGGAGAGATGAGTAAATGTGACATAAATTGTATGTCCTAGAAAGCTGAAGATATTTATTATCTAGTCATTTACAAAAATGTTTTCCAACTTCTGGTATAGATGTAAAGCACTAGGTGGTAGACTTGGCACTTTGGGGTAGTTTATGAGATTCTTAGATCAAGAGCGCCCTCTTCTGTTAGTGTAAGTGTGTGTAGCTTCTTTAATGACTGGTGCTTCCAATTTACTAAGCTGCTATTGCAGTAGTCCGTCCTTACTGTAGTTTAGTTTCCACAGTTTCAGTTACCACAATCCAAAAATATTAAACTGGAACTTCCAGAAATAAACAATCCATAACTTCTAAATTGCACACTGTTCTATGTAGTGTGATGAAATCTTGCACCATCATGTTCTGCTTTACCCTGGACATGAATCATCCTTAGTCCAGAATGTCCACTCTATACATACAGAAAAATGAGGTATTTTGAAAGAGAGAGGCTATGGTCACAGAATTTTTGGTACAATGCATTGTTATAAATGTTCAATTTTGTTATTGTTGTTAATATCTTACTGTGCCTAATTTATAAATTAAAGTTTATCACAGGTATGTGTACATAGGAAAAAACATATTACATATAGGGTTTAGTGTTATCCATAATTCCAGGCATCCATGAATCCAGGATCTTAGAATGTGTCCCCTACAGATAAGGAGGGACTACTGTACTTGTCTATTTAGGTACATTATTGTTGTTATTTTTATAGTAGTTTTCTAAATAAACAAAAAAAGCATATCCTTATTTTTGGCTTATCGATAAATATATTATTTAGGAACTCTCCTCCAAATTAGAATATTAATGTACTCAGTTATTCTTCCATCTCTCCATAACTGCTAAATATGTATACTTTGTTTATTTGTACAATTTAATAAACAGTACATTGTTTTTGCATATATATATTTACAAGTGAGAGATATATATAAAACAGTGTGTGTGTATATTTCATATATCTTATATATATGAAATATATTTGAATATATATCATATATTTTTTCATATATATCTTACTTGTAAACATATATATTTACAAGTAAGATATATGTATGTAAAAGTGTACTGCTTATTAAATTGTGTATATATATATATATATATATATATATATATATATATATATATATTTAGTTTTTGTTTCAGATTAAACTTATCCAAAGTTTGCCTATTATTTCTTTATTTATTGGTTGCCTGGAATTTGTCATTAAATTGTGTGTTTCCTCTCCAACATGAGCTCATGGGTATTATATTTGGAGTCCTTGTACAATTGAGATTTCTTTCTGCTCCCTTTATAATTTTAAGACTATTTGGCTGAGGATAACCTTCTTTGGATATATTATTTTTCTCTGTATATATTGTTCCATCTGGATTTGAAACTGTTATAGACATTTCAGAATCCAGGTCAAATATTCACTATTTCTAGTGAATTTCTTTTGTTCTTGACCCCCTTCTCTATCCTTGAAATTCAGAATTTTAAGCCAGGTTAGGTGTTTGTCTATATGAATCTGTACTTTTTACTCTCTCTCTCTCTCTCTCTCTCTCTCTCTCTCTCTCTCTATATATATATATATATATATATATATATATATATATATATATATATATATATATATTAATTTAATTCAGCTCAAAAAGCATTCCTCGTATATTGGTTTTGCTTTTCTGTTAGTAGAGCTCTCTACTTTAGAAATCTCAATTATCAGAATCTTTTACATTCTTGTGTATTCTGTATATGAATTAAATTATCTATTTAATAATTGTAATCTTTCTTTTCCTTTTTATTCTGGATAGATTACAATTATATTAGGTTTCTCCTCCCCCCCTCAATGAATTGATTATGATCACATCTATTACATTTATAATTTATGTGTCATGTATTTGTTGTGTAATTCTGTCTCCTTGACCTTTGGTTTACTTAACTCTTCAAATTTCATTTTTGCCTCATGAACTTGTTTTTTTTTTCCTTATCTCATCTCATAATTTTATCTCATAATGAAAAACATGCAGTAAATTTTAGTGTATCCCCTGGCTAGTTTTTCTTCTAAATTGATTCTCCACCATTTTGTGTGTACTATATACTTTACTTACAATTTTCCCCCTATGTTATGTTAGCATAGGTTGCTTTATGTTTAATTTCATTTTCCTCTATGGGGCTTTCTCTGAAATTTAATCTGACACGGTATTGCAGAGACGAATTTTCCTTGACGCTGTTACATATGGGTGTGTGTGTGTGTGTGTGTGTGTGTGTATGTGTGTGTCTGTATGTGTGTATTCAGAGGACTATTCAGAAGTGGAATATGATCTTAAAGATTAATATTCAACTGATTAAATTACAAACAAATTACTTATTCATTACACTTTTAAATTTAGTATACAATTTATGCCATTCTATTTGATATATGTAAAGCAAATATTAAGAAAATTACATTTAAGAGTACTTTGGATAACATGAAGTCGATTTATAAACTTACTTAATTAAACTTTGTATATTTTTAACTGCATTTACAATTTTAATGTATTGTATTTATTTTCATTTTATTTTCATGTTTTAATTAACAGAAATAAAACTTTCCTGAGTAGTCAAATAACACATAAATCTAATAAACTAAACTTATATATTATAAATTATTTCTTTTATATTTCCATATATTGTAGAAATTAGATTTTAGCTATTATAAAGTTACTCTAGTTGAATGCATATTTAAAATTGAAATGACGATTCTTACACACTCTCTACTAAGTAAAATTAACTTAAATATTATATATTTAGAATACCAAAATGTACACATTCCTTAATATAACGTTTTAATTTATAGGTTTTGGTCTCTCAAAAATATAGTTGAAATTTCTAACTCTTCCCAAGGGGAGAGAGATAAAGAAAGAGAGCTGTATTTCTAAATCTCCCCAAGAATTAATTATGGTTGCAATATTAGTTGACCCTAAGTTGCATATAGAATATCTAGCTGTCATAGTGATAGATACTTGTTGATAACATTGATAAAACACATCAAATCATACAAATGATACTAACTGTGTTGATCTTTCAGCACTTCACACCAGACAGTTTAAATTTCTATTGAACTATTACAACTGGAATATACGTAAGCCCTGATCACTTGATTGGATTCTCTCTTTTGTTCCTGATATACATGAATACATTTCTATCTAACACTGAATTAATTTAAGCTTGAAGGAAGCCTTATGTCTTCATATTCTTAGGAAATCACGACTTAAAACTTTAAATGACACATAAATCAATTTGGCATATCTCTCATGACTATGACAATTCTCAATACATTTAAATGTCTACTGCATAAATATCTTTTGATTTTAGCAATGATTCAGTTTTGGAGATCTGGGTATTCATATTGCATTTTTCCTTTTATAATTAAACTTTTTTAAATCAATTTTTTATAAGTATATTTAATATACAATCCTATATTTCTTATATTATTTTCAGGTGTACAATAATATAGTGATTAAACATTTTTATTTTTTACAATATCATCACCCCACTAATCCCAGTAGTCGCCTATTATGTAAACTTGTCACAATATTATTAACTATGTTCCCATTTCCATTTTTAACATATTCCACCTCTTCCCTTCTGGTAACCATCCTTTTGCTCTCTGTTTCTATTAGTCTGTTTTTGTTTGTTTGTTTTGTTTTATCTTTACATTCCACAAAGTGAAACCATACTGTATTTGTCTTTCTCTGCCTGAATTATTTCACTAGCATAATATCCTCTAGATCCATCCATGTTGTCACAAATGGCAAAATTTCATCGTATTTTTAATTTTTTTTTTTTTTTTTTTTAAGGAGGGCACAGCTCATAGTGGCCCATGCAGGGATCGAACTGGCAAACGTGGTGTTATTAGCACCATGCTCTAACCAGTTGAGCTAACCAGCCACCCCCTCATTATTTTTTATTGTTGTGTAATATTCCATTGCATGTGTGTGTACATATATGTATATATACACACATATATGTGTGTATTCTTTATGCATTCATCTACTGACAGACACTATGTATCACATCTTCTTTATGTATCCATCTATCAATGGACACATAGGTTGCTTCCATATCTTGTCTATTGTAAATAATGCTGCAAAGAACATAGGAATGCATGTATCTTTTGAATTAGTGTTTTCATTTTCTTTGGATAAATACTCAATAGTGGAATTACTGGGTAATATGGTATCACTATTTTTAGTTTTTTGAATCTGTATAGGGGCTGCACCAGTTCGCAGTCCCACCAACTTCACAAAATCTATAGGATGCATCAAAAGCAGCTATAAGAAAACAATTCATAGCTATACAGCCCTACCTCAAGAAGCCAGAAAGATCTCAAATAAATCTAAATTTACAGCTAAAGAAACTAAAAAAAAAAAAAAATGGAACACACAACATCCAAAATAAGCAGAAATAAATAATAAAGATCAGAGTGGAAATAAATAAAATAGAAAATAGAAAAAAATAAAAAAGACTAATGAAATTAAGAGCTGGTTGTTTGAGAGTATAAATAAAATTGACAGGCTTCTAACAAGACTCATCAGGCAGAAAAGAGAGAACACAAATAAAATCAGAAATGAAAGGAGATATTACAACAGACACCACAGAAATACAAAGGATCATTAAAAAGAATACTATAAACAATTGAATGCCAATGATTTTGTCACCTAGAAGAAATGGATAAATTTTCAGAAATATACTATTTTCCAAAACTAAACAGGAAGAAACAGATAATTTGAACAGAACAATTATTAACAATGAAATTGAAACAGTAACCAAAAAACTCCCCAAAAACAAAAACTCAGGATCAGATGATTTCACAGGTGAATTCTACCAAATATTTTAAGAAGAATTAGTAGGTATCCTTCTCAAACTATTCCAAAATCTTGAAACCCGAACTCATTTTATGAGGCCAACATTACCTTGATATGAAAACTAGACAGACACTACAGAATTACAAGGCCAATATCCCTGATGAACATAGATTTCAAAATTCTTAACAAAATACTAGCAAACCAAATTCAACAACATATTACTAAGACAACACACCATGATCAAGTGGGATTTATACCAGAGATTCAAGGTTGGTTCCATACCCACAAACCAATTAATGTGATTCATCACATCAACAAACACCAGGCTAAAAATCATATGGTTATTTCAATAAATGCACTGGACAAAATTCAACATCCATTTATGATAAAAACTTTAATAAAGTGGGTATAGAAGGAAGATACCTCAACTTGATAAAGTCTACATATGACAAGCCCACAGCTAACATACTCAGTGGTGAAAAGCTGAAATTTTTCCTCTAAGATCAGGAACAAGACAGAACTTCCATTTTTACCACTGCTATTTAACATAATACTGAAAGTCCTAGCTACAGCGATCAGACAAGAAAAAGAAATAAAAGGCATCCAGATAGGAAAGAAAAAAGTAAAACTGTCATTATTAGCTAATGACATGAAACTATACAAGGGTGTCACGTATCCTCTGTTGCTGTAGTTTCACCAGTCTAAAAATTTCCTGTGCTCCACATATTCACTGTTACAAGTAACGAATAAGTTCCTGTTGCTCCACATCCTCATCAGCATTTGGTGTTGTCAGTGTTAGGATTTTAACCAAAGAAGCTATTGGTTAATTTTTCTCCAATAACAAAAGATGAATGTGAGTATTCTAGATACCAGTCTTTTGTTGGATATGCAGTATAAAGATATTTCTTTCAGTTAGTAGGTGTTGAATCTGTGGAGAAGGTCTTTTGCGGAGCAAAAGACTTAAATTTTAATGAAGTCAAATTATAATTACTTTTTCCTCTTATGGATTGTGTTTTTGGTGTCACGTCTGAGAACCTCCCCTATTCCTAGCCGTTGATCATGAAAATTTTCTCTTGTATTTTACTGTCTATTTTTAAAAGTTATACAATTTACATATAGTTCATGATCCATTTTGAGTTAATTTTTTATAAGGAAAGAAACTGAAGTCTCAATTATTCCCCCCACCCAAATGGATGTCCGTTTGCTCCTGCAACATTTGTTGAAACTTGTATTTTCTCCATTTAATTTCTTTTGCATATTTGTCAAGAATCATTGGGAATCTTGCATTGGTTTATTTTAGGTATTCTATTCTGTTTTATTTATCATTGTGTTTAACCCTACTCAAAATAACATGGACATAACCTTAGTTATTATTGCTCTATGTTCAGTCTTCAAATTGGATAGACTGATTTCTCCATCTTATGATTCTTTTTCAAAATTGTTTTAGATATTCTGGTTCTTTTGTTTTTCCATATGAATTTAGAAAAACCATGTTTGTATTTAAACAATCTTGCTGGAATTTTGACAGGAATTGTGCTTTATGAGTATGTGTATATCAGTTTGGAAAGAAATATCTCTAGTATATTGAGTCTTCTAATTCTTAAACACAGTCTATTTCTCCATTTATTCATATCAATATTTTGTAATCTTTACCTTGCAAGTCCTATACATATTTTTCTAGACTTATAACTAAGTAATTATTTTTTTGGAAACCACTAGACATTATTTTTTATAGCAGTATTATGTCTACAGAATATTAGGCAGATTCCATAAAGAGTTTACATTTATTCTCTCTGTCTTAGGCTCACAGGTTCACTTGTTACTAATATTTTGATTACTGTGGTACATTTGTTACAATTGATAAATAATGACACTTTATGTTTAACTGAAGTCTATCGTACACACCAGGGATTACTTTTTGTATTCTATAGTTCTAAGAATTTTTTAAGTGCATAATGTAATGTATTCTCTATTGTGGTAGTTTCACCAGTCTAAAAATTTCCTGTGCTCCACATATTCACTGTTACTAGTAATGAATAAGTTCCTATTGCTCCACATCCTCATCAGCATTTGGTGTTGTCAGTATTAGGATTTTAACCATAAAAGCTATTGGTTAATTTTTCTCCCACACTTATTTTGTTGCTGTTGTTTCTCAGAAAATATTGGGCAAGACTTGCATAAATGTGAAAAATCAATTTTGCTATGTAATGTTATTAATTTTACCTATCATAGACTAATTCTATTGCAGAATTTAAAAATGCATTATGGGATAAGATGGTACAAAACATGAACTTAAATCTAAAATAACTGGGAAAACGGGGATATGAAAGTCAATTTGGGGAATGTAATCAATAATGTTGTCAAGATTTTTTGTAGGGTATCCGAAGTACACTTGTCTCATTAGAGAGACCACCTCAGGGATGATGTAGATGCCTGATCACTGCACGGTACACCTGAAGCTGAAGCTGAACAATAATGAATGTCAACTACAATAACATATATATATATATATACATATATATATATATATATATATATATATATATGTATATATATATATATATATTTACAAGAAGCGGAGTACAGCATTAAGAATAGAGACAGTGGAAATGTAATGGCTGTGTGCGATGTCAGAGGGATAGTGGATGGGGGAAGGGAGGTTGTCACTGTGTGAGGGATATAAATGATACATGTCTAACTATTACATTGTTTTGTGCACCTTAAACTAATAAAAATGTGTTTAAAATAATAAAATAAATAAAATAAAAAATAAAGTACAAAGCATAAGGAAAATACAACTATTTTTCATTTCCACCAGTTTCACTTAAAAACAAAATAACCAAGACAGATATAAACCATCTCTAGAGTAACAAAGCCTTTGTTTATGGAAATGAAACATATCTCCCAGGTGAATAGACAGCTTGCCACCACCACTTATTAACAGGCTCCTTATTTCCCCATTTGCTTACAATACAATTTTCATCTATATTATCATACATAATGGGATCCCTTTGTTCAGGTTTTGTGTAAAATAGTTTTCTTGTTTAAAACAAGCATTTTATAACTCTTGTTGCTATAGTTCTTGAGAAGACATTATTTTTCCCATTTGCTTATTCCTTATTAACTCCAGTGATATTTTACTAAAAGCTCTTGGGTTTTATAAGATCATATTACCAGCTTAAAGAAATGTGTGTATCTCTTATTTTACAATTTTTTGGGGGGGTTTCCAGTTTTATTAACATATAATTGACATATAACATTGTTTCTTTTACAATTTCTTGAGCAGCTATTTGGTTTTGTGTGACCATGTTTGCTAGAAAGTCTACAAGATAATAACAAATAACAATGTTGATAGCAAGCATCCTTATCTCATTCTAATTTTAGTTGAAACCATATTTCACTTAGCTTTACTGGTCTGTTTGGTAATTGGTCTTTGTTATATTTAAGAAGTTTTCTTCTATCCCTATTTTTATATAAAGTTTTTAAATTAAAAATGGCTGTTAAATTTTACCAAATGACTTTTCAGCATTTATTGATATGCTCATATTACTTTTTATTTAATTTGTTATTGTCATAGATTATATTGCTAGATTTCCTGTTATTGAACACACTTGTATTCCTGGAATAAACTTTTCTAGATAATAAATAAATAAATAAATAAATAAATAAATAAATAAATAAAATTAACTGGGAAAGGCACTTTAACACATTATTTTAATTTTCTATGTATAGATACATTTGTAGAATGTTTTTAGATATGATTATTAAGAGAATCTCAAAATGTTTAGATGCAGAGTAAGAAGTATATTTTGAAATTTTCAGAGGGGCAAAGATTGTCCCCCAGAAATTACACATTAAAATTAAAAGAATTTCTATCATTACAACCCAGATAATATATTCACCAATGAAAGACTAATTGAGGAGTGTACAGGTACAGATGGGAACTATGGAAGGAAAACACCAAGAGGATATAACCAGAGGAGACTCCAAATAAGTAGGGAGCTTATTTTAGCAGGGTTTATGTGTATGTCTCATATATTTCTGTTATTAATCTCAATGGCTACTACATTGTTTAAAAGAGAGATAATGGTGAATGAATGGTGTGTAATAATCTTGTAAATTAACTGAATCAGCAAGTGGAGTAAAAAGAAGTAGAAAGAGGATTAGCTATCTCTCTGAATAATTTTGTAATTTAACTGTTAGAAGAAATAACAAGTAGAACAACTATTTTGGAAAACATTTTGATAGTTTAATATTCTACATTTCCAAATAAGGGCCTTTGTTCTTGACATCATCAGATTCCAAAGGATAAATCATCGATACTAACTTGTTGGAGAAAAACAAAAGTTGGAAATATGGCTTGTGAGAAATGAGGGCAAAATATGTTAGTGTTATTAATTTTATGTTGCAAGTTTCCATTTTTTTAGTCAATTCAATCGTTTCATTGAATTATTAAATACAGAAACACACATTTCTGCTGTTGGAAATTTCAAGCCTGAAATGTTCATATATATATATATATATATATATATATATATATATAATATTCATATATATATATATAATGTTCATATATATATATATATAATGTTTATACATATATAAATGTTCAAATATATATATATAATATTTCTAATTATTTGAGATGTAATAAACATGGAAATCACATAGGACCAGGACTAAACTTGTTAAAGTTTTATTTTGCACTCTTTGTAAACTGTAAGATATGTGGGTTATTATCTTTTCTCTCTACTTTGCTTATCTAAACATGTGGAGATTATATCAGATAGTTGATTTTCTGATTGATATCTATGGAGTCTCATATTCTTTTAAGAGTGCCTCATGGGTTATTGAAAGGTACTGATCATGAGAATGAAGATTTCTGAGTTCAAATCCTTGTCCAGAGATAGTAACTTTTAGTCTGCTTTATATGTTAGCTTTACATGTAACAATACATCCAAAGAAAAGTTAGGTCATTAATAATAGTTGTACACCACTGAATCTCATGGACAAAACAGGACTAGTATCTTATATGAATTTGAGAGAAGTACTTAAGTCCAGGAAAGTTCACTGTCACCACAGTATAATATACATAGAAAAGGTATAAGCTAGACTATAAGTGGAACAGATCTTCTATGGTTATGTAATGTGACAGTGGAAAAATGTTGAAGTATGAGCATTTCATATTATAATAAACTTTCCTGGCAGACTTTCTTTTTTCTTTTTTTCTTTTTTTTAATAAATTCATGAATTTAAAGAAAGGCAGCTTTAGGAAATGATGCCCTTACGGCCTTCATGAATTAAGACTTTTCTAAAGGGAAAAGAAAATGCATTAGGAAAATTTGACTCTACATTTGTAATATGGAAACCCTTTTTTATAAATGTGAACTCTGCAGTGGGAATTCATTAGTGTAATGATTCGGCATAGATAATGTGCAATTTGAAAACATGAGGCCTTTGATCCCTAACCTTTCCAATATCTCTTAGAACATCTGCAGCTTTTTAGAGTCTATTAATGTATCATCCCTCACCCTCCCCTGAACACACACCCTGGATTCTTTTTTATTTTCGCTTTATGAGGCATGTAAAATAGAAAATAGAAGCATGACATTTTAGACAGTAATGTTTTATATTAATAAAATTTTTTTCTTGTTAGGAAAAATAATTTACAGTTAATAGAACTAAGTTTGAATCTTGGGTTTACCATTATGAATTTTGTCTTAAAAATTAAAATCACTCTTAAAATCACTGAGATTCATCTAAGAATTGGAAAGAAAATAATGTCTACCTCATAGTTGCTGTGAACACTGGTACCGATAATGTATCTTAATAAAGGCCTCAGCTTGACTAAACTTTAGACATGTTTCTTCTTAACTCTTAGAACCTGACCTCCCACTTACTTACCTTGCACTTACAGAATTCAGATGACTTAACCACAGATGTTCCTCCTCTTGTTTCTTAGAGCATTTACTGTAGAAAACTTGTAATTGCAAATTCTTTCCTGCCCCTTTGAGATGTAAATCTTCTTCAAAGCCTCTTGATAATTTTACAACCTAGGGCTATCACTTTGAAGTGCCTGAGAGTCATCCATTTAAATTATTATAAGCAAGGGAGACAGCACCCCTAGCTTCCATTCTCCGTGGGAGAACAGGGGCCTAAATTCAGAGGGGCTCTTGCTCTAAGTTCTAAAATAACCTCAGGTCATAAAGATAAGAAAAAGTTTACTTTTTTTGTTTTTTTTTTGAGTAAGGCTATGAGCAAGCACAGATGGCCTATGATCCTTCACCCCATAACAGCTTTAAAAATCTCTCTAGTCCCTAGTTTCAGTGGAGTTGAGTTCAAACTGAGTTTCTGTCCCTCTCCTATTGTAATATCCCTGGATAGTCTTCCTCACCTGTTGAACTTTGCCCAATGAAATTTCTGCTTTGAGAATACCTACAACATTACCTGTCCACTTTCCCATACCTCCTTTAAAGTTGTTTGCTTTACCTGTGCAAAGAAACAAAACTGTAAGTTAACATATATTGTCGCTATAAATATGTAGTGAAATAATTTATGTAAGAGTGTTTTGAAAAAGTTTGTTAGCATCCATTTGTTTCTTTGGATACAAACCAATAAAAATCATCATAAATTCAAATCAGTGGACCATTGTTTTAGGTGGACAGTCTTTAGGATGAATATGAATCTTAAACTTTCGTCATTAAGAGCATAACCCAAAAGGCAGAAATCTGATATGATGGGTTGCCAAGCATTCAAATGTACTTGATTGCTGTTTGGAAGATTGTTTGCATACATCTATTATTTCTTGGAATTTACTTGCCAGAGAATCATTTATTCGTATCACTGTCATCCTCCTCCTCTCTCTCCTCTTCCTCTTCCACATAATCATCTTCATGCAATAGAATATTCAGCTAACATTCTAACAATTCTATTTTTTGACTGTATGCCTTATTTAGTCTGGATTAGGAAGTAGATGACAACACGGGATTTAGGTATGAGGACTAACAAGAAGTTTATCCACATATAATAGGATACCATGACTTGGTGAATGTAGGTTGGGGATAAGGACAGGTGGCCATAGGAAGCTCAGTGTTTTTTAAGGTTCAGAACAGATGATGCCATGTTGACCAGGATAGTCAGAAGGAGGAGACCAGGAAGAAGATACAGACATGAGTTGCCACTATAAGAAAACACAAATATTAAATATGAACCGCGAAGCACATCAAAGATTTAATTGGAGGAGACAGAGGAACTGGCATCTGAGAATTTTCATACAGACAAAGTTTCATCTTGGGAAAATCTAGGATCTTTGTTTTCCTAAATGAGTATGAGCCAGCAAAAATCCCCTATCTTTCTGGAATCTGAATACTCATGTAGTTTATTATTACCATGTAACCAGTCGAATAAAAGTGTAGCGGGTAAGTTGACAAAAATAATGCAATGGATCTTTCTTTTTCGCACTTCTACTCAGATCTATTTTCATCATAACTGCCTCAACAATGGCAGAGAAAAAAACGTTAGCTTCCTATATTAAAAAAAAAAAAAAAAAGCCTAATCAGTCACTCTTTAGTAGAAAAAGAACAGCAACAAAAAAATGCAAAAATATTTCTGGAAAGTTAATAGCAAAAGAGAAGTGGACCTTGATGAAGAGAAATCAGATTCTGAATAAACAGAGATCATTTAAAACCTAAAAGAAAATTACTGACATGACATGATTTTCACCAAAATTTAAGAAATCATTAATGGCACAAAATAAGTAACCAAAATAAGAAATCTTGCTTAGAAAACCATAACTATTACTTCAATCAAATATTATATATAAATAAATAATTATAAATAAATAATTATATATAAATAATATTATTATAAATAAATTTGTGGACAATAAAACAACTGAATCATAATTTAGATTGTCATGACAATTCAATAGTTTGAAGATGAGGTTTCCAATAAACTGTATGGGCACATTGCAAAAAAAATGAATAATAACACTCATCTCACACATTTACAAAGTTACATAGAAATAGATACTAAACCTAAATGTAGGAGCTAAAAGTATCAAAGTTCTATAAGGAAACATAAGATAAAAACCTTGCTGACCTTGAGTTATGCAAAGATTTAATTTTTAAACAGATTATACACACATTGAAAAAGGACAGAGAAAAGAGAAAAAAGAAACAATGGATGAATTATACCTTTATAAAGGAAACTTTTGGTTTTCAAGATAAATTATCAAGCTTTCCAGTATGGCTACTAAACTTTCTGCCCAATGGTAATGAAGTTCACTATAGAACATACACACTTCTCAGTCCTACACTGTCAGTAGATGACTAGGATGAATAAAGAGTGAGCAAGTGCCCATGTGAGGAAAACTCTAGATTAGGTCTAGATTAGGGGATTAAGAATTTGATGGAAGTAGAACTCACTCTGGGTGGGGAACACACAATGTTATATATAGATGATGTATTACAGAATTGTACACCTGAAACCTATGTGACTTTATTAAGCATTGTCACCCCAATAAACTTTAATAAAATAAAAAAATAAATAAAATAAAAATAATTCATATTATTATAACATTAGAATCCAAAATACAAATAATTTTATTTTTAAAAAGGTAAATTATCAGGAAAATATAAAAGATAAACCAAAACCAGGGAGAAAATATTTCCAATTTTATAATTAATAAAAATCTTAAATCCAGAATATGTAAAGAATGCTTACAGCTCATTAATAAGAAAATAAACAATACAAGAATAGGAAAAAGATTTAAACAGATATTTTACCAAATAAGATATACAATGGCAAACAAGGATATTAAATGACGCTCAACATCATCAATCATTTGGGAAATGTAAATTAAAACCACCATTAAATACCACTCAACTCACATCAGAATATTTAAATAAAAAAGAAAAACAACACAAAGTGTTGTAAACATGTGAAACATTTAGGATTTGATTACATTATTGGTGGAAATGCCAAAATGGTACAACTACTTTGGAAAACATGCCCACACAAAGACTTGTATTCGAATATTCATAACATTTAGATTGTAGTATACTCATACAATGGAAGGCTATTTAGCAAAAAAATATGGTATGGGGTAATGATACAATCTAAACATAGATAAATTTCAAAACAGTTATATTGAGGAAATGGAGACTATACACTGCATGCTGCAATTTATATGAAACTGTACAAAATGTAAAACTTTAGTGACTTTGCAGAATAGAGGTTTACATGGGTCAGGGTTTGGGGCATTAACTCCAAAGCATGAGGGAACTGTATAGGATGATGGAAATAGTATATGTCATGATTCTGATGGCTATTACAGTATTGCACACATTGTCAAATTTATCAAATTATATCCTTAAATATAGTGAAGTCATTATATGTAAATTATAATTGGATGAAACAAAAACAAGCCTTTGCCTGTTTTAAAGCTCAGTGTTTTTTAAGGTTGGGAACAGATAAGGCCATGTTGACCAAGATATTCACAGAAGGAGGATGCAAGAAAGAAGATGCTGACATAAGATTTTCCACTATAAAAAAAATACAGCTATTAAATGACAACTGAGAAACACAAGGATTTAATTGGAGGAGACATTTACTTATAAAACCAGACAAAGGATGTGGACCACCATGTTCTTTTGCCTTAACTCATCCTTGTTACAGGTTTTCTTTTAGAAAGATGTAGAAGGTAAGAAAACTCAAAATTGTTTTGTGATCTGCATTGGAGACTCTCATAAAAGAGACTGTGTATGTGGTCTTTTGACATTTAGCAGGGCAGAAGAGTATGAACAATGCAGTTATATGAGCAAACTTCAAAAAGACCATTTGAAAGGCATATAAATAAATACACTTGAGTGGTGCTATAGCTTTTGTTCAGTAATACAGTAAGCTTCTCATATTACTTGGAAACTACTTTCTTTCTTCTGACATATAACAACATTAATATGGGGAATGGAATTGATATCAGAAGATAGTTAAAATATGTGAGAGAGTGGCAAAAAATGCCAGCATTTGACTAAAGGAGTTTCAGAAAGAAAGAAAAAGGAAAAACAGAGATGAGGAAATATTTTTTAAATAGATAAAACAGTCTCATCATTATAAAATATTCAGTTTCAGAATGATATGATATGACCAGTTGGGTACGTGCTCAATTAAAAAAAAAAAATGGCATGTATTTCTGAATGGTCTTACAACAATATGGCAAAAGAACTCAAGATTTCCAACTAAGGAAAAATAACATTAATTGGCAAGCAAACATAAATAGGTCAATTTCAAAGACAGAAGATTTGTGTCAGACTAGAAAGAAATTTCCAAAAAAATTCCTGGATACTTCAGCTAATCCTAGAAGCCCATAGAGACATGCTTTGAAGTTTTGCCATAAAGTGTTTATCAACTTTTCACAGAAATTATATTCTCTGACCAAATGTAATGTGAAGGCAGAAGTAAAATATTTTCAGACAAGCAGAAAAATACATCGAACATTAGCCTATTCTTTGAAAGAATTGGTTGAAGTTATATTTTCAGAAATCAATTGAAAATATAAAAATGAACCTCAATTAAAAGGCTTATTCAAAATTTTCCCACTGAATATTAATTTTTTTGTTCGCTGAGGAAACACCGTTTTATTATTTTCTATTGGCAAATAACATTGTCTAGTATACATGTATCACTTTTTTTTATCCATTAACCAGTTGATGGACATTTGAGTTTTTTCCACGTTTTGGAGATTGTGATTGCTGATATTAACATTCATGCACACTTTTTTTTTTTCTGTGAGTACATATGCTTTTACTCTTGGGTATATATCTAGAAATAAAATCAATAGGTCATATTTTAATTCTAAGTTTAACTTTTGGAGGAACTGCTAAGCTTTTTCCAAAGTGACTATACCACTTACAAGTCTACAGCAATGTAGAAGAGTTCAAATTTTCCACATCTTTGTCAACACTTTTAATTACTTTCTTTTAGATTATAGTCAGTCTAGAGGATGTGAAGTGTTTTTAATCCACATTTTCTTTATAACTAATAATATTGAACATATTTTCATGTGCTCATTGGTCATTTGTATTTCTTGTATGGCAAAAAGTTTATCCAAATTTTTGCTCCGATTTTAATTGGGTTATTTGTCTTTATTACTCCATTTTAAGAATCTATATCTATATCTATCTATCAATCATCTATGTATTCTGGATACGAGTTCATTATTGGATATATTATTTGAAAATGTTTTCTCCCATTCTGTACTTTGTAGTATAATGGAGATTGAAGTGCTGCTAAGGTGAGAAGATGTGTGATTACATTTTTAAACAACAACAAAAATTTGTTAAATAAATACATGGCTTCAATCTTGTTTACCTGTATATATGCAATGTTGTTAAGTTATGATTATTTTTATTCCTGCTTTTATGAGCACTATGTCAAAATTCTTTTTCAAATGAGAAGGACACAGAGTACTTGCAGAGGATTCAGAAAGAGAAAAAAACCTGATAGATATATCAAAAATAGTACCTAATCGCAAAATTAAAGTAACTATACTTATTTATCAAGGATGTGAAATCAGACGTTAAAATCAATATTTGCAGCTAGGAAGGAAATTATAGAAGGATAAAATGATCATTTACCTCCAAACTAACATTTCTAGTTCTTTTCAGTTATAGTTATATTTGGTTATCTTCAATATACAATATTCAATATATATGAAGTTATATCCAATGATTTTTGTTTCTTTCAATTTCAATACATTATTAAAGAAACATAAAGCAGCAATGAACATTGGAGCACATATATCTTTATAAATAAATGTTTTCTGATTTTTTTAGGTAGATACTTAAGAGAGATATTTCTGGGTCATATGGTAATTCTATTCGTAATTTTTTGAGGAACATCCACACTGCCTTCCATAGCAACTGTACCAGTCTGCATTCCCACCAACAGTGCATGAGGGTTCCTTTTTCTCCACAGCCTCTCCAACACTTGTTATTTGTCTTGTTGATGATAGACATTTTAACTAGTGAGAAGTGATATCTCATTGTGGGATATAAATTGAAAGCAACAAAGGAACAAGATAAACAAATAAAGAAACAAAAACTCATAGATACAGACAATAGTTTAGTGGTTACTAGAGGGGGGGGGGAGGGAGTGGTAGATGAGGGTAAAGGGGACCAAATATATGGTGATGGAAGGAGAACTGACTCTGGGTGGTGAACTCACAGTGTGATATATAGATGATGTATTACAGAATTGTACACGTGAAATCTATGTAACTTTACTAACCATTGTCACTTTAATTAAAAATAAGACTTTAATTAAAAAAGAAAACTTTAATTAAAAATAAGAAATATAAGTAAGCAAATTTAATGTGCACAAAAACTTATACTTATTAAAAAAAAAGTCAACAACAGAATTGTCTTCTGTCTTTCCAACTCAGTGACAGCTCGATTCACCTATGATCCTATAATTGCCACCACAGTAACAATAACAAACCAAATAGTAAAATACACAAAACATTTTACCCTATTTATTTCACAATAAACTAGAGGTTTATTAGAGTAGATTTAATTACTGATGTGACAGTGTATAAAAAGAAAAACAGCACATGTCGTTTAAAGGCCTATTATGAGTTCACATGGTTAGGATACATTGAAATTAAGATACAAACCAAATAACCTTCATATTTGCTAAGCAGCACAATGTTCTTCACTATTCATCAAGGAACAAACATTTCTTACATTTTTTTCTTTCCATATGGGTCAAGAACATAGACCACTCTTTATTTTCTAAAATATAGTGTGAACAATACTTCAGTGTTAAGATTGGACTAGACTTAGTGTAGTGATCATAGTGTAAGGTATATAAATGTCGAACTACTATACTGTACACCAGAAATTCATATATTATATAACAACTATATTTAAGTGATAAATCAAAAAGATTGGTGGAAGACAAATACAATTGTGCTATATTGATATTTATTTTGATGTTGATATTTAAATTTATGATCCATGTAATATGACTTTATTTTCTGATATTTAGGTTCTGAAAATAATCTATATAAATTCCAACCGGTAACATACACTATACCCCATATTTGTCATCTCCAATGGATCTCTACTCCCATAGGACCAGCACATGTGACCGATAATTTACATAGTCTACCCCATGAGCCTCCTAACTGCCTTTACTTTTTCTATTGTAACCCCTAAATTAATGCTTGGTACATAGGAGGATTTTCCAGTAACTATGTCTGAGTAATTAACTAAGGAAAAGCAATTCTTTAGGAAATTCACAAGGATCTTTTAATTCTGATAGAGTTTACATGATGGACCTGTGATTATAAGAAACCAAAACTAGATAGACCTTTTAGGGTGTGATATACAGCCAAGGAATATAAAACTTATGTAATTTGAAAATGTTGTGACCTGCTCTTATCCTTTACAACAACATTGTACAAATAAACCAAGAGATTGAACTTGGGTAAGACCCAATGATAAAGTTTCTAAAAGCCAACTTCAATTTGGTTTATTTTAATATTCTGGGGTGGGAGATTGACAGGATACTTCAGAGGATATGTTGTAACACATTGATATTATAAGTCTTACAAAATGATTCTCGAGTAAGCAGCAACTTTTTTTTTTCAGTTTAAGAATAGAAACACATATATATATTCACATATATATATATATATACATATATATATTCAGATTTCTATTCTTATCCTTCATTCCTCTATCCCTTTCTCCTTCTCTCACTTCCATTCTTCTTTTGATCTTTTCTTTCAAATTCAGCCTACAGACGTCAAGATGATCGTGATGACAATCTGCATAAGAACTATGCTGAAGCGGGGTGGGATATTATCAGCCCAGAGACTTTGGCTACTCGCAGTTTAGTGAGAAAATAAGTAAGCATATTTTGGGTAGTGGGATTAAAAGTTCTCTATTGATTAAGAAACAATACAGATACAGAAGGGGGAAAGCTACTGTGAACACTGTAGGATTATATAGAAGTACAGCTATTGAATGAGGCATATGTGGTACATACCCACTGCTTAACATTGATATAAGAGTGGAAACGTGACAATAAAGAGAGATAGCTTTGACAAATTCTATTAAGAATTTTTTTATGATACTCGTTTTATTCTCTCCTTTGTAAATTAATACCAAACATGTCCTTTCCTTACACAGAGATTCATAAGATTCATGACTTCATTGTTATTGCTCACTGATCGTAGGATACATGATGGTAGAAAATATTCTCAATTATCCATGAAAATATCACCATATTGTGTGTGTGTGTTTGTGTGTGTGTGTGTTGACTACTAATACATTCAAAGTTTATAGTTTTCTGTATTTTAGATAAAAATTCAAAGCATGAATATAATTAATGCTACTTAATTGTAGACTTAAAATGATTAAACTGGCCTATTTTATGCAATGTAAAATTTACCACAATAAAATAAAAGGGTAACCACTAAACTATTGTCTGTGTAAATTTAAAAAAAAAGGGAATTAAATGTCTATTCCCTACGGAGTGACTTTAGTATATGTTTATTTCAGCAACATCAATATGCAGAATGAAAATAAGAGTTTGTAATACCTCTCATTCATTTGAAAGCAACTGATAATTAGGTCTCAGACTGAGTTTATCACAATTTTAATAATAATTTAATATCTAAGTTTTTGGATAGTATTTGTCTATCTTACAAGTATATTTATATTTTACCCTTACCATTATTTTGCAGCTTTGATGTCTTTATTTACGCCATCAGCCACATGTCAGTATGTATTTCTGAGTAGCTACACTGAAATTGGTGGCAGGCTAAACATTTTTTTTTTCAATGTCAGAAGTATGTCAGGCTTTGAAATATTTAATGTGCAGCAAATAAGCTGATCCCTAAATATTGCATCACAAAGTTTCCTTTCATAGATTTGCTTGAAAATGCAATTCTTTAAAAAATACACATGAATTTTAATTCTAGTAATTGAAAGGCTTTATATTATAATCCATATCACAGTATTTTTCTAAGCACACACCGCACTCACACACACAAACACACACACACAAATGAACATGGAAAGGAGAGAGAGAGGGGAGGAGAGAGAGACAGAGAACAAGAAAGAGAAAAAGAGAGAGGGGGTGAGCGAGAGAGATAGATTAACACAGAGAAAAATATCATCTCCATAAAGCCCCAGAAAAAATTAAAAAACATGAAACACAAATCTTCGATTCAAAAGTAGTAGGAGTGGTACGTGATCATGGAATTGCATTATGGTAATTAGTAAACAAACCAACTGAACAAAAAAGGAGCACAGCTGAAGATCTGGTCCCTTGACACATGTAGCGAGGAGTGAAGATAAGGGAAGCTTAGCTCCTGTACAAGGTCAGACAATTAAGTTTGCGAACTCATCCTAGAAAAATCTCTACATACCTCATTGCTTAAAATCACTACAGTCACCTTCGAATTACTCCTTTTGGGAAGCTATGCACTGATACCAGTGCCTAGTCTGTCCTTCAAAGCAATTTTGGAACTCTTTTTCTGGAATGGCCATCAGAGCTGTAGTCGTATTACCCTTGATGTCCTGAATGTCATCAAAATGTCTTCCTTTCAGTATTTCCTTTATCTTCAGGTAAGGAAAGAAGTCATTGGGGGCAGATCAGGAGAGTAAACAAATAAAAATGTAGTTATTTGTTTACTGGCTAAAAACTCCCTCCTGGACAGTGCCATGTGAGCTGGTGCATTGTTGTGATGCAAGAACCATGGATTGTTGATGAGAAGTTCAGGTTGTCTAACTTTTCAGCACTTCCAAATAGTCAATGTGGTTAACTGTCCCGTTGGTACAAACTCATAATGAATGATCCCCCTGATATCAAAAAAAACTTAGCAACATCATTGCAACAAATTAGTGAACTTAATTGTCAGACCTTCATATATAATCTATGACTATTTTCTGTACATCTATGATGGTGTTAGACAACAAAGCAGAACAGAGTCCAAAATCAATGTGGAACTCCAATAAGGTAGTGAAATAAATTACTGGCTAAAAAAAGTTACTGACAGGTTACTGATAAGACTTTCTTTCTTCATTCATTAATTTAAGAAATATTTATAGAACATCTGCTATTTATCAGGCAGTGTTTTAAGTACTAGAGATTTAGCAATGAACACAACAAAGTTCCCATCTGCATAGGGCTTGTATTCTCTTGTGGGTGACAAACAATAAGTAATAAACAAGAAAATATGCACCTTGTAAGAATAAGACAGTGATGTAAATTATGGATAAAAACATACCAGGGTACCAAAAATAGATTACTGAAGTAAGAGGTGTGTTATTTTTCTGTAGAGTGTTCATGAAGCCTTACTGAGGCAATTAGATTTGCACATACTTAGGGGCAAAAATCCAAACAAAGCAAAGAGACAAAGCAAGTGCCTGGAGCAGGAATAGGCTTAAATAATTAAAACTGCAGACAGAATGATTGGAGCAGCATGAACAGGCAGAACCGTGAGTGAGACAGAATGTTTTCTAGGACACAAGAAAGTATTTTAGACACAACTGTACAGACTTTGGCTTTTATACCAACTGAAAATAGAAATCACTGTATGGTTTCAGCAGAGGAGTAAAATATTTTTAGTTAATTTTTAAAGGTTTGCTCTGCCTGCTACGGAGAACAGACGATGGGTAAGCAACAGAAATGTAAGAAGAGGTAGGAAGCTGTTGTAATAAACCAGTCAACAGATGACGGTGCACTAATTTTCTATCGCTATGTAATAAATCACCACAAATATAGTAGCTGAAAACAACATAAATTTATTATCTTATAGTTTCTCTGCATCAGGACTCCAGGTACAGGTTAGCTGGGTACACAGCTCAGGTTTTATCAAGGTAAAAATCAAAGCGTTGTCCAGGACCAAACCCTCAAGGTCTTCTTACAGCTCACTGGTTATTGACAGAATTCATCTCCTTACAAACTTATGACCGAGGTCTCCACTTGCTTGCTAGCTATGAGCCAGGGACCACATACAGCTTCTACAGACCCCTTTCAAGTTCTTGCCATGTGGCTCTCTTCTCTAACAATATAGATGATTTCAACATGAGAGATGTGAAAGAATACAGGGTAAACGTAAATCAGGCTAAATATGTTGGCTTTCTAGAATATTTATTCTAGCAAATAAAAATAAAAAGTAATGATTTGATATGTAATTTAAAATGTAATGGTAACTGTTAGAATTAAAATATGAAGTATATATTTTAAACCACTAATGGAAGAATATTAGACAAAACAATGTTCAGAAAATGTAGAGGGCATCAATGAGATTGTTTAGAAGATAGAAAATAGAAAAGATTATATCCATAAAATTAAATAAAAATATGTGACAGAAATATTGAAAACTTGCAAAAAACAGCACACAAAGTGAATATTTCCTTTTTTCCCTACCAATATCAGAGGTTTTCACATTAAAAGACCAATGAGATTGGCTAGATTTAATTCTAGCCGAAGAATTAATTTAATTCTAGCTGAAGATTTAATTTAATTCTAGCCGAATGAAAATTAAGAAATAAAAATGGGACTTGCTATATAGAAATCACGGTGCATACCTCAAAAGATGAAACATCCCCTCATGTATTTCTAGAAAATCTGTTACATATGAAAATTACAGTATATCACTGAGTGAGCGGCTACATTAAGGAAGAGAACTTAACTACAGAGGTTCTGGAGCTTAAAATGCCAAATAGGATGAGCAAGTGAGAAAGCAGGGCTGAGGCCGGTAAAGGATAAATATCACAGTTGTGTCTTCCCATCATCCTTCTTCTACTCGCTCACAGGGGAAGAGCCTGCCTTGCAATCTGGCTGATATCTGGAACCCTCTACCTCCCTTCCTTATATTTCCTCATGGGTGTTTCCCCTCAATAAATCCCTTGAGCATCTAATCCTGTCTTGGCCTCTGTTTCTCAGAGAACCTGAAATAGCACATAGGATAATTCTAAAGTGTTGACAATGAAAAAGAACCAAAAGGAATGCTACATTAAGAAGTGTCAGATATAAGGGTGATTTGGTAAAGGGAATGGCATGTATAAATGCCATCCTGGCTTATCATGAGTTACAGGTAATGGGGGGGATATTAAATTAAAGAGATAGGCAGGAATCAAAGGAAGCAGTGTGAATTTCCTTTTCTAAACACAGTAATACAATTTTAATTATCAGTAATATTTACATATACAATGAACAATCCAGTACGTGCAAAGTCCAGATATTTCTGCAACCTTGTAAGTTCCTACGAATAGTCTCCACTTAAATATTGCTGCCAAGGTCAGTAACTACTACATGAAGAAAATGTTCTTGTTATTGAAGTGGAATCATGATGATTTTATTCTAATTTAATATTATGAAACTAATTTAATATAGTCATATGTAACCAATAATTTAGAATTTATTGGGTATTTTTAATGGCACAAAAGTGGATCCAAATGAGTTTGTATATACTCAATGGGAAAGTTATAAAACATACAATGTTCAGTCATAAAAGTAGTAATGTCACAGACGATTCAAGTGTGTCTCTGGCACAAAGAGAAATAATAGATGGATATGAGATATGTGTGCAAGGAATGCTATTAATTATTTATAAGCAGTATGAAAAAATAAATGTAATGATTTAGGAAATTATGTCTGTGATATTTTAGACTCTAGTCTTATTAAAATCCAAAAAATCAAAACAATATCATAAATATTTATTCTTCCAACTAATGATTTCTTCTTAGACGAAGGATATAAAGAAATATAATACAAAGGCTAATATTTTTTTCCAGAGACATCAGTATGCTTAATTTTTTAAGACACTGTTTCCCCTTCCCCTTTCCTGAAGGCATGCCCACAAACTATACAACAACTTGAAGAGTCCAAGTTACAGTCACCTGGATTCTGGCTTCATAACTAGTGTCCCTACTTCTATTCTTGATCCCATGAAATCCATTCTTATAGAAAAGTAGATGAAACTTATCTTTAAAATTTAAACCATATTAAACTCCATGTAAAATGTTCCAAGAATGCCCCATTATACTAAGAAGAAAATAGAAAGCACTTTACCCTGCTTGCAAAACTCCACATCATGTGATGTGGCTCCTGCCTAATTTATAAACCTATAGTCTTACAGTTATCTTTAATCCCTCTCCTCCAGATATATTGACTTTGCATGTCCTCCTCAGAATGATCGCATTCACTTTTTATGGAACTCTTTTTGTTTACCAGAATTTCTCTTTGGTTGTTCCCTTACAATCAATCAGGTCTTGGCTCAAAAGGTCATATCCTGACGTAGGCCTTTATCAGTTACCTACTGCAAGATGTTGTCTAATAAATCATTTGGTCCTCAGGGGCTTAAAAAGTATTGTTTTGGTCATGAATCTATAGATTACTGAATTATGCTGGACTTGGGGCTGGGTAGTTCTTCATTTCTTGGGCTCAGTCACCTACTTATTCATAAACTAACTTTCAGTTAGACATATAGGGATGACTGGGCCATGTGTCTTTCATTTTCCAGACAGGCTAGTCCAAGCCTACTGTGTTCCCCTGAAAATAAGACGTAGCCGGACAATCAGCTCTAATGTGTCTTTTGGAGCAAAAATTAATATGACCCTATATTGTGTTGTATTACATTACATTACATTACATTACATTACATTACATTACATTATATTATATTATATTATATTATATTATACCAGGTCTTATTTTAATATAAAATTTTAATATTATGTTAAATTTTATTATTTAGTATTTTAATATAAAATAAGACCAGGTCTTATATTAATTTTTGTTCCAAAAGACACATTAGAGCTGATGGTCCAGCTAGGTTTTATTTTCAGGGAAACACAGTACTCTCATGGTGGGAGCTGAAGTTGAAAACAATCATAAGAGAAAGCTTGGGCATGTGTCTCAAGTGCTGAGATTTCATCTACCAGACAAGTCAAATGGCCAAACTCAGAATCAAACAGTAGATGAATTAGACTCCACCACTCTAGTGAGACGACCTGCAACACAACATATCAAAGGACTCGGATACAGGGAGAAATGAACAATTGTAACCACCAATGAAATTAATGTACCATAGTCTGGCCACAATTGATTCACATCGCTTTCACAAGCAAAAATCACTCATTCCCTACCACGACCAGCAAAGGTGTATTTAGTCAGATCAAACTCAAAGTATAGGACTTCATAACCAGCGTCAAGTACAAATGAGTCTCATCTTAATCTGAGGGAACTATGAACTAAAAGATCAACATCCACAAACCCAAAGGGTGCAATGGTGAAAGAGATGCAGAATGGATACTGCATCTCTTTGTGGATACTTTCACTGTGAATGGAGATGCATAATGGGAGGTACGGAGCAGTACCTCGGTCATGCAATTTTCAAATCCTGCTGTGTTAGTGTTGCCTGAGATGCCTACTCTGGGACTGGGAAGTAGCCTTTCAATAGAAACTGATTCTATTTCATGGGGGTGGATCCTCAGTCCATTTTCCTCCATGTCACTCGACTTCACCTCCATGAACCTCATTTGTTTTTCACTAAATGCCTTGAACACTTCTATAAAAGGCATTAGAAAATATTGCAGAATTTTCTCAGCCTGTCGCCTAGCAAAAATTTGGAGAGGTTAGACAGAGATTTGTTTCACAATAATTTAACCAGACTCAGTCCCTTTTAGCTCAGGTGGTAGAAACTTTTTCCATTATCATTTCCTGAAAACCTTTGTTAGTTTTATTACCAACTGATTATAATCCAATTCGAGCAACAAAAGCCATACTCCTAATGACTTGCCTGCTATGCCTTCCTTTCTGGATATATTTTCTACTATTTTGAGGCTAGGTTTTTGTTTCCTCTGAATGAAAGCTTCCTAGAAATTCTTTTGAGAAAGCTGGAAGTGTCTAGGAGTCACTGACCTAGATTTTTTAAAGGTCATGACAAATAGTCTCACAACTCTATAGTTGTAAGAGCTAGAATCTAAGGACATATCTTATTTTACATTAGCTCAGTGTAAGAAACAATGTTATTTTTCTAACCTTGCCAGTTCTGGCACCTCTTTCTAATTGCACTCTTATTTATTATTATTATGTTTTTCTTTTGAGCACATCACCTCTTTCTTGCACTGTCTGAAATATTCAGTTAAAATGAATAAGCTGATAATTCCAATAGTTAGCTTGGAGAGGTTTTTAATCCAAATCCAAAAGTTAATTATATAAATTTTCTTCTGCTAAATTGTAGGAAGAGATAATTTGACAAAATAATCTAGGCACTTCATAGTAGAGGTACTTCTTCTATCTGTGTTTTTATAACACCAAATGTGAGTGTGTGTGTGTGTGTGTGTGTGTGTGTGTGTGTGTGTGTGTGTGTGATTTCCCCACACCAACTAATTATTCAACTCTCCAGACACCGGCTGGAGAGGTCATTAAGTCCTGATATTACCTACCTGGAGTTACTGCAGACCCAACAGGTTAAGGACTCAGTCTGACAGGACTGCCCCCACTTCATACAACAACCTCAAGTCAGGGCAACCTACGTCCCATACTTCTGACCAACTGGCTGTAAATTTGCCATAACACCCTCCTCGGATTTCATCATTTTATATAACTGCGCACAAAACTCAGGGAAATACTTTACTTACATTTATTGGTTTATTTTAAAGCATACAACTAAGAAACTGCCATGTGGAAGGCATGCATAAGGAAAAGTATGTGGGAAGGGGTGTGGAGCTTCCCTCTGCAGTCATGCCAAACTCCCAGCACTTTGATGTGTTCACCAACCCGAAGCTATTTGAATCCATCATTCAGGGTTTTTATGGAAGTTCCATTATGTAAGCATGATTAATTAAATCATTGGCCACTGTTGATTAACTCCCTTTCTAGCCCCTCTTCACTCTCCTTGGGATTTGGGGCTGCAAGTTCTAAACCTTTAATCACGTGATTGGTTCCTCTGACAACCAGCATCCATCCTGAAGCTATCTAGGGTCCCACCAAGTGTTACCTCACTAGCATCAACTGAGATATGGTTAAAAGGGGCTAACTGTAATAACAAAAGATGTACCTCTCATTTCCATTACTTAGGAAATTCCAAGAGTTTTAGGCATTTTATGCCAGAAACAAGGGATGAAGACCAAATATACATTTCTTATTACATCCCAATATCACAACAGATCATTAGATTTCCCAGATCCACAGTGTACCATGATCATTTTGTAAGCCTCTGCTAACCAATATAATGTATTTTATTATATTTTGTTTTTAATATGACAGAACTCCACTTTTAAATACTGATTTCCATATCATATTTCTATTACCACAATTATGCTTTATTACGAACCACTTCAAATATCAATAGCTTAAAATAATAAGCATTTATTTCATCCTCAAAATGTGTAGGTTAGTAATTCTGTCTGTGTTTGGGTGAGCAGTTCTCCATATTTTGCGTTTGGCTCCCTCTTACATCTGTCAGGCACTCAGTTTTCTGTCAGAGTGGGTGACAAGGTAATTTTGCCTTCTGTTTCTCATCCTCTAGCAATGGGTCCAGGCATGTTATCTGGCAGTAACAGAACTTCAAAAGTAGAAGCACATTTATATGAAATTGTCTTTTATAACTTTGACCAAAACAAATCAAATGCTTGAATTCAGATTCCTCAGATTCAAAAGGTGGAAAAAGAGCCTCTGTCTCTCTTTATTGAGATAGTCTGCGAAGTCACATGGCAAAAGATAGGGTTAAAGAGATGGAAGAATGGGAACCAAAATTCAATCAATCAACGACATCTTTCTGGACTAAATAAATTCAAGTGCCACACATTTCCCAAAACAGCTTGTTAGCATTCTCCTACTTGATATCCTTAGTACACACTGCAATTCTGAACTTATCTGATTTTGGTCCTTAGAGCTTTTTTTGAAATTGAAACTTTAGATCCAGGTGTTTCATTATTTCTGGATTACTATGGGACTTTAGTTCTTGTAACCAGGCCTTGTGGAATTATTGATGTCTACATGTGAAACTGTAATGAGCATAGTTTGCCACATGTTCCAAGCACTGCACTGTCTCAGATCAAATGTTATGTTGAGACTACAGGGACCAACGTTTAAGTGTGATCAGAAAGAATCCCTTAACAGTATAATTATAGGAGGGACAGTAATAGCCTGTAGCATTTGAGAAATAGGTTGGCACTTGTTTCAAGGATAATATATAATTATAATTTAAGAGGCCATTACATCAGTCAGCAATTGATTAATCTAAAGGTTGTTTGCATTCAGTGGTGCAAGTTTCATTAATTTATTATTGTCAAAAATTTACTATAGATAACTGCAAAATGAATTGCTATATAATGGAATCAAGATAATTTTACATTCATCTCGGAGACTGCCAAATGAATAACAAAATAACAAACAAACAAACAAACAAACAAAAACACTTTAAATTTAGAAGCGATGACACAGCAATTTAAAATCAGTGGAAAACAATATGATAATCCTTTTAGAATAATAGATTCATGAGGCACATTAACATCTTCTAAGGTGATCAAGAGATGTTTTTACAGAAAGCTTTTGAAGTAACAAGAGGACATCATAATTTGGAAAGCATAATTATGACAATAGATACTTTATGTAGTGGAACGTTATATATTATATAAATAATGTTTTGTTCTACCCAACTCAAAGGGAAAATATAGAATAAATAGGAGACAAATAAAAATCACATCTTTGTGGAATAAGTTTGTAACAAGTAAAAAGAAATGTGAGAGTTGGAGATTTATTTTCTAGCCAGTATTACGAATGTAGCCTACTTTGTATATGGAAATTTTCTTTTTCTCTAGAGAGAAAAAGAAAAATAAATTAGAAGAACAAAATTAGAGTTGTAATTGATTTACATTCATTACAAGCATAATATTTAATGAAAGAAGGTTGTCATTAAAGAGTATAAAATATATGATTTCATTTATATAAAGTTAAAATATACAAGCATTATTAATCTATTGTGTTACAAACTATTATAGATGTTGTTCCTTGCTGGTAATTTACTAAGGAAAAACAGGTATGAGAAAACTTTTGAAGGACATTAATTTCCATTTAGTTTTTTAAGTTTTAAAAAATACTTTTTAATTTTTTTAATTAGAGTTAAAATAAAATTTTGTATTAGTTTCAGGTGTACAACATAGTGATTAGATGTTTAGACAACTTATGAAGAGATCACCCTGATAGATCTAGTACCCATCTGACACCATACATACTTATTATAGTATTACTGACTATATTCCTTATGTTATACTTTACATCCTCATGACTATTTTGTAACTACCACTTTGTACCCCTAATCTCTCCTCCTTTTTACCCATCTCCCAACCACCCTTAGATCTGGCAACCATCAAAATGTTCCCTGTATTTATGAGTTTGTATCTGTTTTGTTTGTTCTTTTGTTGTTGTTGTTGTTCTTTAGATTACACATTAAGTGAAATCGTATGGCATTTGTCTTTCTCTGACCCCCCTCAGCACAATGACCTCTAGGTGTATGTATGTTGTTGCAGATGGCAAGATTTCATTCTTTTTTATGGCTGAGTAATGATCCATTGTATTTATGTACCACCTATTTTATCCACTCACCTACTGATGGACACTCAATTGCCTCCATATCTTGGCTATTGTTAATAATGCTTCAATGAACATTTGGATACACATGTCCCTTCATAGTAGTGGTCTGGGTTTCTTCAGATAAATACTGAAAAGTGGAATTACAGGGCATTTCTTTGTCTCTTGTTATAGCCTTTATTTAAAGTATATTTTGTCTGGTATAGGTAAAACAGCTTTTTGTTTGTTTCCATTTTCATTAAATATCTTTTTCCATCCCTTTACTTTCCACCTGTGTGTGCTTTTTGATTTGATGTGCGTCTATTGTAGGCAGCTTATGAAAAGTTCTTGTTTTGTTATCCATTCAGCCAGCCTATTTATTTTGATTGAAGCATTTAATCCATTTACATTTCAAGTAATTTTTAATAGATATGTAGTTTTTGCCATATTATTATTCATAGTTTTATCTTTTTTTTTCCTCTTTTTCCCTTCATCTTCTTAAAGAAGTCTCTTTCTTGTAATACCAGTTTGGAGGTGATGAACTCCTTCTTCTTTTTCTTGTCTGTAAAGTTCTTTATGTGTTCTTTGATTTTAAATGACAGTCTTCCTGGTTGTAGGTCCTTGCTTTTCATCTTTTTAAATATTTCTTGCCAATCCCTTCTGGCCTGCAACGTTTCTGTTGAGAAATCAATTGACAGCCTTATGGGAGCTCTCTTGTATGTAACTAACTGCTTTTCTCTTGCTGCTTTAAGATTCTCTCGTCTTTAAACTTTCGCATTTACTTATGATGTGTCTTGGTGTGGGTCTCTTTGAGTTCATCTTATTTGGGACTCTCTGCACTTTCCTTCGTCATGTTAGATAAGTTTTTTATTATTATTTCTTCAAATAGGTTTTTAATTCTGTGCTCTCTCTCTTCTTCTGGACCCCTATAATGCAAATGTTTATACACTTGATGTTGTCCCAGAGGCCCCTTAAACTATCTATTTTTATGGATTCTTTCTTTCTTTCTTTTTTTTTTTTTTTTCTGATTGGGTTAGTTCTGCTATATTATCTTCCAAATTGCTGATTCACTCCTTTGCTTCACCTTATCTACAATTGATTCCCTTTAATGTATGCTTCATTTCAGTTACTGTATCCTTTATCTCTGATTGGTTCTTTTCCTTCTTTTTCTTTTTTTTTCCTTTTTTATTTTTTTTATGTTTTCTGTCTCCATTTTTATGTTTCCTATCTCATTGTTGAATTTCTCACTGAGATTATTGAGCATCTTTACAACCGGTGTTTTGAACTCTGCATCTGATAGCTTGCCTGTGTCCATTTTGTTTAGTTCTTTTTCTGGAGCTTTTCAATGTTCTTTCATTTGAGACATGTTTCTTTATCTCCACACTTTGGCTGCCTCCCAGTGTTTGTTTTAATTTTTCGGTAGATTTGCTATGTCTCCCAGTCTTATATATTGGCCTTTTGTATGTAGAAACGGTCCTGTGGGGCCCAGTAGCACAGTCTCCCTGGTCACCTGAGCCGGGTGATACAGGTATGTCCTTTATGTGGGTTGTGTGTGTCCTTCTGTTGTAGTTGAGACTTGATGGTTATCAGCATGTCAATGGGAAGGATGACCCACACTCTGATTGGTTGAGAGAACCGGTCATATGTACAGTGAAGTTGTTTTTGTGAAGGGGATGACCATACTGAGCATATTTGACTTTAGCAGCATTCTGGTGCCTGTTCAGTCTGTTCTTTGGGTGTGTTATCTGTGGTACTGTCCAGGTAGTGCCTCCATATAGTCTGATTCCAACCACTGAGTGTGCTAGCCCCAGGGCCTCCTGGGAGGTGCTCTGCCACAGACCAAGTTCATCCACAGCCTGTGCCCTGCCAGGCACCACGTGGCATAAGGCACAAACTGATCTACAGATAGCTGCTACCTGCGCCAGGCCTCGTGATGCCTAGGAGACGCCAAGCCTCAAACTGAGGCTGGTTGTTTACCATGCTGGGCTTGGGGTTGCTCAAGAAGAGAGATAGAGCATGCTGAGACCAGGTGCTGCTTTATTAGAGTTTGTGAACCTTTGAGAGATTTTAGGAAAGTCCATAGCATAAGCCAAGACCAGCTGTTTATATGGAAAAGCCACTGGAAACGGCTTAAATGGGTCTGGGCTTTGGATGGGTCAGGGTCTCAGGGAATCATCTGTGGAGGAAACAGTGTTTGCAAGGTTGATGGAGACTCAGATGTATCACCTGTATCTGCACACAGGGTTCAGAGAGAACTCAACAAAGGAACAATGGCTCCTGCCAGTACTTCTGTCTGGGAGAAAGCTGCCCCTAAGTCCAGACAATTTAGTTCCTCCCTGTATATCGCTGTCACTTTCAAGCTGCTGTCCTAGCACTGGAGGTCAGAGTGAGTGAGTCCATCAGTAAGTCCATGAGTGGTTTCTTTATGAGGAACTCCTGGGACTGCAGCCACCTTCCATCTCACTTATCACAACCCCCTCTGATTTTCACAACCAGAAGTTGTGGGGACTTCTCTTGCTGGTACTGGAACCTTGGGCTGGGGTGCCTGGAGTGAGGCTGGAACCCCTCACTTCTCACTGAGGACCTCTACAGCTGATATATCCTTCCTGATTTTAACTGCCACACTTGGGTGCGGGGAAAGCCTGTTCAATGTGTCCGCCCCTACTACCAGTGTAGAGGTGGCTTCTTCTGTATGTCCATAGTTATAGGACTTCTGTTCAGCTAGACCTGGAAGTTTTCAATGATGATTGTTCTGTAGTTTAGTTTTTGTTTTGATATGGTTCTGAGAAAAGGCAAGTACATAATTTATTAGGTTGGTATAAAAGTAACTGTTATTTTTGCAAGTATTTTTAACCTTTTAAACCACAATTACCTTTGCACCAACCTAATATCTACTCTGCCATCTTAACTGAAAACTGTTTTCCATTTATTGACATTGTTGCTAGTTCCCTGACTGTGGTCACTTTGGTGGAATTGATTTAGATGTATGCTTTTAATTTCTGTAATTTTGCATATGTGTATAATGCTTCTGGAAATTTGTTAATTACACAATCACACAGTGAATTACCATTTCACACCTATAGTCTACAAAAATGAAAAGTGATTTAGAGAATGTCACCATCATAGCAAAGTTCAAGACCCCAGCCTTTGTCTCGCCACAAAAATCAACAATTACACAGCTCTTCACACACAAAAATAGCTCTGGGAGAGATCCAGAATCCACTTAAGAAACGTCAGCAACACAGTAGAACAAAACATTTGAGAATAACCACATGAAAAAAGAAAGAGGAACAGCTTCATTTTGCCTGCATCATACCATTGTCCAGGCAGACATCGCACAGCACCAAGAGCAAACTCCTCAGATTGAAAAGTTTCCCCTCCCAGGAAAGGGAGGGCAAGATGTGGGAACAGCTTCCCTAGCCTTTTGAGACACCACATGTAGGATCCATTCTGGTCTCAACCCTTCCAGATACCAGCAAAACTATGACATATAGAGATGGCTAGGAATAAGCAAGAAGGGTAAGGGATACCACTAGCAGTCACAGAGAGGGAGCAAAGGAGATACCCAGTCACATGTTCTGCACAGGACCCCAGCAGCTTTTACCGCTGAAGAAACCAGGGGCCAGTATAACCATTGTGTACCCACTAAAGATTCCAATGCTGAGGTTTTGTCCTCATAAGTGTCTTTTTCAGAGACAGGAACCTCCTGAGTTCTTCCCCAATACCCTGTCCCCCTCCACAGCTGGGAACCTACAGGCAGCCAGCCCCAGTATCTGAAACTGCACGAGTGATGGCAGTCTAGATTCCTGAGGCTCACCTCTACTACATGTGTGCACATTTGGACTAGCCCTCCAGCCATAAAAAGATCAACAAAATGAGAGTCAGTTTTTTGAAAAGATAAACAAAGTTAACAAACCTTTAGCCAGACTTATCAGTAAATAAAAGAGAGATGAATATATCCAAAATAAATTAAATCACCATCTTGAAGACTAATCTGCATCCCATAGTCATTGCAGAATTAGTCACAATAGCCAAGACATGGAAACAACCTAAGTGTCCATCAATGGATGAATGTATAAAGAAAATGTGATATAAGATACAACTATATAGATATATAAACAATGGAAAATTATTCAGTTATAATAAAGAAAGGAAATCCTTCCATTTGCTAAAGCATTGGTGGACCTTGAAAAAATTATGTTACGTGAAATAAGTCAGACAGAGAAAGACAAAGACTGTATGATCTCATTTATACATGGAGTCTAAAAAAGTGGAACTCATAGGAGCAGAGAACAGAAACATCATTACCAGGGTAGAGTAATATGGAAATATCGGTCACAGGGTTGTAGTGCATTACGTAATGGTCTTTGTTTCAGTGTAGTCACTACTAAATTGGCCTGACTTTTCTTTCATGAGTCCATCATTTTCAGTTTTCCCTTCTGCATTCTATACTAACATACATCTTGTTAATGTAAGAATTAGGAACATTTCCATTTTTTAAAAAAAGTTTTAAATGTAGCGTTTAGTATGTGAAATGCACAGAACTAAGTGCTTGCACCTATAATTGAATTGATTGTTGCTAACGATCATATGAAGATAATATATTTATTCTTAAAATTTGATGAATAAACAAACTTTGTGAATTTAGGCAAATTGCCTAAATTATACAGTTCCTAATGAAAGTACAAAGACATGAACTATGTTTAGTCTGAATCAAACAACCATGCATATTACAATTAAGCAGTCATTAAAATAAATGATATTTAGTAGGTAACCTTTCCTAATTTTGCTTCCTAGCTTCTAGAAATCACACTATTTTACCACTGAGGTCTCTGATACGTGGAAAAATTAGCTTGCTCATTGTAGTTTCTACTTCTTTTTTTCACAGGAGAGAAATACTCCATTAGGCAAAGAAAACAAAGAAATGAAAAATGTGATTTATTTGTACTCTCTCTTTTCATCTATGTATTTTTAAGTTCAGTTTGTCTATACGCCATCCTAAAGAAAATAATGTAAAAATAAAAGACTTATCAAGGTTACTTTCTAAAACCAAACCTTTTTTATAAATAGAGCTTCTCATTTATATCTTTTTGAAAATAATTTCATTTTACTGGTATTCTTTTTTTAAGCTTAATATATATATATGAAGCTTAAAATATACACATATATATTATATAATATATATATTATATATATATATATATACACATACATAATTTTCTTGGGGAGTATTGGGGAACAGTGTGTTTTTTTAGGACCCATCAGCTCCAACTCAAGTCACTGTTTTCAATCTAGTTGTGGAGGGCGCAGCTCACAGGCCCATGTGAGAATCGAACTGGTGACCTTGGTGTTATGAGCACTGTGCTCTAACCAACTGAGCTAACCAGCCACCCATATGTTATTCGTATTCTTAAATTAATGAAATAAATTACTCAAGGAATAATATTTTGCACTACAAATATAGGGACTTAGTAAAAATTTAATTAGCAAAACTGTTGACATGCTTTCCATAATGAATTCTAGGTGGTTTGATCAATCATCCTTCAGATTGCCTTTACGTATGATGTGGACCTCTTAAAGTTATATGAAATATATTGCTAAGTAATTCACTATGGTTAAATTTGATCATAATGCGCATTAAATAGTTATCATATACAGGATATGCTTATCACACCTGAAAGAATGTCTTGTATGTCCACTAAAAGTTTATATAGAAAATATTTTCAAGTTAAAAGCGATATTTGTTTTATTATTCATTTTGTGATTTGAGATACCAGAGGATTGAGCATATACCTAAAATAGGATTATACCTATTTCAATAAACACAGCTTTCCTACTCTGGAGATTATGTATGTTATCAGTTATTAAATGGGAAACTTATAATTTTTTACATTATTGTTCCTTTAATATTTGAACAGTAAGCTTTATAAATTTTTACTGCTGCCATTGGACCTTCAAATTACATATGTATCTATATACATACATTCTTAGGATCTAGTTTATGTTCAAGTAGCTTTATTATTTTTGATTATGCTTAATGTTCTGTCAGAAATATTTATTCTGTATATTGTTTTGCAAGATGGCTTATAGAAAATCCAATATTCACAGAGACTGAATTATACAGATCAATATTTTAAAACTACTGACAGGAAAAACAAAGTAATTGGGCATAAAAACTAGAACTATAATATCTCAGCTTTTCTTTTAGTATGAGTTGTAAAAATTCTTATATGTAATACAGAATTGCTTGGAATTAGAAATGGAAGGTAATATAGAAGGCTGAGAATAACAAGTAGCTTTAAACTCAACCAGCAGAAAGAACCAAATATACTAAATAGGGATACTGTTTTATCTTTTTAGGCTATTAATTAATCTTTGTCTTTAATGGAAAAAAATAGGAAATTTCATAACTTGTCTTCTAAAATTCTATCTTTATGTCATACAATATTTGTGAGCACTTTTAGTAGTCTGTCCCCCATGGACATGGCATTTCGCCATCCAGAGAGACTTGCTATAATTTGCATACATCACAAATTCAATGTGCATTTCTTATTCAAAATTACTTATAAAAATGCTAAATAAGAATAGCTTTATCTGTGTTAATAGAAAAGTAGTACAAATAATCAAAAACAGTAGGTAATCCATAAATCATTTATACTTGATTTTAGAATTTATTATGTAAATTGCATTCTACAGCAGAATTATCATTCCAATACAATTTGTTTAGGATGATATTTAAATCAGTTTGCATTCCCTTGCCATCCACAACTGAAGGTGAAATGAGTCAGCAAACAAGTATACCTAGGAGAGGAAGAAATCTGTTTGGAAATAAAAATGTTCTATGAAAATATGAAACAATAGATAAAGACTAATGTTTGCTCAGAGAAAGGTCCCATATCAATTACTGAATCTAACATACAAAGTTTAGGTAGAAACATAAGATAGCATTTGTTTTTGGTAGAACATCTTGTCAATTTTACATCCCGCAAATACCTGTATTTCAACATATCCCTAAAAGAAGCAATGTTCAATATCAGTCTTAAAATATGTGTTTTATCCTAAATTTATTTACTAACATTTTGGGTTGGTGTACTCTCATAAGTGTATACTAGAATCCTGGTGTGAAGAAAATAAGAACATGCCTAGTCTTCAAAATGATGACAATTAAAATCAACAGTGCAATCACACATTAATTAGAAAATAAGGAAAACAGAAGATTATAAAGAGAACATATGACACGGGAAATTTTCAACTTGAACTTCTTTGTTTTTGCTCTAACACACTAATACATCTGTTGACACTACAGAAACATGAACACTTCTTCCCCAGAACTTGTGCAGTCTCCTCTCTTCCCACCATCCTCAAATTTCCCCAATGAGATATCACCTCACACTAGTTAGAATGGCTACCATCAACAAGACAAATAACAAGTGTTTAGAGGGTGTGGAGAAAAAGGAACCCTCATACACTGTTGGTGGGAACACAGATTGATGCAGCCGCTATGGAAGGCAGGGTGGAGGTTTCCCAAAAAATTAAGAACAGAATTATCATATGACCCAGCAATCCCTCTCGTGGTTATCTATCCAAAAAATCTGAAAACATTTATCTGCAAATATATATGTGCTCTGATGTTCATTGCAGCTTTATTTATGGTGGCCAAACATGAAAACAACAAAAGTGTCTTTCAATAGATAATTGGATAAAGAAGATGTGATATATATATATCATGGAATACTACTTTGCCATAAGAAAAGATGAAATTGTAGCATTTGCGACAACATGGTTGGATCTTGAGATTATTATGCTAAGTAAAATAAATCAGAAAGAAAAAGTCATGAACCATAAGATTTCACTGATCTGCGCTCATATGTGGGATAGAAAACTGAAAACAACAAATGAACAAGACAAACAAATAAAGAAACAAAAACTCTTAGACCCAGACAATAGTTTATTGATTAACAAACAGTAAGGTGGGAGGGGAGTAGTAGATGAGAGTAAAAGGGATCAAATGCATGGTGATAGAAGGAGAACTGACTGGGTAGTGAACACACAATGTGATATACAGATGATGTATTACAGAATTGTACAAGTGAAATCTATGTAATTTTACTAACCATTGTCACCACAATAAATTTTAATTAAAATGGGTACAATGTTACAAAATCTGTAAGGCACAGTGAAAGTTGTTCTAAGGGAGAAATTTATAATAATACAGGCCTACCTCAAGAAACATGAAAAATCTCAAATAATCTAACTTTACACCTAAAGGAACTAGAAAAAGAACAAAGCCTAAAGAAGAAAGAAAGAATGGAATAACTTTACACCTAAAGGAACTAGAAAAAGAACAAAGCAGAAAGAAAGAAAAGAAAGAAAGAAAGAAAGAAAGAAAGAAAGAAAGAAAGAAAGAAAGAAAGAAAGAAAGAAAGACTAAAGACTAGAGCAGAAGTAAGTGAAATTGAAGTTGAAGAACTCTCTCCACCTGATTTCAAACCATACTGCAAAGCTATAATAATAAAAACAGTGTGGCACTGCTCTAAAAACACACAGATCAATGGAACAAAACAAAGAGGCCAGAAATTAAACCATACTTATATAATCAATTATATTTAAAACAAAGAAGGTAAGAATGTAGAATGAGGAAATGTCTTCAATAAATGGTGTTAGAAAAACTGGACAGTTATATACAAAAAAACAAACAACATCAACAACAAAACTGGATCACTGTCTTACACCATATATAAAAATAAACTCAAAATGGATTAAAGACTTAAATGTGAGACCTGAAATCATAAAATTCCTAGAAAAACACATGGGCAGTAAACTCTTTGACATATGTCTTATAAATATGTTTTTGGATGTGTCTCCTTGGGCAACGGAAACAAAATAAAAATAAACAAAGGGGACTACATTAGACAAAAAAGCTTTTGCACAGTGAAGAAAAACATCAAGATAAAAATACTACTTACTAAATGGGATAAGATATTTGCAAATGATATATCCGATACTGAATTAATATCCACAATTTATAAAAAACTTATACAATGTAACAGCAAAATAAATACATAAACAAACAAATAAAGAAATGAATAATCCAATTAAAAAATGGGCAGAAGACCTGAATAGACATTTTTCCAAAAACTTGCAGATGGTGAAGAGATACATGAAAAAAATGTTCAACTTCACTAATCATCAGGGAAATGTAACTAAAAGCCACAAGTGGCATATCACTTCATATCTGTTAGTGTGGCTATCATCAAAAAGACAAGAAACAACAAGTGTTGACAAGGATGTCAAAAAAATGAACTTTTGCACACTGTTGGTAGGATCATAAATTCACACAGTCACTATGGAAAACAGTATGAGGGTTCATCAAAAAATTAAAATTAGAACAACCATATAATTCAACAATTCTAGTTCTGGGCATTTATCCTAAGAAAACAAAAACACTAACTTGAAAAGATATATGCACCACTGTGTTCAATGCAGCATTATTTCCAGTAACAATGATATAGAGAAAACGTAGGTGTCCATTGATAAATGGATAAAGAAGATATAGTATATATATATATATATATATATATATATATATATATATATATGCAATATATATATATATATATATAAAATAATAAAATCTTGCCATTTGCAACAATATGGATAGACTTACAAGATATTATGCAAAGTGAAACAGTCAGAGAAAGACAAATACTGTATCATTTTACTGATATGTGGAATTTAAAAAACTCACCAAAGTAAATGAAAACAACCAAAGTATCCTTCAATAGACGACTGGATAAAGAAGTTGTGGTATATATACATAATGGAATACTACTCTGCCATAGAAAAGATGAAATAATGCCACTTGTGACAAAATGGATGAATCTTAAGATTATTATGCTAAGCAAAATAAATCACATAGAAAAAGTCGAGCACTTTATGATTTCACTGATAATGTGGGATATAAAACTGAAAGCAACAAAGGAACAAGACAAACAAATAAAGAAATAAAAACTCATAGAAACAGATAATAGTTTAGCGGCTACCAGAAGGTAAGGCAGGACAGGGATCGTTGATGAGGGTAAACGGGGTAGAATATATGGTGATGGATGGAGAACTGACTGGCTGGTGAACACACAATGTGAGATGATGTATTACACTTGAAACCTATGTAATATTACAAACCATTGCCACCTCAATAAATATATATATGAAAAGACTCATAGATACCGAAGAAACTGATAGTTGCCAGAGGGTTGGGTGGTCGGAGGGGTGAACAAAAAAGGTGAAGGGAATTAAATGGTATAAACTTAGAGTTATAACATGGATAAGTCATGGGGGATATAAAGCACAGCATAGGGAATATAGTCAATATTGCAATAACTTTGTATGATGACAGATGGTTACTAGATGTCTTGTGGTAATCACTTCATCAGGTATATAAATAGCATATTGCTATGTTGTATACCTGAAATTGATGTTAATTGTATTTCAACTATACTTTAATCGAAAAGACTTTCATATTTCAGAGTAAAAGAAAGACTGCTGTTTTTTTTTTCTTCTGCCTCTTCAAATCTGATATTAAACTCTTGAAAAATTTTCAGTTTAGTTTTCATAATTTTGAGTTACATCATTTCTTTTTGGTCTATTTAAAAATTTCTGTCTCTTTACTGACATTTTCATTTATCATTTTGCTGATTTCCATTATTCCCTTTTTCATATTTTTCTTTAGTTTTTGAGTATATTTAAGAAAGTTGATTTAAAGTTTTTGTCTAGTAAGTTAAATGTCTGGGCTTCCCCAAGGATGGTTCCTATCAATATATATTTTTTCCTTTGAATGAGCCATGTTTTTCTTTCTCTTTATACCTGTGATATTTTTGTTGAAAAATGCAAATATCAATATTATAATATGATAACTCTGAAAATGGCATTCTTCCTTTCCCTTGGTTTGCTTTTATTTTGGTGAGGGAGGGGAGTTATTAAATGTTTAGTGACTTTTTCGAACTATTTTTGTAAAGACTGTAGTCTTTCTTGCCTGTGGTCACTGATGTCTGTTTCTTTAGCTCATTACAAACATTGTTCTTATATTAAAATAAACATTAAAAACAAACAATAAAAACAAACACCTCTCCCCATTTTTGCAGATTGGCTCACTGCTAAGGTACTGTAACATTTATCTAGCTTTGCAAAGAAGACAGGAATCAACTAAAGTGTTAGCTAGGGGTCTTATGAGTCTTTTCTGATCACGTTTCGTGCCCTGGACATTCGCATGTATTCCTAAATTTCTCTGTATACACAGGTAGTGCTGAATGTCCTAATTTTCCAAATAATTTCCCCTCAGTTTTACTTCATTGGCCCTTGGCCATTTATGCTTTGACCATTATCTTTTCTCTCAGTCATATGTGGGTTATTAGTTCACCTCTGACATTTCTGAGCAATGCCTGCTACTTTTCCATCCGGAATTCTGAGTTAGGGACAACAGAGGTGAGAGTCTTGTGGCAGTTCATCAGGGAGCACCCAGAGTGGTTAGACAGAGACACACGTTAATTTGTGAATAATTACTTTCTAGCCTCTCCAAAACTAGGGACCAATGTCCCACACATGGAAGATAGACTGCTGTTTATTCATCACTGACACTGAAATAGAGAGGGTGTAAGTCAAGTTCAATTAAAAATGGCCAAAATCTTTCCTACCATTTCCAGGTTGCCTTTTTATTAATTTAGCATTGTCTTAGTTGCTGTAAATCTTTTTACTGTTTGACAGAGTTCTAACAGTGTTGTTCTGATAGCTTCTGCATTTATTTTTTCATTGTGTCTATGGTGGAATGCCTTTATGGTGGAAGCAGTTTGGAGCTGCCTCCTCAGTTATCACTACTTTCCTAATGTCAGTACAACAATTCTTCATTTTACCTTCAAGCACAGGTTTTGAACTTGGATGATGAAACCCTACAGATAAAAATAAAACATTAAGATTGTTTTATAAAGTATATATTTAACATGAAAGAAGTGATAAATGAGGAGGAAGTAAAGGTGGGGCTTCATAACTGGTAACTGAGAAGATTTCATGGAGCAGAGATTGTAAGGTTTCTAAATAACAAATAAGTAAAAGTCACAGCTTTCCTTGGGAATCTTGTCAGAAGCCATATATGTGTGTATATGTATGTGAAGATATATATCTATATCTTCAAAGTTATTACTTTAAGTCCAAATGAAGTATTACACTGATTAGGCAAATGAGGCATGAGATTGTCCTGCTATGAAAGTTGTACAAGTCTGTGGACATTTTCTAAAACGCTTACAATGCGAAAGCTTGAATTTGGTAAAGAAATCATCATGCACTTTGAATAACAGGTCTATTTAAGTAAAATGTTAAACATTTTACATGAATATTATTTATTTATAATTGTAGATAGATAGATACCAATAGGCTTGAATGAGTATCGAACATTCATTATAATTTACATCTTTACTGGCTTAGCAAAAAAGAAAAGCTACTACTCTTAATTAATTGCATCCACCTAGATTGTAACTAAAGATCTTTATATTTGATTTTTATATTTCATTTACTCCTTATTTTATTTATAATATTTCAGTTGAAACATCTCTACCACTATACTCTATAATTGTAGGCAAGTGAACATAAAAAGAAAATAATAAAACATTTTTATAAAATATATGACTAAGATCCAAATTAATCCTAAAAAAGAAAACGTAATATTAATAGTGTGTTTCAGTGAAGAAATTATTTCTCAGTAAAGACATTCAAAAATAGAAACAAAATCTAGTCCAAACAAACTTAGTATCAACATATTTAAGACTTATTTTGTCAGAAGAAAATTTCCTATTTAACGTAACAGTTTTCCTTCACTAAGTAAATACGGAGCCTACATAACTTTTAATCTGTTCTGATTAAATTTTAATATATATTTACAAGTATAATTGTTTTTAATGTTTTTCCCCTAAAGGTAAATAAAAATAATGTAATTCCAAAGAGAGAAAATTTGTCCTCCAAGTAAATTAATCTACTTATGTAATAAAATTAATAATACATTTTACTTTGAAATACACAAATGAACTTATTTCCCTATTTCCCTTTTCTTAAATTATAAATGCTGCCTTCCACAAATATGAATACTATAGCTAAATAGGAAACATTATCTCAAATCTGTAGAGTTTTTAAGGCTTGTTACTCTCCATTTGGATGCAAGTTGATTAATGTGTTGTACATAAGCATTCCTGTCTAATGAATATATCACTTGATTAACATAAGGACCATGTACAAATTTTCATTACTTGAATTGTAGGTTAGATATCTTAAGATTAGTAGATAGACTATAAGTTGACTTCTAACTATTTTATATTAGTTTAATCCTTTACGGTGATTTTATTTAAGTTCTTTCCAAATTGAAATTTATTCAAATTGTTATTAACTATCACATATCCAAGCACACACTTTTGTTCTTCTCAAACACAGTATTACTAATCAACACTCAGAAATCACTGATAAACTTACAGGAGTGAAATGTTATGCTTTTCCTCTAAGGTAGTTTACGTTCTGTAGTAGCAGAATTTTAAGGTGGCCCCATGATCTTACCCCCTTGTGTTGTTCCCAGGATTATGTAACCTAATGTGGAAACAGACATTTTGTAGATGTAATTCAAGTTACTCTTTAGTTGTCCTTAAGAAAGGAAATTGTCTCGATGGTCCTTACATGTCATATTTGCCCTTGCAATGCAGAATTTTCTTTAGCTTGTCACAATAGAGGATATCTGAGTCAAACAAGGAGAGGCATTTAACATAATGAAGGTTCCCTTTTGCTGAGATGGAGGAAACCACATGACGAGGACCTAAGAGTGCTCTCTAGACATTGAAAGCAGTCTTCAGCTGACAGCCAGGAAGCAAACAGGAATTCAGTGCTCAACTCTAAGGAAATGAATTCTGATAACAGGAATGAGCTTGGGAAGGGATTCTGAACTGTAAATAAGTATGCAACTAGACTGTACCTTAATTTAGTCTAAGCAGAAAACCCAATCATACCATTCTTTTTTTTATTACTAATAAGTATGAATAGTATTCTATTTTACTTATTAAATTTACTGAGGTGATATTGGTTAACAAAATTATATAGGTTTCAAGTGCACAATTCTATAATGCATCATTTTATATATTGCAAACCATTTTTAGCATCGGATCTACACACTATGGGCTAATAAATGAACACGGTTTTAAGCCACTAAGATTATTGTAAATTGTTATGCATCAATAAAACTTTAACAGAATTCCTTAATTTTATTAAACTTATTGATAGAGTATTTGATAATTACCATAATATCTTCAAGTATATTATATATATATACATATATATATATATAGTCTATGATTTAATCTTTCAAATTTTTCTAAAAACTAAACAGTCACTTGCTATTATCAGTTGGAGTCAAGTACTTTTTCCTTGCTATGTCCAATTTCTAAGAAACCTTAAAGATCCTCTGTAAAGACCCATTTCCTCTCAAAAACCTCTTTCTGTACACCAGACAGAACAATCAAGGACATGTTAGTACTATGTATAACTTTGCTGTCACAGTGGGTCAAAATCGAAGACTGTTTATGTCTAAAGTCATTCTTTGGACAAAGCCACACAGTTTCTCAGGCTGATCCCCACGATTATGTTTTTATCTTTTTTATCTTTATTTCTTTATTTTTGGTAATTAGTATTCATTATTACATTCATTATTCATTATACATTCACACACACACACACACACACACACACACACAACATAGTATGCCACACATTTGTATTCAGATGGGTTTACCAATTTCAGCTGCACATTCTTCAGGAAATAGGTAATTCCCAACCAACACAAAGGTTATTTTATGAACCACACATTAAAACACCAGATATTCCTGATAGTGATATGCCATTTGGAGCACTGGCATCTTTTCTTGCCAACAAATTAAGATCAGAGCCTCCTGGATCAGATTTCAAATAACATCATTAAAAATGGGTATGAGTTTCTGACCATCCCCTACCAGAAGAACTTGGGTGCACTTGGACATACTATTTCACCAACCCATAATTTACATGTGGATAGACAAATTTTTCTAAGCCAACATACACATACCCATGCACACACATGCACAAAATCTCTCCTTCTCTCTGTCTGTCTCTCTCACACATATACACACACCTCACAAACACACATAAAGCACATCCTTTCACCTGGAGCACAGGAACACTTACAGAATATACAGGTTCTGTTCGCTCACTTTCCTTTGGGAAAATGTGAACACATGCCTTATATTTTAAAACTAAGTGACCCACTGAAAGTTTGTCCAGAAAGAAATGACAATGCTTTTTACAGCTAATTCAGGTCTATTAACTATAAACTATAACTTCACCTATAAACATAACTACCTTGAAACTTTGCAAAAGAAAAAAAAAAGCACCTTTGTTTTTCTTAATTAGATTCATTTAATTAATTTATAGCTCAAGAACTAATTGAAAAAATACATACGTAGACATCATCTACATTACACAATGGATTAAAACTGAGATCATGAATAAAGTAAATAAAATGTTTATCTCTAAAGGCATGCATTCAATAAGGCAAAGAGCAATTTGAAACGAGTAATTATAAACCTTTTAAGCATCACTATGAAAAAGTATATAGAATTATAGTATCTTGTGAGGTGGGAAAGGAGTAAAAGATGAATGACAGGTACTAGGTAAATCTGGTTGTAAAGGAATAAGTAGCACATGTAAAGGCCAGAGCAGCAAGAACACTTGTTATCTGAAAAGAAGGCCATGATTCCTAAAGAAAATTATCTGAGCAGAGTTTATAGGAGGTAAGATATATGAAGTATGCAAGATAAAAAATGTGTGAGGCCTGATGGCCATGTTTGGTATTTTGATCTTTTCTTTAAAGGTAAAACTTCTTAGGATGGCGAGGGTTGTGATGATATTCATGATTCTGGATTTCAGTCTGGCCTAGTCTGTGAAATGTCCTTGAGTGAATAAAGAGGATGGATGAATGTGTGGAGATCCCCTAATATTATTATTATTTTTCTGTCATAATAAGGGAAGAAAATCCTTCCATGTGCTACAACATGAATGGACCTAGAGAATATTATGATAAGTAAAATAAAACAGAGAAAGGAAAGTACCATATGATTTCAATTATATGTGGAATCTAAAAAACCAAAATAAATCAACAAACAAAACAGAAACAAACTCATAGATACAGAGAACAAATTGATGTTTGCCAGATGGGAGGGGGCTTGGGAGCAATGGGTGAAAAAGGGGAAGGGATTAAGAAGTACAAATTAGCAGTTATAAAAATAGTTTTGCAGATGTAAAGTACAGCATAGGAAATCTAATCAATAATACTGTAATAACTATGTATGGTGTAAAATGGGTACTTTATTTATTGGGGTAATCACTTCGTAAGCTTTATAAATGTCTCATCACTATGTTGTACACCTGAAACTAATATGACATTGCATATCAACTGTAATTGAAAAATAATATATATACATATATACTCAAAAATTTTGCCCAAACCTAGTCATGATAATTAGGTCAAAAAGAAATTTATGTATATGAAAGATAGATAGGAAGCAGCACTCTTAAAGCTTGTGATTAAATTTTGTATAAATGTTATTAAGTTACTAAGGTAAGAGAGAGTCAGGAATAAACCATAACCACTGGCTTACCTGATTGAGCTGTTCATACATGATAACTATATATCCAGCCACCTGACTGCATAATATTAGGAGACTACAATATCTATTTGTCTCATTGCTGGTGATCATTCACTTTGATCATTTAGTTTGGGTGATGTTTTGCCCGATTTCTTCAGTTTAAAATTACTATGTTTCTTTTATAATTAATAAATAATTTATTTGGAAATACACTGAGACTATGTAAAGACCCTATACTTCATTACATATTAATCTCTATCTTTATCATTTACTGATGTTATATTTTTTCTCTATAATGATTAGGGGCATTTAAAAAATTATTTACATTTGTATAGTCTTTTAAAGTTTTGTTTTATTCAGTGTTATCCAACCCCCTTTGCCACATTCTATAGCCAAATTTTATCTAGAAGGAACTTAGGTCGCACCCACAATGCAGGGAAAGATGATACGCAACGGCCAGGCTCAATCTATAATCCTTTCTTGGATGACTGGTAACACAATTAGGTAGCATAAACTAGGATAAGGGAAACATAGCCATCAAAATTCAAGAAACTAAGTTTTTAACATCATACCAGTTCTGAAGGAAGACTAGAATAGAAAGGAAAACTGAAATTTTTAAAAACATAGTGTATAACATTCACTATTGGCAAATGTTCTGTTGTGCATTTTTTGGCTTCAATTATTTTTCTGTTGGATAAGATTTTCAGTTATTTTCTTCTTTAGAGAACTTATAAATATGTGATGAGTTGTCAGCAGAAAACTGTTTTTAGTTTTAATGTTGTTTTCACTTGATGGCCACCTAGTAAATCCAACTTTTCTCCCACAGTGAAACAATATAAGTGACATGAGGCAAACAGTGGGATTTTGGCTTAAGCACAGTTTATCTAGTTTTTAGTAAACTTACCAAGAAACAATTGTTAAAATACTAACTTTAGAAAATCATCAGCATTTTTCATGAAAAGAGTTCTTATATAATTTTAGGATTCAATGGATACAAAACAATATGGGTTGGTTCTTAGAAAGCTCCTAGGCAATGCTCTGTCCATGAATAAGTACATCACATCATGTAAGAGAACATTCCTAAACAGACAGTTTCTGAAGGAAATGACAGTAATACAATGTAGAAAATATTATGCCATACTTTGAACACGTGAATAAATAAAACCCTCCAGTGTGATCATCTACAGTATGTGTGTACACATATTCAACCTGCTCATACTGAGCCTTGGGCATTTTGAGGAGATGCTGTAGGGGTTTTATTTGAAAATCTAAAAGCGGCAAACTTTAGGTATCCCAGGCCCTGTATGAAAGCATTTCCAATTTTTTTTTACATTTTTGACTTCCATGGAATTAGGCGCTTTTACCTTTTACATTCATGGTTTGGTTCCTATATACACTATAGTTGTTGTTTGTTTTAGTTTGATGGGGAGATATCTGGATTTTATAAAATACAAAGTCAAATTAAAAAGGTATGAAATACATTTAAGCCACAAACTGCTTTATGTAATTCACCTAACTTTTTCCGAATAAGATATTTGAGCATCAGCATATTTTTCCAGATTTTTTGTGTTTAGCTAAATACTCTCATGCTCCCGGTGTGTATGTGTGTGTGTGTGTTTGCATATATATAGACAGGTAGATAGATAGATATATACTCACACACACATATATATATATATATCATATATACACACATATATATATCTATATATATATTTATATCTATAGCTATATCTATATCTGTATACTAAAAAACATATTTTTACTATTTGAAATTTAAAAACATAGATCAGGTTAAATGTCTTGGTAAAGCACATTATATTTTATTTTGCATGTTTATTTTTCACTATCCAGGAAACTTGATATTGAGTGAACATGTATGTTAGTACTAAAAAAAAATAATTCTATAATCTAAATTGAAACTTGAAAAAAATTATTCTTACCTTACTCGTTACGTTGTTTTATCTAAATAATCATATCCATGAAAATTTCATGACTTTGTATTTTATAACTCAGGAGCTAAATTCTTACTTAGCCTACAATAGTCTTCTTTTATCAAGTATAACAATATCTATTCTAAAACCAGTATGCTTAGACCATTCACATTCAATGTATTAGTGTGCTTTAATTACTGCAGCTTTTTTCATTTTTTGTCTCATTTTCTGTCTTCTCCCCCCTTCTTGTATTAATAGACCTTTTATTTTAGTATCCCACCTTATTTCCTCTCTTTTTTATGTATATATCTTATTATCATTATTTTTTTATGGTGTCCTAGAGTTTACAATATACATTTTTAATTAATCAGAGTATACCTTCAAATAGTATTATAATACTTCACATGACTTCAAATGTAGTATAAGAATATCAAAACTGTACAATCCCAATTCCTTCCTTCTACTATGTGTGCTATTACTGTAATATTCTCTTTTAAATATGGCATAAACACAATATAGTACTGCAACATTTTTAGTATTTTCATTATAAATGAGAATAATGAATTTCATTGTACTATCATCTTTTCATTTTCAGTGCTATTCATTTCATTTTATAAGTCCAAATTCTGATATGGTATTTCTTCCTGAAGAAACTTCATTTAATATCTTATACAGAGTAGGTATGTTGGAAATTAGTTCTTACAGTTTTGGTTTTCTCTGAGAAAGGTTATATTTCTCAAACATTGAGACGATAGTGGTAACTATTACAAATGATGCAACAGTGAGCATTTGTGAACATGCCTTTATAATTATGTGGATAATTTTCTCTAGCTGAGGTTCCCAAGTGGAATATCTGGGTCACAAAATATATACAACTTCTATTTTATCAGTTATTTCTGAATTGCTATCCAAAAGAGGTTACACCTATTTACAAATGTACTAATTCTATTTCAAAGCCTAAGTTTTCTCAATTATTCAATACTTGGAAATGTCAGAACTTAATTCGTATTAATATACAATACTTCTAACTATGAAACATAATATATGTATACATATTGCCTTATTATGTGTATATTTAATAATTTTTAGGGCTTTATATAAAATCATTTAATTATTGTTTAACTTTTTTTGGAAACTTTAATATACACCTTTAAAAGAAAAAGATTTCTAGATTTTGGAGATTGTGAAAAAGGGTGAGATGTTGCAGTATGAGTTCCATTAGTGTGAATGATATCCTACTGTCTATGGCTTCTCAAATTTTGGAGCATAAATCTAAGTAATTTAATAGAAGTTGCATAGTTTTTCAGAAAGCAATTTAAATGTTGTATTTTATTAGTGTCCCTGTTTTGGGGCTATTTATACTTTTCAGTTTCAAAGTGAAGTTTCCAGTGGGAAAAAGATATTGGACTAGCAATGCGCCTCTAATGAATTATAGCTGAAATTATGTTACTATTAAGCACAATGTAATTATTAGTAAACAATAAATGATTTTCCTTATCATTAATTAAATACTTTTTTTTTAAAGACTTATTTTTGATGAATATATAATTGAGGTGTAGAAAGGGTAAAAAACATACAATTTACCTTTCTGGGTTTCACTTCTTTTCAAAATACAGCATTTAATATAATAATTTATCACTTATCAAGAGGTTATAACTCTTTATAATCTCAGCTCAAACCAACTGAAAGGCAGACATGGAAAAATGTTCTCTATTATATCAGAACTAATGTTGAATAGTTTTTATTAACTTTATTTGTGTTGACGTATGTAAATTAGGTATTCTCAGAGATGAATACAATGTCCATTTTCATATCCATTTTCATTCCTTTGAATGTTATTTAGAATGAAGCATATTTGAAATAAATAGTAATGGGAAGCTGTCATATGAAACGCTCAGATGAGGTATGATACAATATTAAGACAATAGAGATATTTGAACCTTTTAAACAATCAAGTTAATTTAGGTGTACTGAAGTTGCCACTGATATTCTCACATAATTGATATATATATTCTAATTAAAGTGAAACTTTATTTTAAAAGTAACTATAATAAAAATAGTTATTCCTAGTCTCATCATGCTTCTTCTAATCTGACTTCACATAGAAACACATATGTACTATATATGGATATTCATACTTCCATAGACCAAAATTCATAAGCCAGCAAATACATGATAACACATACAAAGCCAGCTTCTCTTCTTTTTAAAATTCTCACAGATCCCAATGCCTTTCTAGTAATATTTCTTTAAGACTCTACAGAGCATCTTCCTCTGTCATACATCCCTTACCTGTGTTTCCTTCTTAACAGGAAGAAAAGCAAAATTTAAAAGTTTGATAGAAACATGGGAGACAATTGTAAGTCCTAGCAAAATGTGAATTAAAAGTTGTATGGCCCAAATACAATTTTTATTGAGTACCTAAAAATGTAGAAAGAGTATCTGAGATGTTTGAAACAATATTAAAAACAAGAAAAATAAAGTGTTGAACCATTAGAAAATTATATCTTAATTAAAATTAAAGAATAGAATTTGTTTTCATAATATTGACTTAATTTTGAACAGGGAAGTAAGTCCCCTATAAATTGCTAGTCATGAGTCTATGTTTACTCCACTGAGATATGTTAGAACACGCAGGAAGCCTGAGAAGAGAGATGTTTCAAGTTATACTTTAATTATCCAGCCAGATTTATTTTTTCAGACTCCAAATATGAAATAAAGTATATCTTGCTGTTTTTTTTAACAACTTCCTGGTGCCATTTCTCTTTGACAAAAGAGATGTTCTATATTATGTGAAGGTATAAATTATATATATATATAAATTATAATTATTAACAAATAACCATATAATGGTTCCTGAATTCCAGAAGAATGGTTTCCGAATTCCCAGAAGCAAAATGTAGCAGCAACATGAACAGATAAAATAATTAAGATTGCGTGCCTTTAAGGAGAGAAAATCTAGGACAGAAGGGCTACAAAAACATTTCAAGATTTATGGATTTTGTGAGGGATATAAATGATGAACGTCTAAGTATTACCTTGTCTTGTACACCTGAAACTAATAAATAAATTAAAAAAAAGATTTATGGATTTTGTGTTTGAATATTTTTTTTGTGTGTGTATAACAAACTTTTGTAACATAAAAGTTGAAAAAGTGTATACCAGAAAACATGGAAAGAGATGCTAAACGAGAGAGAGGATGGGGGGGAGGAGTGGGGTAGAAGCAAGGAAAATTTTAAAGGGAGATATAAGCATTCCATAAACCGATACATCTATTCTCACTTTTACTCCAAAAGGTTCCTCTTTGGAAAATAAAGTGATTGGGACCATAATTAAAAAAAAAATAAATCTTTTGTTATCCTCTCTTTTCCTAGAGGCCTGCTTCATATGTCGTTAAATCTGCACATAGACTTTTACCTATGGAAGTAATATGAAATATATTAATATTTAATAAAGACTGAGGAGAGAAGATTGGGAAAAAAAAAGATTAGCTTCTCTCCAGTCATTAAAACCTTGAGCAAATTCTATAAATGAAACATAGATGTGAGAATGTTTATGGACTACATCAAAGCTTGCAATATTAGAATAGGTCAAAGACTTACCATAAATTAATTGATTAAGATCTTAAAAGGAATATAACATTTAAGTTCATTTAAGCTTTTTGAGTAAAAACCCATCCTTTTATTATCAAATAGTATAAGAAGCAATGAAGATTTACAGTTAGTTCTTATTTAGGTATTTTAATCTAAAGCTTGATATTTATTTACTTCTAGAAATTTGTTTTATTGTGGTAAGATCCCTTAACATGAGATCTATCATCTTAACCAAATTTTAAGTGTACAGTACATTATTGCTGACTATAGGTACAATGTTGTACAGCAGATCTCTACAGCTTATTCATCTTGCTTAACTAAAACATTATGCCCATTGATTAGAAACTCCTCATCCCCCCAGCTCTGGTAACCATCATTCCACTCTTTGGTTCCCTGGATTTTGCTATTTAGCTTACTCATACAAGTGGAATCATACAATGTTTGTCTTTCTGATAGTGGCTCATTATACTTAGCATAATGTACGTCCTCAAGGTTTTCCATGTTGTCACATACTGAAGAATTTCCTCTTTTTTGAGTATGAATAGCTCTCCATTGTCTGTATATACCATATAATCTTTACCCACTCATCTGTCAACGACCATTTAAGTAGTTTCTACAGATTAGCTGCTATGAATAGTGCTGTAATGAACATAGGAATGCTAATGTCTCCTCAAGATATGGATTTTAATTCTTTTGGGTAAATAGCCAGAAATGGGTTTCCTGGATCACATGGTATTTTACACTTTTTAATTTTTTGAGGCTGCATAATATTACATTCCCACAAACAGTAGGTAAGAAATCCAATTTCTCCACGTCACTGCCAACACTGGTTGTCTTGTTTTGTTGATAATAGCTACCCTGACAAGTTTAAGGTGATGTCTCATTGTGGTTTTGATTTTCAATTTTCATTTAGGGAATGATAAATAGTGACACTGAGCATTTTTTCATATACCTGTTGGTCATTTGTATGTCTTCTTTGCAGAAATGTCTATCCAGGTCCTTAGCCCATTTTTAATTGGGATATTTATTACTTTTGCTATTAAGTTCTAGGGATTTGATATTTATTTGAGCACGTTCTTTTCCTCCCAAAGTATTACAGGCAATAAGTTGCCAAACTGAAATGAATTTTGCATTAGTCTATTTAAAAAAAAATGGAACTATACAGAATGAGAACTTTTTCTTAAAAGATAAGCATTTTACATTGTGATAGATGCACGTGAAATTAAAAATAAATTGACACTCAAGTGAATTTTAATTAATATAGTCACTTCACAGAGAATAAGTATATATTTAATATGTCTAAATAGTTTACACAGTTGAGTTGTACAAACATCTATATAGTTCATTATTAACATGAAACAAAATGCGGAAACAGGACTGCTTTCATCTCAATTTTCTCTCTTTTGTTACCTGTGTTAAATTCTTAAAATTTCTGCTCTTACAGAAACTACTATTTTATTATATCTCAATTTATATTATATATAACAGAGCAATAAGTTGATTATGTGTTTTATCTATTGAAAACAATATTGCAATATTTTTCATGTAACAATATCTCAATTTTTGACACAGTTCCCTATAATTGGAAAAATAAATACTGGATTAAAAAACCTGAGTGTTTATAAAGCTCTCGATATGCCTTTTCATATTCTCTTCAAAATAATTCCACTATATGTGATATTTGGAGAAAGATGCATACACTACCAATTACTTTAGATGAAGAAAGACTATTTTAAATTAGTTAATATTTTTCATTGAAATTCTGCTGGAAGTTAATAGTAAGATTATTTCTCTAATATCATCTAAAGTTAAAAATTCAATATTTATATGTGTGTCTATAGTTTTTAACTATAATTATGGAGGAGCAATTTCTTTAAATATATTGATTGGTGGTAGATAAATGCATTGTAGGGTACACGTAGAGTTTCTGATGAGGCAAATTAAATTGAAGAGTTGAGGCAATTATTTAGACAAATCAACAGATAAGAAATACACCCATCATTTGGTAAATATTAAATGCTGTGCTATAATTACATAAATTTATTTTCTTTATTGATCACATTTGACATATGCTTATTCTGCTTTCTACTCATATTTTACTGTGTAAATTTTTTTTACTGAGGATAGAGTAATTATATTATTTTCCTTCATTTATCAAAATCTATGACCTGTTATTTATTGTTTAATATGCAGAAAAATGGCTAACACATAATTTTAAATGTTTTAACTGTACTGTATTCCACATAAAATAGAAATGTTTACAGCGTACTTATATGTTTCTTGTTAATTTTTTATAACATTTAGCTAATTTTCTTACCATAGATTGGTGACTCTAAATATATATTTATGTATCAAGTGCAAATTACGACATCTGAGATGAGGCACAGAGGGTGTGTAGGACAGATTTGTGTGTAACAGGAAATGATGTGTACCCACTGGCTTTCTTTTTGACATAAGAGACTTACTTAGGAATCATCAGTTATAGGAGGAACTCCATATATATCTATTAGCTTGTACTTATTCTAATTCAATTTTAAAATAAATGTATGAAGCCAGGCAAAATTTATGACTCTTTACTTAAACTCAGAAAATTGTAGAGAAGCTTCATTTTCACAACACTCTCTAAAGGAAATCCTTATGAAAAAGAGTTGGTTCTATGGCTACAAGGAAACAATAAAAAAAAAAAAAAGTTAAAGGTCTTTATTCTTTTAAAATTGTAATTTCTAATATATAAGAATTGGAGAAATAAAAGGTAAATAGTCACAGAAATGTATTCCTTAGATGAAGCAACTGCATAGCCCAAGAATTAGCTATCCTGCTCATTCAGAGAACATGTTAGGGAATTTTCATTGCACCTGGAGACATTTCTCAAAATTTGAAGTATAATACATAGCAATGAATTCATTAGATTTACTCGGTTACTGTTAACTATATTTAAGTAAATAATATTATGCAATTTTATCATTTAATATGTTATTTTTATTTTCTTTGAATTATACAATATTTCTATTTTATTATTGAAAACTATTAAAACTGTTACAAAATACATGACACTGAATTAATTTGCAATGATGATTGTTTAAAACTTACTTTTATTTGTCTTTTAAAGAATCATATATTCAATAATTTATATTTTATTTGTAAATAAAATTAATAACACAGAAGATACTGTGCTAATTTGTTCATTTTTGTTATGTTTTCACTCATTATTGATAGAATTAAGCATAGTTAGTTTTTTTGGCCATTTTTTACAATTGTTTTCTCTGAACCATTTGATTACTTATCAAACAGCTTATTTGTATTTTGCTATTAATGTCTAGAATATTTTAAACACTTTATTAACAAGGGCGGGCATAATGATCTTGCTTAGTTGCTTTCTAATGATATTCTATTTTAATGTTTCATATGCCTAATACCAACCAATAAATTATTTAATAACATATAACTAACTATATACATTCCACAGATTTTGATATTCAAAATTATGTTTTAAAAAAAGGCTAATATTTATGTATAATTACTATTTTAAGTATTTCAGTTCATATTTATTTTCTTGTCTTGTTTCATATCAAATTATATTTGAGAAACATGTAAGCCATATATAACTTTTTACATTTTACAGAGTAAAACTGCATTTGAAATATTAATGTTAGGAATCTGATCATAACATATAAGTATTTCTGATAATACTTTAATCATACATAATTTAATATTTAAAGACTCCTTCACATTCATGACTTATTTCCAAGATCTGAAACATTCTGATGACTTGGGTAATATTTTTTATTAACCTGAACTACCTCAAAGAAAATCAAAAGCCTAGTAAATATTTACATATGTAAAGTGACCATAAAAATGTCTAAAGTCCAAAATAATAATAATTGCTCTAAGAAAGTATAAGGTACAATGTAATTATATGTTCATTACAACTCTATAACTTTGTTATTGAGTAGTTTTGCAATGATTGGCTTACGGATCTCAAAAAAGTTGTTGACATTTTATTCAATCCCTTCCTCCAGTTATGCAAGTAACCTTCCGATACGTTTTCTTTTTTTAGTAGAATGAGTGACACAGGGAAGAATGGAGCAGCATAGAGAACATTATGCATTTTATTCTAGTGTTTCTTTGCTTCATGGCCATGACCTCAGAGATTATCTAGTTCAATCACAAATATCCATTACAATGCTCCATAAAATTGTTAACCAGTCACTACTTGAGAACTTCCAGTAATGAGAATCATGTACACTAAGCTAGCTTGTTTCAATATTGTCTTCTTATGGATTATAAAACTTTGGTTGCTAAAGATTTATTATGCTTATTTTATTGTTCACAATTTTTATATAGAACTCTACCCATTGTAAAGTCTTCATGTAGTTTCTTTTTCAATAAGATGGTGATAATAAAGCTTACAAGATCCATGTAAATATTAAAAAGACTTCATGGATGTGAAGTTCTTGAAAGAGTAAGCAACAGAGAAGTAAAGCAATGTGGTGACAAAATGTGATGTCTTTCGCAGTGTGACACACCCATTCCTCAGCTGCTGGGCTACTGCAGGCAGATGACTCAGAGCTGCTGCCCTCCCTGAGATTTGCCCCAGATCACTGGGGCTAAAGCTTAATTAGTCCAGTGGTGTACTGGAGCCAGCTCCTGTGGATGAAGACTAAATTATTAAATATTGAAGAATTTTGTTATGCTGTTGTTAAACACATGGTAGCTTTAAATCAGCCATGAAATTCACATCATTTTTGCTGTTTTTCCATCCTTCTGAAGATCTGGCTTTAACAGCATACTACTGAGAATAAACCTTGAATATGGTCATGAGATAATATCCATTTTAGCTCTGAAAGACCATCCTAGCTCTAACCATACCATTGGGCCAGTCTACAACTCATCTGCCAGGAAGTTTCAGGTCAGTTTCTCCATCTGACCAATCTCGCCTCCTCACATCCTTGCAGGTGTATCTTTTGAGGATCTGCCCCAATACATTTTTTACATGCAATTCTCTTTTTAAGTGCCTGTTTCCCAACAAACCAACATTTTTGGTTCCAGACCCTAAAATGAGAAGAAGGAGATGCAGATCTCAACGGTTTTCCGGCCGTGAAGATGGTAAGGGATTCAGGTGATCTTCAACAGCCTTAATTTTATTCTCATATTCTACAAGTATTTTTTTCTATATCCAGAAGAGTTCTCAACCTTACCTTACTGATTGCTAATTAAATTTATAGCCATTTTAATGCTCTTGCTCAACATTTCCATTTTTAGTTTAGCCATCACATTTTTAAGTTTCAAAAAGCAATTTTGATATTACGTGTGCATTTTCTTAATGTCAAATACACTATATATAATTTAAATGTTTTCTTTAATTTCTGAATTATCACTATATCTATAACATTAGTTTTTCAGTTTGGTTTAATTCTCACTTATGTTGTTGGTACATTTATGCAGCAAATATTTACCTATGTGATGCTCTAGATACTTTGAATCTACATGAATGGAAAAAAAATGTTAATTACTTCCCCTTTTAAGGTGATTCTGTGATGTTAACTTATACTTATTTTTGATCCATTCAATGTAAATGAAAGACTAAATTGATTTATAAGATTAGTTTGCTGTGCTGATGTGTTTATTTTAATGTGCAGATCCCGACAAGTGCCTTCCTTCTTGGGAAGGCTGAATGATGGCTTTTAATAACTTGAGTGACATGTTGGTGGACCAAGTTCATTAGGACCTGACTATGTTGGAGATTTCTGCACAGCACTCCCACAGTTTTCTTCCATTAATTACTTAGGTTGTCCATTATACAATTTTGTTTAATCAATCCCATAAACTTTTAATACCTAGGGATACACTTGTTCATTTACTAGTTATGTACCTTCCTATTTAATGGCAATATTATTAATTTGTTCACACATCATACTGAATTATACATACACCATCACATTTGTGGATACTAAAGCCCTGATATTAATGTTTTTAGAAATTTGAAATATGCAAGAGTGATTTTCAGAAAGATAATTTCCAATAATATGACCATGTACAAAAGTAATTTACATTTGACGTCACCCACAATGCCTTCAGTTTAACCTATTAAGTGATGATATTTGGTGGTAATGAAATTATAGAAATGGGTATTTCTGAAACATATAATAGACTAATAAAATTATATGTTACCTACCCATTTGGTATTTATTCAGTTTATTACTGACACAAAAATGATATTGACCTATTGAATAAAGGGTTATCATTTTAAAACATCTAAAGAAGTAGTAGGTTGCTTAAATAATAATAATAAAGTGACAAATTTAAAATGTAATTACCCAGAGTTTATCACTGTTTAAATAACTATGTAACTATAGGCATATATATATATATATATATATATATATATATATATATATATATATATACATATATATATATATATATTTAAAACAGTATATATAATCATTAAGTTTCATTTTCAAATCCATATGTCATATGTATATACTTTAAAATATTATGTCTAAAACAGATGACTATATATTAAGTAGAATCAATATAAATCAGAATAAGAATTTTTACACCTTGGTGAACATATTATTAATATCTAGAAAAAGTACTAAGTAAATGATATGTACAATAATATCATTTACAAGTAATATCTGTAAGAAAAAGAAAAATATTTTGTTACATTGAAAATGTGCTAATTTAAAACTAAAACTCTTGTTCTCCTTACCAACTAGCATTCCTCCTCATAGTACTTCTATTAACTGTCTTCATATTAGTCCCTATCCAAAACAGAAACCTATGAAGGAGATTTCATATAGTTCAAAAAATATTAAGAAAACAACTTTTGCCAGGGCTATGAGGAATCTATTCCAATTTGGGCAATCAAGCCAATTATTCCAGGTCACTGAAGTATTGTTTAGCACATAACAGGATTAGTGTGGGATTCTGTTTCCTAAAACACTTAATGCAGGTTTCCAAATTGCCTAACTTACATCTAACTAAAGCACTGGATTAAAAAATAAATAAATAAAATAAAAAACAAAAGGCTGCATTTCTGTTTGTAACTTTCTTCCAAAAATATTTTTGCTATGATGTCTCAATGTGCATTTTTTAGCTGATGCCAAAATTTTAATAAAAGGATAAAAGGAAGAAGATATGGGCACATACATAGATCCTGCTAATAGAACTGTGATAAAAATTAACATTTGATTTGAGTCCAATTATATGACATTTCCTGCTTGCCCTAGCAAGTATTGCTCTGACATGGTTTGGCACAATAATTAACAAAAAAGTCATTAATTAAACTAAACAAATGTTAAAGACCTTTGGATCCTAAGAGCTTTCATCACATGGAGATATTTCTTTTCTTTTTTATTGTATCTATATGAAATGATTCATGTTAACTAAAACCTATTGCAACAATCATTTCACAATATATGTAAATCAAACCATCATGCTCTACACCTAAAACTTACACAGTGATGTGTTTCAATTATTTCTCAATAAAATAAAATAAAAAAAAAAAGCTAAACCAAGGTTAAAGACCTCTACAGTTAAAATAGTTTTACTGAAATGAATACTATATACACTAGCGTATTACACCAACACAATACAGTTCCTATCCAAATTATAATGTTTGGTACTGTTTTTTTGAATATTTCAATACTAAATTAGCTTTGCTAGTTGTATCAGTGTATATTTAGAATCTACTTTAACTTGGATCATATAGCAAAATGCTGCTCAGATTAAAATACCATATATATTTTATATAAACATTAGTATTCTATAAATTTTGCTTTAATTTTTTTGAATTTATTTATTCTTCCTAGGTATTATTTTTTCAAATATTACTTTATGACTTAAGCAATTCATTCATGCGTCAGAATTGTTCCACATATGGTGATATGGCACTGGCTAGAGCAGCTGGTCAGAGTGTGGTATCCATAGCAACACTTCTCATGACCAAGCCTCTTGTTTATGATGATGCTTTCAGGATTGTTGATAAATCTCAGAACCATTGTGCCTTGACTGTTACGGCTTTAGTAATTAAGTTCCTGGATATGGCTATGTGGTTTTGCAGCATAATGAATTTTGGTGAGAAAACTGTTGCCCAGGATTCAATGCAACAGAAAACAGTGCCTGTAGCTCTGCAATATGCACTGGCTACGATCTTTTTAATAAACCAGGGAATTCATCTCTCACTTTGGGGCCTGTGGAGGAATCAGGTAGCCTACATAGGCATGATTATTTTCCTTACAATTGCCCACCAGAAGTTATTCTTTTAAAAATTGTCTTAAGTTCCCCTTTAATTTACCATATTTTATTTACACATAAAAGTGGAGCATACCTTGATTTATTTTAAGCAACATGTTTTGTTTGTTTGTTTGTTTGTTTGTTTGGTTTGGTTTTTGTTTTTAGTTTGGAAGGAACTGGCACACAGGTTTCATTAACACATATGTAAGAGTGCCAAGCTTGGGCACACAGTGGGTCTGAGTAAGGCAGTGCGATACCTGAGGAGTTGCACATAGCATGAGCAAGCAATATTACTCTCTGTAATCCTGATCTGGTTCAGGGGTGAAAGGAGAGCTTGGAGGCAATATGAAGGGTGCCTTTCACAGTCATTTTTGGGATTGAATCAGGAATATGGCCAGGTAATAAAAACTCTGCTGATTTGTTCAAATCAGTAGGAGAGCTGAGGTTGACTTTCAGCTTTTGCTTTACAAACATAAGGAGTGGTCAGCCACATTTTTCTCCAGCACTATACAAGGGGAGGGGCAGCATAATCTCCAAACAGCTGCTAGTCTGTTGGTCAACAGCTGGCCCTTGGGCACAGTGCTTTCTATCTCACTATGAATGAAAGCAATGCCTCCACACAGGCATTGCTCTCCATTCCCCATTTCCCCATCTCTTATCCCTGTGCTACTTTCTGAAACCAAGAAACACTGATACTTCCCTTCAAAACCATATATACATGTAACAAAAATATTTTATAATACACACACACACACACACACACACACACGAGTATGAAAAACAGTTTTCATATCTACCTTCATTCCTTTTATTTTTTAATTGTTCATTCATTATTATAAATCATATCATAGATCTTTTATCTTTTTTTCTCACTAAATGGATTCATTAAAAGTCTTGAGTAAACATGGATTTATATGTGAACTTTCAGATTGATATAGCTTCCTGGGCTGAGAGCAACAGTTTGTAGCTAAGTTGACTTTCTTAACGTGTTGTCATTTTAGCTACTTGTATTTTCCTAACAGTCAAATGTCATGGTGTTTTCTCTATTTTCAAACTGCTACAAGCTGAAATGCAAAATTATGCTACCGGGTTCGGAACAAAGAGAACCCTGAACAAGTTTAGTGTGCAATCAACAGGACTTAGGAATATATTACATAAGCGCATTTGAATAGAGGAACAAGGAACATCCTAATAATGTTTTACGTGGTATATAGGAAAACAGATTAATTGGGTAGCACAGGGAGAAAAGTGGAAAAGAGAAATGAGGAGGCAATGGGTGAAGTACAAATAATCAAATTTGACTAATGCTTTGAAGCCAACTAGAAATAACACATTAAAAACTAGATGCATATTCTATTGTTGTACTCTATAATGTTGCTCTCCACTGCCCAAGATAAATAGATATCTACTACTTAGCACTGGAATGGGAAGTACCCAAGTTCAAATTAAGGGACACTGATGTAGGTGTTTTTAGTATGGGCATACTTTACATAATGGTAATAAATGAAGCAATGTTACTGACAGAGTTCAGAAATGGGAGATCTAAGAGAAAAAAAATAGCTACATAGGGAAGTTTTGAATACTTATACTTAGCAGGCTACATAATAAATTAGAGACTATTTAGAACATGATATTACACAAAGAAACGAAATAGACAAATTCATGAATCAAAAAGAGATGGAATCTATAAATAATAGATATAATCATGTTGAATCAATGCTCTTTTATGATGTAAAAAAACATACAACTTTATTTTTATTTCTTGTTCTTCATTTTGACATTGATTCTTCTTTTCTACCAGGAAAGAAAGAAAGGTAGGAAGGAATTGAGGGAAGGAGGAAGTGAAGGAGGGAGGAAGGGGAGGAAATAAAGGAAGGGAGGGATGGAAGAAGGAAGGAGGGAAGAAGGAAGGAGGGAGGGAGGGAGGGAGGAAGGAAGGGAGGATGGAAGCAAGGAAGGAAGGAAGGAAGGAAGGCAATGGCTTTTCTGTTCATCCATATCCAAACTGCTACTACCACTTCAGGTCTCAAATAGAAACTCAATTTAAACGTGCAGTTACCTAACAATAATGAAAATCCTAAATTTGACAGATAACTGTTTTTTCTTGGCCTTAGCATCTGCACCAAAAGAAGGGTCACGATCCTTACTGTCCCACTTTTCCTCAAATCCCCCTAATTTGCTTGTTATTGTTGCTGGCCACTTTAGAGTGGGGTCCAATGTGACAACTGATTAAGCAAAAAGCTCCCTCTCACAGGAAGGGTATAGCTTTCATATGATGTTAGGGCTGTGTACACTTGTTGACTGTCATTTTTGTGGGGGCATCGCTATTTCTGTGCTGAGTACTTATGGCTACAAATGACATGAGCAATGACTTATTCAGCCTGACACTCTTGCCTTATTCCTGGATGTCCAGGCTGCCACTTTGTAGACTATTGAATGATTAAGTTATCTTGCTTTCCAGGTAGTCTTCTTGAGCAGAATGCAACATGACCCTCATCACCTCTCTCCCCCTATGACTCACTTTTTGTTCAAAGGAAACAGCTGTACATTCTTTGGCCATCAAGCACAGTAACATCTCACCTTGACTCTAACGCCCAAGAATCTCATAGTCCATTGAGTGCTGTTTTACAGATTCCCCAGGGTAGAGGTCAGACCCAAACTCAAAGGACAAATAAGTTCCTGTTAAAACCAACTCACCCAATATTTGGGCTTGAGAAATAGGAGGAGGGAATCCCCATGTCTCCCATGGGCTAGATATAAGTAGAACTTATAGCACAGCTGTTCTAAAGAACTCTCCTCAGGAGTTCTCAATCTCTCTCTCTCTCTCTCTCTCTCTCTCTCTCTCTCTCTCTCTCTCTCTCTCTCTCATTCTCTCTTTCTGCAATGACCCAATTCCTTTTATTCAGATGTCATAGATAAAGTCCTAAAAGCTCTAAAACCAGTAATTTGATATAGATTTAAACATCTGGCAACATGCATTTGTATCAATCATCTTAAGTCATCATCCATACCTTTAAATTTAATATTTTCATCAGTAACTGCCAACATTGTCAAATATCAAAAACATGTTATAAACTATAAGGATAAAGAAAAGGTCACTTAATATAAAAAAAGAATCACAAAGTCATCTATGGCTTTCTAGCAAGTGGTAGCAGCAGAAGCGTGAGTATAAGAGACTTAGACACTAGGTGTCTATTAGAATATTAACTTTTTTGCTTTACTCCTTGAAAAATTACTATTTACAGAAATCAGTTATTGGAAGTCTAATAACTACTTAGAAAATCATTTTGAATGAATTGAGGAATAGAATAATAGATTTAAAACGTAGACTTTTTAAAATTATATATATACACACTCATATGTGTGTGTGTGTGTGTGTGTGTGTGTGTGTGTGTGTTTGTGTGTGTATATATATATATATATATAGTCATGTCAATGAAAAAAAAAAAAAACTTTGGCTTAGAAAACAAGACTTTTGTAGACTCATTCTGTACCTGGCTACAGTCCCAAGTGGGTACTTTTTCCATCTGTCACAGAGCATTCCGGGTGCTGACTATCTTGACCTGTCAAGGGTCACTCAGCTGCCGGGAGACACGAGGTGCTTTCTGGGGAGTGAGCTGGCCGTCCAGGCCCCTAGTGCATGTTCAGTGGCCTAGGCTGGGCACTTGGGCAGTCAAGTCCCAGTTTCTAACTACAGCCCTACAGAGGCTGAATGGGCTTCAAGAGGTCCTCATGGTCACCTGCCTACTGGGGCCTGATGATGGCTGCCATAGTCAGTGACCACTGATCAGACTGCCTGGGGTCCCAGGCATGAGTGGGCGTCCATTTGGCAGGATTGGAAAACAGTGATAATGCTGAGAAAGTGGCTGAAAAGCTAGAAAAGCTCTTTCAGTAAAGGAGGAGAGCAAGGAGTCTGAAAATGAGACCAAGGAGAAAAATGAGGAGAAAGAGTAATTCTCTGCTATTGTTTTCTTACCTTTCTTTTCCTTTCTTTTTTTTTTAATTGCCTTACTCCTTCTTTCTGGTTTGTTTTAATTCTGTTCTGTTTTTACAAGGGACTTTATATAAAGACCTGAATTCCAACAACAATGAAAATGGGACTTCATAATTTATAAGGATATATGCATTTTAGCTCTATACACCGGACACATGAGTTCCTATGATGCTGGGAAGTCTAACTTAATGTTAGGAATGAAGGAGAAAAAGAAAGCATAGGAATGGAGTATTGTAAGGGGGATGGTGATAGTATATGTCATGTTTACTACAAACTGAGGTTTAACACAAACATGCATGCACATGTGCACACACATTTCTATTTGACTGGCTGTAGTCCAAAACCTTGGCCAAACAAAGGTTAGAGGGAAGATGAACTTACTCAAGAATGACTTATCCCCTTCCTATTTCAACTCCCTTTCTCTTCTGCCCAAACACCCGTCCCCACCCCACTTCACACATACACATGGAATAGTAGTGCAGCTACTAGATATGATGGGTCTGCTTTCATCTTATTCAGTATTTGTAACTCTTCTGATTTCTACTCAAACATGCCCAGGGCAGCCGCATTCAGACTGTTTAAAGATTAAGACGTACTCCTTCCATCACTGCATATTTGATCCCTTTTACCTTCATCTACCACCCCCTCCCCTCTTACCCTCTGGTAACCACTAAACTATTGTCTGTGTCTATGAGTTTTTGTTTCTTCAATTGTTTATCTTGTTCCTTTGTTGTTTTCAGTTTTATATACCACATAAGTAACTTGACTAATAATTGTCACCCCAATAAATTAAAAAAAAGATTAGGAGGGGGGATAACCTCTGATTGATAATTTACCAGGAGGGTAAAGGCCAGGGTGAGTAAGTGGATCACTGTTCCTTTCTTTCTCCTAGAACTGGTGTGAGAGCCTATACTGGTAATTCTTATACCATAAGTGCTGTCACTTATCATTGATAAGGTGGCTGATTCTCTGATTTCACTTGCGGCTCTGAAACTGTCAAACTCAGAGAGGTCTAGCCAGGCAGGTTTCTCACATCATATCAAGCATGGGGTGAGGTGGGGAAGGCTGGAAATTAAAGAGGAAATTCTTCCAGGAGAGGCACAAACCCCTTTGCAATCATAGAGGCTGTTTTCCTAAAACTAGAATCTCTAATAGTTTATAGTTGAGATGTGACAGGAAGTAGATCCGTTCTCATATTCTTGATGGCATTAAAGGAGACAAATAAATATAACGTACAGGGTTGGCACATGGAAGGAATGGGGACAAAATTAAATTGTACTGCATCTGGAAGGAAAAAAAATATGAAGGTGATCTTTGGCATTGTGATCTAGTAGGATATACTGTGAGAAATGTTTCTGTGCTGCCTTCATGTAGAGTTTGATCCTGCTCCTCTGTCGAATAAAGGGCCTTAGAATATGTATTTATATGCCTGTATCTCCCAGTGGATTACACATTATTGTTGTATCTGGAAATTTAAAATTATATATATATATATTTCCTATATTTTTCTAGGCATTAATATATTGTTTTTAAACTTTTCTACATATTCTAAAAAATCACTACCTATTTTTTTTGCTATTTAATTAGCTTAAACATTACCTAAAAACATCATCATTTTTAGAGTATATTGAAAGCAACAGAATTTTCAAAACAGAGTCCATGTTAAAGTAGTATTTTTGTTTTATTTAGTTTGGTTGGAAATGTAACCTTTAAAATTTATTTCTATTTAACATTTTATAAAAATTATGAGAATAGTTGAGAAACTCATTTAGATTTTTTTACCAAGACTAAATAATTTTTTGCCTTTTGTTTAATTGCTCTGTTTTCTCTCTCAGTTGTGGGTGTGTGTGTGTGTGTGTGTGTGTGTGTGTGTGTGTGTGTGTGTATGATTAACATTAACCTTTGGGACTTAATTTATTTATCTGGAATTTTGCCTTCTCAGATTCTATACCTATAATTTCTTATTATCCTATCAGTTCTTCAATTGTGTAATCCACTATAATTATTTTTAGTTGGATGGTTGGTCCAAATGATTTTGCTTACATTACTACAAATATAATTTTATAAGAATATTTTTTATTTTCTTTGACATAATTAATAAAGCCATTTATCAACAGCTGTGTAATTAAGTAAATAGAAGTAATAGTGTAATCAAAATGACATTTATGAGAATAATAGTATTGCAATGTTGGTAGATACGAGCAATTATATTAGATCCATAACATAGGGACAAATGATAACTGAAATAGAAAGAAAAAAGCAAAATATCTGGTAAATGTAGTAAATGCTAAGACAACAGATTAACGCTCCAGTTATCTGAATTATATGAGAAATAAGTTCACACTTTTCCTTTTTTAATCATATTTTACAGCACAATTTAATTCTAATGAGTTTGCTTTCTTCACCTTTCTCACACCTAAAGTTTTGTTCCAAAAAACTGTTAGAAAATCAGTCATAAATGTCCAACCTATTCAAAAAGTAAGTTTATTCTCAATATGCTGACTGATTATATAATTGATTATTAATGTTCTTAATAGCTACAGCTGTACCAAGTTAATTTCTTTTAAGATCAAAAGTAAGGAAAAGAAAACAGTCTGGCTCAAGACTAGTTGTTCTAAGAAATACATAGAACCCGCAATGACACGTAAATTGTAGATTGACTCTATTCTCAATTACTACTTAAATAATCTTTTAAATTCAGAAATGTAATCAAACATGCAATTCGTGCATTTCCTTAAAAGCTCTTTTGTCTTTTGATCTTAGTATGTGTGGCAGTTATTTGCATAAAGTAGGAACTAATAATGATGACTTAACATGGCTAGAATCTGAAATCTAATAGCACCACCAGCTTTTTTTTTTTTTTTCATATTCACTCCTGGTTAATGTGACTCCTGGTTAATTCCTGAAGACATCAATAAATTAGAAGCACTTTCTAGTGTGAAAGGAGATCTTAGTTACACACAGTTCATTAATGCCATTAACGTGGTTACTTTTTCTACGAAATGTTGACTTTTACATTAATTTGGTATAGTTTAAAAGCTCCTAATGAGAATTAACTTTGTTAACCTCACATTTAATTTTTCCATAGCAGTAGTTTCCATTTGGTGGCATTGTGCATGGATAAATACTGATATATATTTTATTGCAGCTGTATTTGCAGTGGCCAGGACATGGAAACAACCAAAGTGTCCTTTGATAGATGAATGGATAAAGACGACGTGGTATATATACACAATGGAATGCTACTGTGCCATAAGAAAAGATGAAATACTGCCATTTGGGACAACATGGATGGATCTTGAGTTTTATACTAAGCAAAATAATTCAGACAGAAAAAGTCAAGAACCATATGATTTCACTGATATGTGGTATACAAAACTGAGAACAACAAAGAAACAAGACAAACAAATAAACAAAAACTCATAGACATATAGTTTAGTGGTTACCAGAGCGTAGGAGGGGAGAAGGGTGGTAGATGAGGGCAAAGGGGGTTCAATATATGGTGATGGAAGGAGAACTGACTCTGGGTGGTGAACACACAATGTGATATATATATATATATATATATATATATATATATATATATATATATATATGTGTGTGTGTGTGTGTGTGTGTATAATGCATATATGTGTATATGTAATATATCATATATAATATATATAATGCATCATATATGTTATATATAATGACACTGTGATATGTATATAATACATATATATGTATGTGATACATCATATAATATATATATATACATCGTATATGTTATATATGACACATGCAATATATATGTTATATATATGACACTGTAATACATCATATATATTATATATATGATGTATTACAAAATTGTACATGCAAAATCTATGTAATTTTACTAACCATTGTCACCCCAATAAATTTTAATTTAAAAAAAAGAAAAAAAACTGGTATGTTTTCTAATAGTCATCATGAGAGCAGAATGGAATCATGTCTAGCAAGTGTCAGCATACTCCATTTTCATTTTGTACTTTCCATCTCATTTTTTATAATAGGTGAGATCATAATATTCAGTATATTAAAATAACTGTTATAAGGCCTACTCTGGCTATCAGACTGCAATTAGTGTATTCTACGGCCAATGTGTTTTATTTCTTATAATTTCTGAATGGGACATTTGTTAATTGAATTCTAGTAACTGTCTTTCCCATCACTCCTTCCCAGCAGCTCTCTATTCCTATCAGGGCATTAAAAGATTGTGATAAAGTTGATTATATAAGAAGGCCCAGAGCTAGGTGAAGCCAATCATTTCATGTTCCTCTTTTGTCACATTTTTTGGTTCAGTGGTAGGCATTTGAAATGAATTAATTACTTTGAAACTCAGTATTTTTTTTGTGTTTGTTTGAAGAAAGATACTCCTGATATCTAAAACGTGAAGGGTGAAGTATAACCCTTGAGCTGTTAACAGAAATATTGGAATCAAGAATTCTTAGAATATAGCATAGCAGTAATTAATATGTGGAGATTAATAAATGTTCCCTCTTAACACTATTGATTTAATAATAAAAAGCTGCCTACAGTCAGTCTTTACCTCTCTAATTTTCAATTTCATAAACCAAGTCAATCACACTTTTATTAAGATTAAATATCTCTATATATAGCTTATATGTATATTAAGATTATATATATATATATATATATATATAATTTTTTGGTACCCCAGGTGTGTGTGTGTGTGAGTGTGTGTACCAAGAAATGTATAAAAGTGGATACTTTGGGCAACATTGCTCAAACAGTAGTTCGCCCTAATCAGAAGTGTCAGGATGCTGATTGTAACCACTTTGAGCACTTCTTGTAACAGCAGAAGTCAAACGTGACTTGTATTCATCTTTTGTTTTTCGTATATGTTGAGTACTACAATTCTAATACAGTTTTCCTTTCTTAAAATGTGTATACATTTTTGGCACCCTCTTGGCACCCTCTGTACACATAACATAAAGGTGTAGTATAAAAAGTTAGCAACTACAGAAACACTATCCAGGTCAAGAAACATGATGTCATAAAGACCCTCAAAGTGCACGGCTGCCCATGTCAATCATTATCCTTTAGTTTCTATACAGAGGCATACACTATACTGGATGTTCATGTGAGTGATTGGTTTTGCCTGTTTCTGAACTGTAAATGCCTAAACTCATATGCTCTACATTCATTTGTGTTTAACATTATGCTTATAAGAGTCATCTCTAAGTATCAGCAATCCGTTCATTTTTGTTGCTGTATTCAGTTTCTGACTGTAAACAAACTGATGTATCCATTCCACTGCCCACCTGTTGATGAACCTTTATTATTACACAAATGTATTATCTCCCTGTGGTTCTGTGTCTATAATTTGTATTCTCTTAAGTTTTCCTATGAAGACCGCGTTCATGATTTTTAAGGTTATCTAACTTATCATTTTTTAGTAGTTGGTCTTTTATATTTTGTTATTAAGTATTTTTTCTCTATTGTAAGGTCATAAAGAAAATATCCAAAATCATTTCCAAAAAAGTGTCTTGTTTCACTTTTCTTTGTTCTCATTCTTGATAAAATTAATATTTTGCATATGGTATGAAGTAGGAGTCAATGCTGTTTTTGTTTGTTTGTTTGTTCCCACCCATATGGATATCCAATTGATATAGCAACTTTCACTGAAAAGTTTATTCTTCCTTTTGCTTTGCTGTCCACCTCTTTTATACATCCAACATCGTCACATGCATAGGTTTGTTTGGATTCTGTTTTATTCCATTCTTCCCTGTGTCTCTTCCGAGCCAAAATATTGGATATAATTAACTTTAACAACCATAAATTTACAGTAAATCCCAATATCCAGTACTGTAAACATCCTGTTTTTCTTCTTCTTCTTCAAGAAGACTACAAATTTTAATAAATTTGTATATTTCAACAATATATTGCTCATTTTTTTTCCCATTCCAGTCCTTTATTGATCAAGTATCGATCTCTTGCAGTTTGCTGTCTTGGTGGAGCAGACACTCCTATTCAATCTTAGCACAGTGGCCTCTTTGGATAAGCACCCGTCACTTATCACAAGTCTGGGTCAATCAAGGTCTATTCTTGCTAAGATTCCAAGTTATTGCTAGAGCAACCCAGCTTTTTTCTTAATTGATTTTGTCTTAAGAAACAAACCTTGCGTTCCTAGAACGTGGCACACCTGGTAATCAAATACCAAAGTACAAAGTTAACACTTGTAAGCAGCTGGCCAGGCAGGAACATGTAAATATTTCTTGTCAGAAACATGTGAAAGAAATGTTTTTGTGTCTTCTTCAGGCCAGGGTCTGGAAGAAAGGACTCTTTTTTCCCTATGTTTTCTTTTTTCCTCCATTGGCTGGATGCAGGTAACAAATGGACCAAGGAAATTCTGCAGCCACTACCTGGAAGGAGGCCTCCTACACTCAGGAACATCTATCCAGGAATAAATTCCACATAACTGAATTCTACTGCCAACGAAATGTAGTTTACCGTTTCAGTCACTGATTCTTGAAGTGAATGTTGTGCTAATTGTTAGTCTTTATTTTTATTTTGTTAATACAAAAAATTAAGACCACAGATATTAGATTATTTTGCTGCTTTTCATAAGTTGCAATATGTAATATTTTCATTGTTGTTCAGTTTTAAACATTTTCTAATTTTCATCATGATTTTCTATTTGACTTGTGGGTAATGAAAACGGATAAATACTGTGCACACATTTCTTATTACATTTTTTAACATATGCCTTAATTGCTTTATGATAAGAAAAGAGGTTCTGTAACGTATAAATCCTAAACATTACTTGCTCAGATAATTTTTACAAACATTCCACATGTTCCTTTGTAATTTTTTTTTAGAGTTTTACATATACTAAGAAATCAGAATTTTCAATTCCATTCTTTAAATTTGCTATATACCTCTGTTGTTTCTTTATTAAATTGACTCAATTACTGAAAGATGTAACAAGTATCTCCTTTTGATGATGGATTTGTCTATGACTTTATGTGTAAAATAAGACTATGCTTTTATTTTTTCTCAAGTATACAGTACATTGTTATTACTATAGTTACCATCAATACATTAGATTTCTAGAACTTATTCAACTTATAACTTTCATGAAAACTTGTATACTTCAACCAATATCTGCCCATTTCCCTCATCTCCTAACCTCTGGCAACCACCATTTTACCCTGTTTCTCTAAGGTAATCTTTTTTAATAAATTCCTTATATAAGTAAAATCATGCAATTTTTGTCCTTTTGTGTATGGCTCATTTCACTTGACAAAATGTCCTCCGATTTCATCAACAGTTGCAAATGACAAAAGATCTTTCTCTTTTAAGAAATACATTCCACAGATCAATATACAGATCAATATACAGCATAGTGACTATAGTTAATAATATTGTATATTATACTTGAAATTTGCTAAATGAGTGGACCAGAAGTGTTCTCAACACAAACACACACACACACACACACACACACACTCACACACACACACACACAATACACCTAGGCGATTACCACAATTAATTATCCCCATTGTGGTAATCATTTCCAAGTGTAGATGTATATTAAATCATTACGTGGTACACTTTAAATAAAGCAAAACAAAAAGACTATGCTTTCAGTTATAAGTTTTCCTTATGAATTGAATTACTATTTATCCACAAATTATTTAGGTTAGTTAGTTTTTATGTCTATGTCTAGTTATTCTATTTTATTGTTCTGAGGATTAATTTAAGGAGATGTCTTCCCCAAACAATTTGTATTTGCTTCTGACAAGAACTCAGCATAGGAGAGGGAAAAGGGGATCAAATATAGGGTGATGGAAGGGGAACTGACTCTGGGTGGTGAACACACAATGCAATATATAGATGCAATATATTATAGAAATGTACACTTGAGAATATTGTAACCCTAATAAATTTAATTCATAGATTAAAAAAAAGAAAAAAAAGGAAAACAGACGTGGGCTGTTGTTTTTTTGTTAGTTTGTTTTTTCCACATAAATTATATGAATTTGATGTAAAAACACAGGTAACTAGATTGTGTTGAAGATTTTTTATGAGAGATATATATTTTTTCCATTTCTTTTTAAAATTTCACCACCAGTGCCAAAGATAGAATTCTAGTGATCTATTGATAGCTGGGGGAGTGCAGACTACAGATTTGCCTAAGAAGTTCCTTCAAATTTATGGAGGAAGCAAGGGAGTCCCAGAGTTTCAGGTTTCCTGTTAGTTTTCCCACTGTGCCTGTGACTAGATTCTGGACTTTGTCTGCTAGTCCCTGAGGCACTGTGAAAAACTACTCATGAGTCACTAAATTTGACAAATACCTTCAAGGCGAATGTAATCTTCATAGCTTATTTTATATCTCTAAGTTACAGCTTTCATTTAGATTTTGGCCTTGGTATTCTTTACTTTTTTTTTTTTTTGGGCCAGTTCACAGGTACATTTAAAAAATTATTTCTTAATATACCATTTTGCATTTGAACAATAGGGATACTATGTCTAATGCATCAGACAGATTTTTGTGCAGATTATATCATATATTTTATCTGTTTCATTTGTCATAGAATCTGACCAATACCAAAAAAATGAAATTAATATTTTGCTAATATTTTAATGGTTTTTAAAACAACTTAATTTCACAGCTCAATGACCACGTATGTCAGCAGTGTGCTAGTATCTGAAATATGACACAGCTGTGTATGCGGAAATCTCAATCTGGTGAGAAAAACCCACCTATGTGTAGGCAAACATAATACAGTAAATAATGGTTCATATCTATTTTAGAATGTGACTTAGTTACTGCATTAATCATTTTTAAAATTTGGCCTTCTTTCAGGAAATATCTTAATGTTACCTACATAATATATAAAGTACAAATAAAAATAGACAAAATGAGCATAGTAGGAATTCTGATAAAATAAATCTCAAATCCTTATTATGGTCTATATGGATGTATGTACTCCTTTGGCCATCTTTAAAATTGTATCCCCTGACTGCTCCACTGGCTTCTTCCCCACTAATCCTCCTGTGGATTCCAGCACCTGCCATGTTCTTTCCTAACACACAGAGGCTGTACATAATATATCCACTACCTGGGATCCTTCCACCAAGGTCTCCACATGGCTTATTCTATAATTTCTACTCAGACATCAGCTCCTCAGAGAGGTCTTTCCAGGCCTACATTAAAACAGGTATATTTCTCCATTATCATCTATCATCCTAGCCTAAAAAGTACTTAGCAGTGACTATAATTATGTTAGAAATTTTTAATTCTTAGTTATTGTATGTCTCTGTCAATCAACCATTTTATTTTGTATCCCTTTAATACCATAAATTACAGATCAACACAAAGTTGCTCAATGATTACTTGTTGCAAAGTGAACATCGAAAGCAACAATGTACTATTACACATGTTCATAAAATGACCATCTTCTTGATGACCTAAGACGAGGAACACAAAAGCACATATAAAATGAAAATGTGAATATACACCGGGGGGGGGAGGTTTAAATAAATATTATAAACATCTAAAATAACAGGGAATAATTTATATGTGCCCTTTCCCAAAAATAATAATACTACGGGCTTAAAAAATGCTTCCTAGTTTGTGACAAATGTAGTGTTGCCAGGAATAATTGAAAGCAATTCCAAAGGGCCTCATTTCAATAGCCCAGTTTAAAGGAAAAAAAGAAAAAAATAATAATGAAGGACTTGATGGAAAGCAGATTTATCATGGAATAGAGACTGCTACTGGAGATGAGGAGAAAATACTGGGTCAAATATTAACTCCTGGCCAATCAGAATCCTTTTTTTTTTTTTTTAATCTCTCTGATTCCATTTTCTAAACAGTGAAGTTTAAATATTGAGATAGTCATCAATAAAATGGAAAAGAGAAAGTTGTGTAGAAAAAAGCATATTGCAATCTATTAAATTATAATTTTTCTTCATACTGTTTTCCTACCAAAGGGACTATCTTATCTCCAAAATTTGGGATTGAACATGGAGAAAGCTGTGAAGGCCCTCATCACAGCACAGGACAAAATTCCAGCTCAAGGGAGCTGCCCTCAAGTCAGGAGTTTCAAATAATCAGGGACACATGCAAAATTAAATAAATGAAGGTAATGAACTAACACTCTTCATAGTTCCTTTACGACCTATATGAAACAATCAACTTCAAATACTAAGAGTTAAACCTATGTGAAACAAAGAAAGGAAAAAAAAAAAGATGCACCTAATTTATTTGGGGTAAATAGCAGGTTTGAGAGAAAATAGTAGTACTATAAGATCAAAGCAAATGTTTTACAAGAATGAAAGTTATATTAATAACAAAGATATATTGTAATATGAGTTGATGTACTTTAGGTGCTAAACAAGATACTTAAAGACTTATTCCCTCCCTCACCTACAAATACCCCAACACAGCTAAATACCTTGGAAAACATTCGACTGACTATTATCAAAGGATTCCGAAAGCTGGTAGACTGGATTGGAACCCAGGACATGAGGAATGACTATGCGCTGAGTTCCTTGAGATTTCTTTTATCTTCGGTATCTGTCTGGACTGGGTATTGGAGAGGACTAGAGCAAGGAACCACCGACAGGCATATGAAAGCAACAACAATAAAACAAGCAAACAAATAAGAATAGCCTGTCCTTACTAGTTAAAGTGCTTGGAAAGCAGAAGTCCAACAGAGACTGAGTGAAAAGCCCCAGTTTTGACTCACCTGGCTGCTGCTGATTGTCTGATCCACTAGTCACAGTGGTAGCAACAAACACTGAATCTCTTCCAGCCCTGCTCAAAAGTCAGGGTGTCACTGGACAATCTGGCCAGGGTGTCACTGGACAAGCAGACACAGTGAATCCTGACTATCCCAGGCCAAGTGTCATAACCCAGACCCAATAGATAAGTCACCCTCCAGCAGCTGCAGCAACAAAGTCTAAGTGGGCTATCCCAGACCTGACTGAACACCTGGGGTACCAGCAGGCAGCCAAATCGATCTGCTGTGGTGGCATCAGGAAACTCTGCATCTCCCTGCCCTCTACACAGTGGCAGAAGGACACAAAGGCCCCGTGGCTTTGCCCACCTCCCTACAAGTGTTTTCCAGAGGCCACAGGACACTAATGGAAGGTCTTTCCATCTCTGCAGATGGCACCAGCAGACATTAAGCAAGAGTCTCTGGATCACCAGGCATATAAAGCAGAGCAGAATAGCACTACCCGGGGAAGAAAACTAAGCAGTCATTAGAACTATGGCCCACAAAACTGGCCAGTACCTAAGGAAGGCAACTGCCTGCTAAAGTACATGGCTCATATTGGATGGAGTTTCTCCCAACATAATAACAAAAAAATATCCAAGGTGCAAGTGAAAATCACTTGTCATAGAAGAGCCAAGAAAACCTCAGTATGAATAAGAAAGTTCAAAAACTGTTACTGATACCTAGAAGAATATGAGTATTTTCGATAAGGAAAATCAGTCACCATAAAAATTCTTCAGAAATTAATTGCATATTTTCTTGAACTGAATGAAAAAAGAGAAAATTGCACCAAAGAAAAATATGTTAGAAAAACAGAAACAAAGAAATTTCTATTTCCAGGAAAATGGAGTATTTCTACTTTTTAAAAATTTCTCCCCTAAGTATAACAACAAACTACACATTCTATATAAAACCAACATAAGAGATTTCTGTTTTTTTTTAATTTTTTTTTTAATTTTTTACTTTAAGTTTATTGGAGTGACAATGGTTAGTAAAGTTACATAGGTTTCAGGAGTACAATTCTGCAATATGTCATCTATATATCACATTGTGTGTTCACCACCCAGAGTCAGTTCTCCTTCCATGACCATATATTCTGAAAATTGGAGAAAAAGTATGAAAATGGGAGAAACAGCTAGTCTCATGAGACCTGAAAACAACATGGTAGCACGTTCCAGGGTTTTCCTTTTGCCTGCTATGTCCTAGGATGGGTGCTGGAAGATCCAGTAATCTGATAATGCTAATAGGAGCAGACAGCAAAAAGCCCCAGCAAAAGCCTGTCCTCTACAGCCAATAAATAAATAAATAAATAAATAAATAAATAAATAAATAAATAAATAAACTAAAAATAAAAACAAACAAAAAACAGAAGCATGGCAAAATAAAACTATAGCACCACCTCCATCCATGACAGCAATGGCTGAATAGGGAATCCAAATTTCCACCCTTGCAAGGATGCAATGAGAATTCTGAACCCACTGGAACCACGTCAGAAGAAAGCAACCTCAAATAAAAAAATTAACTTTCAGAGTCTGACTATGTAACACCGAAAATGTCCAGATTTCAATTTAAAATCACTCAAACTACCAAAAACCAGGAGATTCTCAAACTGAATGAAAAAGACAAGAGGTACCAAGAGAATGATCACAGAAATGTTAGAATTGTCTGATGCATATTTTACAGAAGTTGTCATATACCTGCTTCAATGATCTGGCTCAATGTAAATGAAAAAAAAATAGACTTTGAGCAAAGAAATAGAAAATATACAGAAGAAATCATTGTAGATTTTAAACTGAAAAATACATGAACCAACATTAAAAAAAAAAACCACAAAAAACTCAACTGATGAGCACAAGAGAATGGAAGGATAGAAGAATCAGTGATATAGAAAAATGGAAATTATTCAACTTGGAAAACAAAGAGAAAATAGAATTTAAAAATATAGAACAGTGGGAATACAATAAAGATATTTAATATTATATCATCAGACTTGAAAAAGAAAAGAGAAATAGGGCTGGCTTAAAGCACTCAGAGAAATAATAGAATACATTTCCCAAATTTGACAACTCCCCTCCCCCTCACAAATTGACAGTCCAAGAATTTCATTGAATCCCTAATCAGACAAAAACCCTATAGTTATTAAAAAAAAAATATATATATATATATATATATATATATATATATATATATATATATATATATATATATATATCATAGTCAAACTTATGAAAACTTAAAAAAAAAGAAAATATCTGGAAAGCAGTGAGAAAGTAACAAACATTATATCTATAGGGGAAAATCATGAAATGACAATGGATTTCTCATAAGAAATCCTTCTGGAGATCAGAAGGCAGTGGCAGACATTTTTTTCAAGTTCTGAGGGAAAATAACAAAAACTTTGTCAACCAGAATCCTACAATGAGTGAAAATATCCCTTAGGAATGAACAGGAAATAAACACATTCATAGATGACGGAAAACTACAATAATTTATACCTACTCTAAAATGACAGCTACAAATATGTGGTGATGGAAGGAGAGCTGACTCTGGGTGGTGAACACACAATGTGATATACAGATGATGTATTACAGAATTGTACACTTGAAATCTATGTAACTTTACTAACCATTGTTACCACAATAAACTTTAATTTAAAAAAATGATAGCTAAAGTAACTTATCAAAACAAAATGATTTGTATATTTTTCCAGATTAAATTACTGGGAGGAAAACAGAAAAATAGAAACAAATTACATATATGCATTTTAAAAACAATAAAGTAACCTATATTAAATTTAAATATGATGTCGATACATATGGTTTTAGTCACTCGAAGTAAATGGTCCAGCTATGCTAAATTCTAATAATTATTGTTATTTATGAAACAGGAATTTTCAAATATTGTATTTGATATAATTATTTTCCCTGGGGGTAAAAACAGCTATTTTAGCAGGCTGACATAAGTCACATTGCTCTGTGATGATTTTATATAAAGAATGTTTATTCCACCAAAATCTTCCAAATTTCCCAAGAGAAGTTATGCCTGACAATTTGTAATGACATAAATTCCATTTAACTTGACCTGAGTCTTAAATTTAGAAAACGAAAGAACTAATCTAGTGTTTCAAGAAAAGCAAGTGTCATGAAAGGAGATTAACAACTCTGATGACTAAAGTATTTCATTTTATTTATCAATTGACTGAGAAAATTGAGTAATCAATAGAATGCAGACAATTTAAAGCTCAGTCAGCCGAAAACCTGAGGGGCCAATCTGAGGAGTAACTGTGCTATTCGGTTTTAATGCTCATTTGGTGCCTGATACCTCTGGTGAGGATGGGAAGCAGTCCATAAACAATGTGATATGATGGATTATTATTATTATTATGTTTAGGATTATCCAATGACTTGCCACAGAATGGTTCCAGTGACTTGTTTCTTAGCATGTCAAAAATGTTACTGACAGATTAATATTCAAGCCATGAAATTCAAATAAAGATCTTTCTATAGATGTAAAGTTATTTGGATTTATTTATAATACGTTTGCATTAACTATTTGTGCTATTTATAGTGCACTGCCTTGCACTGCACTGCAGTTTGTTTGTTTGTTTGTTTGTTTGTTTTTCTTCTGATTTTTCTTTATTTTTCCTTAGGGAAGGAATTTTTTAATTCTTTTTTCTTTTCTCTACAAATTTGGAATGTTTTTATACCTCAGTCATTACCCTACACATTTTAGTTTTAATATTTAAACTATCAAAATATAAGATACATTATGATTTTTAACACCTCTTGGATAATGCCATAAACTGAGGATGCTTTAACTCAAATAATGTCTTCTCAATTTATGTATGTAGAAATCTATATATCCAGATCTACAATTTTTCTACCAGAATGTATTGTATTGGAATTCTTTCCAGAATTCTATAACATCATTACTTATTTGAATTTATCTATGTGTTTTTTTCTATGTGTTTTTTTCTATGTGTTTTTATCTATGTGTTTTTATCTATGTGAATTTATCTACATGTTTTTCTATGTGTTATCTATGTGTTTTTATCTATGTGGTTTTTTTTATTAATTTATTGGTTCACTGTTTTTCCCGCTCTTAGGACTTTATGCCTTACTCAGGACTTTATGCCTTACTTACTTACTTCTGAAGTACATCTTTCAAAAGTCATTTTAATGAAGTTCTGTCATTAGTAAATTATCTCAGGTATTATTTATCTGAAAATGGCTCTTTTTTGGCCTTGTGTTCTCTAGGTGCGCCATTCTAGTTTAAAGTTAAATTTTTATAGAAATAATATATTTAATCTTTTAAGCAGTGCTCAAAAAATAAATCAACTTAATTGAGAAGACAGGCAAAGTATATCATTAGATATTTCACAGAGCAGATAACATAAGTGGCCATAATACATATGAAAATCTGTTCAACCTCTAAATAATCAACGATATAGAAAATTAAATCATTCAATAACCATTTTAGAGTCATTATGTTGATAAGATTTTAAAAAATTATCAATTATAAGTTTTACTAGCTTATTTAGCAAATGGTAATTAATAAATTGCAGGTGGAGCATAAACAGATACAATTACATTGGAAAAAACATTTAATTTACTGGTATATGTCAGTATGCTTAGAAATCAGGATCCAGCAATCTACTTCAAATATGTTTTCTAAACATGTTCCTTAAAAGACCAGTACAAGTCTGACCAAAGCGAAAACTAAAGCAGCAATAATCAAAACTACAATAGCAAAAACAAACAAATAAAAATAATAAACTAAAAGAAAATTCAAATGTCTTTGGACAAAATTAAACTGTACCACCTACACTAATTAAGGTAAAAAAAAAAGTTTTGAGAGTACAAACCAATTTGTCAATGAATTCATGTAGTATATTTTCATTTAAATTTAAAAACATGTAATATTGCACACTACAGTATTTAGGAATTCTTATGCATGTGCTAAAACTATAAAACAAGACAAATATGTGTTAAATAGAAATAAATAGGTAAATAACTACATCTAGTTAGGAAGGAGGGGATGTAATTTGGGAGGGTTACCCAGAAGACGCAAAATAATTTTTTAACGTTCTGTGTTATTTAATGGTGGGTGCATGATATTATTTTGTAATTTAATTGCATATATTCTCTCCTATAAGTTTGAAATACTACATAATTTCAAAAATATTTAAAATGCTAATTTTAAATATTAGCATTTAAAACTCTAGTCCTAAAGTCATGAAGTTCATTACTCCAGGCTACTCATTACTTCACACGTTCTATATTGTTTAAGAGATATCCTGGTTTTATATTAAAACCTACTATTATAAAATATGAAATCTCGGCATTTTATTTTTATCACTTAAATTTATAACCATTTGTAATAGATGTAATTTTCTTATTCAAAATGTTGTCTATATAAACATAGTTGTGGCTAAGTTCTGAATTTCCTCATATATCTAATAGCTGTTTATTATTTTATTTTACTATATACAATGTATTTTACTTTTTAAACATTTTTCTTAATGGTGGACTGTTAGCTTTTGTCCATGTACTCTTAGGTAGATTTCTGAAATTATATATATATATATATATATATATATATATATATATATATGAATCCATATACATATATGGTTTTGCATATATATTAATATATATGTATATATACTTATATATGTGAACAATTCTTGAAATTGCTATAACTAAGATTAAAGTGTGAGTATCCAGTGGTGATTTTTTTTTTAATTTATTGGGGTGACAATTGTTAGTAAAATTACATAGATTTCAGGAGTACAATTCTGTATTACATCATCTATAAATCCCATTGTGTGTTCACCACCCAGAGTCAGTTCTCGTTCCATCACCATATATTTGATCCCCCTTATCCTCATCTCCCACCCCCCACCCCCCCTTACCCTCTGGTAACCACTATACTATTGTCTCATAGACACAGACAGTGGTGATAATTAAAGATCAATATTGCCTGACAGTACCTTTACTCCTTTTAAAATCCACATCTCCTACTGAAAATCATTCAACTTTTTGCCTTTTTTATTTTGTCTAATTTCTGTTAATTCTAGTTCCTTATCATAATTCTCTATAAAAAAATGTTTCTGGATACAGTTGTCTGTGTCTTATACCATAGGTTATTTATATCAGTCTTATGATGTAATAAAGAATCTCGCTATTATTTCTAGTGTAACCAAGTTATATTTGCACATAAACAGGAGAATTGAGGGCATTGCAAACTGAATTTTCTTATTCGACATTAAGTTATGATTTTCAATTTTGGAAATCAAGGTAATTCTCAATTTTATCTGTTTTGTCTGAGGTATATTATCTAGTTATATCTTTATACGATTCGATTTGTTAATGTATATTTTTAAATAAGGCATTCTTTCTCTGTTCTCAAATATGTTTGCAAAAATAAAGCAAAATACTGTGTTTTATTTTTATAATCTCATATGCATATTATTTTGTCACCTTGAGCATTTTTCCCCTTAACGATAATATCTGATATATTACATTTATAGCATTTTACTTGTTCTGCGAAAAAGCAATACTGGAATTATTTATTATTTCTATCATGTTTTTCTTTCAGGTTGTCTGGTTTGTTGCATTTTTAAATTCATCTTTAATAATTCCTCTTTCTGCTTGACTTGTTTATTTACTTTCATTTTTAAGCCTAACCATTTTATTTACATAACTTTGCACATATAGAAAATGTACAGTTTCATAACTTTTGACATATATACATATTAATGATATTATCACATAATCAAGATAATAAATATTGATCACCTCCAAAATGTCCTTGTGCCTCTTTGAATTTCTCCTTCATGCTCCTTCTCAACTTCCTCACTCAGATAACCACCTAAGTTTTTGGTCACAATATATTATAATAGTTTGCCATATTATGAAGAATAAAAATTTATTAGTAGGTAGGCTAGCATTTATTTTGCATTTATTTGTTTTTCATATTACAATTATTGATTAACACAGCTAAACTATTTTTTCTGTACTTTCTTTTCTTTATTGAACTGATATTTTTATGAGATAAGTTATTTTAAAGGGCAGTTCACTCATCAACATAAGATATTTCATTTCCCTGGGAATTTTTAATTTTCCTATTAATGCTACTTAAACACCATGAGCAATCAGAATCAGGCCTTTTTGAGTGTAACAAGTAATTATCAAACATAATTATTGTTGGAAGTAGGCAAAGCAATAGCAACCCATTTTATCAAAATCTTATCATATCTTCCAGTAAACTAGGGAACGTTAGATTAAGGAGTTTACTCATATGAGAAGGTATTTCTCTTTACAAATAATGATGGAATTTCACCACTTGAAGAGTTAAATGGTAGGTTGAATAGGGCCCTGACCAATGTATGTATTGGCAACACACAAAGAATTTCTACATATCTGCACAGGTTTGTCGTGGTGCTTCACCATTGGACTCCCATATACATTATGTGAGAAATAGAAAAAAAAAAAAAACAGAACTAAAAAACAAAAAACAAACAAAAAAAAGTACATCTAAATGTTCTATATTTCTTGAGAGTAAAAGGTATATTTCTAGAAGTAAAAGGGCGTAAATAAAATCAATCCATTTCCATTCCATACATATTTCATCCTCATTCATAAAAGTGTTATACAGTAATTCCCCCTATGTGCAGGGAATACATTCCAAGATCCCTGTGGATGCCTGAAAACATGACAGTACCTCACTATATATATACCACACACACACACACACACACACACACACACACACACATACACTAATGTGTACTATATATATGGTATCAATTAGATACCATGGCAGTTGATTTGATAACCAAGACTGCTACTAAGTGACTAACGGTTGGGTAGCATATACAGCATGGAGATGCTGGACAAAGGGATGATACACATTTCAGGTGGGATGGAGCCAGAATGCATGAGATTTCATTATGCTACTCAAAAATGTGAACAATTTAAAACTTATGAATTATTTATTTTTGGAATTTTCTGTATATTTTCAGACTTTGTTTGATGGAGGATAACAAACTACCTACAGAAAGTGATACCACCGATAAGGGGAGACTATTGATTGTATAATCCATGCAGGCTTCTTTAGAATAGAGAAATCTCTACATATAAAACCATGAAATATTGGTTGCAATTGTCCAAATGTTTGCATATATGTATTTTTTGAATATATTTCTCTTTCCTTGATAGTCATTTTGGCTGTTTGAATCATGTCTCCCTATAGCACAAAGGAAATGAACTTAAAGAGTAGGAGATATTTAAAAAAAAAAAGTACTGGATAATGGAGCTAGACAGAGAGACAGGAGAGAGAGAGAGAGAGAGAGAGAGAGAGAGAGAGAGAGAGAGAGAGAGAGAGAGAAAGAGAGAGAGAGACTGGAAGACCATGGTTTTGTCTCCTTAAATAAAGTTCTAATATAGGAAGGTGTTTACAGAGGACGTACTTTGAAATCCAATTTGAAAGAACAAAAAGACCACCATTGTGAAAGAGCAAAATATTGTCACCAGCACTATAAAAAGTTACTTGTTAGTATTTTAAAATTTATGAAGTTATTCTTAATACATATATATACAGATATATGTATATATATACATATATCTGTATATATACATATTATTTCATTTGAATAAATATCAAAGATGGAACTCTGTACATTTAATCATAACCGTATGACATATCGCAAACATTTAGGAAAAAATAGTGATCACAAAACCCAACAGCTTGAGTTGAAACTAAAAATAAAACAGATGTTATGAGCTCTTTAATAAGGTAGTTCATCACAAAGTAGCAATGACCTACTTTCAAGAATTTGTAAAAGCTTTAGCATACCTAGTAGTTGTACTGAGATATCTTCAGTGGTGAACTAATGGCCCTTTTGTTTTTTTATCTTAACATGGTCTAAGCAAAATCCTTGCCAGTTTTGTCTTCCTTAAGTTTAATGGTTACTTGTAGCTGGAAGCAATCTACTACTAATTAGTGAAACAAACAAAATTAACAGCTAGCATTTTAACCTGCATTATTATTGTTATTATTGGTGGTGGTGGTGGTAGTAGTGGTAGTAGTAGTATTTTATTTTATTTTTCCACTTTTTTTTTCTTCCATTTCTAGTGAACTGTTTGGTAGCCACAATCAAATGAAAAAAAAAGAAAGAAAAGAAAAGAAAAGTAAAGAGAGAGAGAGAGAGACAGAGAGAGAGAGAGAGAAGGAGGGAGGAAGGAAGGAAGGAAGGAAGGAAGGAAGGAAGGAAGGAAGGAAGGAAGGAAGGAAGGAAGGAAGGAAAACAGGAAGGAAGAGAAGAAAGGAAAGAGAAAGAGAAAAGAATCTTTCAAAGATCGTTCTTGAAGAAAATATTTAGTCTCAATATTTAGCAAGTTCCTCTACTTTCAAGGAAACATGCACCTTTTTTTTGCATAAAATGTCATCATAAATACTATTTCAATAAGGAAAAAAGGTAAGGGATTTAAAATAATCAACAGGAATGGTATTTTATTTGCACAATTTTATTACAATTGTTCTATGAACTATATGCAAAATTTAAAAAACAAATACTTCCACATGAGAGAATACAATTATTTATTAATGGAAATACAACATATAAAAATGTATTAGGGGAGATTTTCTTCAAGTTTTACAAAGTTGTCCATATATTACCAGCATATTAATGGTAAAAAGTATTTTAAAAGCCAAACCTCAGGTTAGTGGAACAGAGAAAATATTTATTAGTGTTACTTGGAAAAACATCAGTGTATTGTTTTCCATCCAGGAGCAATCTATTTTTCTTTATTAGAGATAATTAGTAATGCTCTGCATATTTCCAAAGAAATAAATTGTAACATATTCTTCTACAGGCTATCCTACAACACAAAGCAAAGAAGAAGGAATAGGAGGAAATGTTACAAGAGGAGGTGGATGAGAAGAGGGAGGAAGAGGAGGAGAAACACAAAACAAGAAGATCATTTAGAAAGTCAATATTGATAGAGAACCTGAATTATTAAAAGCATGAATTTCTAAATCAATGTAATTCTTTTTACATCATTTTGAGGTTTATATCTAAAACACATTTCATTTACTGCATAAGCATTTAAAATGTACTTCCCACAATCATTGATGAGAGCTCTAAAAAGTAAATTAAACATCCTATTATATAATAATTTATGTACGAGCAAATGAGTTGTTCAGTATAAAGTGAAGCACACTTAATTATATTTCCATATAACTAGTTCTGAATGAATCCTTAAATTTGTACTTTAGGATCTTACTATATGTTATATACAGTATATTACATATATGTGTATAAAGTTTTATAACATAATTTTGACTAAAATAACTTTTATAGTAAAATAACTTTACTACAGGACTCTAGTAATGCTCAGATTAAAGAGTTAACAAAAATGTATTTTTAAATAATATACTTCTATATATATATATATGTATACACACGTATATATATACATATACATACACACACACACACATTTTTTTTTCTTTTGCTTCCAGAGGAAAATAAAAAGAGTCATATTTAACTTGTTTTGGGTAGCTGAGAAAGCACTAAATTAAATGAGATATATCTCCTAACACTAGAAGACTGATTTGAATCTTCAGGACAAAGGATTATCTATGGGGTCTTCCTTTTAAAATGTATTATAAAACATTTTTTCCATTTACCTTGTTACTGCTTAAAGATAATGAGCTTTGTTTTTTTAAACATATGTAAGTAAAAATTAATTATTTCAAAAATAAAGGAAACTGGTGAAAAACAGAAGGTGGTGAACATAAAACACCCATTGAAGCCTTAAGTGGTGAATTACCTATATTTTGTAAAGAAAGGAGGCACTTGCACACCAAGGATCTTTTTGTCTTCTAGAATTGAATAAAAAAATTATTGAAGAATTGACCTCAAATCTCCTTGTTTGGGGATCAGTCACCCTTGTTTTCCTAAGACTTATTGTAATCAAAGTAATAAAGACATGCTAATTATTTTTCTAAACTTTAAAATATTCAGATATAAATCATTCACATGTATTGGAAATAGCGTTCAGATGTTTGCTAATAAATCCAATAGAAGTAAGTCACTGTTTACACTTTTATAAGCTAATACAAAGGGAAAAGTAAATAAAAGCAAAAGAGTATTCTAAGAGAGCAAAATATTTTTACATTTGCTTTATCAACAAAAGATTCCTCATCCAATTTAATTTAAAGATATGCCAATGAAATATACTTAGGTGCGGGGTGGTTTTATTGTTGTATGAGAATGGCTCAAGATCTTTATAAAAAAAATTTGTTCTTAAACATATGTGTACATTGGTCTAATTCAATTTATGATATTTCCAAATATGTATCTGTCTACGCTTCAAGACCTGGGACACTGTTAGTTATTATTGCAATAAAAGCAATACTCATGGTGGGATAAAGTTCCTGAGATTTAAATTCCTTTGGTACAGATGGGGATTTGTTGGAACAGGATTTGTATTTTACCACTCTTACGATTTTATAAATATATATATATATATATATATATATATATATATATATATATATATATATATATATAGTAGAGTAATAGAATCTGATGTTAAAATATTGAGAAATTGTTCAATACCAAATATCCTGCTGCTCAGGTTCAATATTTTTGTTACAAGAGCAAAATAGCTTGAGAAATCATTTTTTTTAAAGTAAAATAATTTGTCATCATTATTGTAGACTTTTTAGCTTCACATTCATTATTTAGAGAAACTTGACTCTCCATAGTTGAAAGGATTATAACTCATTCAATTAATTTAAAGATGAAAAAACTTTCTGGAATAGTGTAGGTGAATTGAGAAATCCATCATGCTATCTATGATAATACATGTACACTTTTCTGTGAATGTCTCGAGAAAAGGGGTTTATTGCATTTCTTCAGTACTTAGTCCTTATAACTAAATATTGTCAACACAATTCTCCATCTTGAAAAGAAAATATCAAAGTCTAAAAGCTATCAGCTTGTTGATCTTAAATAATTATATCTATTATCTATCATGCTGAAAAAATTTGAAAATATGTACTTGTCTTTTATTGTCTGACTATAAAATTATTTTGTTATACTTAATTTTAAATAATTATTGGATTCTTTGTAATTTATATTAACAATACATTTGTCTAGATTTAAATGTTTTTCAAATTGCATTTTTCAATTTATTCAGTATGTTCATGATGTCAATAATGCACTAGATGTGTACTGCATATGGATGAAAATATTAGTAATACATTATTCCTAAGTATAAATTTCATAATGATTTCCTAGTGACGTTTCTAGTCATATTACACGTCATTACACATTGCTACCTCAGTGTTTACATGAAGAAAGATGCAATTGTCTGCCACAGACAGAGGGTGCCAAAAAAATGTACGGACATTTTAAGAAAGGAAAAAACTGTATTAAAATTACACTGATGGTAACCACTTTGAACACCTCTTGTAATTGCACAAGCCAAACATGACTTGTATTCATCTTTTGTTATCGGTATATGCTGAGTATATAATTTTAACACAGTTTTTTCTTTCTTAAAATGTGTATATGTTTTTGGCATCGTGTGTGTGTGTGTGTGTGTGTGTGTGTGTGTGTGTGTGTGTGTGTATACACACCAAAAAAACCTTCTAGGTGTATACTTAACGAAATATGGGCAGGAGATATTGTCAATTGTTAAATATGCCCACTTTGTGATGAGTTGGAATGTACTGACCTGTGAGGAAAAGAAATATTGTGGGTTAAGCCATTGACTTTAGAGACAAGACAGCTAATAACTAGCTCTGACATCATGAGTAAATCACATAAATCATGTCAAATTGTTTCATCATAATTTTGAAAAAGGGTAACGATACTTACATAATAGTGTGATAGTATAGCAAAACACTCTTTATAATGTGCTATTTTTGCCTACTGTCTGGCACATAAAATTCAATTAATAATAAGTAGGTACAAACAGCATCACCAAATGCAATGGATTATAATTACATCTAATTTTGTGGGTGACTGGATTAAAATGATAAAGCTGAGAGCCCTAACAGGATTTTGAATGAAGGTGTATAAACCATTAATTCCTGAAATTGACATCAATCAACATCATTGTGGATTTTGAAAAAATACAGAATCTTATGTCCCCACTCAAGGAAACCAAATTAATAATCTTAAAATTTTAAAAAGCTCCCCATTTGACATTGACATGTAAATATGTGCGGGACTTTCTGTATTGGAGGGTCACTGAAATTTTTTTCTTACAATGACTATTCAGACTGTCTATTAAATGTTCTCAATTACCTCATACTATTTATTCTGGAAAATTAAACTAAAAATTCCTTCACTTTTCCTTAAGAAAGTTTACACTTAGGTTTTTCTTTTTAAACTGAGTTTTACCCCTGGTTTAGGCTTAACAAAGAGGAGAAGACCAAGTGGATGCTGTGCTAAACATTTAAGGGTTTTACTGTTCTAATTGCATGAACTAAGCATTTTTAGGCAGGGAGCTGGAGAACTGAATTGAGGTACCGTGTTTCCCTGAAAATAAGACCTAACCAGAAAATAAGCCATAGCATGAGTTTTCAGAATGACATCCCTTGAACATAAGCTCTCATGTGTCTTTTGGAGCAAAAATTAATATAACAGCTCGTCTTATTTTCAGGGAAACACGGTATATGATGCTCACACATTAGCAATAAGCATGACAGTTAATAAGAATGACAAGAATATGGGGTCGATCAAACTGGAAAAGGCAGGGAAAGCCTTAATTTTTTTTTAAATTAAAGTTTATTGGGATAACAATTATTAGTAAAGTTACATAAGTTTCAGGCATACAATTTTGTGATACATCATCTATATGTCACATTGTGTGCTCACCACCCAGAGTCAATTCTCTTTCCATCACCATATATTTGATCCCCTTTACCCTCATCTACCACCCACCTCACCCCCCACCCAATGGTAACCACTAAACTATTGTCTGTGTGTCTATGAGTTTTTCTTCCTTTATTTGTTTGTCTTGTTCCTTTGTTGTTTTCAGTTTTATATACTACATATTAGTGAAATGATATGGTTCTTGATGTTTTCTGTGTGAATTATTTCACTTAGCATTATAATCTCAAGATCTATCCACATTGTTGCAAATGGCACTATTTTATCTTTTATTATGGCAGAATAGTATTCAATTGTGTATATATACCATATCTTCTTTATCCAATCATCTATTGAAGGACACTAATTGTTTCATGAAAGCCTTAAATTTTAGACTTTGAGTTATTTTCAGATGAGGAAATCTTCAAATACTGTAGCATGTAGCTTTCTAGGAGATTAAATAAAGATTAAACACGGTAATTACTTTCCAGAAAAGTTTAACCTACTTTAGAAAAAGGACTGACAAAGGTAAAATTAACATATGGAGATTCATCTAGTGATTAAAACAGGGTCTAGTTTACTGGGTTCCAATTGTTCGCTCCACATTGAAATTGCATGTGGTACTTTCAAATAATTGTCTAGTCCATACACACACTCTAATAATTATTAGGGATGCAGATTGAACATCAGTATTATTTTATTTTATATTATTTTAATTGTTAAGTAGTATAGTAAAAATAACTTTTGTGTGTATAGTCCTATGAATTATACCATATACATAGATTTTTTAAACCACAACTCCAGTCAGGATATGAAAGTGTTACATCATCCAAAAAAACTACTAATATGTAATAACATCTTCTCTTAATTGTTGGCAACCACTGAACTATTTTTTTACATTACAGTTCTATCTTTTCAAGAATGCCATTTACATGGAATCATGTAGTATTGCAAGCTTTAAAGCAAACATCTTTCACTCAGGAAAAAGAAAAAAATGGTAATCTCACACTCATTTTCATATTCTGGCATTCTTCCCTAATCTATTTGCTGCTATTTATTTTTACACCTCCAATAACTTCAAAATCTATTATGTAGAGTGTTTTTTATTTTACTTTTTTTAATTTATTGGGGTGACATTGTTAGTAAAATTACATAGATTTCAGGTGTACGATTCTGTATTATATCATCTATAAATCCCATTGTGTGTTCACCACCCAGAGTCAGAGTCAGTTCTCCTTCCATCACCATATATTTGACCCCCTTACCCTCATCTCCCACCCCCCATCTCCCCTTACCCTCTGGTAACCACTAAACTATTGTCTCTGTCTATGAGTTTTTGTTTCTCATTTGTTTGCCTTGTTCTTTTATTGTTTTTGGTTTATATACCACATATCAGTGAAATCATATGGTTCTCTGCTTTTTCTGTCTGACTTATGTAGAGTTTTAATGGCTGTGTTTTTTGGGTGACACAGGTGGCATGTGCTTACTCCATCTTAGCTGGAGCCATAACCTCTGGTAGTATTCTTTATACTTCAATATGAAAGCAGGATTGAGAAATATAGTTCCAAGGCATCAAAATTTATGCAAAAAATGTGGAGTAAAGAAGAAAGAACATTAGTTTAGGCATTGTTGCAATTCAACAATTCAGTGTTTTCCAAAGTGGAATTTATCTGCATCAAATACACATTGGTACAATGGAATACTACTCTGCCATAAGAAAAGATGAAATAGTGCCATTTTCAACAACATGGATGGATCTTGAGATTATTATGCTAAGTGAAATAAGTCACACAGAAAACGTCAAGAACCATATGATTTCACTGACATGTGGGATATAAAACTAAAAGCAACAAAGGAACAAGACAAACAAATAAAGAAAGAAAAACTCATAGACACACACAATAGTTTAGTGGTTACCAGAGAGTAAGGGGGGAGGAAGGTGGTAGATGAGAGTAAACAGGGTCAAATAATATAGTGATGGAAGGAGAACTGACTCTGGGTAGTGAGCTCACAATGCGATATATAGATGATGTATTACATGATTGTATACTTGAAACTTATGTAATTTTACTAACCATTGTCACCCCAATATATTTTAATTAAAAAATAAAAAGCATATTGGGTGTTTGTTAGAGGACGGATTACCAGGACAAAACCTAATATACAAAGTTAGAATATTTTAGAATTTTTAAATGGGATTTTCATTTGAAAATTACCTAGATGATTATTATATATCCTAAAGTTTGCAAACCAGAGAGTTAATCCAGAAATAGAAAGTAATCCAACTTCATACTCTACCATCTGCCCATCACATAAATAACATAATCTCTCTGGTTTCACATGTGAAATTCAATTAAATAAGCTGATATTTCTTACTATGTATTATTAACCCATATTAATGATTCCTTATTAATGTAACTATTGCTTAATTGTCCTTGATTCATATTTATTGATATTTATTATGTACCATTCCTATAACTACACATGGATCTAAAATTTGCAATATCACAAGTGAACAAGAACAAAAATAAAACATACTCTTCAGGAACATACATTCTAGAGAACAAAGTCAAATAATAAGCATATTAAACTACATTTTTTTAAATGCTAGAATGTGATAAATTACATGGAAAAATAAATATTGCAGTGTAATGGGGATTGGGAGGAAGTTCTGTGTGATAGGGGAGTGTGAGGTTAAGTGGAGTGGTCTAGATAGTCCAAGCTGTGCAAATACATTTTAACAGATATGGAAGTGGTGAGGGGGTAAGCCAACAGGGGGTAAGCCAACAGGCTGTCTTGAAGAGTATGCTAAGCAGAGCTCCCTAAGAAGCTCTACCATATACATGCTGTGCCTCAGGAATAGCAAGGGGAGTGTGTGTGTGTGTGTGTGTGTGTGTGTGTGTGTGTAGATTAATATGAGATAAGCTCATAACTCAGAGAAGAAATAGGATTCAGATAGGGCTTTGGGTGAGTTTGACAATCATTTTTAGCAAAATGGGGAATACTTGAATAATCATCAACAGATAGGTTATTAATCAGACTTGTTTTCTTAAAGGATCAATCTGTCTGTTTTGCACAGAATGAAATTTAATGGACAGCAAAACTAAAATTAGGAGGTCACTTAGGAGGCTGCTGCTGTATTCTAGATCTAAGATTGGTTTAGGATAAAAAGGTGGCAGTGTATGTGGTATGAGACGGCCACACTTTATACATGTATTTTAAAAAGTAAGATTTTCTTAGAAATTGCAAGTGAATTATTATTTTATTTTTTTAAGATTTTATTGGGGAAGGAGAACAGGACTTTTATTGGGGAACAGTGTGTACTTTCACGACGTTTTTCCAAGTCAAGTTGTCCTATCAATCTTAGTTGTGGAGGGTGCTGTTCAGCTTCAAGTTGTTGTCCTTTCAGTCTTAGTTGTGGAGAGCACAGCTCAGCTCCAGGTCTAGTTGCCATTGCTAGTTGCCAGGGGGCACAGCCCACCATCCCTTGCGGAGTCGGGAGTCGAACCGGTAACCTTGTGGTTGAGAGGATGCACTCCAACCAACTGAAACATCCAGGAGCTCAGCGGCAGGTCAGCTCAAGTTGCTGTGTTCAATCTTAGTTGCAGGGAGTTCTGCCCACCATCTCTTGTGGGACTCTAGGAATTGAACTGGCAACCTTGTGGTTGAGAGCCCACTGGCCCATGTGGGAATCGAACCAGCAGCCTTCGGAGTTAGGAGCATGGAGCTCTAACCGCCTGAGCCACCGAGCCAGCCCCGCAAGTGAATTATTAGAAAAATGGAGTTGCTATTAACTGAGAAGCAAAGGGTACACAGAAATAAAGAATAGGTGCGTGAGATCATGAATTCATTTAACTGAGTAAATTAAAATGAATTAGAGATCCATATGAACATAATATGTAGGACACTGCACATATGAATCTGGAAGTCTGGAGAGAATTTTTGGTTCATGATATGTAGTAAGTGTCAATAAGATAGAGGGACATATTGAGAAATAAGTCAAATAATATAATATCTCCTGAGGCTCCACCTATTGCAATATGTGATCGTTTCCAGGTTATTTTTTTAGTTTTTGTTTGGTTTGGTTTTTGGTTTGTTCTAGCCAATCTGGAGGGAGCGGAAATTGTATCTAATCTGGTTTGAATTTCCATCTTTAGAGAAAACTTAATTATGCTTGTCCTTTCACAATTTTGTATAATTTCTAGAAATATCTTATCCAATTTATCAAAATTAAAGAAAGAAAAACCTGTTGAGATTTTGATTGGGATTACCAGGAAACTCTTCAATATGGAGAGCATTGATTGTTTTATGATGTAGGGTAATTTTACCTACTGTATTTAATAAGGTACTCTATAACAACTAAAAACATTCAAGCTTATGTAAATGTTTTTGCACACCTTTTAAAAAGAAACATGCCTAAGTACCTTACTGTTTGTTGCTGTTGCAAAATTTCTTTTAATAAAATTCATTTTCTAAAGTGATTAAATGTATAGAAAAACAATGATCATTTATACTGATCATATATCAGTGACATTGTTAAACCTCCTTGACAGTCACTTGAATTTTCTACACATACGAACATCCCACCTCAGAATAATGACAGTGTGTTTCTTCACAATCCTTTTAAATTGTATTTTATTTCATTTTTGTTTCTTGAATAGGAGTGCTGGTAACAAGACTTTTAAAAATTTCACCATTGAGTATCACGTCTGGTGTAAGATAATGTAGGAAATCTTAATTAATTGAAATTTCTCTCTAGTCTTAAAAAAAGTTTTTGTTCATTTTTATTTCCATGTTCCTATCAATAATAATAATCTCAAAATACGACATTCATTCTGAAGATGGGCCATTTTATTTCACTGTTAGTAATTTGTAAACTACAGTTCATTTACAATTATAAGACTTTCTGATGAGTACACTTGAATCTTTAGTCTTTCCCCAATGGATTAAAAAAAGTATAAATGACATTATCCATTTCTGCCTTAAATTACTTTGATTTATCATTTAAATATAAAGGCTATGTCTTCTCTAGTATCATGGAAGTATAAAAATGTGAAGTCATTATATAGTCACATATCAAACTCATCATAAATTCAGTGAGTTTGTGACTTAGTCCTTGAAAGTCACATTGTGTCATTATCTCCTGCTTCCATTTGCCCTAACTTTAGATAGAGACATACCCTATTTGGGACGTGCACAGATATATTCCTTCCTGCATTCTTCACCTTTGCTGAGCTCTTCCAGATGTCTATCTTAATTAAGTGTACCTGGTCCCATGTAACCATGTGTGTTAAAATCTTTTGGTTCATTCCTTTTATACCTCAGGAATCACACTCTAAGCCCCATTGGTTGTTCTGGACACAGAAAATAGAAAGCAGGCTCATTTTTTTCTGTTCCATATCTGGTTTGCAGAGACACTCATTTTTTGATTTACTGCCTTTTGTTCTTCAGTTTTCATAAAATTTATCCTTTACTCCTATGAGTTCAAAAATAAGTTCTCAAACATGAACTACTACACTAACTTGACAAATTAATCTATATCATGGTTTCAAGAATTATTTTTTCTACTTCTTATGCTTTCTGCTGGGAGAAGCCTTTTTGGAGAGCTAACATGTTGCCTCCTCTTTTCTGCCTGGTTGGGATGAACTCTTCTGGAATCAAAGAAGAGCCATATCCTACTCCAGCTATCTGCTGTTCAGGAAAGGAAAACTCAATATGACTAATAAAACTAGAATTCTTCTTAGCAGATTGAAGTTTACGAATCTGCATCATTATAGCCAGTGATGTTTTGCTATTCAAAGCAAACACACGTATACATTTATGAGATGTTTAAAAATTAAATTCTGACCCTAGAGTTACAATATAAAAGTATAAATTACAATTTAATGCAGGAGGTGGTGTCAGGTAGGTAACAAGAGCCATTTCATGCAGAGCCTTGTAAACTGTAAATAAGTAGCCTTTTACTTTGATTAAAAATGGGAAGTCACTTCAGTGTCTTGACAAGAGGAACGACATAATCTGATTTATATTTTAAAGGATTACTCATACTACTGTGTTGGGGATAGATTCTAAGAGAAGACTGGGAGGAAGGAGGTGTTCAGGCAAGAGATGACTGGGCTTGGACCACGGTAACAGCAGCAGAAAAATAAGATGAAGTCAGATTCTAGATTGATTTTGAAAGTAGAGTTAACAGAAATAATTTTCACCTCTATTAAATTTATTGGGGTGATATTTGTCAGTGAAATTATATAGGTTTCAAGTATACATTTCTATAATACATCATCTAGAAATCCCATTGTGTGTTCACCACTCAGAGTTAGTTCTCCTTCCATCACCATATATTTGATCCCCTTTATCCTCTTCTACCACCCCCCTACCCCCTACCCTCTGGTAATCACTAAACTGCTATTAATGTCTATGATTTTTTGTTGTTGTTTGTCGTGTTTGTTTGTTAGTTTCAGTTTTACATGCCATATATGAGAGAGAGATCAATAGATTCAGAAAAAAAGCATAATAGAATTTTTGCTGAATTACATGTGAGTCATAAGAAAAAAAGTAACTTGAATTCCACGTCCAACATAAATGTTTTCCTAATGTTACCAATGGCCTCCCTGTTACTAAATTCAAAGTAATGTGTTATTTTCTCATTTTATATTACTTTCCATCAAGTTCAATCACTGTTGTCAACTCTTTACTTGAAACACTTTCTCATATTGATTTCTGCAAACCCCCCTCTCCAGGTTTTCTTCTTTTCTCTGGATGTCCTTTGTCACTTTCTTAGATTCACTCTTCCCCCCCATCCATGAATTTTGAATTTTAACAGGTCCATATTTGCACTCACTTATCACTCTACATTGAGTATTTTCCCTAAGATTTGTTATCCACAAAATCTTATTGAATATTATCTATTTGCATAGATTTCTGATCTAATATCTGATGCTCAGACTTCTGTTCTATTTTCCATATTCAAACAATAAAAATCTATCTGGAGACTCTTCTCCTTACATAGACGGTGCCTTAAAATAAATGTATCAAGAACAAAATTGTGATTTTCCATTTTTCCCTATTTTATCAAATTGAAAACCTTCTAATTCCATGCAACACTGTTCGTGCAACAGAGCAAGACAGAAAAACAGCAGACATCCCATCACCTTCCTCTTCTTCACCACTCCTTACTTACACAAAACTCATTGATGATCTATACGTGTGGTTTCTCCATTTCCACCACCAATATATTCCCTCCTGTGCAACATCATCAGTGCCTACATTATTCCAGTAGCTCTTAAGTGTGCTGTCAACGTCCACTGCAGTCATTATTGATCAATAGGATTATTTATTTTAAAATAAATATCTCTTAACGTTACCATTTTTGTCCCTAAGTTTAGAAACAAACATCCCTGACTTCCTACCCATCTTTACCTCATACTTCCCTTACCATCATTCTCATTCTCTAGGCTTAAGTAACACCATTCTTTCAGCAGCTTCAATGTATCTTTTCTTTCCAACATCAAGGACTTTGTGATTCTATGCCCTCTGCCTGCATCACACTATCTGCTTATGTACAAATCTTTACATGCTTCAAATTTCAAGTGCTACTTGCTGGTAGAGCACTATCCTCTATGGATACCTTAACATTACCTCCAAGTTACTTTATTTAGTGCATTATCTGAATAACATTTTGTCAGTCTTAATAGACGAGATAGTTTTGGTCACAATTACATTCTAATCCTGAACATAGTACCTGACATTGAGCAAAGTATTTATTTAATTAATTAATACAACTTGTATAGCTATATGTTGCAAGGTATTCATAATTTATTCACCAAATGTTCAACAAGTGCCACCTGTGCATACCAGATTGAGCTAATTTCCATTGAACACATACACATACACAAAAGGGACACCAACTTAATACCAGGTTCTGAAGACAAGGATATAAAATGACCCAGGGTAGCTGTTATGGAGAAAATAGGATAAGTGCAAAATTTTAAAATAACATAAGCCATTGCTCTTGTTAACTGTAATACTGATAGGCTAAGAAATAAACCGATTATTTAAAAATAAAAATGAACATGTTAGTTTTCCAGTCCAGAAGCTATTAAAAGCAATAGGCAGCCAAATGAATGTTAATGACATTATTGTTGAAATTATCCATGCAAAATAAAATTCATTTTGCATCAAAAGGAAAGTGTTTCAGAGTCTGAAATCATTGTTATAACCAATTAAAGTTATGCAGTCTTTAATTTAGCATCATTGTAAAAGGAAGGAAGACTATCTATCGGATTAGTGCACTCTATTAAATTGGTCATTTATAAAAAAGAAATGCCAAAAATATGAAAAAGACAATTAAACCCCATACTCTTTGTCACAAATATAATTATATATTGTACAATTTCTTTGAGAACACTTCCTAGAAATGAGTTGGCAAACCAAAAACAAAACAAAAAAAGATAAAAAATAGACAATGATTTATAATTATTGAAATAAAATAGTGGATGTCACATGTACTCCCTCACACATCACTTTTTTCATTACTTTTTACAAGGCAATTAAATGAGACGTTCAGATTTATATTTCAAACTGAAATTGAAAATGCTGTGCTCTAAATGAAAAACATAATTTGGGACGCACACTTATTCAGCAGCAAAGCATAGCTAAGTCTGTAATGGAATTAATTTATAGTATCAAATTAAAAATAAGAAAAAAAATTATAGAGAAATAAATAAATGTATTTATTAAATATATAGCTTTCATCTTGATGCAAACTGTTCTATTTCTACTCCCCGAAATGTCTGTGGTATACATTGCATTTGGAAAGAATATGTGACTGCATGTTTTTAGCACTGAAGCCTTGTATGACTTTCCCAGCTTGGGTATTAGCAAAACCCAGATTCAGTAGTTGAAATATTCCTTTATACAAGAAGTCTAAAAGAAACAATTTCCTTCCACATATTTGTGGTACTTAGTTTGTTTTGATGGGTTTCTCACATCCCAGTGAATCGTAGCCTTTGTTTTGGCAAATAAAAGATGCATGGAATCTGAATGTCTTAAGTCCACCTCATTTCTTTCCATTGTAAATATTTTTAGAATCAAAACTGAAAATTCAAAACAATATGTATATTATCTCACTGATATTTTGGGATATAAAAGTCTATGGAAAGGGACTGATGTAGGGCAACGCCAACAATGATCAAATCAATACAGTTGTGCATAGTTTTATTGAAATCCTCATAACATTATTTTGCCATATGTAATAGTATATAATTATTATAAAAGTAGAAATTGTAATTTTACATTTTCTTTGCATATGAGTGTGTAAACACATTAACCTACTGCTTAGCTCTTAGTATAGAAGATCACCTGTGTAAATATGTGAGTTAACTATAATTTATTTAATAGCTATATTAAATTTATTATTTTTTAAATTGAACTTATATTTTAAAAATAGATCATTAGTAAAGTTCATACATAAGAACTTAGCAAAGTGGGAGTGATTCATCAACATCTGGTGCACAAATAATATTTACACATGAATCACCCAGTATAATGTTTTTAAAAATTCTAAAACTGATCTCAGGAATATCTGATTAAAATTTTGCCACTGATCTTACTGCACTAAAATTATGGATTTACTGCTATGCAGATAAAGTTTTTTTTATTAAAAAATGCGTAGTACCTACAAGGAAATAACAAATTTGAGTCTTATCACACATTCTTTTGTAAACGACGTAAACTGAGGAATCAGCAAAACTGGAGCTCTTTTTTAAAATAGGTTTATTCTTTCCCAATGATCTTAAGAAAATGTCATAATATGGTAGAAATGGAAAAGGTGTTTAATACTTATAATGGTGTAAGTATATGTGGGAGCCATCTTTGCCAGTTTGAAAATCATCTTTGAATTTAAATGCATTAACCTAAAACAGTACTCTGCTAAGCAAACCACCTCAGACTTTCAAGAATGTGTAAGAAGTGTATATACCTGTGGAATTTTGGGTTCTTCCTTTTTGGGACACACTGTAGCAAATATAAAACCCAGTGATTTCTAGTTATATGTGGCAGCTTTTTTACATCCAAAGCAACTGCATCCATACTCGAAATGTCATCCTAGTAACCAAAATTACGCTTTGCTATTAACTGGGAGCAATGCATACATATTTATATTTCATAATGAATATGTTTATATGTATCATGACCAAAAGGTTATACCACGGATGTAGAGCAGGTTCGACAGTCTAATATCAATCAATGCAATCTACCATATTTTAGCAGGCTAAAGAAGAAAATTCACATTTTCATATTAATCTACAATTAAGAAGCAATAGACAAAACTCAGCACCAATTCATGATAAAAACTCTCAAGAAAAAAAAAAGGAAGATAGGGAATATGCTCATCTTTTTAAAAAGCATCATCATAAAACCTATACCTCAAATCATATTTAATGATAAAAGACAGTATATTCCTGCTAAGATCAGGAACAAGGCAAAAATTATCCTATCTCACTATTCTTATTTAACATAATGCTGAGAGTTATACCTAGTGCAGGAAGGCCAACTAGAAAATAAAATTCATAGATCTCAGATAGGAAGAAAAAAATCTGACCCTGTTTAGCAATTAAGTTTTCATTCACATCGAAAATACCAAAAGATCTACAAAACAACTTCTAAAACTAATATGTGAGTTTAATAAAGTGGGAAGTTGCAAGATAACAGACAAAATCATTTGTATTTCTATATTTTATCAAGGAATATATGGACAATGAAATTATAAATACAGCATAATTTGCAGTCACTCAACAAAGATAACATATTAAGTGTAAATCTAACAAAGCATGTATAGAAAATGTAGTCCTGGGCATTTATCCCAGAGAAATTAAGACATTTTCAAACAAAAACCTCTATTGAATGTTTATAGCAGCTTTATTCCTAGTAGCCAAAAATTTGAAATAACACAGATGACTTAATATGTGACTAGTTAAACAAACTAATACAGCTAGACCAGTGAATACTACTCATCAATTAAAATAAAGAAATGATACATACATGTAACAACCTAGATGAAATTCAGGAGAATTATAGTAAGTTTAAAAGGAGGCATTACTAAATGCATGATTCCATTTACCCTATCATTTTTGAAGTAACAATTACAGAAATGGACAACAGAATATTGGTTACCAGGGGTGCAGAAGGAGGTGGGGACAGGAAAGACGTGAGTCTGACTATAAAAGGGCAACATGATGGATTCTTGCATAATGGGGTTGCTCTGTATTTTGACTGCATTAATGCCAATATTCTGGTTGTACAAGTGTCTTACAGTTTTGCAAGAAGTTACTAGTGGTCGTAATTGGGTTAGAGTACATGGAATCTCTATTATTTCTTACAACCACATGTAAAGTTACAATTATCTAAAAATTAAAAAAAAATAACTAAAACAAAGAAAATGAGCATGGTTAAGTCTTTAAAAGTTAACTAGGATATACCTGAAACTAATATAAAATAATATTGAATATCTTTAATGTAATATAATATAATATAACAAAAGACGGGGTCTTATATTAATTTTTGTTCCTAAAGACGCATTAGAGCTGATGGTCTGGCTAGGTCTTATTTTAGGAGAAACACGGTATAAGGAATTATAAAATGATCTATATATTTATACTTATCATGTATAATTTGAAATACATGTCGTATGTCTCCCTCACTGGATTCGGTGAATTTGTGGCTAAGATACACATATGTCTTTTTCGTTTTTCTGAGAGGCAGTTACAATTTTTAAAATTATAATATTTTCCATCTTAATCAGAAGTTTTAAACTGTATTTTTATCTCCAAAAAACGTTTTTAAATGTATATGTAGAAATAAGAAAAGCACCATCTATGAATTATATGCATAACATCTGATATAAATAGATGCCCATGACAGGATTCTATCTTTTTACACTATTAAATCAATTTTCTATAGCATTTCTATGTGATTTATTCACTCTCTAATCAGTTAAAAGCTGAGTGCTTTCTTTTAGAAAATCTTATTAGTTCTCAGGATTTCCAAAAACAGTGATTTGATCAAGAAAGAACAATATTTTCTTTGTCAATACAATGGATTTTTTCATAAGAAAAAAAAAATTAATGTCAATCTTGAGCAGTATATAGATATAGACTCTTTTTTATAGCCATTTTATATGGACATGAGTGGATCAATATAAATTACCTTTAGGATTTCACCTGAGCTTGTATATACAACAGATTTCTAAAATATATCTTGAAACTTCTTTACAAAATAAGTAAGATCTAGAATTTCTTTTTGAGGCTAGTGGAAGATAGAGAAATAAACACAAAAGACATGATTTAGTGTTTAATGTATTTAGTAGTACAGAGTGTTTTAAGAGAGAAAGGCTAATGACTAACTATTTTTGGAATTACTTTTACTTTTTTTGAGAAAAATAGCAAAAATGATCTCAATATATCATGAATCAAAAGCTCATGGATGCATGGTAAGAAATATCCTAAATTATGAATGTATTGAAATAGTAATAAATTAAATGACACTTTATTGTGCATTTGATTTCAGTTTAATCAGCAAGCCAGAGCTATAAACAATGAGTGTGTTATTAGAATGCAAAAGAGGATGTGGAGAATCCCTCATTAGAACACAGTATCTTTTTAATGACGGCTAAAAGTCTTGGACATAAGAACACAGACCTTGACATATACCTAGGTCACAGGTCCAAAGAAGTAATCCCGGGACACTAAAATCTGAGAGTGGACTATCATGCAGAGTTGGGCTCCTACATATATTCCAAATACACTGTATAGAGCAAATAATTTGGAGAGCTCTAGGGATTCATTGTAGCCAAAAAGTAGCCTTATAAGGATAATCAGAGAATGAATCAGAGTTCAAAAAGTGAGTTTTCACATACCAGTGATTGTGATTCAGAAGCAGATCTATGTGTCAAGGATGGCTATTGTGGAAGGGGAGCAATTACTAAGTAAATGAAAATGGATTGATGTGTTCCAACGGTCAACACTGTACTGTTGCTATTGCTAGTTATGCTTTATTTCCCCTTGGCTAGTACTACAAACCTCTGTACTGTATGAACATTACATATGCTTTCTGACGTCTCTCATTATTTCTCTAATGTCCACACTGACATAGTAAACAGGTTGCTTACATTCTAGTTCAGGAGATTAAATATGTGTTCTAAATGCTATTACCAAATGGAAATTAATACAGCAGAAAATATACTTGCAGAGAGTTTTTCTGACTTTTTTGGTTTCATATTTGGTATTGCATTTTTAAAATATTAAATTTAAGTACTGATCAATGTTGACTATTACAATTAACATTTGATTTTTACCTTGAAAAATCCAATGAACTCTGCAAACATTAATATAAGGGACACGTTTATACAAAATAGAAAAACCTAATAAATAGAATATGCAAAATGGACTATCAAGAAATGATAACAAAAATAAATATAGTTCCCATAACAAAATAAAGAATCCTTAGAACTCTACAATAAAATAAAAACATACAAAAAAACTTAATGCAAAAGAGATCTGAACAGAAATCTTACCAAAGACGACACATAGATGGCAAACGACATATAAAAAGGTGCTCAACAACATATATAATTAGGGAATGCCAAGTTAAAACAAAGAGATACCAATACACAACTATTAGACTGGCTAAAATCTGAAACACTGATAACTTCAAATGCTAATGAGAATGTGGAACAACAGGAATTCTCTCATACATTGCTGCTAAGAATGCAACGTGGTACAGCCATTTTGCTAGACAGTTTCGCAGTTTCTTACACAGCTAAAGCTAAACATTGTCATGCAGTAGGATTCAGCTATCACCCTTCTAGATATTTATCCAAATAAGCTGAAAACTTCTGTCCACCCAAAAATTTGTACAAGAATGTTTACAGCACTTTATTCATCATTGCCCAAAATGAAAGCAACCAAGCTGTTTTTCAATATGCAAATTGTAAAACTGTGGCATATCCACACAATGGGATATTATTAAACCATAAAAGAAATGAGTTATGAAGGCAGAAGACATGGAAGAACCTTACATGAATAGATTCTAAGCTAAGAATGCCAGAGTGAAAAGGCTACATATTGTGTGATTCTAACTACTGACATTCTGGAAAGGGGAAAAATATAGAGATAGTAAAAATATCAATAGTGGCCAGTGCATGGGAAGGGAGGAAGGGAACAATAGATGGAGCATAGGAGATTTTAAGACAGTGAAACATTCTATATGATACTGTAAAGGTTGATGAATGACATTACTCATTTGTCAAATCCAAATAATTGGCACGACACTAATAATTCAAGGTGTTAATCTTAAGAAAAACTTTTGGGGGTTGGGTTCAGGGAACAGGAGATAACTCGGAACTGTATTTTCTGCTCAATTTTTCTCTAAACCTTAAACTGCTCTAACACATATAGTCTATTCATTTAAAAATTTTTTTCATCACAACCTAGACACAATCACAAATTGGATTTCTGAATCTAAATATTATAAATTAGTATGCTATTCACCTATAACAGTTTATTTAAATGTATTACATAAATGCTATAATTGCTTAGCATACCTTTTCCCCAACAAAATACCTCCTTCAGAATATCACAAAATTAATGCACTTCTAATGGCTAATTTAGGTATAAGAGGGGGGAAATACAAATCTTATTAATAAAAAATCATTTTTCCTGCCCACAGGAAAATAACTATCTGAAGATTATTAGTTTAACTCTTTGCCATCTTTTAGTCCTTCCAGGAGTCTATACACCTAGGTCTGGTACACCCTGTAGTTGGATGTGAAGATTCTTTTAAAATTCAAATAGACACAAAATCTACCTGATGTTTCATCTAAGACAGAGATTAGATTGAACTGTGTGTAATAAGAGCTATTCCTTCCATATGTTCTGTTTAAATCTTGCCGAATTCAATGTTGTAAATGGTGCAAATAAAATGAACTACCTATTTTTCATTCCGCACGATTCTGGATAAAGGGAAATTACTTTCACATTTGATGTTCAATAAAAAAGTATAATAAAAAGTTTAATTTAAAGTAAGTCTTAAATAAGATTATTTGTAGAATATGCAGAAAGTGAGCAAAGAAGTCACCCCAAATGCAAGGAATTTGGTGAAGGCAAACTAAAAGGCAATAGTTAGAAAATCATGCTGTGAAAGTTTATAAAGATTGATAACTCTGCAGAATGGTGCATTTAGATTGGAAAAAAGCGATGTATAAGGAAACTCTTTAGACTTTCTTTTAAAAATAAGGAATCCAAAGTAGGCAATAATGGTATCTTTCACTTGCTGAAGGAAAAGATAAAGAAGGGTGGGGAGACATTTAAAATAATTAAGACATTATAATTTGAGGGGTTGGTAATTTGGGTCTTGCAGGTAAGGATTAATAGGTATGTGTTCTGTTTTGTTTTGTTTTGTTTTGTTTTTTTCCAAACCAATTTTGTTTGAGACAATTGCAGGAAGGCAGAGTAGAAATGCCCAGCAGTTGGTACATTCTAGAAATTGAAAGACATGTCAGATTGCTGATAAAATTTGGGAAATTTACAAAGAAATTCTAGTTGAATGAATGATATCACCAGGGTTAGTACTGAATTAACCAAGGGCTAAATGCTGATAAACTGGGCGCGAGAATATGGGTATTTATCTTGCTTGGCTATATAAAACGAAATATGTAGCTGTATCAACTTGATGTAGCAACATACCTTAAGCTGTGAACCAAAAATATTGAATTGCTCTGAAAAATTTAATTAAGCTATAAGGCTTAATAACAATGAGTGACTGATACATCCTTTTTGTTTTTGTTTTTAAATCTTAAATCATACCTTCTTACTTAGTATGTTTTACTATATCCTTTATATGGGGTTTTATTGATGAATGTGTTATATAGATGATACAATATACTATCAATATTTTGATCAGAATTATTTGAAAATTAATTGATGGCCTTCTGTGATTCAGCCTGCAACAAATTGCGGCAAGTTATTAGTCTAAAAAACTTTCCATTAGAAACACTATATATATAAGTTTTTTCGTTTGTTTGCTTAATGTCTTTTGAAATACTCTTTAATGTCTGTGAGAGTACACTTCCAAACCTGATATAAAATATTATCTCTAGTAGATGACCAGCCTTTTAAGTATATTAGCTCTATATGTTTTAAATATATTAATATTTTGCAAAACTACTTATTTTGTTAAACAGAAAGAATTTTTTCAACCATAACACATTTTCTTTAATTCTTTAGTTACCTTAAATGTTCCTTTTTTTTAAAGTGGAGAATTTTTCAATCTGGTTCATATCTATTAACATATAAATTACTACACAGATCTAAGATGCCAAGGCTTTGCTTTGTTTGTATGCTTTGGCTTCCATTTGACAGTTATAATCTGTACATCATAAAATCTATGATGAATATTCAATACCAGTTCAAGTTAGGTGAATTCAAATTGCACTTGCATAGTTATGATGACTGTGTTAGCAATCATTGTGTGTATGTGTTAGTAATTTGTTGATATTTTTCTCAAGCAGTGCTATTGGCAGTATGTCCAGAACATTACAAAAAAAAAAAAAAATATATATATATATATATATATATATATATATATATATATATATATATATATATTTATATATATATATATATAGTATATATGTACATATATATGTATGGATATATAAAGTGAATATATTGTACATATTTGTGTAAGGCAAGTTAACATTTCTATGCTGAGAAAAACTGTACTTTTACAATTCAAAAGTTCAACTTACATCAGAAATTTCACTCAAAATTTTTCTATACTTTAGATTTCTCACATAACTTAAATATCTTTGCTTAAATGTTATATACTCAATGAGATTACCTTGACTATCTTGTTTAAAATTAGTTCCCATAACCTCATTCAATGGTCTATTATTTTTCATATAGCTCTTATCACCTCCTATTACCCTATATAATTACCATAAGTTTTATTCATAGGGCCAAAAAAGCAGATGATGATGATGATGATGATGATGATGATGATGTTGATTAGTAGTAGTAGTATTCGTCTGTTTAGCTGAAATCCAAGAGCCTCGAACAGTGACTGACAACTGGCACATAACAGATACAGAAAAAATATTTTTTTCTTGAATAAATGAATGCACGGATGGAATGGAAATACATGAAGAGATGGCTAAATTAAATTTGCCGATACTTTTTCAAACTCTAGGAAAGATTTTGATGTCTGTGTCAATCTTTAAAACTAAATAAATTACGTTTTTATTTACTTAAAACAGATATCTCCAAATAAATAAATCAAGTCATTATTACATCTAATTATTGTGAAAAAATATTTTAACTTTAATAAAATGGATGATTGTGAAAGGGCTGGAGCGTCCTGATAGGTAGTAGCTATCACTGGAGATCATCATTCCAGGTAAAGTTGCCACGTGTTTAGGAGTGTTAGTCAACCACTAAGCAGCTCAGCCCTGTAGTTGAAGTTTAGTCTACCTATTTGGCCTTTGTTAGTAGGGCTGGTATGTGTGGGGTGTCACAGTTTATTTTGTTGTTTTGTTATTTTTTACATTTTTTTATGACACTTGTCTAAAATGTTTCTGTCTTGTCAGTTTGTCCCTTTTGTGCTCCTTTGACTAGGCTGGGCTACTTCTGTCTGCACCCATTGACATTTACAGGCACTGCATTCTTTAGCTTCAAGTCAATAAATATGAGGCAGTAAGAAAACACAGGAAAGTCACCATCCAGTCATTCCTTAGATCCTGAGGATTCTCACCAGTGCAGTTCTGAGTGAATAAGTATTTTATTCTCCCACTTTCAAAGCTTCCTTTTTTTTTTCTTTTTTTCTTAAATACACAATGTCCAGACCTCTTCTTTTACTCTTTTACTTTGGGAGAAGAATGGAGAAAAACGTTTTTACCCTAAATTCCTGAAAGTGAGTTAACTTAATATTTACGGACTTTTTTCCCCACTGAATAAGCCTTTATTTTTCACTTTATAAAATGGTAAGTTTCCTAAGGAAAAGAGAGGTTGTTTTTTTTTTTTTTCTTTAGCTCTCCATACCTATAAGCAAGAAGATTATCAAATATTTTCAAGTACTTAGAATAATATGGCAATGAGCTTTCATTTGATAAGAAAGCACTAAAAGCTTAATAACATAAATGTTCTTTCTTAATTATATTAAAGTAATTTCATTTACTTTGCCAGAAAGGAAATGAAAATAAGTGTAATAGAAAAAGTAGATAGGGTAAGTTCTGAAGTTTTTAATACTTTCCTGTGTATGAACTATTTTAGCCAGTGTATGTATCACACACATATGTCTGTGTCTTACACAAAAATAAAAATAGATATTCTAATTGACAACATATAGAAGCAAATTTTACCTCCTTTTTGTCTAACAAAACTTCATCTCTGAACAGTATTTTCAGCTACTTGCAAATATACATACTAGGCATATTTCAGAATCATTATGAAAGCACCTGGAAAAATGTAAGATACACACACACACACATACACACACACACACACACACACACACACAAATAATGCCTCAGTCGCTATTACTACAAAAGATATATGTTGAGATATTGGACTCCTGATAGAAAGCAGCCACATTTTTGGTTCTGAGGTTTGCTTTGTTTTTATTTTCAATTTATCACTCATCAAAAGAAGGACATAGTTTATAATAGTCTAAAATAGTTTATGTAAATTATACTGTATAAGGTAAAAATTGCCTTGTAATTTTTTACAAGGCCTTGTAAAAATAGTTTATGTAAATTATACTGTATAAGGTAAAAATTGCCCTGCAATTTCTTCTACTGTGACATGAGCCATTTTCCTCCTGAATTCACTTGAAGAAAACAGTTTTTATTTATTGAAGTAAAAACAACAGTTAGCATTATAAGCTATTAATTATGATGATACCCCTGAAAACCAATGTCATGTCTGTTTTTAAAAGGACAATGTTGTTAGAACAAATCCTTATGCAGCTGTAAACAATAAAGCTGGATTTCTTTTTTCATATTCACCAATAAAATAATTGTCATATGAGTGAATTATTTAAATGTTAGAAATCTTACAATTACCTAGAGACAACGGATGTTAACAAATGATACAATCACTACTTTAGAAAGTAAAAATTATACATAATTTAAAAATACAATATAAAACAGTGACATAAATGTTCAAAGCATAAATTACAAATTAAAAATATTGTGTTTGTAACAAAAGCACATCATATTACATTAGTTCATATAACTTAAAAATCAATAAGGATATATCAATTAAATCAAATAAATGCAGAAAGGATATGAAAAAAGAAACATGTTTTATAAACACAAGAAAAAAGCTCAATTTAATAAATAAACAAATAAGCAAAAAATCAATGCAATATTTATCATATTAGCAGTTTCTTATGTTGTTGGGAGAATGAACTTGAGCAACATCGTAAATAGCAATTTTATATCGTCTTTTAAAATGCAATATGGACATAGATTTAAAATAAAAAATCGAACCTCAAGGAAATTAAACCAGATGAAATACATGGATTTTTAATTTTCTGTTTTATTTATTTCATAGCTCTGTTTCATGTTGCCTGTCATTTTAGTCTCAATTTGATGTCTAATTTTTTTTTTTTTTTAGTCTCAGGTGCACAAGACAAAGTGATACTTGGACGTTTATCATTTGTATCCCTCACACTGTGTGAACCCCCCTCCCCGCATCCATATCCCTCTGACATAGCAAAGAGCCATTACATTTCCACTGTCTCTATTCCTAAATGCTGTATTCCACTTCTTGTAAGTATATACATACATATATATATATATATATATATATATATATATATATATATACATACATACATACATACATATATATATATATATATATAATAATTGGCATTCATTATTGTTCAGCTTCAGCTTACATGTCTAATTTTTTATTTTACCACTGGTAATATGTGAAGTGATAGAGGTAGGATTATGGACTGTATGGTGGGAGGGGGCTAATGGAATTCTGATTTAGTAATTCTTTTATTTTTGTTGGACTCTTGATTTCTACCATTTGATTAATTAATTATCTTCACCACCATCTTTCCAGAGAATGCCTGTCAATTCCACATTGTCTCCTTCTAGAAAAGTGGTACCATCACAAAGACTGCAACCACTTGTTCTGCAAACTTTGAGGCACATGCAGTTTTGTTTATCTAGTAACTAGTGCAGATTTATTTACCTTGTCTCAGTCATGTACTCAGTATTGTCCCACATAATGGAAACTCTTTTTGTACACGTTATTTTATCTGTGTTCTACATCCATTAGTTTCCTATTGTAAATATCTCTGCTCTTCAAAAGAAATAAGAAAACAAAAATGCTCGCCTCAAGGTAGGGAAAACAACAACAACAACAAAAAATGCTCGCCTCAAGGTAGGAAAATGCTCGCCTCAAGGTAGGGAAAACAACAACAACAACAATAACAAAAGCAACAACAATAACAAAAGCACCATAAAACTCTTACAACTCAATAGTTAAAAGAAAAAATAAACCCAAAGTAGAGAGTAAGTAAAATAGTTCATCACAAAATAAGATGTACAAAAGTTCAGACAATTAATTTCGAGAACTTTCCACTGTGTAAAAGTGTGTGTGTGTGTGTGTGTGTGTGTGTGTGTGTGTGTGTGTGTGTATTTAAATAAGCATTCCTGGTTGGAGTATGAATAGTACAACCCCTTTGGAAAGCAATCTCAAAGTTTTCTTACAACATTTAACTAGCGCACACATATATCTTATGACCCATTGATTCTACTCGTAGGTATTTACCCAAGAAATATGATAACATATGCTTTCACAAAGCCTTACAGATAAATGCTCATATAGATTTATCCATAAAAGACCAAAACTGGAAACACACCAAATGTCCATCAAGAGATGAATTTAAAAAATTATTTAAAATGACGTTTTTCTATACAGTTCAAAAATAAAAGGAAACAATCGGTGACTCAACTGGCAGGTGCTGTTCCAAAGTGAATAGACAGAGTTCTAGTGAGTATCTAGTATGTTGCTGCTGACCTTGAGAACGCTCTTTTCTCCATATTGATTAGTAAAGGCTCTGAAAAGCAGTTTGCCTTTACTTGGCAGGGACAGATCAAAGCTTCACTGTTGTATGTCAGGGCTATACCAACTTTTCATCTCTCTATCCCAATGGTACCAGGCTTGTCCATATATTTACAAAATCCTTCTGATTGGATGGGCCAAGTTGGTGTTAGCAAATAGCATAGAGCCCTGGGAAGATAAATGTGTGCCAGAGGCTCATAAATATACCAAATTATTATTAAGGGACCTTGGGGGGTGTCTGTGGGTTTAGTGGACAAGGCATATTGATATACCAACTTCAAGACAGTATATCCTCGTATTTATAAATTCACACAAAAAAGACACATAACTAATGGGTCTCTTGATTTTTAGCAGCAAACCTATTCTTTTGTTTTTTTCTTTTAGTGGGTTAAAACAGTAGAATTTATTGTCTTGTAGATCAGAAATCCAACATACGCCTCACTGGACTAAAATTAAGGTGTCGACCCTGAGTAAATATCAAGGTGTCAGCCGGGTGACCTTTTTGTCTGTTTTCTCTAGGGGAGTATCTAGTTCCTTGACTTTTAAAAAAAATTCAATTTATTGGGGTAGCATTGGTTAATAAAATTATGTAGGTTTCAAGTAGACAATTCTATAATACATCATCTATATATCACATTGTATGTTCACCAGCCAGACTCCATTCTCCTTCCATCACCATATATTTGACTCCCTTTACCCTCTTCTATCTTACCCCACCCCCCTTACCCGCTGGTAACCACTAAACTGTTGTTTCTTTATTTATTTGGACCTACTACTCTGACTCATTTGCTAATTAAACTGTAAGTCGATAACAGTTCTATCTTGTGATTAACAGCGGAAGCTTGGAGCTGGGCACTGGCTGAGACTGAGTACTTGTCCATTGCACTCAAAGCACTCAAAGCACCATGGCATTTACAGGTGCCCATTATGAACTGGATGCTGTCTGACACACAAAGGGATGGAATTGCGTGATGCAGGTATACTCCATAATAAAGTTAAAGTGGTTTGTATGAGAGGAACTTGTGCTGAGCCAATTCCTTCCAGATGTGACATGCACAAAGAATTTTCACTGAGTGTTTGTTAGGACACTTATTTTGTGACAGAACCCTGAAATACCTGTATTTTGTGACAGAACCCTGAAATACCTGTAGATAGTGTGAACTTTTCAGAGATTCTGAACTTCCTGGGTTTGATTTTAAGAAATGGCTGCCTTTTTATAGTGAGGCCTTCAAATCTGCTACCCTGTCTTTCCAGCACTGATGTTGCAAGCACTTTCCCTTACTTTCTTATGCTGAGCATTGTAATATCTGTAAAATGTAATTTCCTATAGTAAATTGTTGTTTTTTTTTCCCAGAATTCTTGCATCAGCTCGAGTTCTGTGACTGAACCCCGACTGCAGAAAACAGAATGCTGCATCACATGACAGAGTTAGATGAAACAACACGTGTCAAATAACTTTCCTAGTATAAAGCATACACTGAGGCTGAATAAATGTTCTCCGGGTCTCCTCCTTAGGAACGTGTGCTTCTTATGTATCTACTTTATGATGGTGTGAAAGCAATATGCACACATTTTCAATTCTGAATTTTGATCTTTTCTCAGGCAAGCGATAGCAGGTACAATATTCTCTAGTGATGCTAGACAGCAGCAGCCAGCTGTAGCTCCCATTCAGTCATGCGATCACAATGGTAAGGAACTCATATTCTATGGTGTACTGTTTTATCAGCCTTTTTAGACAGTATGTTTTGTGTTTTTGCATCCCATCATGTCAACAAAATGCCCTTCTGTGTCTCCTGCTTCTGATGAGAAAAAGAGGGCAATTACAATTACTTCCTTGACGTACGATGGGGTCCTGTGCACATTTAGGGTAGGCTAGGCTAAGCGTTGATGTTTGGTAAGTTGTGTACTAAATACATTTTTGACTATTATATTTTTAACTTGTGATGGATTTATTAGGATGCAATCCCATTGTAAGTCAAGGAGCATCGATTTGTTCTTGCAGGAAAACAACATATCTTTAATCATCTTAACATTTTATTTCAACTTAATTTGGCAGGAAAAAATGCTGTTTAGTTAATATTTAATCTGTACAACCTTGTCTCTTCTGTTTAGCAGCAGAACGTAGGTGGGTTTTATCCATTTAATAAATGAATAAAACAGGCATTATTGTCTCCTAAAATTCTTTAGCATGATTTTCATCATACAATATGCATCTGAAAATATCACAAGATATATTTCATACTCATGTTTGAAAAACATAGTCAACACTAATGTTATTATAAGTGTTAATTCTACATTTTACCAGGAATTTATACTATCCTAATTGTGTCAACAATTCCCAAGGAATCACTATCTGTGTATACCTGGGATAACAACATTTGTCCCTGAACTAAGCACACTGACACTTTCCTTTATCAATTTAATTCATCAGAATGTAACGAATAACTAATATATGACATCTTGCAAGCTAAATGCTAGCAGTGCTAAACGGCATAATGCAGATGTGTGTTTGTCTGTGACAGTGTGTCAAGAGTGCATGTGTGTATGCTGGACAATGCTGGTCAAGTTCTTACTCTTTACAGACTGTACAGTGGCCGGATAGTCATGCTTATAGTTAGAAAAATCAAGTCTATGAAAGTCTCTTCTCAAAATTATGTCACGGATTTGTTTATAAATAGCTATCGCACGGCTTTATAATGCTAGTAATGTCAAATAGTCTAACAAAAGGAGAACTTTGTCTATGAATATCTAATATTTAGGCAATTTTGTTAATTTTCTTTTTTTCTCTTCCTCTTACATGCACAAGAGCTATGCTGGTTTTCTGGGGCACACTTCATTTTACAAATACTTCCTTTTGAGTACTGATGTTTCTCATTTACTAAATTCTTATTGTTAATTTACAATTCCTTCAATTTTTCATTATTATGGTGTTTCCAAATCCCAAATATTTTCTTTAGTCCCGAGTTCTCTAACATTGGAATTGAGGCTTTATGGACACAAAGAGAATCTGATTAAGATTATAAATACACTACTCAGAATATTAGACATAGTTCCCTCAAAATAAATTTTTGTGTAAAATTTCAAAAATTCATCAAACCTTGTGAACTTTTCCGTGAAATATTGATGTTTTCACTTATACAATATTATGAAACTCTATAACATATCTATTTGTATATAAAACTAGGTTTCAGCCTTGATATCTATGGTGATAGATAATGATTACAGTGAAAGTCAATAATTTTATTTCATTCTGACTATGTATTTCCATGCTTATCCATATATATTCAATATTTCAGATCTTAAAATGAAGTGCTTAAGTCATCTCTACTTATAGGTAATTTTCTAGCCTGTTCTTTTGATTTGGGAACAATATATTTTATCTATAAAATCCTTAATGCCATTAGCTTAAACTGAACAGTTCCTGGTAAATCTTGTTTAAATATATCTCTAAGGTGAAACAGACTTCCCTATGAATTTATCTCAAGGCTATTGGTAATTATATTTAATCTAATACCTAAGTTGAGCAAGGTTTTAGAAAAGACCAAATTCTGTGTGTGTGTGTGTGTGTGTGTGTGTGTGTGTGTGTGTGTGTTTCTGTGTGTACATGTAGAATTCTACTATAATTGTAGATGTAAGAAATGTTAGCACTGAGCAGAAATCTCTGAAGAAATACTAAAACCTCTTCAACTGCTTTTCATAAGTCAAGCTGGGAGACTCCACGGGGATTCATGGAAATCTACACATTTTAGAGAGGAATGAATTTACAATTGCATTAACAGTGGGGGGCTGCTAGCATCTTTATTTATAAGAAGGAATAACTGTTGCACCTGTCTAACTGTTTGGAGTTGGGACAGAGAAGAGATCTTGCTGATATATTTTCTCTCTCTTAGCTCCAACATCAGAGTGCGGAAAATGTGGTTTCCCTACTGTCAACAGTAACTTCTATCACAGTGGCAGTAGCAACGATGGGTGAAAAATAACTTTTTTCTAAAATTATTCCAACTTGTGTGGGTACAAAAGGCATACTTCTGAAAGGATACTTCTGAAAAAGTGAGATCTCTGTTGAAATCTGAAGACCAAGGCAGTGAAATGGACTAAAGTTTTGTGTCCCCCCAAAGGTATATTGACACCTAATAATCTCCAATATGATGATATTAGGAGGTGGGGACTTTGAGGTGTAACTAGGTCATGAGGGTGGAGCTCTGAGTTGAATTAATGCCTTCTAAATGGGACTCCAAGGAGCTCTTTTACTCTCTTTCTGCCATCTCAATCAATCTGTGAGGATAGCAATTCTAAATGTGCATGCACCAAAAAAGCAGAACTGCAAATACGTGAAAGAAAAACCATAGAACCACAGAGAAATAGACAAATTCACAATTATGGTTGAAGATTTCAACTCCTGTCCCTTAACAACTGAGAGAACTACCAAGAAAATCAAAAGTGATATAGTAAAAATCATCAATGTAAACCAAAATGCTCTAATTGACATTTATAGAGTACTTCACTAAAGAAGAGCAGGATACACTCTTTTTTCTTGTTTTCCCCAATGTTCAGGGAACATTCACCAAGATAGACCAAACACTTGGCCATAAATAAAATTTACAAATTTACAAGAACTGAAATCATACTAAATGTGTTCTCCAGCCACAATAGAATCCAGCTAGAAATAAATAGAAAGATAACAGGAAAATCTCCAAATACATGGAAACCAAATAATACATTTTAATGTAGGATAAAAAGAGAAAATTTTGAAATAAATTTTAAAGTAGATTGAACTGAATGAAGATGGTAAACAACATTTTAGAATTTGTAGGACACAACTAATGCAATGCTGAGAGAGATATTTATAACATGCATAATGTCTCAAATTAATAATCTAAACTTCCACTTCAAAAACTTAGAAAAAGAAAGAAACAAAGAGCATTATAGAGTTTGTCACATAAATTATTTCTAAATATAAACATATTCTCCCAGTTTTATTTTAGTTTTAGTTTTATTGTTGTTGATTTGGTTTTTATTTTTATTTATTTATTTTTTTTACTTTTCATTCACTTAAGAGTCTTTTTTTAAAGATTTAATTTGGAAAAAAAAAAAAAAAAACTTTGTTTGCAATAAATGCAAGATCCTGGCAGTAACCCCATTTATTAAAAATAAATAAATAAAAGTCCTGGAATTCTACCTAAGGTGTAATTTACAGGAGCAGTGAATGATTCAAGAAGAAGATGATCAACTCAATTTCAGTGCTACCAATACACATCCAGGAAGTGAGGAGAAAAGGGAAACGAAGGCAGTTAAGAGATCTGATTAAGAATGAATCAGCTAAAAAAAAAAAAAAAAAAAAAAAGAAAGAAAGAATGAATCAGCTCAAACAAATGAGAAACACAAACTCATAGATATAGACAATAGTTTAGTGGTTACCAGAGGGTAAGGGGGGTGGGGGAGGGAGATGAGGGTAAGGGGGATAAAATATATGGTGATGGAAGGAGAACTGACTCTGGGTGGTGAACACACAATGAGATTTATAGATAATGTAATACAGAATTGTACACCTGAAATCTATGTAATTTCACTAACAATTGTCACCCCAATAAATTTAAAAAAAAAGAATGAATCAGCTTGTGAGTGAGCTTGTGAGTGAGAAGTTCAGCTTGTGAGTGAGCTTCTCATGGCACATATATTGATAATAGGCTGTCAACTGCAGCAACTTACCATGTACGTAGAAAATTAAGACAATTGGGAACTGGCAAGCAAAAAGGAAAGCAAATATGAAGCATTCTTAGGAATTGATCAGATTGTTACAAACAAGATCACCGATACACCCACCACTTTATATTTTTTAACTTAGTAGTGTTTGATTTTACTACTTTTTTATCCTCAGTGCATAAGAGGCTTCAAATTCCTCTAGCGGTACCTTGTATCTAGAGTAGAGCAGGTTTACAAAATTATTTTTCTTACTGTCTGCTCTCTGGTTTGCATTAGTCCTTCTCTTTATATGAGTCTCAATGAGCTTTTCTCTGTACCCTTTTGTATTACCCACAGCTGTTTCCACTGTGATAGCATTAGAGTTACTTCTTTGATTAAGTCTAGTCTTATCTCTGGATATTTGGAGTGTGGCCTTTTCAATTCTTTTATGAATCCCCAGTTGTAATTCTGGCTCAAAAGGTGGTCTGCCCTTTTCTAATGAACAGAGGTTTCTTTGTTTTTTTCCAGCTCCTTTTCCCAGGTGTGTGATGTGTTTACAGAAGTGTTAAAAAATTATATTTACATTTACCTACTTCTATTTTGCTCACAAAACCTTAAACTGACTTAGTTTCCTATATGGTAATGTGCAGTGAATGACGTCTGATTGGAGGTGTGGCTACAAGCCATAAAAAAGTCATTCTTTGTCTGGCTTGTCGATTCAATCTATAATAATTGAAATGAGCTTCTTGCCATCTTTACTTCCCCTGATTATTTTTTTTTCTTTATCCCCCATCACCTTTGTGTGTACTGGTAGCAACGGAATGAGTGGGTAAGCTTCTTCTCGGATTACTGCTCCTTCTGTAAATTCCACATGGTATAGAAATCCAGATCATTTTCTATAAATGTAATTGCTTCTAGGATTTTGCATTAGATGAAGAGGACTTGATATATGCTGCTCTGAGAATGAACACTACCAAATATTCTTAAAGTTTACAAAATATATTTATGCTATTAATTGTTGGGATTATGTAAAATCTTATGTTCAAAATGCAGTTCTTGAGTACACTGACATTTATTTTTATGTTGGTGTGATACGTTTGTATCTGTATGTATGAGTCTGTAACTTCTGATTTTTGTTCTTGCAGAGGATGTGAGGAGAACGATTTAATAGCAGCAATATGAACATAGCCACTAGGTTTATAAAAGAACAGAATTTAGAAGAAAAGTCTAATGTATTTTGGCATTTTTCTCTAGTAGCATATTGGTATTTGAATACATTTCAGATTCTTTATGATGGCATTCAACTGTAGCTATTCAAACTGATATTCTCTTGCATCTATTTAGAACATACTGTCCCTTCTACCTGAAGAAAACACTTTTGGCTATATCTATTTGGCATGGTATAAGGCAGAGTTTGTCAACTTCAGCAGTATTGGCCAAGTATTTGGAGACAGATAATTTGTTGTGAGGACTGGCCTGTACATTGTAGAATGATTAGTAGCATTCCTGGCTTCTATGCCCTAGATGCTAGTAGCAACACTCTTCCAGTTGTGACAATCAAAAATGTTTCCAGACAAGGAGAAATATACTCTGGGGTACAAAATCATCCAGTTAAGAATCAGTGGTGTAATGGAAAGAAGCCAGCCCTTGGTGTTTATTAAAACTGGATTTAAATCCTTATTCTGCTATGGATGCATCTTCGGCAAATTAGTTAACTTCTCTAGGCTTTAGTGAACAATAAATACCTCACATATTTGCTGCAAGAGTTAAAGTCAATATACAATATACATATATTAGCTTGTCCACTGCCTGAAAAATAGTGGTACTCCTTAATTCTTTCAACACTTGGCCACAGGACACTTTTCTTAAAGGATCAATTCAGGAGCACTTACATTTAAGAAGGCTTATTTTGAGTGGAGACCTTTTAGCATAGTACATGATATTCTTTATAATTAACTTCTATACTTCACATGAGTTAGTTGTTCTTTGTCTGGGCTGCCATAATTCCTGAGTCTTAATCTATCATGTCATTCCCCTCACCAACTCGATGTGAATTGTTGGTTTATTTACATGTACACAGATCTACAGATGACTTCCTGGAAGATACGGAAGATTCTTGTCTCTCTTTCTGCTTTCTGGCTCAGAGCTTGACTTATAATACATGAAGGTGTATATGCACACGGGTATTATTCTCAGGATGTGTTTCACAGAGACCACTGGCCTGGTGTTCACCAAAACCTCAACATCATGCACTCTGCTGTTATGTTTTGCATTTACAATTTCAGAAGACAAGAGGCCCCAAAGCAAAACAAAAGTAGAACAATGACAATAGAAACAGAATAATTAAATGTGTACTTTTGTTTTCAAAATTTTGTTTGAAGCTACCCTTTTGTCATTAACAATCCATGGTTACATTTATAAGTGTTGCTTTTTCTGGACTCTTTAATCCCAGCCATACTCTTTAAAATAATTCCATTGATAGTTTCCACTATGCCATGTTTGTCATTTTGTTTTGATTTTATGTCACTTGTTGTTACCAAGAATGATAGAATATCTAAGTGTTGAAATGAATGTGATAGAAACTGGGAAAAAAGACCTAAGACAGAAAAGGATGAAAGATACAAAAGAATCTAGAGGATAAGTCACAGATTAAAAAGAAATGAAAAGTAAGTATACCATTGTTCCAGTGTAATTTGTTGAAAAGATTATCTTTTTGCCACTGAATTTCCTTTTTACCTTTGTCTCAGATCAATTATAAGTGTAGCTCTGTTTCTGAATTCTTCATTTTGTTTCATCTATATTTAGCCTTATGCCATTACTGCATTGCCTTAACTATTATGTTATTAAAGTAAATGTCAAAATCAGTTAGTGTATGTCCTCCAAATAAGCACTTTGTTTAGAGGATTATTTTGACTACTCTGAGTCCTTCATATTCTATTAAAATTCTGAAAAATGCTGGTCAATTTATAACAAAACAAAAAAGTCTCCTGTGATTATAATTCATATTGTTGAATTAATAAATTAATGTGAGATGCAATAACTTGAAATGATTGTATCTTTCAACTCATGAACACATTATATCTCTTCATTTATTTAAATTTTGTGTAATTTCTGTCAGGATTTTTGTTTTGCAGTTTTAAATATATAAGACTTGCAGATATTTGATTTAAATCATCTAAAATTATTTTATGATTTTAGACATTATGGAAAATGGAATTTCAAATATTTCCTATTAACTGCTGTTTGATTATAGAAATACACTTTACTTTTGTTTACTGATGTTGCATCCTTAGATTTTGCAACACTGTTTATTTATATAATTTGTTCATACCGTTTTAAGATTTTCTGCTTAATTATGTTATCTTTAAATTGAGTTAGTTTTTACTTTTTCTTTCCAATTGTGCTATCAATTAACCTTTATTCTTATTGCTCAGGGCAATGATTATTAAAATTTTGAAAGCAGACATCCTTGTCTTTCTAATATAATTAAAATGTGTTTAATATAAAGGAACAGGGTGATGTCAGCATCATGGAAGTATGAGAGACCTCCTGGTAGCTCCCCTTAAAGTTATAACAAGTTGAACCACTCTAATTCAACATGAGATTCCCCACTCAACACACAAACTCATCTGAGAGATCTGTGCATTGAGACATCTGAAGGTCGGTGTATCGGTGCTATCAGAAAAGGCAGAAGTGGGGAAAGGACAGAGACAGTAGCTGAAGAGGCAGTCCAGCACTTGCCAAGACCTCAGCATACACAGCAACAGTGGAAGGTTGGGGTGCAACCCCATTTGGCAGACCCCATGGGCAGAGGCAGCAATCCAGCATGAGTGGCCACTACTCATTGAAGCTGAGCCCAGGGTTAGGGGCAGGAAAATGGTCCAAAGGGTGGCAATGGTTGAGCAACTGCTATCACTAGGGGAACAGACCTGCAAATATGGGAATCCACTCACCTTTACCCTCCTGTAACCCTCTGGCATTACAGCCCTCACTCAGCGGATCATGAAAGGGCAGAAGGTACATTGAAGCCTAAGTGACGTGTACTCATTGCAGTTAAACCCAGTAGGAAAAAAAAAAACAAAGCCACAAATATGAAAAACCAATCCCTATTCTTTCTCCCCCCTCCCCCACCCTCTGTGGCAAATCCTGGGAGAGGCAGATAGAACAACACAGACAGTGCTGCTGGGCTGGTGGCTTCTGGTTGCAGAAAAGCAGCCTAGAGAACACACAGTTTAGGAGCCCCATCAGCCACCACATCCCAACACGGGTGGTGCCTTGAGATCAAGGGGACCTGGTTATAAAAAGGATGTCCATTTTCTTTGGGAATATGGGGCATTTATGGCCAATGCAAAACCTCATAGAGATGCTGGAAGACCCAGTAGAGCAGGTAAAAGAAAGCAAAAATATGTGCTATATAACCATCTACTGGAAAACAAAAGACCTCTTATCAACCTGCTAAACACTATTTAACAAAAAGATTCCAATCCCCTCAAATGCCCAGGCAGAAAAATAATCCGTCAAGTGCCATGAATAATGGAGGTAACATAGTAGTTCAGAAACTGTAAAAAATATATATGTATTTAAATGACAGAGAATTCAAGATTGCAATTCTGAAAAACTCAACGAGATACAAGAAAACTCAGAAAGGCAGTTCAATGAGCTCGATAATAAAATCAATGAACAAAAGGAGTACTTAACTAAAGAGACTGAAACTATAAAAAATAATCAAACAGAAATTTAGGAGATGAAGAACTCAATAAATGAGATGAAGAATGAATTAGAGAGCTTAGGAAATAGAACAGATTAGATGGAGGAATGACGTGGTATTGAAGACAGAAATCTAGAAATGACTCAGAGAAGAAAGAGAATTAAGAGAAAGAAAACAAAGAATTCTGCTAGAACTATCTGATCCCACTAGAAAGAAGACTACAGAGGGTACCAAAAAAGTATACACATTTTAAGAAAGGAAAAAAAAACTGTATTTAAATTGTAATACTCAATTTTAAGGGAAATTATAAGGAAATTAAAATTATACTCCATTTTAACGGAAATTATATACCAGTAACAAAAGATGAATACAAATCATGTGTATACATTTTTTGGCACCTGTGGTATAAGAATAATGGGTATGTCTGAAGGAAAAGAAAGGGAAAAGGGAAAGCGAGCCTATTCAAACAAATAACTGATGAGAATTCCCAAACCTCTGGAAAGAGCTGGACCTCTAAATCGAAGAAGCCAACAGAACGCCTAATTAGCTCAATGCAAAAATACCTTCTCCATTAAATCTGTCAAAAGTTAATGAAAAACAAAGAATTCTCAAGATAGCCAGGCAAAAAAAAGATGGTAACGTATAAAGAAAACCCCATTAAATGATCATCAGTTTCTTTTATCAGAAAACCTACATATTAGGGTAGAGTGAAATCAAATATTCAAAATGTTGAAAGGGAGAAATTACCAGCCAAGAACAATATGTCCAGCTAAGTTATCCTTTAGATATCAAGGAGAAGTTTTTCCAGAAAAACAGAAGCTGGTGGAATTTACCACAAGACATGCATTATAAGAAATATTGAAAGGAGTTTTCTACCTGAAACAAAAACACAAAAGGATACAAAACTCTGAATAAGGTAACAAAAAAACATGCAGAAGCAGTAAACTTCAAGTCTTGTTTAGAATAGGGTATTAAACTCTTAAATATAACAAAGGTTAAAGAAGGTAAAATCATTAATTAAAAAAAAAACTATAGCAAATGTAATTTGGAAATGAATACACAGCATAAAAAGGGATAAATTGTGACAACAAAAACATACCAGGGAATGGGGAAAAGATTGAACTTACACAGGTGAATGGAGATAAGATACAATCAGAATAAAAAGGACAAATATATACGTGACACTTTTTTGCATAAACCTAATGATAACCTCAAAATAAACATCTAAAACTGAGACACGTAATATTAAAAAAGGAAATGGAGGGGGAAATATCATAGAATATCACCAAAAGACAAGAACAAACAGTGACAAAAGGAAAAAGAGAGGAGACACAGAACTATCAGAAAACAAAGATAAAATGGCTACAGGAATGCTATATATAAATAATCACCCTAAAGGTAAACGAATTAAACTCACCAATTAAAAGACACAGAATATCAGGATGGATTAAAAAAAGAAGACCCAACTATATGTACCTTCAGGAGACTCACCTCATCTACAAAGACAAACACAGACTAAAAGTGAAGGGGTGGAAGATAAAACTGTAAGCAAATGGCATCCAAAGAAAAGCAGGTATGACCATAGTATATCAGAAATTAAATTTCAAGAAAAAAAAAAGGTAACAGAGACAAAAATGGATATTCTATACAAAGGGGGATACATCAAAAAGATGTAATATTTATTGATATATATTCACCCAACATGAAGCACAAAAATATATAAAACAACTACTAACAAAAGAGAGAAACCGACAAAAATACAATTATACTAGGGAACATAATTACCATATTGACAGCAATGGCTATATCACCCATACAGAAAATTAATACAGAAATACCTGCCTTATATGACATATTAGGCCAAATTGACAAAATTGATAGCTACAGAAACTTTAATCCCAGAACAGCAGATTATACATATTTCTTCAGTGCACATGGAACATTCTTAAGGATGGACCATATGCTGGGGTATAAAACTAGTCTTAAGGAATTTAAGACTCAAATCATATCAAGCATATTCTCTGACCACAGAAGTTTGAAATTGAGAATTAACTGCAAAAAGAAAGCTGGAAAAATCACAAATATGTGTAGATTAAATAACATGCTATTGAACAATGAAGAACTAAAAGATCAAATATCACATACTAGTAGAGACAAATGAGAATGACAATATAACATATCAAAATTTTTGGGATGCAGTAAAAGTGATACTAAGAGGGAAATTTATGGCATCATAGGCCTACCTCAAGAATTAAGAAAAACTGAAATAATCTAAGATTTTATCTTAATAAGTATAAAAAGAACAAATGAAGCCCAAATACATTAGGTCGGAGGAAGTAATTTTAAAAAAATAGAGCAAAATTAAATGAACTATAGAAAAAAAAAAAAGACAATAGATAAAATTAATAAAACAAAATGCCAGTTCTTTGAAAGATTAATAAAATTGACAAACCTCTAGCTAGACTTACTAAGAAAAACAGAAAAGATTCCAATATGCAAAATCTTTTCTGCAAAAAAAAGTGAAAATGGAGAAGTTACAATGGACAACAGAGAAATATAAAGGACTACAGGAGAATACTATGAGAGTGAGAGGCTATATGCCACCAAACCTTGATAACCTAGAAGAAATGGACAATTTCTTAGAAATATATAACCCCCTAGACTAAATTATGAAGAACTGGAAAATCTAAATAGATTGATCAAAAATAAGGAAATTAAACGTCATCAAAAATCTCCCAAAAAATAAAAAATTAGGACCTCATGACTTCATTCGGGAATTCTGCCAAATATTCAAAGAACATTTAATACCTATCCTTTTCAAATGCTTCCAAAACATTGAAGAAGAGGAAATACGCTCTAACTTATTTTATGAGGACATTATCCTGATACCAAAAACAGGCAAGTACATCACAAGAAAAGAAAATTACAGACCAATGCCTCTGCTATTTGAAATGGAGTGTTGTCTTATTTCTTTTTCTGATAATTCATTGTTAGTATAGCAGAACACAATGAATTCTTGTACATTGATTTTGTGTCCAAATACAGTAAAGTGGCAGGTTACAAACATAGATGCAAACATCCTAAACAAAATACTAGCAAATCAAATACATTGAAAAGATAATACACCATGATCAAGTGGAGTTCATTCCAGGGATACAAGGTTGGCTATATGATACACCACAATCAAAAATAAACAAACAAACAAATAAATAAATGAAGGTAGGATAAAAATCACATGATCGTATCAATAGATGCAGAAAAAGCATTTCACAATGATTAAAACACACAATACAGTGATTAAAACACTCAATAAAATGTATACAGAAGGAAAATGCCTCCACATAATTAAGGCCATAAATGACAAACCCTCAGCTAATATCATATTCAATGGTGAAAACCTGAAAGCTTTTCCTCTAAGATCAAGAAAAAGACATTGATATCCAATCACATCAATGTTATAGGATATATTACTAGAAATATTAGCCAGAGCAACAGGCAAGAGAAAGAAATAAAAGGCTTCTAAATTTGGTATGGAAGAGTAAAATTTCACTTTTTGCTGGTAATATGATTCTATATATAGAAAACCCTAAAGACTCCTCCAAAAGGCTTCTCTAATTAGAAATAATAAACAAATACAGTAAAGTGGCAGGATACAAAATCAATGTGCGAGAATCTATTGTGTTCCTATATACTAATAATGAATTATCAGAAAAAGAAATAAGACAACACTCCATTTCAAATAGCAGCAAAAATAATAAAATACTTAGGAATAAAATTGAGAAAGGAAGTGAAGGACCTGCACACTAAAAAGTACCACATTGTTGAAAGAAATTGAAAAAGACACAAAGAAATGGAAAGATATTCTGTGTTCATAAATTGGAAGAATCAATTTAATTAAAATGGTCACATTACTTAAAGTAATGTACAGATTTACTGCAATGGCATAAATCCCAATGGCATTTTTCATAGAAATAGTACCAAACAATCATCCAATATTGTATGAAACCACAAAAGACACTAAATAGCCAAAGCAATCTTGAGGAAAAAAAAAAAAAAAAACAGAGGTATCACACTCTCTGACTTCAAATTATGATACAAAGTGTCAGTAATCAAAACAGTATAGTATTGGCAGAAAAACAGACACACAGACCAATGGAACAGAATTGACAGCCCAGAAATAAACCCACACATAATATGGGCAACTAACTTTCAACAAAAGACCCAAAAATGTGGAATGAAGAAAAGGAATCATCTTCAATAAATGGTGTCAGGTAAAGGGAAAGCCACATGCAAAATCATGAAACTAGAGAGCTATTTCACATCATACACAAAACAACTCAAATGGGTTAAAGACTTAAATATAAGATCTGAAACAATGACATACTTATAAGAAAATACAGATGCTAAACTTATAGACCTTGGTCTCACAGAGGTTTTGTGATCTTGACCCCCCAAAAAAAGGGAAGTAAAAGCAAAAATAAGTAAGTAAATAAATAAAATAAAACACAAATTAAATAAATGGTAATTTGTCAAACTAAAAAGCTTCACAGCAAAGGAAACCAACAAGACAAAAAAGTAACTGACCAAATGAGAGAAGACAGTTTGCCAACAATACTTCCAGTAAGAGGCTAATATCCAATATATATAAAGAACTCAAAACTCAACAACAAAAAATACAATTAAAAAATGGGCAGAGGATCTGTACAGACACTTTTCCCAAGAAGGCCTACAAATGGCCAACAGATATATGAAAAGATGCTCAACCTCACTCCCTATAAGGGAAATGCAAAGTAAAACCACAATGAGATATTACTTCATGCCAATTGTGTTTATTATCAATATTACAAGAAATAACAAGTGTTGGAGAGAATGTGGAGAAAAATGGAACCCTCACACACTGCTGGTGAGAATGCAAATTGGTACATCCATTATGGAAAACCGTACGCATTTTCCTCCAAAAATTAAGAATAGCGCTACTATATGACCCAGCAATCCCTATGCTCAATATCTACCTGGAAATACTTGAAAACATTTATTTGTAAAGATATATGCACCCCTATGTTCATTACAGCATTATTCATGGTAGCGAAGAAATGGAAATAACCAGTGTCTTTTGATAGATTATTGGATAAAGAGATGTAGTACATATATACAATGGAATACTACTCAGCCATAAGAAAAGATGAAATACTGCCATTTGTGACAACATGGATGGATCTTGAAAATATCATGCTAAATGAAATAAGTCAGACGGAAAAGGAAAAGAACCATATGAGTTCATTAATATGTGGGATATAAAACAGAAAGCAATGACTGGACAAACAAAACAAAAATTCATGGACACAGACACAGTATGGTGGTTACTGGAAGGGGAAAAGGGAGGGGGAGAATTAAGAGGGTAAAAGGGATCAAATATGCGGTGATAGGGTAAGACTAGACTTTGCGTGGTGAGCACACAATGCAATATATAGTTGATGTATTATAGAGTTGTACACTTGAAATTTATATAATGTCATTAATGTCACCCCAATAAATTAAATTGTAAAAGGGACAGGCTAATAAATCTGAATAAACACATTTTGTTTAAAATGTGTAATGAAAAATGCCACAGATTAAAAAGAAAAGGCAAACTCCATTATCCTTCAAAACTTTACTATCGTCACTGTAAAAAAGGGTATCTATAAAAAAAGAATGAACACTAAAATATAAAATTACATAAATATTGTGAAGAGGTAGTTCTTAAAATAATAAATACAATTTGTTTTCAAACTATTTTAGTTTATCAATTTCAGTCTAAAAAAAACCTATTAAAGAAAACAGTGAGATGAATTCTGCCATCTATATCGATAAAGAAAATATGCCAATGTTTGTAAATGTTTTTGGAAATACATAATTTCATATTCAGTGCTGTTGGGTATATTGTACTTCAAAATTTCTCTGTAGAAGCTTTTGGAAATACATACGAAAATCTTTTTTTTTTAAATTAAAGTTTATTGGGGTGACAATTGTTATTAAAGTTACATAGGTTTCAAGTGTAGAATTCTGTAATACATCATCTACATAGGAATCGTGTTGTATGTTGGACCAGTACTCAAAAGTGGATCATAACAGTTTGAAATAAGGTGAGTTAACAAATATTTGTGCACAGGGTGTTTATTGCAGGGCTTTCATTGACAGTTATCAAAAATATAAATATTTAAAAACAGTTTGTTAAAAATTGTGATCCATAAATGAAGTGGGATATTATAAAGCTTTCGATGTCCATTATATTACAAGTTATTTTTATCTTCTCAACAAATTGCATATATTTGTTGATATATACAAATATATATAGATATCTATGTATATAATCTATATATGTGTGTGTATGTCTGTGTATATACATATATGCATATATATACATATATGTGTGTGTATATATATATATATATTTTTGTTTGTTTGTTTGTTTGTTTTGTTTTGTTTTGTTTTTGTTTTTGTTTTAAAGCTAGGAGTGGCCCAAGAGCCTCAATGAAGCTTGTGTCAGATGTTGAAATGCTGAGAAAAGGACTTGAAATTTATTTCGTGACTCATAAATTCCACCAAACATTCTTCACCAGAAGGTTTCCTCTTAATTCATGGCTCTTCTGATGCTCCTTTTGCTCTGACCACAAACCATGGACTCACCCTTGACTCCTTCTTTTCTCTCACTTCTCACATTCAAACTAGCAGCAAATCCCATTGTCTGTTCATTCAAAACATATGAAGGTTCTAAATATCTCTTGTTGGCTCCAGTGCCATTACCATCATCCAACCTCTATCCTCCCTTGACCATAATAGTGCCCACTAGTACTTTTTGCCTCCATCTTTGCCTCAGCCACAAATTGCTTTTTCAAATTATGTCAAATTATACTACTTCTCTGTTCCAAACCCTGTATCATCTTTCAGTTTCATTTTACAATACTGCCTGGTGTCTTTACAATGGCCTATACAATCCTATCTGATTTGTCGCTAACATTTTTGAGTCTTATCTTGCTATATTCCTTTTCTCTTCCTCAGCTTTTATTACATCAATCTTCTTCAATACAACAAGCATTCTCTCATTGTAGAGTTCTGATCAAACTGGTCCAGCAATATGCTTGGCTAAATCCTTCACCTGCTTCAAATGTATACTCAAATCTCATCTTTTCTGTTTTTTTGTTTCAATTTATTATATTCAGGTATACAAGACAAGGTAATACTTGTTCATCATTTATATCCCTCACACTGTGAACCCCCCTCCCCCTATCCACTATCCCTCCGACCTCTCACCGAGCCATCACATTATATATATAAAATTATAATTGGCATTCATTAATGTTTAGCTTCTGGTGTACAGTGCCATGATCAGGCATCCATCTTTTCAATGAAGACTTATCCCTTAATAAGGCAACTCACGCCATCTCCCTCCCCCATAATTAACACTCCTGATCATCTTTACCTGGTCTACTGTTGTACTGCTTTTCTGTAGAACTAGTCACTTTCTCACATACTATATAATTTATTTATTTCTTGAGTTTAATATTTCATTCTCTGATGTTTCTCTTCTCTTGCTTGCCATGCTCTGAACAGGTATAAATCATTAGTTTTTTGTGTGTTTTTTTTTTTTTATTTTATTAATGTGTCTCAGGCTCCAAATGACTACCTGGCACATGGTAAGTATGTGATAAATATTGATTGATTGAATGAATGAATGAACAATTTCCTTTTTTCTTTCTGTATAATGACTTCACACCTTCACACCTAGTTATCAATCTCTGTATCTTTATTGTCTCATTTTAGCCTCAGACAAGCTTTGCATTTTCGATCTGGGTAACTTATTTTTCTCCCAAATTGATAAGATTCTACTTAATGCAGACTTTAACTTTATACATAATTATAATAAATGTGATATACATAATCAATCAGAACTTAACTTATACCAGAATTTCCATACTTTTATGTGAATTTCGGACTATCAAGAGATAAAGGACACACTGAGGACAGACCACCGTATCCAGCTGAAAGGGGAAGAAAACTTGTCTTTAACACTTGATTCAAATGCAAACAACATGTTTGCTTGTTTTTTTAAGTGTGTTTGTGAAGAGGTAACATAGTGTGACATTCAAAAGTGGTAGTTACTATTATATCCAAATAATTAGCCTTTGAATGATACTTTATTTGAATGAAGCTGGAACATTTGGAAGCTATTTGTATATCAGTAGCATTTCTATAACCTGCCAATGTATACCAAATACTTGCACCCTTACATCTCCTATGTAGACTGGGATAGTATTTTTAGGTACATTACAATCTTCTAAATATATGAATAGTTGCATTCATACATATCAACATCTCTGCAAGGTAGGGAAACAAACTGATGAGGTCTTATATGGAAACTGCTCAACAGTACAGAATAATTCTTAGAGTGGGGTCTGCATGGGAAGAGAGCTCATTTCTGCTGCAACTACATAAAGATATGTCTTTGAATAGCTTAACACTTGGCCACTATTAACCAGGTCTAAGCGGACATAAGGTTTACACTGACTGAGTAGATTTAAGCAAGAACAGGCACATTATATTAATATCCTTTCTGCATTTTCTATTTATTTATTTTTTAGAATTGATATCCTGGTGCAATACAAGACATATGGAGTAAAGAGTTTGAGCAATCTCATGGGATTGGGTACATGGTTTGAAAAAGAAAACCCAAAAAACAAATATCCTCAATTAATCTATATCATTGACTCCCATTTCTTTTCAAATAAAACATGTTTCAATTTTTCATCCACTTCCTGAAACGCAAATGTAGGTAAGACTATTGTCCAGTTGACTTTAGCATTTTATATATTTTATGACAGTAGAGAGAGTTCAGGATTTTAGATTCACTTAGATCTTTGAGCATAACTCTTCCCAATCTGGTATAGTGTAAGTGGACATTTTATCTTCTCCTCTTAAGATAACCTATGCTTCTCCAGATTACTCCCACTATTTATGTTATTATATTTCCAGTATAGTCTGTTTTTTTATGCTCCTTCGTTCTATATTTTACCATAGCACTTTACAATATAATCACCCAGAGAGTGACAGAGAATATTTTTCTATCCATCATTTGATGTGGTTCCTTGAAATTGTTGACTCTACTTTCATTTTTATTTACAGACGAATGCCAGTTGCCAAAATCATCCATTCACACAGACACACACATACACATATAAAAAGAAAATGAATAAATACATGAACCTGGGCAGTACCTTATTTTTTAGTGTTCTCAGTATTGTTGGAAAATCCTGATTATTCTTATCAATAATAAACTCCAATGTTTATTTGTAAAATACAAATCAATTATAATAGAAGAAAAGTAATTACTGAAGCTCAAACCTTATTCATGTGACACTTCTTCAAAAAAGTACGCTTTATCAGACCAAATACCATAATGAATTCACTTCTTTATTTTTTTCACTTGATGAAAAATTAAAAGTAATTAAGATAGCAAGTCAGTTACAAAGAGAAATAACTTGAAACATAGTGAAACATTAAAATTGACCTCATTTAATTACTTCAATTATAATTTATAATTCTAATTTAATTATGGTTTACTGATAGTAGAATAATGCTCTCCATTTAAATTAAATGGAAAAAAAACTTTTTTTTTTCATGTAATACATGATTGGAATTAATCAACGTTGCAATTCCCTAACAATAATTTTTAAAAATCGTCTCAGCTTTATAGCTTATACTTTGTCTTTAAGGCAAGAGATTTAATCATTGACATATATATATATTCAATACATAAATAAAATAGAAATTATATTCATATGTACTAACGTTATTATCTCTCAACCATAATGCCTATTATTTTTTAAATAACCTACTATTATAGAATGTTTTTTAATGCGTATTTAGTTTTTTAAAAAATATTTCATTGGCTAATAAAATTTTACAGACTGATCTAAAACATCTATCTAATAATTTAAAGTAGGTTATTGACAAATTTAGGAAAGACTTGAAATATTGTTTAATAATGTCTTCAGTATGCAACTTAATTATAACCAGCACAACAATATAACTATGAAAAACACAGCTGTATGACTTTTTAGTTAGACGGCCCACTGAAGGCAGTGTATATTTTCTCTCCATTGTTTGAAACCATTTGGAATACCCAAAAAGGATAACCAGTCTTTATGAAATTTAAAAGTTTCCCTGATGTGCAGGAGTGCTTTCTAACTCTTTTTTTTTCTTCATATGAAAATACCCATTCCTCAATCACAATTATCTGCCATTTTCTGTCATGATCAAATCTAAATACAGGTAGATCTAAAGGAAGCTCAGTTCCAGACCATTGAAATAAAGTAAATATCACAATATAGTGAGTCACATGTGTTTGTTTTTTTTTGGTTTTTTAATGCATGCAAAACTTATGGTTGCACTATACTGCAGTCTATTAAGTGTTCAATAGCATTATGTGTAAAAACAAACATGCCTTAATTACATAATACTTTATTGCTAAACAACTCTAACCTTCATCTGAGCCTTCAGAGTCCTAACCTTTTTTGCTACTGGAGGGTTTTGCCTCATTGTTAATAGCTGATGATTGATCAAGGTGGTGGTTGCTGAAGGTTGAGGTGGCTATGGCAATTTCTTAAAATAAGACAATTAATTTTGCCATCAGGATTGACTCTTCCTTTCATCAACGATTTCTCTGCAGGATGTGATGCTGTTTGATAACATTTTACCCACAGCAGAATTCCATTCAAAATTGGAGTCAGTTCTCTCAAACCCTGGTCCTTTTATCAAATAAGTTTATGTAATATACTAAATCCTTTTTTGCCATGTCAACCATCCTCACATCTTCCCCAGGAGTAGATTGCATCTCAACGAAGCACTTTCTTTGTTCATCCATAAGAAGCAACTTGTCATCCATTACAGTTTTAACATGAGATTGCAGCAATTTAGTCATATCTCCAGGCTCCACTTCTAATTTTAGTTCTCTTGATATTTATATCACATCTCCAGTAAGTTTTTCCACTGCAGTCTTGAACCCCTCAAAATCATCCCTGAGAGTTGGAATCAACTTCTTCCAAACTCCTGTTAATGTTGCTATTTTGACCTCTTCCCATGAATTACCAATAACCTTAATGGCATCTACAATGATGAATCCTTTCCAGAGGTTTTCGAGTTGTTTGGTCCGATTCATCAAAGGAATCACTATTGATGGCAACTATAGCCTTACAAAATGTATTTTTTAAATGATAAGACTTGAAAATGAAAGTTAGTCCTTGGCCCATGGGCAGCAGAATGAATACTGTGTTAGAAGGCATGAAAACAACACTAATCCCATTGTACATCTCCACCAAAGCTCTTGGGTGACCAGATGCATTGTCAATGAGCAGTAGTAATATTCTGAAAGGAATATTATTTTTTTGAGTAGTAGGTTTCAAAATTGGGCTTAAAATAGTCAGTGTACCATGTTGTAAATAGATATGCTGTCACCCAGGCTTTGTTGATCCATTTATAGAGCACAGAGTAGATTTAGCATCATTCTTAAGGCTCCTAGGATTTACTGAATGGTAAATAAGCAATGGCTTCAACTTAAAGTTAACAGCTGCATTCGCCTGTCACAAGGGAGTCAACCTGGCCTTTGAAACTTTGAAGCTGGGCATTGACTTCCCCTTTTGAGCTAAAGTCCAATATGAATTCTTCTTACAATATAAGCCTGTTTTGTTTGCATTGTTTGTCTACTAATTTGTTACTTAGAGTAGTCACCTATATTAGTTATCTTAGATCTTCTGGATGACCTGCTGCAGTTTCTATATCAGCACTTGCAGCTTCATCGTATACTTTTATGTCATAGAGATAGATTCTTTGCTTAGCCTCATGAATCAGTGTCTCCTAGCTTCAAACTTTCTTTCTGCAGCTTCCTCACCCCTCTCAGCCTTCATAGAATTGAAGAGAGTTAGGGCCCTGCTCGGGATTAGGCTTTGGCTTCAGGGAATGTTGTAGCTGGTTCGATCTTCTACCCAGACCACTAAAATTTTCTCCATAATATCAATAAGGTTGTTTCATTTTCTTATCATTCATGTATTCACTGAAGTAGCACTTTTAATTCCCTTCAAAAACTTTTCCTTTGCATTCACAACTTGTATAACTGTTTGGTGCAAGAGGCCTCGCTTTCATCATATCTCAGCTTCAGATATGTCTTCCTTACTAAGCTTAATCATGTTTAGCTTTGATTTAAAATGGGAGATGGGCAACTCTTCCTTTCACTTGAACACTTAGTGGGCATTGCAGTTTTATTAATCTGCCTAATTTTAATATTGCTGTGCCTCAGGGAATAGAAGAGTCCAAGGAGAGAAAGAGAGATGGGGGAAGAGCCAGTCGGTGGATCAGTCAGAACACACTCAACATTTATTAAATTTGCCATCTTATATGGCATGATTAATAGTGCCCCAATGCAATGACAATAGTAACGTCAAGTATCACTGATCACAGATCACCATAACAAATATAATAATGGAAAAGTTTGAAATATTGTAAGAATTACCAAAATGTGACATGGAGCCATGATGTGAGCACATGCTGTTGGAAAAATGGTGCCAATAGACTTGTTCGAGGTAAGGTTGCCATAAACCTTCAACTTGTAAAAAAAAACACAATCTCTGCAAAGTGCAATAAAGCTATGCACAATAAAATGAGGGATGCCTTTACTTAGTTAAATAATTACTGATTAAATGATGAGTATGGCCTTCCTAAGAAAAATATATTGGTGCTTTCAAACATGTCTCTTTTAATTGACTTAAATGTTCTCCTAAAGACCTTGAGTTTATTAGCTAAATTCTTAGTAATAATGGGTCTTAACAATAGAAATATTTACAATATTTAATCACTCATTATATGTCCCCTTTAAAAATAGTAAAGCAAGCTTTCCCAGTAAACATTCAAAAAACATTTACATGATTGCTTTGTTTCACTGATACTAACAATTTCTCTAATTGAGAAAGGTTTAGAAGGGATACTCTAACATTGTCAAATTGGTGCTCATAAACACAATGAGTGGATGAACAAATTTGAATGTTCCAGAAAAATACCTGTGTCATATAAAAGACTGCAGTATCCAAACATACAACAAAAAATGGAAATAAATTTTCACATATTTTGGTTGTCCATGACTGATGATATGTGATTTGATTTTGCTTTATGATTCCCAGCTCCCAAAAAAGATATAGTAATTAGAAATTAAGGTAAAAAAAAAAGGCTTGTATCCCCCAAACCTGATGTCTAATACATTAGAAGATGGTAATTTCTATGATGAAAAACAAGGTAGGAAAGTGTATAGGAAGTGTTGGAGTATCAGTAGGATATTATTTAGAGTATAGGAACTGATCACTGATAAGCTGACATTAGTAATTATTCCAAGTATAAAAAGGAGTGAACCACGAAGAAACTGAAAAAAAGATTATTCTAGAAAAAAAAGTACAAATGTCCAGAGTGGGGAGTTTGCTAGGCCTTTTTAGAGGAAACTTACAAGGCAGAAAGTGTGGCTAGAACAAAAAAGTAGATGGATTCAAGGAGGTGTGGGAAGTCAAACTATAACATCTTGTAGACCTTTATGAGAAGAAATGAGATGGGAAGGAATGGCAGGATTTTATATAGAAGGGTAACATGTTCTGAATTAAAGTGTCAATATAAGAACACTCAGGATGCTTGTAGAAGAAAGACAAATTAGGCAATCATGAGGCAGGGAGATCAACAATAACAATGTTTTCTTTAAATTTAGATAGTACATTGGAAATCATGATGACAGTTGACCATTAAGTTAATTTTAACTTTATTAATTTTCATTTGATTATCAGAAATACATCAGTTTTTCACTTGTAATTTGTACACAATATATTGCTTGCTGTTTTGGTTTGAAAAATTAAATAGAAACTATTCAAAGGAAGTGAGAACCTACAAACTGATTCAAAATTATATGAAACTTTGAATAACCAGGATGTCAGAAAAATTGCGAAGTACATCACCAACCACACTTAGTAAAATCTGTGTATATGGATACACTAAAAGTAAATAAATAACAAGGGAAAAATTACAAGTCCATGTATCTAAACTTAATACCAGTGTTTGGTAAAGGCTCAAACCCTTTTTAAATTTAGTGGAGTTCTGCAAAGTGATTGCTAAATGTTAATTTGTATTAAAATTGCAGAACTAAAAAGGCCTTACTTCAAACATAAGGGTCAAAGTATAATAATAATCATTTTAACTTGAAACAAGTTCAATAGATGTCAATATTAACTAAGAGGACAGGAGAAAATATTGGCTAATTGAATGGTTATCTGATATTAGAAGAAAATTAAACCTTACGGTTAACTTAGCCTGCTGAAACAACACCAAACAATTCTGCACCCTAAGACTGAAAAATGTAATGTAATCTCTCATGTAATGACGGATGCTAACTGAGAACAGAAGAAAACCAAAGACTTACTAGCTCTTTGTCAATAATATCAGAGGTGTCTACTCTCGATGGATTATAAAACCATGATCTATCTGTGGGAGGTGTACATGGTATGAGTGATTAATAAATTTTGAGAAAATAGGTTTTCCCAATCATTTATCGGATTGATGATCAAGCATTTTATTGAATGCTTAAAATCTCATCCCTGAATTGTATATGTAAAGAAAGCATGAACCAAATATGGCAAATAACTTAGCAAAGACCAAACAATTAATAATAGGGTTTAGCATTTCAGTAAATATTATAAGATATTATGTGCTTTCCAGTTCACTAGACTATTACTCTTTGATAAGGATGACTTAGGGTAAGTTTAAATAGTTGCTTGCAATAAGCTGATTTAAAATGCATAAGTGCTATAATAGCTAAAAACAGGTAAAATGGTTTTCAATTATATAGGAACAAAGACCTGACTTAAAAGATGGTATTCATTTGAAGAAAAAGAATACCCCTGGTTTGGATTAAGTCTGCCATTGCTAAGTTGGAAATTCAAGTATTTAATATGCACATTCAGGAATTACATAAACTATTTTTTGCTAACCTACATATGAAGTAATGCCAAAGACAATATCTTATTTTTTCAACATCAACTTTATTCAAAATTACATCTTAATTACTAATCTTTCCAATATTGTAAATAATGCCTAGCTGAGTATTAATTGTCCTCTCATTTCTAACTCTGCCATCCTTCTATGGAAATCTTATCATTTTTTTTTTTTGGAAATCTTATCATTTTATGTGTTCCTTTTATGTACTGAAGGAATTAATATACCTGATGAAGCACTTATTCATTTAAAATAAGTAAAATTATAGTTCATCAAACAAACAAAAACAAAAAATAATTACTTGCATTGGTTTTAGAAAAAAACAAAAAAACAAAAAACAAAACACAGGTCCAATTACAAATAAGTTTCTATAGGGAGGAAAATATCAAACTTTCAAGCAAAGTGCAAACAAAAAAAGGTCAGAACAACTTTTTTTTATTACTACCTCATTATGCTGACTTTGGCCAAGGTCTCACAGGCCTAATTTAATGAAAGGATAATGATAGCTCATCCTTGGCCATTTTTGGCCCAGTCAACACAATCAGGTCAGTATTTTTTAAAAACTCTTCTCTCTTTTGGAAATGCAAATTGCAAAAAGTTCCCCTTTCTTTCTTTTTAATTTTAATGCACAAGCATGCAATTTACTGAAATTTTAACTATACAACTTCAACATATTACAAAACATCCTTAGTGTGAGACTGATAATAATACCTACTTAATAGAGTCACTATAAATTTTAAACTAATTAGGACATGCAAAACTTGTGTCTGGCAGATGGTAGAGCTCAATAAATATAATTTATTTGTGTAGTTATTGCTAATAATTATAGTTCTTATAATACTGCTTGAAGTGATGTATTGGTTGAGGTGCTAGATGTTATGGTGGATAAAGAGATAAATTAGAATCAGCTTCCAACTGAAAGGAGGTTACACTCTGGGAGTAAATATTCCTATATGAATGACTTAGACATGGAAAAAAAATCAATCAAGTTATTTAGAGTTGGTCCATTTAGTAAAATGTGTCAATATTTCAATTAATGTATCTATAGTGCTCTGAAAATGTTGATTCAGCTTCCTTTAAGACTGGTTCATGTAGCAACACTACTTAACTCTTTTAGTGTTCAGTGCGTTACATATAAATAATATCCTCCTTTCTAAAAGAAAATACCGCATGTTTTTACCTCCTCATGTTTCTCCTGATACATTTCTTACCTATACCCTTCATTCATGAGGATATTTGAAAATTTGAAACCTGATAAATGTTAAGCAACATCCAAACAAGCTTGTAATATACCAAATAAGTAGGTAATATACCAAATAAGTAGGTAATATATACAATCTACCACATAAGTAGGTAATATATACAATATGTGATAATGTTTTGTTCTTTGGAAAATACAGTTCATGTAATCTACCTTCAATTTACTGAAACTTCACATACTATCTTTTTAAAAGGGCTATATTCCTGTTTTATTAAAAATAAGTCCATTTTGCTCCTCATCAATCTGGAAATCTTATCACGGGAGATCTTCTTGAATAATTAGAGACATATAAATATTTCTCCATCAGCACAACAAAACTAGAAATTTAAAATTACATTGTTGTGAAAAAAATAATATTTACTTTTAAAACACTTTTTTTACTGTCCAACTTTTGTTTGTTATAATGTGGATATGCATGTAGTCTATGTATTCAAGCTCTTAATGTTATAAGATATAAAATGTAAATCTGTTCAAATGTACTTTTGGGATTTTGTGGATCAGTAATGAGTTGGGACAGTTTTGAGGGTTTGGGAAGAACAGTGAAAATTAATTCCCTGAACTTCATAGGGAAGGCTCTGCATTCAAATATATTCATGAGAGTTTTAGCTCTAAATTTTCATCTAATCTAAGATCTTGTCCAAACTGTTCATGACCAGGAAAAATGGCAGATGATAAATAAATGGGTAGATAGATATTCATTTATTATATATTATAATACATATTACATGTATTATATATATGAGCATGTTCTACTAAGGAGCTTTAAAAGAAATTTAGGATATTTATTAATAATTCATTAATGAGATTGGTTCTGTGTCCCAGATATTTTTTCATAAACTTGAATAATTTTTAAAAAGAGATGGCTGATTTAGACTAGACCTCACCTATGAAAGTGTAAAGTTTATCTTCTACTAACTACAATGACCACATCCTATGAAAGACAGGAAATGGGATTTCTGGCATTATGAAATATGATGCTTACTTGATTTGATGGATCTTAAATTATTTTTCCCATTGAATGTTTAATTACTGTATATCAAAATGAGGTTTCTACTTAAAAAATAATACTTGAGATACAATTTTAGAATTTTGCTTAATTTAATTTATAGTGGGATTTAACTTGATGCACTGGAATTTGTTTATTTAGCAGATTTATACAATTTAATGCAAACATACATTATATTCTATATTAGCTTATATCAATATCATTACATACATTAAATTTTGCAAATATTAGAACATTAAAAGTTACAGATAATACATTTTATTCATTAAAGAAGATAGTTCAGTTATTAAGAAAATGCATCATATTCTGTAAACTGGCTAATTTACATTTATATATTTTGAGAATGTTTACACAAGATGCTGACTTTTAAAATTTGAGCTTTTTAAGTTCTCAAAGTTGTAGAGTTCATGGCATATTCCTTTAGATCAAATTCAAAGAAATTAATTCTATTTAGCCCTTTGGAAGAACACTAGATCAATTAGTGATGTCCTAATTAGGCTGCCAGTGAGAAGGGCAAGCTAATTAACTTACAGCAGCTGCTTTCTCTTTACCATAAACTAGTTATATCGTTTATGTCCACCCTGGTTTAAATGTAAAGTAAAAAAAAAATAAATAAAAAAAAAATAAGAATAATACTTCTTATACTCTTTAAACCATTTTGCTTTGATTTTAGCTTCTTATTTTGTAAGATACCTAGATATGGAAAAAAATGTACATGCCCCAAAAGTATATAAAACTAAAAGTGAGATTAACATTCTAGTAAATAGAGCTTCACTAAGCACTCAGAAATTAGCCATTTTCCTTTATTTTCCCCTTTGGCAAATGTGCAATATATAATTCATAGAACATTCATAATCTTTTCAAAGTAACTGCTTTAAAATATATAACTTTCATATCAATTTAGATATTTTAACTTTTCTTTTTGGAAAGTGCTTATTGAGTGGTGAAGTACACTAAAGTGTTAAAGTTTGATTTACGTTTATCTCAAGTTGTATGCAGTAAACCCCATGACTTGTAAATTATTTTCTTTTTTGCAATGCCACCAGTTTTTCCCCCACAAATCACTTGTGAAGTTATATTTGTGTCCAGTCCCTGCCAATAAGTTTTCAAAGCTATGTGGCATCCTTATGGTTCCAGCAAAATTCAAACTGCCTATCATAAAATTTAAGAAAGTGCTCCAATAGGATATTTTTTGACATGATGAAAACTATTTTCTTTTTAATCTAGAATTCTGAAAAATATCGGTCAAATTTATAAACAAACAACAAATAAACACAACAATTAATGCCTGGGGGAACTGAAAACTAGACAGGCAGATTGTAGCTTCTAACTGTTCTAGTGTAAAATAATAATTTCTTCTTGGAAATTAAATGTTGGCATTGCTTTGGGACAGATAAATCAGACTTTTTCTTTTAAAACAATCTGGATTTGTTTTAATATTCAAACAGATCACTGCAGTACAAGTATTATCTTGGTATGGATATTTGAAGAAATTAGGCAAATGTAAGTAGTATAACCAAGTGAAATAAGATTAAAAGCATGTAATTCAAAGTACCTGCCAAAATGAATTAGCCAAAAAAATGCAATGAAAAAACTTACATGTGTTCTCCATTCCTGCAATATGATATGCTAGTTGTCTTTTAGAAGAATATATAAAAATGCTGTGGAAATATGACAAAAATATTTCTAAAAGCATGAAACATTTTATTGACAAATTCTAACTGAAGATGCAAACATAGATTGATAAAATAAATAACAAAGTTGCTTTTGTTTGAGAATGTTTGGTTACCTAGGCATGGTTGTACTACATGGCCTCCTGGCATACAACAAACAGAAAGAAAAACTAACAGTCCATTCAAGATGTGTCTAAAAGTGCTGGGAATATAAAGGCTACACTCATCATAGAAGAGGGAATCAGGATAAACGTAGGTCCCCTCTCCTAATCCCATACCAGGGCAACAATGATTATTTGTCATTGAGCAGAGAAAGCAAGAGAGGAAGGTGAAAAATGAAGCAAACATAGCAAGATTTATAGAGCCAAAGTTCATGTTGTAACATGACTGAATGAAAACACTCATATATTTACTCAAATAAATATGTGTATAGTCTAAAATGTTCCTGGATTAGTACGTAGAGCCTCCAGGATCAGTTAGAAGCAAGTGTGAATTCTTTAGATGAACTCACCTTCTTCCTAGGGCTCATATAAATCTCCAAATTATTTTACAAGTAAACAATAAAAAGTAATCAAACACATAGGAACCAAGTCACTAAGGAATAGAACCAACAGAAAAGGCATGGAGAAGCAAAAGATCCACAAATCTATAAATATAAAAATGACCAGAAGAGAAGGTAAAATAACTATGCTTAATGAAGAAATAAAAAAAAATTAAGACTGAATATCTTCAGAGAATAAGAAATATGGAACATGGTCAATTGATTTGGTAAAAATGAAAACTTTTGAGATTGACTGAAAAAATATAACATTTAACTTAATATGAATTAAAAACTGAATAAATATAAAACTGTTACTGCTGGAGATAGAATTAAATCAGTAAATAATATAGTACAAAACTAGAATAAATTATAGAAGTCAACATTTTCAGAAAATATGAATGAAATATTGATATAGAGGAGGAGAATGCTTAATCGACTTGGAATTGGTATTACAGATGGAGGGGAAAAGGAGAAAGTTAAACAAAAATAGCTAATAACATTTATAAAAAGATAAAATGCACTGATTATAGGGGAAAAAAGCAAACTTAAAATAAAATAAAGTTTAAAGCCACACCTAAACATATTTTAAAATTAAAGAACACAATACAAAAAGAAAATGTTAACAGCAGTCACGGTATTTTTTTTTTTTTTTTTTTAAGTAACCTCAAATACATGGCACAGGAATACAGCCAATGATACTGAAAGGTACAATATTTTTAATGTAGTGAGAAAAAAAATCCATTGATAGTTCAGCACAAATTTATGTAACTTGGATTAATACCAGGTGGTGGGTCGACAGAGTGATATGACTTGGAAAAAAGAGTGCATATACCTGTTATTACATCAAACAAATTATTTATAAATTTTGAGAGCTATTAAAGAATATCCAAATACCTAGAAAAAATGGCATGTTACTATATTGGTATAACCAATACTGTAATAATTTCAATTATGTACAAATTCGGTTTTAGATTGTATGGAAACTAGCTTTTAGCATCCCCAATACTTACTTTTTATGTGTTGTGAAACTTGACAAGATATATTTTTTTAGGATGTAGGACAGAACTGTAATCTGCTGACCGTGAACCGTCTATTGAATGCACGTGCCCGTGCGTGCACACATGTGCACCATTTGACGAAACATAACCACTCTGCTGTCATATTTGCAATAGAATCATTACCTATTCCTCAATCATGAAATTGCATCCTATGATTTCTTGTAGAAGTTTTGTTTTACATTTACGTCATGGTTTATTTCAATTTAATTTTGTATATAGCACATAGTATGAATCAAGCTTCATTTCTTTGCGTATGAATATTCAATATTTCAGCACCATAGTGAAAAGTTTAATCTTTTTCCATTAAATTCCTTTCACCCATCAAAAAAATTAACTATATATGTGTCAATGTATTTATTGCCCCTTTCTTCTATTCCATTGATCTATTTAAGCCAGTACTCTCACTTTCTTGATTACTGTAGCTTTATAAAATGTCTTAAAGTTTTTTTGTTTCTCATTCTCAAGAGAAGTAAAGCTTTAGCTATACGTCTTCTTTGAATTGTCCCCCAAAATTTAGAATCATCTTGTCAATTTCTACAATAATCCTGTGAAATAACTAGTTTGCTAGTTATCTCTTCGACTGAAAAATACTGGAGAAAACTGTCATTTTAACAAAGTGGAACCTTTTGATCCATGAAGAGGAAATAAATATATTTTCATTTATTTGGTCTTTAAAATTTTAACCACAATGTTTCATAGATTTTGGTGTGCAGATATTGTATATATTTTGTCTAATTTATCTCTAAATACTTAATAATTATATACTATATAAAATAGCATTTTTAAAATTTCAATTTCCAGTACTACTTATTCCGAGTATATAGAAATATATTTGATCTTTACATATTGATTAAAAGACAGATAAACTGGACTTTAATAAAATTTTAAACTTTTGTTCACTATCAAAAAACTGAAAAGACTACACACAGAATAGGATAGAATATCTGTAAATCATATACCTGACAAGGGAACTGTATGTACAACATATAAAGAACTCTTACAACTGAATCATAAAAAGACAAATACTACTTTTACTACTACATAAAAAGACAAATACTACAACTACCCCACTAAAAACAGAAAATGTATGAACACGATTCAAAACCACAATGAGGTACTACTTCAGACCTACTAAGATGGCCATCATAACAGACTGATGGTGAGGAGCTAGAGAAATGAGAACCTTCACACACTGATGATGGAAATGTAAAATGGAACAGCAGCTTTGGAACACAGTCTGGCAGTTCTTCAAAATGGTAAACATAGAGTTAACTTTTGACCCAGCAGTTTCACTCCTGGGGATAAACTTAAGAAAAACAAAAACATATTCCCACACAAAAACTCATGTACATGAATGAGCACAAATGCATAATTCATAATAGTCAAAAGTTGAAAACAAGCCAAATGCCCATCAACTGATAAACAAAGTGTAGTATACAATGGAATATTATTCAACTATCAAAATCAATCAAGTACTGACACATGCTAAAACATGGATGGACCATGGTACATTATTCTAAGAGAAAGAAAACAGTCACAGAAGACCAGATATCATATAATCCCATTTATATTAAATGTACAGAGTAGGCAAATCTATAAAGACAGAAAGTAGACTAGTAATTGCTTAGGGCTGGGGTGAGGAGCTAGTTGTTAAGTGGTGACAACTAAAGAGGCCAGGATTTCTTTCTAAATTGATGAAAACATCCTGAGTTGATTGTGGTGGTGGTTGCAAAGCTATGTAAGTATACTAAAAATCACTGTATTGTACACTTTCAGTGGGTGAATTGTACAATATGTGACTTATATTTAAATAAAGCTGTTACCAAAAAAATCACGTTAAGAGAAACTAGAAAATATTCTCACTTACTTCTCTCTATTTTGTTTACTTACAGCCCTATTTGTTTCAGGAATTACCTTTAAACATTTTGCAAAATGATTTTCTTCCAAATTCATAGAGCAAGGAATAATAAGGAATAATAAGGGAAGTCTTTCAAACTTCCCTTGTTTCAGAGGGTTTTTTTTAGGTTAAAATCTTGTGTTATGCTTAAATCAGATATTTCAAAGTTCTCATCATAAAAAAGTTTCTTCATTAAATTCCGTATCTAGTTTCAATACAAATACATATTTAAAATATTTTGTAATTTTTCCCACAATACAAAGAATGAAGACAACTATTGTTATGTTAAATGAAATCTAACCAAGATGTTGAAAATTAAAGTGAATAAAAGATTTTTAAATCATAGATATGTTCACCAATGTGAACTAATTCTTGTAGAATATTAACATGTGTTATAAATAACTGTTTATGTTTCCAGGTTTTGAAGTCAAGTCAAATGTGGTACCACCAGGTACCAGCAATATGATTTTATCACTGATGCACTTCGCCTTCCAATTTCTTCAGGTAAAATGAACTAGCAGTATCTCCTCATTACATGGACATATTTAAGATAATTCATGTTATATATTGGATCCCCGATTTTATTTTCCATCATCATCATCATCATTGTTATTCTTCTTCTTCTTCTTCTTCTTCTTCTTCTTCTTATTATTATTATTATTATTATTTATATTTTCATAAGTATGTATTAAGACATAAAGGATGACTGCCCCAGAATCTATACATTTTGATTTAAAAAAAAAAAAAAAGCTCTAGCCTTCCTGAATGATTAATGCCACATTTTAGAAATCAATTAAAATACATTCATTAATATTATGGTTCCCTACAGAGTTTGCTTTTCAAAAGGCTTAATGTGGAGTATCTGGACTTAATCTAGGTAATTATTAGTTTGAACCATGATATATGAAACAACTACGGTTTTGTAAATGAAATTTAAGACATATATTTACATTTCCACTTGGTGTCCTTAATTATAAATATCTTTCACAGTGTACTTTAGTGTCACAAAACACTTGACATGTTTGAGCCCTTAATATATTTATTTTTGTTCTAGGGCCAGTGAACAATAAGAGAATTGGCAGGTAATGTATCACAGGACTTCTCTCTCCAAGTACTTACTGCAAAAACACTTTGCTATGCATATACTAAAAAGAAACAATTATTTACACATGCTGTTCCATTATTTTTCTTTCTGGATGCTGAAAGCTTTGTGTTTGTGTCTTTTTTGGTGGCACACTCATTTATTTGTTATTAAAACACCTCATCCTCATTGCATTTTCATTTTGAAGGAGAAAATGTCTGTTCAAACTGAGTAATTTTGCTTTAATGTTGAATAAAATTTTGATGGAGGAAAAGCTCAAACTACTTCCTAAAATTAGATTTGGGATCAGATGGTTCATTTTCAGTGTTTTCCCTTAGCTTTAGTAGAACAAAATACTACTTGACTGGACATACTTTAGAAGCAAGAAGAAGTCAATTCATTGATTTTAAGGATGGTGCTCCCAGTGTATTTTGCTACACAATAGTCGGTACACTATTGGAAGCCATAGTCTAGTATATAACTGAGCTGAAATCTAAGTTTACAGGTAGGATGTTACAAATATCAAACTTAATATCAGATTTCAATGGAAGTGACCAGAAAGAGAGACAATCTAAAATTCCAGTGAAAATTTCATAGGTTTATAAAATGGAGCCCTAGATGGACTGATAATAGGTAGGTATATAAATAGACGGATAGCTAGATACGCATATACATACATGAATACGTAAATGCTAATTAAAAAGCTCTCTTATACATTTTCATCTTCAAGTTCATAACAGGAAGAGAAATTCAGTCCAAGAAGAAAATCAATTGTCTGGCTGGAAATCTGTCCAAACAGAAATATCCAAGAGTGATCGGAATGACCACACAATTCTTTGTTAAAAATCAAAGAAGAGCATGACCATATTTATTTGGTGATTTGAACTATATTATTAATTAATCCGAGGTACGAATGCATACTTAAAATTTGAGATCAAGTTTTGCCAGACTTTGTGATAGAAACATATAGGTACAAGTGTAAGTGTAAAGATATTGATGAGAGAATAGTTAAGCATTGAAGAAAATGACAGACAGTCCTATAGACTTGAATTTTTGACACGTAAGAATACTTGTACTGATCGAGGGCATAAATAATAAGTCATGATGTTTTCATTTGAAAGTCAGCTCTGCCCCTTATAAACACAGTAACCTTGGGAAAGTGATTTATTTTGTACCTCAGTTTCCTCAAGATTAAAGTGGCCATAGTAACAGTACCTTTCTCATGACAGTATATGTGTCAGTATTGTAAAGCAGTTAGAATGATGACAAGGACCTAAGAAAATGGTATGTGTTTGTTGAGTTGTTATTATTGAGAGAACCTATGGGAATGAGCTGAAGTATAGAAAGCTAAGGTCAAAGAGTGGAATGACTGAATAAGTGATCTCAGAAATAAAGCAGTTACTTGCTGTTGAGAAGACACTTGAGGGGTTCCTGAAGTAATGTAGAAAATGATCTTGTTGTTAGAATTAAAGACTGAGCTTTTGGGTTATCTCACCTTTGATGATGTTCATTTTTTTATGTTAATGTCAAGATTTCAAGTTAAAAATTAACACTTTTAGTGGACTGTTAAAGATTTGATGAAAGTAGTTTCTAGATAATAACATCTGTATAGAAAGTTATAAAGTGGAATAGCATGTGACTGAAAAAAAAATAATGGTTGTATGAGTATATAAAGATAGAAGAGAAGTGAATTAGAAATACGGTGAGAGGAGACCATGCCGAACTCATACAATCAAGGGAAAGAACTCTAAACACTAAGAAGACTGAAGAGAATGTGGTATCTCAAGAGTGGAAAAGAGTTGTAGTTAGTATGTGAATGAAAATGTGGATGCAATTAAGTTTGTTAACATTGTAGCTGAATTTTCATATGTCAAATGGAAGACTGGGGAGGACATGGAAAATAATCAGATGGGTACTCCAGATAGTGAAAACACAGCATACACATTTTGATTAGTGATTATAATTGGATTGTTTTGGACTATGTGGTAGTGTAATTTTAATTAGCCAAAATGATACAAGTCTTGCAAGTCTTGAGATGGAAGAGTTTTTAGCATTTAGCAGTTGCCTCAAAAGATTATATTACCCAGAGTGTTGTTTGTTTGTTTGTTTTTTTCTTCTTCCTCCCTCCCTCCCTCCCTCCCTCCCTCCCTCCCTCCCTCCCTCCCTCCCTCCCTCCCTCCCTCCCTCCCTCTCTCTCTCTCTCTCTCTCTCTCTCTCTCTCTCTCTCTCTCTCGGAGGGGAGACCATTTTTCCAAAAGCTTCCATGTAGAAATTAATTCAAGTAAGTGTTTTTCTTCTTTGATATAACAGTAGATGGCAGGAAATATTAGTGATATTCAAACACTAAGTTTGTCTCCAATAGAAACATTAAAATCATTATACTTTGCTTATAAAGTCAACTTTGATTCAGTCACTTTAATGACAAATCTAAACCATGACCACTATATTCTGGGAACAAATTTTAATCTGATTTTGAAAAAAGAACTATCTTGTTATATGTACAAAATGAATTAAATAAGCCTAGGTACCTACTTCCATTTTAGGAAGTAGATTTCCACTGAAAATGTAATAAAAATATAATTGAGAATGCTGTTCTTTGTGATATTTTCAATGTCCCAATTCCTATTAATGATAGCACTTAACTATGATACTCTGCACTGACTACAATACAAAATCTGAATCGTTTGCTTGAGAGACCAATAGGAACTAATGTTATGAGTTGCCAATAATATGTTGTATTATCTTAGATAAAAATACACTGTGTTTCTGCTGCAGAATAAAAGAAGTATGTGCTCCATGTTAAAGAGCTGCATGCTATTTTAAAAATATATAGTAGTACTGCTATTGTTGTTTTTTTTTTAATGTTCAGTCACTGAATCCAGTATTGTAAGTAAACTTCAGTTGCTAAGCAAATGAGAGACCTTCTTCCCTTTTTGTGCATTTCTTTCCATTAAAGTATGTGAAAAATCACAGGGAAAAATGACATAAATCAAATTTTTCAAACAAAACAGGAAAAACTAACCATAATAGCTATTCTCAAAAAATTAGATAATTTCAATTTAAATAAATTTGAGGCACGACTGGCACTTGTAGTAAGTATAGCACATGATTCAATCCCAAATACATGAGCTAAACAATGAATTTTCAATTGCAAAGACACTACTAAATGCAAAGCACTACTAAATGGAAATGTGAGAAAATAAAATATTTCAGTTGCTATACTACATGGAGAATTAAGATTTAAAAAAAAAGTTCTCAAAGAAATGAAAATTTACAGAAGGTTATGGAATGTTCATTTCCTAATTTTTTTTCAAAATAGTAGTCTACAAGAACATGCCTTTATTGCATAAAATTTTACGTTAAAGCCAGAATTGAAACACTGGTTGTTGAATGCATTGACAAAGCCATTTTACATATCAAATATTTAGAAAAAAATGGCCCAAATAAATTATATGATGTTCTTTAATCCAGCCTCTATATGTGATCATTTTTTTATCTTATTGTATTTATATTTAAGTACACACACAGAGTGTTTGTAAAACTACATATTTGCATTATATTTTTAGTTTTTCATGTGCTTACATATTCATATATTTGCATATGTTTAGATGGGATAGAAAAGAGTGTGGAAAATGCACAGCAAATTCTAAACATCAGATAATCAAGAGCAGGTGACAAATGAAGGGAGATTATTATTTTTTAATATCATACATTTTATATGTTTGATTTGATAAAGTGAAAATTACTTTCATAATTCAAAATATAATACAGACTCCAGAATAAACATTGATTCAGGAATCACATTTTTAGGAAACCAATTATCATAGTCAAGTGTATTATGGATAGTATGGTTAGTATTTGTCTATTTCTGACATTGTTTATAAAACTCATAGTTTTAGAGTATTTTCATCAGAATTTGGGGGCATGTTCTGGACTTCCCTTTAGAGTTCCAGACAAGTAGTACAGATACTTAATAATCCAGGAATAAGCAAAATTATGAATCCAAAACATGCATTTGTTTATACATTTATAGCAACTATTCTATAATTGTAGTACTCCTTATTTTAAAAACTGTATCATGATTTCCAAAGGTGATATGTAGGGTCTCTGCGACAATTTTTCTGTTTAATTAATGATTCTGGTCATGTAGGAAAACCAAGAGGTCTAGTAAATTTCTATTATAAATGGTGGACTGAAAATGAGTCACATCTATTTTATTATTACTTACCCTCTTCTAACTCCCACCTCCCACCTTAACCTCCAGTAACCACTAAACTGTTGTCTTTGTCTATGAGTTTTTGCTTGTTTGCTTGTCTTGTCCGTTTGTTGTTTCCAGTTTTGTATCCCACATATGCATGAAATCAGATGATTCTTGACATTTTCTGTCTAACTTATTTCGCTTAGCATGAAAATATCAAGATCCCTCCAAATTGTCACAAATAGCAGTATTTCACTTTTTATAGCTGAGAAATATTCCATTCCATATATGTACCATACACTTTAATCCAATCATCTTTTGAAAAATACTAACATCTTTTTAAAATAACAAGTTAACTCTAAGAACAAAGAAAATTTAATTGATGTGAAATTTAATAAAAATATATGCATATTTATTATCCCATTTGAAGATTTGTCTGATTTATCTAAAACTAAACTTAGACGAGCAATGTATACAGCTTCGGTGCGATTGGAAGTCAAAGCTTTCACATGTTTAATATCTGTGACTGTTCTTAAAAGCAGTCTGGACAATTGACTACTTCTAACTGTGTTGATGTATACAGTATGTCACTGCATTAATTTACTTATTGATATAACATTCATATTTAAATAATAATTTAAATATAAAATAAATATGAAGAGAATAATTACTTCATGGCTATTTAAAACATATTTCCTGAGAATAAACTATGTTCTTACATATGACTGGTACAAATATTAATAATCGTCTTAACTGTTGTAATTTTCCAAGAGTATAAAACAGTAACAGAAATCAATAAAAAGATAACAGGAGTATTTAATATCTCTCTAGGAAAGTACCACAAAATATTTAGGAGATGATAAAAAAATTCATCAAAACTATTATTCTATCACATTTTCTGGAAGGAACAGAAAAGCGTGAAAGATAAATTCTTCAGCAAAATAGAAAAGGGCATCAGAAGGGATCAAGTAGTGCTACAACTGAAGACTTAATGGTGTAAGTCCGTAAGAAAATCGTTAATACCTAATCAATTAAAATTCAATATGTCCAACCCTTCTGTGTCCTTCATTAGCTTTTATGTGTGTATTGTTTGAGTCATTGTTTATCCACGTCTTTAATGAGAGACATTTGTTTTAACTTTATTCAAAAGTCACTAAGTGACTGTCAGCAGGACTTTACATGGAATACGTTGTAGACCTAGTTTATTGGTTTTAGATTTGCTCTGAGTTTAGTTTATGGTGTCTGTCAATTTATTTAGCTAAAGATCTCTAAATGCAAAATCTGTTTACTTATTAGTTGCACAAACATCCCTTTATATGTCACATATAAAATTAGTAAAGGATGGCTCTTTGTACAAAAGCAAAATCAAGGTCATTATATTACTACTCTTTTTAAAGTTAAATTTTAACCATTTCTAATTAGATTAAAAAGGAGAGTGTTAATAACTGTTAGAAGACAACACAATCTGCAAACACATGATTTCAATAATAATTGAAAACATGATAAAATTTTGCTATCGTAAGTTATACTTGTATGTACTAGTGTTTAATAATGAAATATATTTAAAAGCTAGACAGCTGATATAATACAGAAAAAAAATATATTAGAAACTCCATATTTTGTCTATATATATTAAAACATGAAAATATGGGAAAACATAAAGCTTGATATATTAGACAGCTTTATATTCTGTCTTAATAAATTAATATATATTTTGACATTTAAAAATACTGTAGTAGCATGCTCAACCTCACTAACCATCAGAGAAATGCAAATAAAAACCACAGTGAGATACCACCTCACTCCAGTCAAAATGGCTATCATCAATAAATCAACAAACAACAAATGCTGTCGCAGATGTGGAGAAAAGGGAACGCTAGTGCACTGTTGGTGGGATTGCAGATTAGCGCAGCCACTATGGAAAACAGTATGGAGGTATCTCAGGAATCTGAAAATGGAACTACCCTATGATCCAATAATTCCACTCCTAGGCATCTACCCGGAGAAATCCAAAACTCCAATTCAAAAATCAGTATGCACTCCTATGTTTATTGCAGCACTATACACAATAGCTAAGACATGGAAACAATCGAAATGCCCATCGGTAGATGACTGGATTAAGAAGCTGTGGTACATTTATACAATGGAGTATTACACAGCCATAAAGAAGAAAGAAATCTTATCATTTGCAACAACATGGATGGATCTAGAGAACATTATGTTAAGTGAAATAAGTCAGACAGAGAAAGACAAGTACCATATGATCTCACTTATATGCGGAATCTAAAGAAAAGAATATGTGAATGAACTGATCCGAGACAGTTTTGAGGACACAAAGAAAAAACCGAGAGTTGTTAGATGGGTGGGGGCGGGGGGGTTGGGGATAAGGGGAAAGGTGAAGGGATTAGGAAGCAGCTGGTAACCACAAGATGGCCTCAGGGTTTTCTGAAAATTAATTTGGGGAACTTATTCAATAATGTTGTAAAGATTTTGTTGGGTATCCGATGGACATGCGTCCTATTTGGTAGACCACCTCAGAGATAATATGGATGCCTGACCATGGCATTATACACCAGAAGCTAAACATTAATGAATGCCAACTATAATTTTATATATATAATGTGATGGCTAGGTGTGAGGTCAGAGGGATAATGGATGGGGGGAGGGGGATTCACAGTGTGAGGGATATAAATGATGAACGTCTAAGTATTACCTTGTCTTGTACACCTGAAACTAATAAAAAAAAATACTGTAGTAGCTTTCCCTCAAGTGTCAATCATAGAAGATCTAGGCACATAACAGATATTAACATTAAATATTCTTATGAAAATTTCATTATTTTAAACAAATCCTTTACTTCCTTTGACAGGGTTTATAACAGAGTACTCTTTGATCTTATGTATAATAATAATTGAATATACCATGTGCCACAGGAGAGAAACATAATCTTTACAAGTAGTTACCTATTTATTTATAGAGCTTCCTTAACTTTACAAAGAGGAATTAATTCTACTGTCACTAAAAAGAGACAATTCTATTGTTTCAGACACAGATGAAATCCAAACTCTCCAACTTTGTCTAATTAATTGTAATGTCCTCAATTATACACTACCTGTCACTAAATTTTTCTTCAACCTCTTTTCACTAATTGAATATAGTTAGACAAGTTATCAATTTTAATATTACAATACTTTATATGTTGTCATATCCAAATGAAATAGAAAAATAAATTGTATGTCATTTCAAAGTCAAAATATCTAACGTGACATCTCTATTCTTAGAAACAACTGAAAATTAACACATACCATTTGGTCTTTCACATATCTGTGTTGTATAAAACAGCTTAATTAAATGGACTGAAAGTTACTGAATATTTAGAAAGAATAATTTTATGATGTAAATTTAAAGTTAGGCTAAAATAGAGTCATAATGAGGAGCACAGGACAGGGAGTAGTTGCAGAAAGAAGAGGAAAAGGAGGAGAAGAAAGAAGGGCAAGAGTAGGAAAAGGAGAATGAGAAGGAGAGGGAATAGAAAGGATCCATAGGATTGCAAAAATTAGAATAGTCATAGAGATTTTTAAGTATGTGAGAATATTGTCATATTTTGCAAGAAATTTTATATATAAGTAAAAGTCATATTCTAGATAAGGTAAGCTAGATAATTTCTCCAAATATATGACAAATAATTTCTCCAATAGATGCCAAATGATGGTAAGAGTCTAACATACTCTTTTTTTTTTCCCTTTTTTTAAATTAGTTTCAGGTGCACAAAACAATGTAATAGTTAGACATTTATCATTTATATCTCTCACACTGTGTCAACCCCCCTCCCCCCATCCACTATTCCGCTGACATCACACACAGCCATTACATTTCCACTATCTCTATTCCTAATGCTGTACTCCGCTTCTTGTAAATATATACATATATATATGTATATATATATATATATATGTATGCATGTAGTTGTATATACATATATATATATATAAACTTGTAGTTGACATTGTTTTTATTGTTTTTTTTAGTCTAACATAATCTTGACACTGAATCTAAATAATATCTATATTAAAAAAGGAAAACATTAGGCCATACAAAAATAAATACAAAAATAATAAATGATAAATTTAGTTATTTAGCTCAATAATCCATTGAAGTAATAAAATAACAAGCCTCTGTAGAAATCAGAAATTTTTTTCAACACTAGGATGATTACTGTAAGTGATTCATTAATAAATTAAAGGAGAAAAACCATGATAAACTAAATAGATGAAATAAATGTATTTAAAAATATTCAACACACTTTTAATGAAATTATTTTAAAGGAATAAAATAGAATTTATTTAGTTCAATGAAAAGTACTCTATTAAATACAAACACTAAACATTTTCATTAAGCTAAAATTATATACTGGGGTGCCAAAAATGTACATAAGTGGACACTTTGGTCAACATTGCTCAGTTAGTAGTTCGCCATAATCAGAAGTATCTAGATGCTAATGGTAATCACTTTGAGCACCTCTTGTATTTGCAGAAGTCAAATGTGACTTGTATTTATCTTTTATTATCCTTATATATTGAATATTACAATTTTAGTACAATTTTCCTTTCTTAAAATGTGTATAGATATTTTGGCACCCTGTGATTATGTGTGTATATATATATGACACATATTTATAGAGTTAAATGAAAAGCTACTATATACCAAAAAAATAGAAATAAGGGAGAAAAATAAATCAGAATAGCATAATGTACAAATTAGAATTTTATAACTACATGTAACTATGCCTTTAACATAAAAACTGCCTTGCTAGTGATCCAGTAATGTCTCAAAAATAACAGAGTAGCTATTAGATTGATATATGATTGATATCCTATTAATATCTTATCAACATGATTGATATGATTTGAAAAGATCAATACTACATTGTTTCTGTTCATGAGCACCTAAGTACTTACTGCTAATTTTGATATGAATTTTCTATTTTTAACAAAAGTGAAATGTGCATTCTATAACCATCAACATTATCATCATCATGACATATTAAGAAATAAAATTAACTGCACTTTGATTATCTCTAAGCCTGTTCTTCTATGTGTTAAATGTTTTTATGGTAAATATTTGAAATCCTATTCTTTTTCAGCTTCTTATTTTAGGTAAGTATACCTTCAGATCCCCCATAATCGATCCATTACAATGTATTGTCAAAGTAATTTAATAAATATTACTTCAATGCATTCTTTCTTTGCAGAAATATATGAATGCTTTTCTGAATTTTAGTGATCTCTTGCCTGAATTAATGCAATAGCTTCCTAATTGGACTCCTACACCTCTCCTGTCCTCTTCAATATGTATTCAGTAATTAAGACAGAGCATCATAGTATCACACTCAAGATCTTCAAATAGGTAGAGTTTTAAGTAACACATAAAGTTCTGTTGTTTACTGTATTTTTATGGTATTTGAAATATGTCACAATTTTTATAAAAGTAATAAAATAAGATGATTAGAGGATAATAGAAATGACTCCAAAATCAAGTGTAAAAACTAAGAATAACCTAAGCCAAAACAACTTTATTTGAACTCAAGTTGTTGAACTGAATTATTTCTTAAGTTTCAGTGTCAAAACAATCTATAAATGCTTGACAGAGAGATAATGAAAATCTAGTCCTCTAGAGAACTTTAAGGTTAATTTTAAGTGGAAATTATTTACACCAGGTATATAGTAAATATTCCCTATGAGCATTTTAAATGTTTTTGGAAATGTAGTCGTACTGTATGTTGTTATAACTTTATTAATATAAACTCTGATTATATATTATCAGTGTATGTCCTCCTTTCTTTCTACTTTCTCTCATAATTCCCAGCATAGAAACAATGAAATAAATGTCATGGCACACTATTAAAATAGTGGTGTATAATCAAACTATAAAATATCATTATAGTAAATCTTTCTTCCTGTTTTTGCAGAGTTGATGGATTGGGGGATGTGGTATGCTGAATAATGGCCCCAGAAAGATATCCATGCCCTAATCCCTAGAATCTCTGAATGTTACCTTAGAAAATATAGCATAAAAGGACACTGTAGGTATAATTTGCATAAAGATCTTGAGATGGGGAGAGTGTACTGGGTTATCTGGGTGGTTCCTAAACGCAATCACGTATATCCTCACAAGGGAGAGATGGAGGGAGATGATTTGAAAGATGATACAGAAAGCAGTTTAGCTGTGGAGTGAGAGATTAGAGTGATGGGGCCACACGTAAATGACTCATGGCAGTCACCATAAGCGGAAGAATCAAGGACCTAGATCCTCCTCTAGATCCTCTAGGGGGAGTGCAGCCCTTCTGACACCTTGATCTCAATCCAGTAAAATTGATTTTGGAATTTTGGCCTCCAGAACTGAAACAGAATAAATTTCTGTTTTTCTAATCCACCCAGTTTGTGGTAATTTGTTACAGCTGTCATAGGAAAATAACACAGGAAAGTAACACAGAAGTAAATTGTTGCTGTCTTATTAGTTAATTTTCTTAACTTTCCTCAGCTTTTCAATAGTATCAAAATGGCTTTAAATCATACATCTCATTTATTATTTACTTATCTCCTCCCCTCTGATGCACATCTTTTCATAATGTAATATCAATACACATTTCTTTTTTTAATGCATAAAGATTTTTTAATTAAATTTATTGGGGTGAGGACCTGTTTATACATTTCTCTGAAGATGACCTACAGATGGCCAATAGACATATGAAAAGATGCTAAATATCACTAATCATCAGAGAAATGTAAATAAAATCTACAATGAGATACCATCTCATATCTGTTAGAATGGCTATCATCAACAAGACAAATAAGTGTTGGAGAGGCTGTGGAGAAAAAGGAACCCTCATACACTGTTGATGGGAATGCAGATTGGTGCAGCCGTTATGGAAGGCAGTGTGGAGGTTCTTCAAAAAATTACGAATAGAATTACCATATGACCCAGAATTACCATATGACCTGGGTATCTACCAAAAAAATCTGAAAATATTTATCTGTAAAGACATATGTGCTCCAATGTTCATTGCAGCTTTATTTATGGTGATCAACATAAATTATAATGCAAAATAAATACCAAATACTTGGTGTATAAGTGAATCATGTGTTTCCATTGTTCTTAAAATTATTTTTAAAATTAATAATTGAAGTTGCATGTTGCAACACCTATTGTAGTTAGAATGTTGTAGTTAGATATCCTAATAGTGATAATAAAATAAAACAAATAATTTCTGCTTTAATCATAAATATATCTTTATTTTGTCTTGTATTTAAAATATTTTCAGGGTCTCTTTCTAGCAATTACATACTAGACTGTTTGAGATGAATCCTCCTGCTGACATTAACCATAAAACCAAAGCATTTTCATTAATTTGAAAGCATAACAGAGTCAATAAGGTAATTAGGATTTTTAATGTAAAAAATCCAAGAAAAAAGAGAAACCAAAAGAGGTTATCAAAGAATTTGATATTTCTGCTTGGGCAATTTGATGATTCTAAGAGTTGAGAAACAAAGAAGTGAACAGGCTTTTTTTTTTTTTTCCCCCCCAGAATGAAAGGGTTGGGGATAAAAATGGGTTTCAAGTGTGCTAGCTTGAAAGTCCTAATGAATACTCCTGGCATTCAGGACTATACCTTACAAAGAATGTTAACCAGACTATATAGTGACTGAAGCTCAGTATTGGATCATTCTAATCCGTGAATTGATTATGATGGTCTGGTTTAGTAGTATAGTTAGTCCACTGCTAGCCAGAAAGAAATGTGAACTCCATCAGCAATATAAAAACAAACAACGCCCCCATCATTCAAAATCACACATAAATCCCACATTATTTTCATATATTTGACATTAATTAAATATTTTCTTAAAATATTTATATATTTTAAGAAAGACTTTATCTCAATAAACTAGAAATAGAAGGAAACTTCCTCAAACTAATAGGCATTTAAAAAATTCTTACAGATAACATTATAGTTAATAATGAAAGATAAGATGCTTTCCTAAAATCAAAAATACTTAATGGATGGCTGAACTAACCACATTTACTAAACATTATGTGGAGTCCCTCGCCAGTGTAATAAGGCAAAAAAGCACAAGTACAATCTATGCAGATTGAAAAAAAAGATCAACATTTGTTTACAAATTATGTAATTGTCTACATAGAAAATCCTAAAGAATCTATAAAATTGAAGCTAGAAGTAACTGCATTTATTAAAGAAACAGCACAAGATCAATAAGCAAAATCAGCTATTTTTTTATAAAATAGTAAAAAACATGGAAATTAAAATATAAATATATACACAACTTACCATAGAAAAGAAACATGAAATGTTAAGGGTAAATCAAACAAAATATTTGAAGACTTACAGGGCAAAAACTACAAAATACAACATTGCTGAAAAAGTTAAAGAAGATCTAAATAAATGGAGAAATATATGCATGGATCATAATATTCAATATAGTTTGAGGTCAACTCTTTCCAAATTGATCTATAGACTTAACATAATGCCAATGTCCCAGGAGACATTTTTAGAGCTATTGATAAGTTGATTCCCAAATTTATATGTGAAAGCAAAGGACGTAAAATACCCAGAACAATTGGAACAATAAGAAAAAATTTGGAGACCAACCCTAATTAATTCATGTCTTATTATAAAATTAAAACAATTAAAGAGAGTGCTGTATTGGTATATAGACATGTATAACAATGAAAAAGATAGACAATACAGACATAGATCTATACATTTATGGTCAATTAGTTTTCAATGTAAATGGCAAGATAAAATTCAAGGAGAAATGACATTTCAACAAATGGTGTTTATAGCACATTAATTCAAAATAATCCCAAACTAGAAACAACTCTAATGTCCATCAACTGGAGAATGAAAGAACAATGTGTGGCAAATCAAAGCATGAATACATTTCTTATCAATAAGAGAAAAAAAGCTGCTAATAAATACAAGGATATGAGTAAATGTTATTTTAAAATTATATTAAGTGAAAAAGGCTACAGAATAAAAGGCTACATAAGGCATAATTTCAAATACTGACATAAGAAAGGGAAAATTACAGAAACAGAGATCAAGGCTGGGGTGTTGAAAGGAACTCAGAACAAAGGGACATAAGAGAATTTGCTGCTACAATGTCAATACTCTATATCTTGATTTTTGTGGCCCGTTTATTGAAATTCATCAAATTCTACACATAAAAGGTTTAATGTTATTGTATGTTATTTATATCTCATTGGATCTCACTTAAATACAAAAAAAAAAATGCTGCTAAAAATATTTAAAAGGGACGCCAAAACCTATAAGAAATATTTGCAATATTAAAAGGCTTTCATCTGGTATGTATAAAAAACGTGTTAAAAAAAACGTTTTCATCTGGTATGTATAAAAAACTAAATAATAAGAAGAAAACTATATTAGAAAAAGAAGAATGAAAGAAACTATCATTAAAAAGGAGGCAAAATGAAATCAAATTTAACCCAGACACATTTTAAAGAATTTAATAAATGTTGTAATATCAGACTTTAATAAAATAGAAAATAAATAGAAACTAATATGCAAATATCTCTTTGAATGACTAATGAGAATGACAATTCTAAGATAATATTAATAAAAAATATAAAAGTATCGAAGTTATCGTGAAGCAACAGTAAGAGAAAACAGACAGACATAGTTACAAGAAAGAAACTGCACACCATTTACATATATTAAATCCATATATGATTTATTATTTAAAAATGGTAATGGTCTTTATCATTTGGATGAAATCTACAGATTTCTAGAAAAATCAATTGCAAAGCTGACATGAAGAAACATTAAATCAAAATATCCCTGTCTATTTAAATTAAAAATTCAATTAGTATTTGTTCACAGAAATTTCCCAAGCCACGCAATTTTTATGAGGATCAGTATTATTTGTAAATTGTTAGTTAACTCTTCCAGAAACATAAAAAGAGAGGCCCCTTCTAATAGTGTTGTATGAATTCAGTATAATATTTTTTCTAAACACTGACAAGGACTTTATAAAAAGTGAAAAGTTTCAGGAAAATTATTCTCATTAACATAGATGAATGTCGCTAAACAAAATGTAGCAAATTATATGTAGCATTTTCAAATAGAATTATGACAATGGTTGTTCAGTCTACAATATATTTTATATTTGAAAAATTAATCAATATAATTCACCCCAATAAAAATGAAAAATATAAGGTCATTTAATACATGCAGAAAAGCATTTGATGATATTTAATATCTATATATATTAAAAACTCATAGCAAAACAAAATTGGAGGAAACTTTTTTTTTCTTTTTTTTTTTTTAATGTATAGTCCTTCCTCCAGAAGGTGGAGCTTAATTACCCTCATTTTTTTTTTTGTTAATTTATTAGTTTCAGGTGTACAAAACAAGGTAATACTTAGACGTTCATCATTTATATCCCTCACACTGTGAACCCCCTTCCCCCCATCCACTATCCCTCCGACCTCACACCCAGCCATCACATTATATATATAAAATTATAGTTGGCATTCATTAATGTTTAGCTTCTGGTGTACAATGCCATGATCAGGCATCCACATTATCTCTGAGGTGGTCTCCCATATAGGACGCATGTCCATCGGATACCCAACAAAATCTTTACGACATTATTGAATAAGTTCCCCAAATTAATTTTCAAAAAACCCTGAGGCCATCTTGTGGTTACCAGCTGCTTCCTACTCCCTTCACCTTTCCCCTTATCCCTACCCCCTCCCGCCCATCTAACAACTCTCGTTTTTTTCTTTGTGTCCCCAAAACTGTTTCTGATTAGTTCATTCACATATTCTTTTCTTTAGATTCCGCATATAAGTGAGATCATATGGTACTTGTCTTTCTCTTTCTGACTTATTTCACTTAACATAATGTTCTCTAGATCCATCCATGTTGTTGCAAATGATAAGATTTCTTTCTTCTTTATGGCTGCGTAATACTCCATTGTATAAATGTACCACAGCTTCTTAATCCAGTCATCTACCGATGGGCATTTCGGTTGTTTCCATATCTTGGCTATTGTGTAAAGTGCTGCAATAAACATAGGAGTGCATACTGATTTTTGAATTGGAGTAACTTCTGATAAATGGTTTCTACAAAGAGGAATCACTTCTAACACTATACTATCTAATAACGAAAAGCTGAAGTATTTTCTTCTGAAAATACAATGAACCAAAATGGACTGCCACCACCCATTCTATCCCACATTGCAATAACTCCTAGTCAATTTCTTATGACAGGAAAAATACATAAAAAATATGTTAATGGACTAAATAAAATTGTAAATATTCTCAGATAATATAATAGTATAAAGAGAAACGCAAAATAGGTATAATGGTATAAAAATGTAATGTGAATATTTCCATGTGTCTAAACAGTTAAGGTGTTGTGTTCTTTTTATTGTTATCATTATCATTATTATTAAAAGTTTCAGGTGTACAAAGCAACATAATAGTTAGACATTTATACCTCTCACAAAGTGATAATCCCCCTCCCGCAAACTACTACCCCTCTGACATCTTATATAACTGTTATGATACCATTGACTATCTTCCTTATGCTATACTCCCTCTCCCGTGAATATATATATACATGAATAATTACATAATATTATAATTATATATAATTATATATGTATATATACATATGTGTATGTATATATGTATTATACATATATATGTATATATATATGCACTGTACACCTGCAGTTGAAATAGAATAATACTGTATGTGAGCTATAGTATTATTCTATTTCAACTGCAGGTGTACAGTGCATTGGTCAGGCATCTACAGTCTATGAAGTGGTCCCCTTGATAAATCCAGGGCCCATCTCACACCTTACATAATCTTTACAACATTGATTATATTCCCTGTATTTCATATCACCATGACTATATTGTGTCTACTAATTTGCACTTTCTAATCCCTTCATCTTCTCCCCCATTCCCACTCCCCTCCCATCTAGCAACCAACAGTTTTATTTTTCCTATCTGTGTATTTCTGTTTTATTTGCTCATTTATTCTGTTCTTTAGATTTTACATATAAGTGAGATCATATAGTATTTGTCCCTCTCAGTCTGACTAATTTCACTTAGCATAATATTCTCAAGGTCCATCCATGTTGTTGCATATGGTAAGATTGCATTCTTTTTTATGGCTGAGTTATACTCCGTTGTATAAATGTACCACACTTTCTTTAACCAATCATCTATTGGGCATTTTGTTTCCATATCTTGGCTATTGTGAACAGCGCTGCAATAAGCATAGGGGTGCATACATTTTTTTGAATTAATGTTTTCTATTATGACCCAGCGATTTCACTCTTGGGTATCTATCCAAAGTTGTTGATTTAGAAGAAAATAATTCTTGTACCTGGTTTAAGAGACAAGCCTAGGAAGTAAAAAGGGCATCTGGAAAGATAACAGAGATTCATCTCCCCACTGTATGTGTTTACATTTAAAAGGAGGTTGAAACCCAGAGCCATTCCTGTACATTCCAGAGTTGTAAATTAGGGAACTTCCCTTTATATTCCTGGAGGAGATTCCTTTGCATTAGGGAAATTAGATTTCTCTTCTTCTCTCGTGAGGAGAGGTAAGAGTTCTGTATAGGAATTTCTATAAAAACTCTCAGATGCATATTTTCAGGATCCCTGAGAGTTAGTATCAGAAACCCATTTTTGCATGTTCAGTATTAACCATCTGGCTCTCATTGGGTTGCCTTAAAGGGAGAGGGAAATAAGGCTAGGAACTAATGAGATTATTACTACAAGTAATAATAAGCCTCACTACATATCCAAAAATCTCATATTTGTTTTTAGGATAACAAATAAAAATAGATATTAAGAATGTATCTAATAGAAACATTAAATTATAATTGAATTTAGCAAGTTTTCTGTTAAATATATAAGAAAATATTTTAAAATGCATTTCTAACAATATTTTTACACACTTAATAGAATTGGTAAAAAAAAAAAAAAAGAAAAAAAGAAAATACCAATTGCTGGTTCAGATGTGGAGCAACAAGAACTCTCATTCACTGCTGGTGGGGATGCAAAATGGTAGAGCCACTTTGGAAGAACATATGTCAGTTACTAGCAAAGTTAAACAGTCTTGCAATACAACCCAGCAATCACATGCCTTTATAGTCACACAAGTCATTTGAAAACTCATGTTGACACAAAAACCTGCACGTGAATGTTTACCACAGTTTTATTTATAATCACCCAAACCTTGAAGCAACAAAGATGCTCTCTCTAGAGAGCAAATTCACACTACAGAATAAAAAGAAGCTATCAAGCAATGAAAAAACATGGATGAATCTTAAATTCATATTGCTAAGTGAAAGATGCCAGTCTGAAAATAATACATATTGTATGATTGCAGTTATATGATATTCTGAAAAAAGCAAAACTATAGTGATAACAAAATGATTAATGATTGCCAGGAATTTAGGTAGAAAAAACAAAGGTTAATACATATATTATAAAGATCTCTCACAAATCAGTAAAGATAAAACATTCAATAAAGAATTAGGACTTGTGTGGCACTTGACAAAAGAGGATATGCAAATGACTAACAGGCATATGAAAAGATTATCAATCTAATTAATCATCAGGGAGATATATATTAAACTTAACAACTGATACCACTACATATTCACCAGGTAGTTAAAATTATATAGACTGAAAATATCAAGGGTGGCAATGTGGAACAATGGTGACTCCATAGAGTGTGAATGTGAAAGGGTATAATTCTTTACAAAATGTTATGGTATCATTTACCAAGGTTGAACATACCATGTTCTGGGACCCAGAATTCCATTTCTTGTTTATACCTCCCAAATTGTGCACATTAATCAACAAAAGACATATATGTACTAGTATGCTCATAATAGCATTATTGTTATAGTGAATATCTAGAGAAAAAAACAAAAAAACTAAATGTTCAAAATAGTAGAACCGCTAAATAAAATGTGTTATGTTCCCAGAATATTATTCTTTACAGTACCAGATAGTATGAAAGTAAACTAAAAATTGTCATATATATCTATTAAATGGATCCGTGAACATCATGCTAAGTGATAGAAGAGACAGCCATAAAAAAAACAGTCTGCACTGTTCCATTTGTATAATATTTAAAAAGAGTCACAAGTATACACTGACATCAAAGTGTTTGGTAAATGGTTGCTTTTAATCGATTAATGATCAATGTTTGATTATTAATGAAGCAAACACATATTATTTAAATTTCCCAATCCAATTTTCGCTGAATGTATAGTAATGCTGTAGGTGATACATAAGGAATTAATTCAGAACTTTAGGTAATAATTTGGATTTATATATTCCAATACAGACTTGGGAAATAAAATAAGGAAACTGCTTAAGTATCATCCAAAACAATGACCAGGAGTGAGACTGATTTTCCCTAAACTTCCCACTGAACAGCAAACAAGCAGAGAAAACACCAGATTTGAATATAGGTGAGTGGGTACAGTTCTTGAATACCCCATAGCTTCTCAAAACAAGAAAAAAAGGCTTCAAGTTTGTTAGTCACTTCAGGTGCACACAGGGAGAAATCTACAGAGAAATTCAGATAAAATAGCAAGCTACACCGTCTACTATCAGGCGGCACCTAGTATTTACTTGCTACTGGTCGAGTGGCACAGACCTCCAAACTTATGAATTCTGCTTTCTGCTTTTACCATCAAACCTAAAACAGAAGTAACAGTAATCTACTACACTTATTATTTTACAATACAAGCAAGTCAAACAGATAATGCTGGCAGTGGTAGAGTAATGTCAGAGGGTATTCCACATTGTGGATTCATTAAGGAGATATTCAGGAAATAGAATAAAAATGTCTTTCTAATTATTAAGTAGTCAGTGCAAAGGTAAAGCAGCGATCATTTGTGAAGGTCAAGTTTCTGGTCTGTATAAAGTGCAGATGGTTTCACTAAAGTAATAAGGACAGGAAGGAAAGAAGGCTTAAAAAAATGAAGTTAAGGAGAAGCCAAATTTAATTTCAGAATGTTAAGTTTCACCTTCTAGAGAAATACCTAACTGTATGCTGACAAAGACTTATGTTTGCCTCACAGTGAAATTATGTTCAATGTAGATTATTTATTTATGTTACAGGTATCTAATATTTCGCTTGGTAAATAAGAGGTAGAAGAAGTGTCATTGGTTCTCTCAGACCAAATTTTTTTTTATTTGCTTTAACATTTACTATGTCATTCTCAACATAATTATGAACTTTATTGTATATATCACATATTTATATAAAAATTTGTATTTTACCTTGAGCTCATTATATTATTTGATTAACTAAAAATGAAATCTAAAAAATACAATTCATAGTTTTTATATTTTTATAAAGCTCTGGTTGATCTAAAAATGTATTAATCTTCATACTGATAATGACACACACAACCCACCCAAAAATATACTTTTACATATATTTTCTTGTGAAATATGGTCAAAGTGTTAAAATGTAGCTTGCATAAGCTGAAGTTATTTTTTGGCAGGAAAAACGTGCCATACACACCACACACACACACACACACACATACACACACACACACACAAACTTACGCAATGTCTGTCAATTAAGTTTTCAAACTTGTTGCAACAATCTTGCAAATCTTTTTTGCTTTCAGTGGGATTATTATGAATTCATGCCAACTGGACAAACAGTTAACCAAGTTTACTGTTTGGAAGTGCTGAAAAGGCTGCATGTACAAGTTAAATGACCTAAACTTTTTGCCAACAATTTATGCCTCTTGTATCACGAAAATGCACCAGCTCACATGGCACTGTCTGTGAAGAAGTTTTTAGCCAGTAAATAGATAAATGTATCGGAACACCCGCCCCACTCACCTGATCTGGCCCCCAATGACTTCTTTTGTTAGCCAAAGATAAAGGAAATATTGAAAGGAAGACGTTTGGATCACATTCAGGACATCAAGTGTAATACGATGATAGCTCTGATGGCCATTCCAGAAAAAGAGTTCCAAAATTACTTCTAAGAGTGGACTAGGCACTGGTATCGATGCATAGCGTCCCAAGGGGAGCACTTTGTAGGTGACCGTAGTGATATTTAGCAATGAGTTTTGTAGCACTTTTTCTAAGATGAGTTTGTGAACTTAATTGTCTGAACTAGTGTGTGCACGTGCACGGATGTGCATGTGTGGATGTGTTTATAGTATAAAGCATTCTAGGTTTTAACAATATTGACCTTTACATTGGTATACTAAGTATTTACATTCAGCTCCAGATATGGCAGTTATTACAGAACTATTTAAATATTCATCAGAGATTATATTTTATTGGAGAACTTCTTTCTTCATCTTGTCTTTATAAAAGGCATTTAACTCATACTTATTATGGTTTTCACTCTATGCTTTTATGATTAGAATAATACATAATATTCCCTGTCCTCAAAAATTTACAGAAAAGCTACAAATAAGTAAAACATGATATGTAAAACATGATATGTAAAACATGATATGTAAAATGTGTTATATTGCATGCATTCTTGGGAATATGGGGTAACAGAGGAGGAAGAGACAACACAATGTATGTGTTGAAATCTCAGAGGCTCTTGAAGATAAGAGGAATTTGTTTTAGAAATAAAAGAATGAAAGAGCGTTACTGACAGAGAGAGTAACACATGTGGTCACCAGAAGAAAAGATAGAGAGTGGTGCATTCGGAGAGTAGTAGTCTGCAAATTTAACACAAAGTAACAGTAGTGTATAAAAACTAAAAAGATAAGCATGGGCAAGTTTTTAAAGGAATGCTTATATATCTGTGCACATTAAAATGTTTGGAACTTTTATGGATGTTAACAGATGATTAAATACTATTTGATAAACAAGTGGAATGGAGATATTTGCATTTTAGAACCATTTTTATGTCTTCACTAAGAAGTGTGTATATATATATATATATATATATTTATTAAATATAAATATTATGTTAAATATATATAATATTAAATAACTATCTAATATTAAATATATATTATAAATAAATATATTTATTTATATATGGTGGGACAAAAGAAAAGCAGCAGTAAGAAGAGTTTGAAGTGGTTATAAGAAGCCAAGTAAAAAATGGTAATGGTGATGGAAATAAATAAATGGCAAGAGGTGTGTACAAAAGTGAATGCATTTAACAAATAATTAGAATATGTAATCAATTGAATTTGATAATTGATGTGTTGTCTATGTCATGATAGATGCAGTTGTGAATAGTGAGACTTAAACTTCCAGTTTGTGTAACTGTGGATACAATAGGCATTCTCTGAGTTAGGAGGCACAAAAATAAAAAAATTAAAAAATAGGAATAAAATAAAATAAAGTTAGCAGGGAGAAGATAAGATCAGTTTGGGGTCTGTTAAGTTGGAGTTTCTCGGGAACTGCTCAAATGTATTTCTTTAGTGGGCAGTTTATTTTATGGTTTTAGGTTAAGGAACATAAGTATTGACTACAAATAAAGATATGAGAAAAATCAAACAAACAGACAATAACTGAAGAAATGTATATGATCATCACCTAGGAATGATGTTCAAAGTCAAAGTCAAACCTCAAAGAAGAGGTTTAATTAAAAGCTAAAAGGAAAATCAATGGAAGAGAAGTGCCCCGAAGAGAAAGAAAATTGTAGGGTGGTCAGAATAGAACTAGAGGAAACATGGAAAATATCCAGAAAGGAAGAGTGGGCAACTATCAGCAATAAAAAATAATAAGAAAAATAAAATGGTTGAAAATTTTCCATTAGGTTATAATTGTTACGTTCTTTGGTAATTATATCAATACTAGTTTCAGCCGAATCATTCAGATAGAAACCAGACTGCAATATAATGAGAAATAACAGAGAAGGAAGAAATTTGAAAGAAAATTATAGATTCCATTTACATGAAGGTTACTGAAAAAGGGAGGAAATGGATAACAGTAAGTAGAGCTGTCACAAGGCCAAGTATTTTTCTAAGGTGCAAGATGCCTTAACAACTTGTGTTTAAATTCTCATGTAAAAATAAAGTAGAACAAAAGAAATGAAAATAAAAAAGTGTGATTAATAGTGTAAGATGTATTAGGTTATTTTTACATACTATGTGTTCTGGGGACCAGATGCATAGGCATTATCTTGAAGCTCATTAAATATACAGAACCTGAGGTTTCACCCAAGGTCTATATTCTTAGCAAGATCCCCAGTAATTTGTATGAACACTAAAGTTTCATAAGCATTATTTAAGGTCTTCAAAACCTGCTTAAGTCAACTCATTGAACCATTCATCTTAAGTAGGAAAATTGGTACAATTTCTATATTTATAGGAAAGGAGACACAGGTGTGAATGTTGTTACAAATGCAGATGGAGATGAAAAAGTTGAGGTGTTTCCTATTTCATCATTTATATCACCTTAGTCATTTGCCAAATGCGAAGAAAAAAAAAAAGGTGTGGCAGAGTTTTAGTATTTAGAGTGGAGGGACTTTCTAATGCCTGATGAGGAGTAAATGTGAGAAGACATTAGAGAAATATTACTATTTTAAGACAATTTTGAGGGATCAGTTAAAATTGGACACCAGAAATTTGTGTTGACACTAATCTGTATGAGCTATTTTCTCTCACAGTACCAGGAGGAATTGCATTAAGAGAAAGTAGGTAAATAATTATAATTGTTTAGAGTTGGGAGATAGATAGATAGATATTATATATAATATATATTTGAGCACATTTGTAAAACAATCACTGAAGATATAGAAAATAGTCTAACTAAAGAAAGAAATGAAGACACAAAGTGATTGAATTGAGATTAATGACCGAAATCAAGGAGCTAGAGGTTGAAGAACAGTATAAGTAACACAATTAGACAACTGGCATAATCAGAAATAATAGTCTAAGGATGAAGAATTTGAGCTACTGTTTCAGAGTAGAGCATTTATGAATAATGTCACAGTATAGTTTATGATTAGGAGAATGAGTTCCTGAAGTCCACTGACACTGAATACCACTAGTGTTGAAAATATCAAGGCATGACGAAGTAACCACTTGAGCTAAAGCTGACCCAACATAATCAATCATGTTGTAAAGATTTTGTAGGGTAGCTGATGGACACGTGTCCCATTTGGGAGACCACCTCAGGGAAGATGTAGATGCTTGATCAATGTACCGTACACCTGAAGCTGAACAATAATGAATGCCAACTACAATTTTATATATATAATGTGATGGCTCGGTGCGATGTCAGAGGGATAGTGGAAGGGGGAATGGGGGAGGGGGGTTCACGGTGTGAGGGATATAAATGATGAACGTCTAAGTATTACCTTGTCTTGTGCACCTGAAATTAATTAAAAAAAGAAAAAGAAAAAGAAAAAAAATATATCAATGAAATGAGAGATTAGGATGTTGACCGGTTTATCCACTTGACTTTTGAAATCAATGTAAATAAGTTGTCTCTAAGTAGAAAGGAAGACAGTGCATGAAGTACAAAGTTCTTTAATAAATAAGTGGCAAGAACAAGAGGATAGTAGAGAGGTGCATTATGACTTCCATGGGCCCTGTGCATTTTTGTCTCCAGGAGCCCCTTCCTCCATTAAAAAATAGGTACAATTTATACTTTATAGCTTTAATACTTCGATGACAAATATATTAAGATTTCATATAGTGATATTTTTTCAACCTAAAATTTCATTTATGTTTTCGTCTGATTGTAATGGAAATTAAAACATTTCTGTGATTCCCTAAAATTACTGCAGGTCCTAGCCACTTTGCCTAATGAATAAGTTTGCCCTGAACAATCATGTGTCTATGAAATAAATTATTTCATCTGTTTAATGAAAAAATATATACATAATAGGAGGTTGAAATTGTTTGTCAGTTTTATTATTCTTTGCTTATATGAGTATTCATTACATTCCTTATCAATCAAAAAATAAATTTAATTTACTTAGTAAAAAGTTATTTGGATTTGGAACAATGATTATAGAAATTTCCACCTCTTTCTGGATACAAGCAACAGACAGGAAAAAATAAATAAAGTAACAATTTTCAAAACACTGGACAGAAGGTACCAAAGACTGTGATCTCTTAGAGATAGGAAACAAATTAGCTGAGCAATGTGTTTGTCCCAGCTAATTATCTTGAGAGAAGTTTCAGTCCGTGGTTCAAGGTGGAGGAATTTATGCAATACCTGGTGGAATCCTGGAGATGGGGAGAGAGATCTGAGAGTCTGCGGTCCCAGGCAACGAAGTGTAATATCAAGAGGAAAAGCAAACTACATTCCAAAATGTTAGTGGCAATAATGTCTGGCACTTAGAGCTAAAAATAAATTCTGATCAGAGAATACTGGATGGAGTACACAGAGGAATGTCTTACCTCAGGAGTGAAAAATGCCTACTCGCAATCTTAGACTGAGTGTGGCCCAAGTCACACCTACCAAGTATTAAAAGCAAGACCTAGAAGCATCAAACCGTTTCCGAGTACCTTAACTACATTGCAGAAAAAAAACACTCAAGAAGCTTAAAAATGATCCAGTACATAGGAAAGTCATATTCACAAAGTTTGGCATCCAATAAAATCTATCAGGCATGCAAAGAAGTAGGAAAAAGAACACATAAGAGGAGAAATAGGAATCAATCAAATTCAACACTGAACTTATGAGACAAGGCTATTAAATCACTTATTAGGACTTTATTCCCTATGTCAAAATGTTGATTAGAAATAGAAAATGTACAAAATTCCTGAATCAAACTTCAACAGTTGAAATATATATTGCATGAGGGCAAACATTCACTAGATGAGTGGAACTTCCAGAATTTTAGCGTATCTTTTCCTTAATAGCAACAGTAAACTGGAGAAAACATTCAAAACAACCACTGCTGGAACCTAGAAATTGAACAAAAGTATACAGTATGCAACAAACTGAGTGGTATTTATTCAAGGAATACTTCTGGAAGCTTCCAGATTCCTGTTCCCCATGTAAGGATCTTGGAAGTTACCATGTTACCCTAACAAGTGAAGGACAAATCAGATTGAAAAATCAGCAAATCTTCTTGGATCCTAAGGGAAAGAGGGACACAGGGCAAACTGCTGCCCCCAAGATGGAAAGACAGACAGTGAATACCGGGACTTATAGCGCAGAGGCTCACCTCTGGAACCAGCACTGGGAATTGCAATTGATGAATTGCTGGAGGCTCAGCATGGACAAGTTTGAAAGTTAAAAACTCCAGGGGGATTAAGTCCCCCACAATATTGTGAAATTTACCTCCAGCAGCATCACCAGTATCCCACACAATATTGGAGAAAAATCCTCTCATGTTTTAGTCAGTGTGAGGTCAAAAGGGATACTATTGAACGTTAGGGAAAACAGTGGGACCCCATGACATTTTCGCCAGGGTCTGCTGCCATTCACCCACTGCACATAACTGCACAGTAGTCATGCTAGGGCTGTGCAGCCCATGAGCATGTGCAGTTCTGCTGCTTGATGGGCTGGCCTGACTGAGAGAAGAACAGGAAATTCACCATGGCCAGATGAATTGTCAAAAACATGGGCAATCCCAGAGCAAACAATCAGGGAAGGCCAACATCCCTCTGTCTCTAATTATGATACTCATCAGGTCAAGTACTTGTAAATGTAAAAGCAAACACTTAAGCAAGCCATAAAAATATAATAGCGGGATCTGGATAATGAGACAGACACAGCAGACCTTGATAAGCTCTGAGACAGCTCTAGAGATCTGCAAGTTTGAGCACACGTTCCAGGTGGCACACATATGCTCAGGAGAAGCTGGAGAGGGCTCCAGCTACCTGTAAGTCACTGGATGAACAAAAAGCCTTGCAGGAGCAGAAAGTAAAAGCTGGGGCAGACTTCCAAATTGTCTGAACTTTAAATGGGTTCGCCAAACCACACACAGAGCCGTTACAAAGAATGGAAGGAAGTCTTATTGGCTCAGTGTTCTTCAGCACAATCTCTAACCAGTCATTAGCCAGTTACTAAGTTATGGTGCCTCAGGGGTGGGCTTGGGAAGCCAGCCTTAAAAATAAAAATATGAATTCAAAACAAAAAGAGACATTCAGCAACATCATTGGCCTCACACTGTAGGACAACTCACTGAAAAACTTAACAAACACACAAATACCAAGAGCAACTCCCAGCAGCATCACAATTCAGAATTGCTTCAACATATTACCTAAAATGTCCAGGTTTCACCACCACCATGAACAGCAAAACTATAAGACAGGCAGAGACAGGAAAGTGACCCACACAGAGGAGAGAGCAGCAACCAATGAAACTGCCTCTGCAGGGGCCCTTGCTAAGGTTGAACTTAGCAAGTGAAGATTTCAAGGAATCTATTATAAATGCATTCATAGAGCTAAAGAAAATCATGCTTAGAAAGGCAAATTCAAATATGACAACAAAGACTCAATAACTACAGAATAAGAAGATACAAATTTTTAAAAAGTGCCAAATAGAAATTATGGTATTAAAATTACAATATTAACAGAAATGACAAAAAAAGTCACTAAAGGAGCTCAAAAGAAGACATGAACTGCAGACAGAATAACCACTAACTTAAATATATACTGATAGAAATGTTCAATCTGAAAATAGAAAAGAAAAAAGAATGAAGAAAAATAAAGAATAATTGAAAATGGCTGAAAACTTCCAAACTTTAATATTGTTTTAAAGAAGGAATGCCTTTTGACGAAGATCAACCTCCTCGTCAACTTGTTGCTACTAGACATACAACTAGAGTCAATTGCAGTGTGGTCCAGAGAAACAAGCCCAAATTTCTACATTAGAGACAGCTTATGCTGCAAAAAATTGGAGCATTTAGTTAACTAATATCTGCAGAAACCTGGGTATACTTCATGAATGAATTCTAAGAATGTTAGTCTAAGAATAATGTTAATGTAACATTAGAATAGGTTGAATAGATTGATTTAATGATTTTGGACTTAAAAGGCTAGCTTGCATAGTTGGAAGTAACTCAAACACTTTGAAACATTGACTGAAACTTGATCTTAAATTGTGTTGGCTTAGATCCAATTAGGTTTAAATACTAAAAATGTCCTAGAATAATGAAGAAGAAAAATCTCAAAGATTTAAGGAGACAGAAATGCTGGAATGTATTTATTGTGTGCTACTGACACACCCATGTGAATGATACATCCTCCAATGGGTGAAGAACATATTCACTTCAGTAAAGCTCAAGATGCATTAATGAGGGAGGAAACATCATTCTCATAAACTCTGCTGCAGATGGTGTGTAGATCATAAACAATGGTGAGAAATGGTATCACTAAGATGGCTGATATGATTTCCGTGAGTATAATTTCATTCACAGCAACACACACCAAATATTAGTACTTAATAATAACAGAAAAAGGAAGCATTCATATAATAATAGACAGTGATAATTAAGTAATAATCAAAATACTTTTAACATCATCTTTGCAGTAGCCAATTTAGGATGGATCACCAGCAATAAAATATGAAGGCAATATATTAAACTATCACTTAATATATATTACAGAAAATATCTTCAGGTTGAGAGAAACTTTATTTGTGTTGTTACAATGGAGACTAATAAACTCTTAAGATATTTCTATACTTTATTCAAAAATCTGTAATCCCTTGATTCAGCAAGAAGCTAGATTTCTTTATGGAAAAACGGAACAACATTGACAATTACAAACTGTGTTTATGATTCCAAGGTTATCTCTAAAGGGATGGAGACCACATTATAAAGGTGACAGAATACTAGCAAATGGGAATTATTCAGAACTTTTGAGGATATAGAGACATCAACTTTAATATAACTCAATTTTCTGGGAACCAAAAACAACACTCCATCTACGGTAGTCAGTAGATAAGAGGAGTTTTGACAGAAGGACATATCAATGTGGTATGGTGGACTTGCAGACCTGTAATTATTTTATCAGTTTTTGAATGCATAGTTGGAATAAGCATAATCCATGGCTGCCAGATTCCAACATTGGTTCCTAGACCTGTGGATCCAGGGATATTTTTATTTATCATAATTCAACCAAACTCAGTGTACTCTTATATGGCCAGATGAAATTATTACATTCCTTTCACTCAGAAAAGTTTCCAGGTGTGCACAATAAATTAAATGTTCATCCTAGTTATTATTGTATGGATAGTACTACAAATTACTCTTATAAAGAAAATGAACCAAATGAATAGCATATAGTTGAAGGAAATGCAGAAATTAGTACCGTAATTACAGACTTGAGAGATGCAGGGATGAGGATTCTTACCACATTTCTATTTAACTTGGCTGTATTTCGTATGCAAAAGTTGGGTGGATTCTAACAATAAATTGTGCATTATAATAATCTTTATCAGATGGTAAGTCCAATTTCAAACACTTTTCCAGATATGTTTTCTCACCTGGAACAAATTTTACCCAGCTCTTGGTTTACTATTGATATGGTAAATACCTCTTCTCTATACCAATTTACATGCATCACTTTAAGTTGTTTGATATCGTCTGGCTGGGATGACAGTGCGACTGCATGATCTTGCCTCAGAGCCATGCTAAAACTAAATTTCTCATCCATAATTTCTCCAGTGTCCTTTTGATGTCTAATCTGTCAGTCTATAATGACTTAATTAAAAGCTTACTTTTAATTTATGTACTTATATTGTTGTGGGCTAGTAACAGTTTCAAATCAGTGTTAGAGCATAGACCTTAGTTTGAGTACCATTGATCAAATTCACCAAGATCTTAATTGCAACTGGTGGAAAATCATAGTGGTCAATTAAATTCATGATATCATGCTGATTGGACCTAATTTTTAAAAAGTCTATGAAATGCCTTGGGATGACACATGCATGTCAGGTAATGAAAGAGAAAGCCATTGATATTCATGAATCCATGACCTCGGTGAAATATCTGTCCAGCAGACTTAACCTAGATAGGATGAACTCTCCAAAATGAAAGACGGTTTTAACATATCACACGACTTATGACTAAAAAAGAGGAACAATTCTTAATGATGATGTTTTTTTTTTATTTTAGAGGCAATAAAAATCATATATGAGTGTGTTTCTATGACTCATTAATAAGCAAAGTATAAAGCTGCCACTCTGAGTCGAGTTCAGGGTGAGAGAAGGATTTGCAGCATTTTCCAGCTATTACGAAGGCTATTCTGCTCCTTTTCCTCATGATGGAAAAAAATTCCAATATAGCCTATGTATCCCTGACAAATACAATATTGAATAGAGCTACTGTAAAGTCCTAATAAGTGAATCACTAAACAGACTTCTAGAGTTTTGAAGAAAGGCCATCCTCTTGTTCTCCAGTTTCAAGAAACAGGTCCTTTCTCATTATTGCAGTCTAGTAGAAAATACATGTTGACATTGAATCAAGTAAACCTCTGATTATAATTTGAATCTCCTTTGATACATTATGCTACAAAATTGGTCATACACAAGCATAACCCATCCTCAAGTGGAAATAGCATATACACAATCAGGTTTGAATCGGTGATCATGATAAAAGTAAATTACAGATGCACATGGCACAGACTCCCAGTGCACCTGATCTTGCTACATAGCTCCCTCATGTTATTCCACAGCAATGGACTCATGAACAATTTCTGAACACCAGTGTATTTAAGAAGAAAAAAAATGGTTACACATGGTGGTGATTAATATGCTGAAATCAATGGAAACATTTGGCATAACATAGCATTAACATTCTAATTGAAAGTGTTTTTGATACACATTGGTGAAAGGAAATATCTCCTTAGGTAGGACTTTGAGTATTGCATCTGATTGTCCTGTTTTAATTGAAATACCACAGAATCACATGCCTGCTAAAAATTAACCATATTTAAACTGAAAACAAAAATAATTTTATAAATTTACTGTTAAATTATTAGATGAAAAATAACTTTTTGCATGTCTCTAAATGTATTGGTCATCTATCTGACCTCCTGTTTTTTTTTGGTCTTGTACTTCTACTAATATTAATATATGTAACACAATGTATAATATATAGCACAATGTATAACACAGCAGTTCAACAATTTCCCATTATTTGAAATTTCACTCATCTTGTATCATGTATGAATAGGTGTACATTGCTGCCATGGGATAACACCTTAAAATACCTCCAATTATAGCATTCTTATTACTGCCTAACCCACTGGTGCTAAAAGACTGTAATGGAATATTTCTGAAATTTATGCTGGTATGACTGAATTAGACCAAGCTGAAGATGTATTTTCCTGTGTTTATTTTTAGATATTTAAAATATTAGGTAATGTCAGTGGTGCTCACCATTTTCTTTCTCTCCAATGACCTGAATCTAAAAGAGACTACTTTCTATCAGTAACAGTGTTTCTTTACCAAAGTGATTCTTAATTATTCCTATGTAGTGTGTAGGGAGAGAGGCATATAGCCTGAGGAAACATTTAAAAACACAGAGCACTAAACCGTTTCTTCAACCAAGAGCAGGAAGGAATTAAAAAAAAAAAAAAAAAAAAAAAAAAAGAAGGTAGTGGTAATTTAGATTTAAGAAGACTTAACAGACTTAACTTAATCTAATACAATATAATAGGCCTTATTTGAATTACAAATCTAACGGATTAAAATGTAAATGTGAACATTGACAAGACATATAATAATATAAAGGAATTGTATTAATAGCATGATATAAGTTGGTATTTGATACAAACTAATAATTGGAGGGGCAGTGCTAAAATTGACATTTGTTGAAGCTGAGATCTGGATGGATCAGTCATGATATTATTCCCTCTACTTTTTAATGTATTTGAAATGCTTCATAATAGAAAGTTTTAAAAGAATTAAGTTTCTTTGTTAGATCTTCTTAAGCCCCAAATTTACCATTCTGAGTTTCAGAACTTCCAGGGAATACTATGTTCTGACATCCTCGTACAACCCAAGAGACCAGTTAGTTGTCTTAGTTTGAAAATTATCAGAGGAAACAATTTCTTTAAGATTTGATCCCACTACTTAAGTTCAGACATGTTTAAAATAAATTATAATAAAATATGGCAGAAAAAGAAACCAAGTGTTAGAAAGTACTAACAGTAATTCTGTCTGGACAGAAATGGAACAAAAACCAGAGTGCTTCCTGATAACCCTTGAGGGCTTTGCTATCAGATACTCTAAGTAATAGTCATTCCACAGAAAGGGCCCACTCCTTGATTGTTTAACCAAATTATATTACATTGTTTATAGATTGTATCAGAATTACTGTAAAGGATTATAAGTGGATTTTCCAGAATGGCACTTTAAATACAGCATGATTGATTCTTTTGTTCATTCTACCAAACATTTTTATCTGTTGACAAAGCTTCTCGGAAATATACTAAATGCTACAGTAAGATCATGACAAAAAACACATGAATGTATGTGTTTACAATTTTCTACATGTATTACATACAAAAACTTCATAAACCTGAGTAGAGTTATTTAATTGTTTTCTTTTTAAACAATCTATTCTATATTATTATCCTTCACATGGATAAATGTGAAGCTTTTCGTTACATCATAATCTTGCTCTGGAACTACTTCCCTGATATAATTTTTAAAATGTCTTTCTTAATTGACTTACTGTAAAAAACAAAAAGAATGTTTAGAAAATTGTTTTCCTGTCTTTACAAAAAGTACAGAGTATTTACCTTGTGCTTTCGTTTTACTTGAACATATTTCTCATCTTGGAAAAGACATAGAGCTTCTCTTTTCTTCAATACTTTCTAGAAACCAGACTGCATTTGAAATAGAAAATGGTATAGCTGAGCAGCAACTGCTTACATAAGTTGTACCTCTCTTTAGATTAATTTATGTTTATTTCATGTTTATGCCTTTGCTCTGATAATAATGAGCAAGTCTTAAGCCTATACATATTTAGCTAGTTTAAACATGCTCAGCAGATCCACCCATGAATTTGTAAGTGTGATATTTTGACTCAATTTTTGATATCACAGCTGTGTGAGGGTCACTGTTGAGAAGGGTCCTGATAAAATTTTCTATTATGAAAATTGTTTCATGATTTTTTTTGAACGGTAAAATAAATATATAACTTTTGTCTGAACTTTCAATATGAATTTTATTTTTTCCCAGTTCTCTTTTGTTTCTTTAATAATTCAACAACAGGTGTAAGAAAATATGACTATGACAATGAAGAGACGTCATCAAAATGGTGGCGTGAGGTGAGCCTCTGTAAATCTCCCCTAGAACTAACAACTAATCGGACAACTATAACGGCACAAAAGACTACCTTCAAAGCAGACAGGCAAGAAAAACAGACCCACTACTGAATTCACCTAAAGGTGAGCCAATAAGACAAGTGAGGGAGGAGGGAATGGAAAAGTGCGGAGACAGAGCTGTGGGCGCAGGACGCAGACCTAGCTCAGTGCTCTGAGCTCGCTGCATCCCGGAACTACCGCAGCAGTGGGAGAGGGAAGAACTCAGACTGCTAGGACTCCATTTATGGCCCACAGGGCTGTGAGGACAGCACATAACATGGCTGAACCCAACGCTCATGGCAGAGACCTTGGAGAAAAGACTGAGGGAAGAAGGCTGAAAACTGGTTTAAGGCCTCACTGCCGCAGACAAAGGAAGCCTTAGGCACTGAGACTAGCCACCCCCTCTCTACCCTCCCAGAGCTCGCCCTGCCCCCACCTGCCCAGTGCTAGAAGAGGAGCAGTGGCGTGTCAGATCAAAAGAACAGAGTATTTGCTGTTCTGAGATCTGTGGACCGCAGACACATATTAGCAGCCCAACAAGTTCTGGCAAAGGAGAGGGATCTGTGGAAGCAGGACCCGCTGTGGTAGTGGTAGCTGCCGTTGCTCTGGGCCACCTCTCACACCTCACCCCACCTCTGCCCCTATCTGGGCAGATCCCTTTAAGAGTAAACAGAACTGCTGAAACATACGGACACTGAATCTGGTGCAGGAAGACCTTTGGAAATTCAAAAGCTCTCCCCATACCCACACAGAAATTGTGCCCTGTCACCGAGGCGAACTATTAACAAAGGAGAAGCCCATCTCCCAGAGAATCCCCCCATGGTGTGAGAAGCTGGAATACTGCAGAGAAAACATAGCACTACCATGTGACAGAGAAAAAAAGGCAGCAGTCGGAGAGAAAATAAAACATTCTACCAACAAGTACTGGAAAACAAAAGAAAGACCTCTTCCTATTAACCTGTTGCAGAAGCCACTCCTGTACATGTCTAGGAAGAGAAATAATAAATCAGTAAATGCCATGAATAACCAAGGCAACAAGACAGCTCAGAAAGAAAGTGAAAGGTCTCCAAAAAAGGAACTTAAAGATATGGAAATATGTGACTTAAATGACAGAGACTTCAAGATTGCAGTTCTGAAAAAACTCTAGATGCAAAGAAACACAGAACGGCAATTTAATGAACTCAGAAACAGAATCAAAGAACACCATGAGCATTTTACGAAAGATATTTTAAAAAAGAAATTTTAAAAAAGAATCAAATAGAATTTCTTGAGATTAAGAACTCAGTAGAAGAAATTAAGAATGAAATAACCATCTTAAGTAGTAGAGTTGACCACATAGAGGAAAGAATCAGTGACATTGAAGTTAGAAACATAGAAATTACACGATGGAAGAAGGAAGAGACTTGAGACTTAAAAGAAATGAAATAACTATACAAGAAATCTCTGACTCCATCAGAAAGAGCAATATAAGAATAATGGGCATACCAGAAGGAGAAGAAAAAGAAGGGAATAGAGAATATATTCAAACAAATTGTTGATGAGAACTTCCCAAACTTGTGGACAGAACTGGATCCTCGAATCCAAGAAGCATATAGAACACCTAATTACCTCAATCCCAACAGGTCTCCTCCAAGGCACATTTATTGAAGCTGTCTAAAATCAATGACAAAGAAAGAATCCTCAAGGCAGCCAGAGAAAAGAAGACAGTAACCTACAAAGGAAAGCCCATTAGGTTATCATCAGATTTTTCAGCAGAAACTCTACAAGCCAGGAGGGAGTGGAACCAAATATTCAAACTATTGAAAGAGAGAAATCATGAGCCAAGAATAATATATCCAGCAAAGATCTCTTTTAGATATGAAGGAGGAATAAAGATCTTTCCAGACATACAGAAGCTGAGGGAATTTTCTAATACACGACCTGCACTACAAGAAATACAAAAGGAGGCTATTCGACCACAATCAATAAGGACAATTTGTGTCAACCAAAACATAAAAACGGGGAGAGTAAATGTCTGAACTGGAATATGGGAATGAAGAAAGTAAATGTGCTGAAGAAAATGGAATACTCTAAATATCAAACTTTCTTTTACATAATCTTAAGGGTAACCACTCAAAAAAAAAAAAAAAAACTAGAACTGATATATATATATATATATATATATATATATATATACTGTAATAAAAGAAGAAACAGAAGGAAACATCATAGAATACCACCACACAGAAATAATAGACAACAACAAAAAATCAAAGAAACAATGGAGACACAGCCTTACCAGAAAACTAAAGATAGAAAGACAGGAAATACTACATATCAATAATCACCCTAAATGTAAATGGACTGAACTCACCAATAAAAAGGCACAGAGTAGCAGACTGGATCAAAAAAATAAACCCAACTATATGCTGTCTCCAAGATACACATCTCAGATACAAGGACAAGCATACACTCAAAGTGAAAGGGTAGAAATTGACACTCCAAGCAAATGGTATCCAGAGAAACTCAGGTGTAGCCATACTGATATCAGATGAAACAGACTTCAGGGTGAAAAAGGTAACAAGAGACAAAGATAAACATTTCACAATGGTAAAGGGGACTATACAACAAGAAGACATAACAGTCATCAATATTTATGCCCCCAATCAGGGAGCACCGAAATATACCAAGCAACTACTAACATAAATAAAGGGAGAAAATGACCAAAACACAATTATACTAGGGGACTTAAATGCATCATTGACAGCTATGGACAAATCATCCAAACTGAAAATAAATAATGAAATAGCAGCCCTAATTGACACATTAGATAAAATGGACATAATTGACATTTATAGAGCACTTCATCCTAAAGCATAAGACTGTACCTCATTTTTCTAGTGTACATGGAACATTCTCAAGGATAGACCATATATTGGGACATAAAATCAGCCTCAGCAAATTTAAGAATATTGAAATCATATCAAGCATATTCTCTGATCACAAGGCTTTGAAATTGGATATCAACTGCAAAAAGAAAGCAGAAAAAAACACACAAAAAACAAACACAGATACATGGAGATTAAACAACATACTTTTAAAGAATGACCGGGTCAAAGAAGAAGTTGGAGGAGAGATCAAAAGATACATAGAAACAAATGACAATGAAAATACATCCTACCAAAATTTTTGGGATGCAGCGAAAGCAGTTTTAACAGGGAAATTTATATCATTACAGGCCTATATCAAGAAACAAGAAAAAATCCAAATAAATAACCTCATGTTACACCTTAAAGAACTAGAAAAAGAAGAACAAGTGAAACCCAAGGTCAGCAGAAGAAAGGAAATAACAAAAATCAGAGCAGAGCTCAATGAAATAGAGAACAAAAAGACAATAGAAAAAATAAATGTGACAAAGAACTGGTTGTTTGAAAAAATTAATAAAATCGACAAACCCTTGGGTAGACTCACTAAGATAAAAAGAGAGAAGACACTAATTAACAAAATCAGAAATGAAAAAGGGGAAGTTATCACGGACACCACAGAAATACAAAGGATCATGCAAGAATACTATGAAGGACTATATGCCACCAAATTCAATAACCTAGAAGAAATGGACAAGTTCTTAGAAACATAGCCTTCCAAGGCTGAATCATGAAGAACTGGAAAATCTAAACAGACCAATCACAAGTAAAGAAATTGAATCAGTAATCCAAAACCTCCCTAAAAGCAAAAGTCTGGGACCAGATGGCTTCACGAGTGAATTCTACCAAACCTTCAAAGAGGATCTAGTACCAATCCTGCTCAAACTCTTTCAAAAAATTGAAGAAGAGACAGTACTCCCTATCTCATTTTCTGAGGCCAACGTTATCCTGATACCAAAACCTGGTAAAAACAACACAAAAAAAGAAAAATACAGACCAATATAACTGATGAATGCAGATGCAAAAATCCTAAACAAAAGTCTAGCAAATCTAATACAACAATGCATTAAAAAGATTATTCATCACGACCAAGTGTGGTTTATCCCAGGGGCACAAGGATGGTTTAACATCCACAAATCCATCAATGTGATACATAACACAAACAAAATAAAGGACAAAAATTATATGATTATATCAATTGATGCAGAAAAAGTATTTGACAACATACAACATCCATTTATGATTAAAACACTTAAAAAATAGGTATAGAATAAAAATACCTTAACATAATAAAGGCCATATATGACAAAGCTTCAGCTAATCTCATAATTAATGGTGGAAAAACAGAAGCCGTTTGCTCTATGTTCAGGAACACAACAAGGCTGACCCCTATCACCTTGGCTTTTCAAAATAGTGTTGGAAGTACTCGCCAGAGCTATCAGGCAAGAGAAAGAAATAAAAGGCATCCAAATTGGGAATGAAGAAGTTAAATTATCACTCTTTGCAGATGACATGCTATATATAGAAAACCGTAAAGACTCCACCAAAAAGCTATTAGAAACAATCAACAAATACAGTAAAGTTGTCGGCTACAAAATCAACGTACATAAGTGCATTGCATTCCTATATACTATCAATGAAATCTCAGAAAAATAAATACAAAAAGCAATTCCTTTTGCAATTGCAGCAAAAAGAATAAAATACCTAGGAATAAACTTAACCAAGGATGTGAAAGACCTATATGCTGAAAACTATAAGACATTTTTAAAAGAAATTGAAGAACACACAAAGAAATGGAAAGACATTCCATGCTCATGGATTGGAAGAATCAACACAGTTAAAATGGTCATATTACCCAAAGAAATATACAGATTTAATGCAATCCCATCCAAATCCCAATGGCATTTTTTAAAGAAATAGAACAAAAAATCATCAGATTTGTTTGGAACCACAAAAGACCCCAAATAGCCAAAGCAATCTTAAGAAAAAAGAACAATACTAGAGGTATCACACTCCCTGACTTTAGCTTGTACTACAGGGCTACAATAAACAGAATGCTATTGGCAGAAAAACAGACACATATACCAATGGAATAGAACTGAGAACCCAGAAGTAAAACCACATAAATATGGACAGATAATTTTGACAAAGAAGCAAAAAACATACAATGGAGGAAAGACAGCCTCTTCAATAAATAGTGCTGGGAGAATTGGATAGCCACATGCAAAAGAATAAAAATAGACTTCTATCTGTCACCATGTACCAAAATTAATTCAAAATGGATCAAAGAGTTAAGCATAAGACCTGACACAATAAACTGCATAGAAGAAAACATAGGTACTAAACTTATGGACTTTGGGTTCAAAGAGCATTTTATGAATTTTACTCTAAAGGCAAGGGAAGTGAAAGCTAAAATAAATGAATGGGAGCATACGAAACTTAAAAGCTTCTGCACAGCAAAAGAAACCATTGGCAAAATAAAGAGTCAACCAACTGAATGGGAGAAGATTTTTGCAAACAGTGCCTCCGATAAGGGGCTAATATCCAAAGTATAAAAGGAACTCATAAACTCAACAACAAAAAAACAAACAACCCAATTGAAACATGGGCAGACGACTTGAAGAAACATTTCTCCAAAGAGGACATACAAATGGCAAATAGACAAATGAAAAAAATGCTCAAGATCACTAATAATCAGAGAAATGCAAATAAAAACCACAATGAGATATCACCTCACCCTAGTCAGAATGGCTATCATCAACAATACAAATAGTAACAAGTGTTGGAGAGGCTGTGGAGAAAAAGGAACCCTCATACACTGTTGGTGGGAATGCAGACTGGTGCAGCCATTATGGAAGGCAGTGTGGAGTTTCCTCAAAAAATTATGAATAGAATAACCATATGACCCAACAATCCCTCTCCTGGGTATCTACCTCAAAAATCTGAAAACATTTATGTATAAAGACATGTGTGATCCAATGTTCATTGCGTCTTTGTTTACGGTGACCAAGACATGGAAACAACCAGAATGTCCTTGGATAGATGAATGGATAAAGAAATTGTGGTATATATACACAATGGAATACTATTCGGTGGTAAGAAAAGATGATATAGTACATTTGTGACAACATGGATGGATCTTTAGAGTATAATGCTAGGCGAAATAAGTCAGACAGAAAAAGCAGAGAACCATGATTTCACTGATATGTGATATAAACCAAAACCAACAAAAGAACTAGACAAACAAATGAGAAACAAAAACTCAGACACAGGCAATAGTTTAGTGGTTACCAGAGGGTAAGGGGGGTGCGGGGTGAGAGATGAGGATAAGGGGGATCAAATATATGGTGATGGAAGGAGAACTGACTCTGGGTGGTGAACACACAATGGGCTTTATAGATGATGTAATACAGAATTGTAAACCTGAAATCTATGTAATTTTACTAATAATTGTCACCCCAATAAATTTAAAAAAAAGAAAATATGACTATGACAATAAAACACAGCACTACTGAATCTAATTAAACAAACTATCAGCATATTAACTTAGTATTTTTTGTTTAATTGAATCAAAGTGTGTAATCAAAATGATTGCTCTGGTGAAATCTGGTCTATGTAACTATATATATATGTATATATACATATATATATACCTGTATATGTATATATGTATACATATATATAATTACATAGACCATATATGTATATAGATGTTTGTGTGTATATGTATATATATGTGTGTATATATGTACTTATATATATATATATATACGTACATATGTACGTACATTTATATGTATATACCTGTTCTGCATCCTATACAGTGAGTTGTTTTCCTTAGTAAATATTGCTTCCTCTACCGGGAATCTCTCCTCAAGTTTAATCAGATTCTTTTGAATTTTGATTCAACATTGCCTTTTAAACATTCTGAGATAAACTGAAATGCTAAGTATTACTGAAAGTCAAAACTCTCAATACATCACAAGAAACTGATTTCTGAGTATCTTATTTAATATTGAGTCCTCCAGCATCTGTTCAAAATAAACCTTGAAAGGTCTGAACAAGTAAAAGTGAACAGATAAGTGATGCATGGACTCTATGAAATATTTTCCCAGTGGTGATTTGTTTCTTGTATTTGAAGTCATGTCAGTTTTTATTTCTCAGTGGAGTTATATTACGCTTAATTATTTTATGTAAAAAGAAAATATTTAATTAAATAAAAGGATATTATACTCAATAAAACAAAATTCAGTTAACTCTAAGACCTTATATAAGCATCATTCTTCATAATAAAAGGTCAAGTATTCTGTTTTGCCCTGAAAAGCTACAGGATTACATCAAACATGTTTTTTGTATATTTCAACTCCTATCCAGAATGATCAAAATGTGTGTGAATGACCATCTATCATAAAAAATGTTTTCAGTATTTGTGCATTTGTTTCAGCATAGCACAAGGACAATATCAATTTTTAAAGTTAATCTTTTTGATCAAGTCTTTAAAACATAACTTTCTGTATTGTCATTTAAAGACCTGTTAATACTATGAAGTGTATTAGTGTTAAAGCCATAATAAAAACTAAAATTCATAAAGAAAAATATATAATGTAAAAATATATCGTGTGTGTATATGTACATATGTATGTATATACAGAATATTATATTAAGTACTTTATATGCATAAGGATTTCATAAAGTCCTGTTGGAGAAGATATTTCCTTAATAAGAAATAACATTTTCTCATAAATTAAAAGTTTTTTCAAACAATATCAGCAATTTTCTTTACTGGGTTATAAGTTAAATAAATACATAGGTTTTTATCATTTCCTGAGCATTACTAGATGGGGAAATGAGTTGAAAACAAGAAAACCAATTCTGAAATGCAAGATGCTAGCTGGATATCTGAGCTGAATAATCAGTCAAATTTGGCTTACTTTCTATCTTTGAAGGTCCATGATGTAAATTCATGACCCAGAGTAATTATAGGTCACTATATATCACAGGACGTCAGATTACTTGCAAAAATTTTAATTAAGAAGAGCAAACTTTAAAATGCCATTTTAAATAAAACAAAAAATCAGCAAAAGCATTTACTATATTATTGGCTGAAAAATTTAACTGTGTTAAATATATGCTGTTTGATCCCTTTTTTGGTTTAGAGTGACATTAGGAAACATAATAAAGTAGGTCAATGTCTTGACCTAGTGGAACTTTATTTCTCATGCATTAAATTTAAATGGTTGTTGCTCTTTAGAAATAGGTAATTCAGGGACACAGATGTTTCTCTCTCATGTCTCTGCAGGAGGGAAAATATAGGGAGAAATGAGCCCTAGACTCAGACTAAAAGGAGTTCGTGTCACTTCCACCCAAGTTCATTATCAAATCACATGACCATACTTATCTGCAAGGGATGCTGGGCATTATAATCCAGCCTTGTAACTAGGAAGAAGAGCAAATGTACTTAATTATCTTTCAGCAGTCTCTACCACCCCACAGAAGCAGAACTTTTTGTTGCCATGGAAAGGCTTGGTAGAACATGTGCAGAGCTGAGGGAATAATTATATGAAAGTCTGAATTTAAATATTGTTTTCTCCTATATAGAAATGAAGTCTAATGCACACATTAATTTTGCCCTCACCTGATTTGTATGCTTATAAAATCAAATGATGATAAAATATAATTAAAAACTTGACATTTTAACATTTTCAAATGAATGATTCTAAATCAATAACATCTGCTCTTCTGGAATATATTTCCATCTTGTTTTCTTGTCACGTGTTGGAATCTCAAAGATAGGAATGTATAATATAATTAGTTTGTTAGATGAATATATATAATAAGCACATTATGAAGGGTAGTAGATCATTTACCCCTTAGTCTTTTTTACATAAATTAAAGGTTATAGCTGTGCTTAAAGCAGCAGTTTTTATACTCGTCTCCTTTTATCAAGGCTATGGAATGCGTACATCATCATTAGAAGACATGGCGGTTTTACATTTTTTTGTTAAATGTTGCATTCTCCAACACAGAACCAAAAATAATCTTCGTTATAACACATATGTAAAAGTTACTTGGTTATTTAAGACACAGAAAACTGCACGTAGCACAAATAAGCAATTTCTACATGTAAACAAGAAATGTAATGTTAAATTTTATAAGCATAAAACTAGTTTACAAAGTAACACCTCAGATTTAATTTCTCTAGTTAATTGTATGTGGTTTTATTAACTATGAAAAGGCTCATCTTCAAAAAATTAATTCCTGAATCTCTACCAATGTTTACTTCATTATTATAATTAATCAATTTAATAGAAATAATTATCAATCATAGATGTTGAAGTACACTAACACATTAAAATATACAGAGTCATACAGTGAACTTTGGAAGTGCAGAAATAATTATATTATTAGAATAAATTTTAAATTATAGAGAAGTCCAAAATTCCATGTATAGCTCAATATAATTCATATGAAAGTCTGTCACTGAAAGAAATAAATGCCTCATCATATCATTTTAGAATTGTTCTTAAGCATTCTCTGAAACCATCTTCTTGCTAAGAAAGAAATGAAAGTCAAATGAAAAAAGATACCCATAATGTATTCATGTCCTTCAATACTCAGTGGATAAATCATTCTTATTCAAATGAAATTCTTGACTTATTTTTTTCCACTCCTATGTTCAAGAGATATGCTAAGGGTATACAAAACACTCTGTCTCTCCTTTTTTTTTTTTTTTTTCCTTTCCTTTGAGGATGAAGAATGAAACTAATGGGAAGAATGCAACCTAAAATGAAACCTCAAAGGATAATTCATTGAAAAATGACACGGGACATGAACTATTTTGCTGAAAATGTTCACATGTCTTGTTATTTCCATTCACAAAATCCTGTGAGATTTTTCTCCTTATCATACAAAATATTCATTGTACTAACTGTAAATTTGAGACATTTTATAACTCCCCTATTACTGCAGAAATGTTATTTTTTTCTAAATTGGCTTAGCGGTGATTATCCAGGGACCAGTTTGTGGTAGAAGGAAAATAAATAAATAAAAATAACTAGAGCGATCACCTACAGTGTATGGCTAACAGAATTATTCACTGTAAAAGTGGTGACAAATTTAATGGAAGGCAGGTTGCAGAGGAGCCAAATGTGCTTTAGCATAGTATTGCTAGTACTGTTACGTTTTTAGAAACAGTGTCAAGAGTCTTAGTAACAGAAAAAACATGCTATTTTTGTGTGTGCATAGAATGAATTATCTCCAGAAAATAAAATAAAATAAAATAAATAAAATAAAATGTAAATAATAAAATTAACCGTCACATTTTCAACATGTATTGCTTTTTAAATAACTAGCGGGGAAATCAATAAAGCTCTGTATGTTGCATGGGAGACCGAACTGGCATTACAGGATAAACAAAGAGCCAGAACAGATACCTTTCCTTTCAGTCTAGAAACAGAGATAGGAAGACCTCCTGTAGCATGCGGTTAATGTATGAAAAAGTCACCTTTACAAGATATGAGATTTTTTTTTCCCTTTCTATGGGTAATACTTGAAATTCCTGTTGAAGGACCAAATATACCAGATTGGAGATATTCAAAGAGAAGATGGCAGAAAGAAAGCAAGGATTTTTAAGGACATAAATGTAACCTTTGACGTGTATTAATTTTATGCTTGCATTAGAATCAGAATTTTACTTTTTCTGAAAACTATATTTTAACAGCTTTGAAAATATTCCCCAATAGCCAACATGGATTCACGTCAGATAGCCAATAAACCTGTTTTCATAGGCTGCTTAAATTCATGAACGTCTTTTTCTGGTTTCTAGAATAATTCCTAATTGATTTTTTTAAACCTTTTTCTACCTGGGGTGTCATGTTCGAGAATAATTCTTATTTAATTGATTCTGACAAGAACACTAATCACAAACACAAACTGACTTTATGTGTGGACCCGATGCCCTATACAAAGCCCTCCCAGGAAACTAGCTTTGTATCTGGCTTCTGGGGCCTCACTGTACAGTCTCACTGTAAAGCAACTGGCAGGCCAGGGACCTTAGCGACTATTGAGACCCCAACCAGAGAAGTATTTACCCACACTTATAGGAACTACAGGCAAAATCTGATGAAGAGAGTGTCTTGGACTTATTTTTCTAGTGTTAGGATAGAAGTGGTAATCACAGAAACTTTTAAAAATCCAATCTAAATTCCATATGAATACTGACAAACGGAAATTAATTATCTGGTCTTAGTTTGCTCACTATTATACATTAAAAAACAAACAAACAAACCACACAAAAAAAACTTATATAGTGTTAAATTAATTAAAGGAGGCCATTAGCAGAGGTGGCTTTAATGCCTTAGTAGTTTACTTAAGCGAACTAAAACCTAAGACTAGAATGCCTCAGGGTTAAGAAAATCAAAGCCTAAGGACACCCCAACTATGGTTAACTAGGACTTCCCAAATAAGGCAACTGCTTAAGCTGGAGCCTATCAAATATTTCCCTTGCTTTGCTTCCAGCTCTTCTCTATAAAAGTATTTTCCCTGGCTCTTGTGGGTGGAGTGCTCTCAACCACTTCCAGTTTGGCACTGCCTGATTTGATTAGATTTTTGCTCAAATAAACTCTTATAAATTTTAATATGCCTCAGTGTATCTTTTAACAATAATGGTTAACACTTTTGCTGTACCTATGGAAATAAATGATGTCAAACCTAATGAGGACAGTACTTTTTCTGACTATAAATAATCTTTGGAGATTATCTGTGATCACATAGGTTTAGACTATGAAAATAATTAGCAGAACCTGGGAGTAGGCTAAAGCCAATGCTGTTTTTCCCTTCAATACTATACTGGGTTTGTACTTTTGATTTTCTATACACTGAGCTATCTTACAGCTTTGTAAAGCAAAGGTTAACAAGTAGATATTTATCTGTCTTAGATGTCAATGATTTCTGTTCAGTGAGAAAGAAAACCTCAAAGGTCCTCATTTATTGCTCTGTTGTTACTAAAGCAGTGTTGCCTCTAATCTTACATTCTTCTCTTAAAACTCCATTATTAAATAATCTATAAATACATAACTCCTTAAATGCACTTAAAACTTCTTTTAACATCTCTCTAAATTAATGAAATCTTTCTCTCATAAAAAATTATAACATACATTACCATATTTTGCTGTGTATAATGTGCTCCCACATATAATGTGCACCCATGCTTTTGGCCCAAACTTTCAGGAAAAAAAAATCTTTCTTTTTAATTTTTTTAATTCAAAGTTCTATTTGTTTACATTTAGGTACTTGTTTTTCGTATTATAAAGGAATTTTAGCATTTATTTTTAACATATTATAGTACAAGAAATTTTATGTAACAAATAATTACAAAACACAAGAACAGATACAAGGTATAAGAAATTGTATGTACCAGTAATGAATTTATGATATTTACGCATCATAGAAGACCAAGAACTCTTCATCAGTGCAAGTTCCTGTAAGTTCAACAAAACTGATTATCATATTGCAGGGTATTGTTTTGCATACAGATATCATTATTGATTTCTAGAGTTACACTTTTAACTCATAAGCACAAATAAAGGAATTAAAACCATTTATATAGATATGGAATTATTACTACCCATGTATAATGCTCATTCTTATTTTTCCCTCACAAATTTGGGCAAAAAAGTGCACATTATAAATGGCAAAATACAGTACATAATAAATATTTGGAATTAATCAATGAGATTTTGAAAAAAACTTGGTGTGAATATGTACTTGTAAATATAAAAATACATCATAGACAGTAAATGGCTCAATAGAATAGACTAAAATATCTTATACATAGTGTGTGAAGTTTTTAAAAATATTTTATTAAAATTAGCTAATATATAGTATTATATTAGTTTCAGGTGTACACCATAGTTATTCAACATCTATATACCTAATACCAAATATAGCCTATATACCAAATACCTATATACCAAAGTGATCACCATGATGAATCCAGCAACCACCTAACAGCTTACCAAGTTATCACAATATTATTGACTATATTCCCTATGTTGTACATTATGTCCTGGAAATTTGAATCTCCTATTCCCCTTCACCTCACCCCCCTTTTAGTTTTTTCAATTACAGTTGAGATTCAGTATTATTTTATATTAATTTCAGGTGTACAGCAAAATGGTTGAACATTTAAATGATTAAAGAAGTGATCCCTATGACTAGTGTAGCACCCACCCAGCACTATACATAGTTATTACCGCATTATTGACAATATTCCTTATGCTTTACTTTAGTTTTTTTCCCCATGGCTATTTTGTAACTACTGATTTGCACTTCTTAATCCGTTTACTTCTTACACCCTGCCCCCCAGCTCCCTCCCATCTATAGCCCTAATAAATCTATTCCAAGACCAGCTGCTGTGATATGGGATGTTGCAAAAGCCTTTCTTATGTAAGTTTTCCTAAGGAAGAAAAAAAAGCAAAAAATACAAAACAAAAAAAACCTGACTTCAGAGCCTGTTTCCCAGAGAATCTGACCTGTGACACTATAAACAATACAGCCGTGCAACTTAACCCAGAGTAGATTGGATTTAAGGAAACAATAAGTACCAAGTAAACAGGTGAAAAATAATCTGGAGAAATGTGAAAATGTTTGAGGCAGAATAAATCCAGAAGGTAGAAACATTAGCATTAACTACTTAACTAGTAGTGTGGGAAGGATGATGGATCACCTCTGCTTTTCAGTTACTTGGGAGTCAAATCATATATCTTGTGAACTGGGAGGAGAGCAGGGTTTGGAGGGATAATGAAATGTTAAGTTTGGGACATAATTTTAGTTGTTTTGAGATCACTCAGAAGTCAGTGGTATGTAAGGACTGAAATCATGGAATTAGAAGGAATTGTTTCAGGGGAATGTTATTGTAAAATGAGAAGTATGTGGGTCTGAACCTAATATTTCAAGATGACCAGAGGAATGGGGATCTACTAAGTGAACAGAATAGAAATAGCTAGTGGAGTAAAATAAATTTGAAGGAGGGTGGTTATACATAGAGACATACTGCTTTTAACAAAGGAAGTATTTCCAGGATAATGCTAAATGGTAAAATAAGATACAAACAGAGGATTTGCCATGGAGTTTAACAGAACATTTGATTTTTAAAGTAATTTTCATAATTTTAGAAAAATACAGATCTTTGGAAATTACTGTTTTATGATATGTGACTAGAACTAGGAGGAAAGACTGGATGAAACAGTACAGATAACCTTAGATATAAAATTAAATTAAAAAAACTAAAATATGTATATTTTAGCATACGTGGGGGGAAAAAGGAAGGGAATTTGGGAATCTTTGGTAAAAATGAAATAATCCACAGAGTGAGGTTTCAGAGGAGCCAGGAAAAGAAGAATTTCTGAGCAAATGATTAGCTTCAGAAATAAGGAGAGACATTTCCTGAATATAACAGTAGTGAGAGGAAATTATATGTATGGATTTGTAGTCACTACAGTTTTATTAAATATGATTTAATTGTATGTCTGAGTTTACATAAATAACTTAAGATGTTAATGCTATAAAGAATTCCTAATACTCTATAGCATTCCACTATGTAAAACAATTTGAGCATCTAAAATATCTTTGGAGATATTATTAAATTAGCATTAACTTCAATTTCAGTATTGAGAATCCATTTGAGAATGTATTGCTTTTAATTTCAGAATTACGATGGGTTTATTATCACTAAAATAAAATAATGGAAAACAAATTCTTCTATAAGAGGGGGAAAACCAACGTTACATGAAATTTATACTACATATTGCAATCCTAGTAGACTTCCAGAGATATGAAAGAGGAACAAAATGCAGGCCCAATGATAAAAACTAAACAAGAGGTTCTACTCAAAATGAAAAGTTTTAAAGTGAAATAAAGACTCAAAGAGATTATGGAATTGTTTTGATATTGTATAAATAAATCCGAGATGTCCTTTAAAATAACTTTTTTAAATGAATATGATGAATGTGAAGATTTTTAAATGAATATGATTAATGTGAACTATTTTAAATGAATATGATGAATGAGAATATGTCAATATCTAGGTGCTATATACTGTACATTGAAATAAGAAATATTAATACTTGGTGTCTAGGTAGTTTCCTTTCAGCCTGACTTCAGCAGATTCAAAATAATTCAAGAGGTCTTTTTTGCTCTATTTGAATAACTTTTAAATCAATTAATTAAAAGTTCATTCAAAGAGTGATAAAGGCATGATTTTCCAAATCTTACTATTAATTCATAATAAAATGTGGAGTTACACATACATTTTTATTTAATTTACTTAATTTGCTTATAAGATATTTTCTATTCTATAACACTGAAAGCTTCTTAGCAATTGATCAGAGTTCACTTATCTTTCAGGGTTTATTTTTCAAGTGACAAGTGATAATGATTTTTAAAGAATTCTTCCATTCATATGATTCTCTAATTTATTCATCACTGTATATTTAGGCAAAGTCACTTCCCTAATGCTAGACAGAGAGATAGGCAAAGAAGATAGATGATTGGATAAATACTATTACGCCGTAAGAAAAGATGAGATAGTACCATTTGCGACAACATGGATGGCTCTTGTGATTATTATGCTAAGCAAAATAAGTCGGACAGAAAAAGTCAAGAACCATATGATTTCACTGATATGTGGGATATAAAACTGAAAGCAACAGGACAAACAAATGTAGAAACAAAAACTCATAGACACAGATAATAGTTTAGTGGTTACCAGAGGGTAGAGGGAGAGTGGGATGGTAGATGAGGGTAAAAGAGATCATATATATGGTGACGGAAGGAGAACTGACTTTGGGTAGTGATCACACAATGTGATATATAGATGATGTATTACGGAATTGTGCACCTGAAACTTATGTAACCTTACTAAGAATTATCACCCCACTAAACTTTAATTAAAATAACAAAGTAAAAATGCATGCAAATAAATACAACAATGTGATATCAGGTAAATAACATAAAGTGAAGAAATGATAGAGTTGGAGAATGGTCTGGAAAGATCCTTCTGAGGCAGTGACTCATGAGCAGAGAGGTCTGAGTCATCAGTAGGATGTGTCCTGTGAAGTTCTAGGCTTTCAGAAACACACACACACACACACACACACACACACACACACACAATGAGTAGGGGTGAGTTTGGCAAAGTTCTAGGACCAGCAAGAACATTCATGTACATAGCTGGCACCAAGGGAGCAAAGGAGAGACAGAGCAAATGACGCCTGAGAAGTAAGCCAGGGCCAGAAAATGGTAATGGAGCTAAGCCAGAGAGGAAGATAAGAAATAATTAATCACTTTCTGTTTGATTAAAAGTTATCTTTCTCTTTGTAATTTTTCTTTATCACTTAAAAACAAAAAAGATTTTCAAATGTTTGGTTCTGCTGAGTACTAAATGAGCTGGAATACTAAATGAAAAAGATTTATCAAAATAACCTCACAGTAAATACTTTTCCCATATTTTCTAATACACTAAAAAAAACACGGTTTTTATAAACTCAATATATTACAATGTAAAGTTAACTAGATCATATTCGAAACAATTAAAATAAGAGGAAAAATTGTTGAAGCAAACATTGTTTTTCTAAATATTCCTATATTATTTTTCCTGTTAACCAAGGACCCAGCCATTTAATTTTCTTGGGAATATTAAGGATATTTCAAAATCTTAGATTTGTATTCTAATTTGTGATCGTTTGCAAATCTACACACATCTTTTTTCTGGGATAAATAATGTCCCCACAGAATTTATGTTCTCCTGGAACCTTTGAATCTGACCTTATTTGATTAAATCTTTACAATTGTAATCAATTTCAGATGAGATCATACTGGATTAGGGTGGGCCCCCTTTAAGAAGAGGGATATTGGGACACTGAAACACACACACAGAGAAGAGGGCCATGTGAAGAGGGAGGGGAAAATCGGACCAGTGCAGCTGCAAGAAACTAAGGAACATCAAGGATTGCCAGCAACCACCAGAAGTTAGGAAGAGGCAAGGAGACTATTTCCTAGAGCCTTCAGGGTGGGCATTGCCCTGCAGATACCTTGATTTCAGACTTCTGGATCCCAGAACTGTGAGGAATAAGTGATCTGTTGTTTTAAGTCATCCAGTTTATGGTGATTTACTACTGCAGCCTTAGGAAACAAATACAGTCTTTATGCAAAGGAAAACTGGAAAACACTCATGTTTTTGTTTTCCTAATATAATTTTGCATTTCCCTGCCTTCAGCTTACTTTGGAATTAAAATAATAAATAGAATTGTTTGGAGAAAAGTATTTTCTAACACAGTCTATAAACTAATTTTTTTCCTCAGAGTTGCTAAAACCGTTACCTAAACAATTGTGATATCTATGTTTGTTTTTTATCTCATATATATCATACACTTTCCCTTGCCTCATAATTTTCTCTTGTGCAATCTCTTTAAATTCATTATGCAAGTGTGATATAATTATTATATGCATATGTACCATACTTTAAGAAACATAAACTTTTAGAATGAATAATTTAAGTAGAACAATATTTTAAGTTTAAGATATCTATTTTTTCCCTCCACCCTCGTTTTTTCTCTCTCCCAGACTTTAAGAAAGCAGATAATTCCATGATTGCATGTCCACGTACATTTTTCTAATAATTCACGCACTTACAGAAGAACAGTAAGTGGTCATAGCCAAGATGTGCAAAATGTGTTTTTTTTTTCAAAATCTGGTTTTATTAACCCCATTATGGCTAATTTTCCTGAGGTTACAGAATATTTGCTTTGCCAAGTAAAGTTTTGTCACTTTTTGTTTATAATAAATAAAATGGGTGTTATCTCTAGTCTTTCAGGGTAATTTGTCCTCTTTCCTTACATTTCCTTGTTTTTTCCTTACATTTTTCCTTCCCAAGATGGTTTGGTTGCAGAACAAAGCAGATGTAAATATCAATCAATCAATCAGTCAGTCAATGACAGGCAGAGCTGCTTCACCTCATCTCCCCCACTCCCCCACCCCCACCCCCAGGCTGTCTTCAAAGCACAGGAGAGTACAGAGCTGGGATTGGTCCCTGCAGGCAGCCTAGATTTTCCTGTCTCAGTCTGTGTGTCTATTGAGACAGAGTAGGGTCCAAGCTGATCCCTGAGGTTTATGTTGACAGCTCCTGTTGCTGACAGCAAGCCTTTTGTCATTGCCTCTTATCCTGCCAGCCCATGTTCTGGCATCATTCAGTACTACCTCCTCTATTAGCAGATCTCTCAGCTGGAGCTCTAAGAACACTTGGCCACATTATTTGAATAAATCTGGCATGTTTCTGATTCAACTGGTTACCTAAATTTGCTTTTTCAGTTTTACTACCATGATTATTTCCAGGAAAGAAAGTCATTCCAAACTTGAGGCTTTTCTGAGAAGCTTGCAGACTACCAGTCCATAACTCCAGTAAAGGAGGATACAACCTTTTCAGAGATTCTCCAAAACCTATTTTAATATCCCCTCCCCTTACTTGATTTTAATCTCCAAGAAGAGATTTAAGATATGCAGATTAACACTTGCCTTATCCTCCACTCTCCTCTGTTATCACTTTTACTTCCTTCTGGAAAGATCTCCAAATATCTCCCTTTATTCAGCATGATTCAGCCATTACAAATTATGGATACCACAGGGCCCTTTGCACTCTTTGTGCCTGGCAACCAGCAGGCAAGTAGAAGAGTCATCATAATGGCTGTGTATTTGACCCTGACCAAATTATACCAAATGAGGGCCTGGAAGAATACCTGGGGAACTCAGGTGATCATCTTGTCCTACTGTAACTAGGAATGGACATGTGTACCAATTCTAGACCGAGAAAAATATCACTAACCTTCTGGAATGAACATCTGTGTCACATGACCAGGTAAACTACTAGGACCCGCCTTGGTGACACATGAACCTGGGGGGAATTTAGGATGGATGTTGAAGGTGAGAGAGGATGAGTACAAGTTGTGGCACTGAGATCCACGGCAGTGGTGGCGGCTGCAGTCCATCCCACTAATCTTCGTAGGTAGGAGTTTTCCCTTAGAAGAGCAATCCATGGGAATTGTGCAGGGACTGCTATCTAGATTTGTGTGAAGTAGATCAATGCAGCACAAAGGGCAACTGTAGTAGTTAGTAGTTAGTAGTTAGTCAGCAACCATTAGAGAAGCCAAGGTGACCAGGCTTGATTTTTACCTCAATAACATTGTCTCCTTTTCTCACTTCCCTGTACATGCTGGTACCTTCACAAGTGGGTTACATTTTTTTTTTTGTTTTATTTTACATTATATAGAATGCTACATTATCCAATTTATATTTTTATTGTAGTCTAGAAAACAAGCTTTCTAAGAAAAACCACGCTTCCTCTAATTTTTGTCTTCAAGTATCCTTTATATATAATGACATATTGAATGTCCCAAGAAATAACTAATACAATATTTTTAGTTTGCTAGCCAGTTAGTTGTTAGTTAGTTAGTTATTATAGCTATTACCAAGCCTTCTACTGTGATAAGATCAGTAAATAAGAAAAAAACAGCAGGTCACATTTGAAACAGCAAATTCCCAATGGGTGTTGGGAAAATTCCCCAGAGCCAGGAGACCAAAGAGGCTGATTACTCCATCATTACATCAAGAGTTCATTAAGGAAACTTCCGTACAAGTTTTGTCTTGAGCAGCGACAAGACCACATGGGTATCCTCATGGGTACTGCACCATATAGGAGGTGCAAAAGGGTTATATAGAACAGGGAAGGAATGATGGGGGTACTGGGGGCATGACCTGACCCAGGTAAGGGGAAAACGCCTTACATACTTGCCCAGGGCAGGACAATGTCTTTCCCAGGAACCAGCACTTATGGGACATATGGAAGGAGTCTCTGAGGGGATTAAGGGAAGCAATCTGTTCTGGTCCAGCTCTAGTCGATTCTAACAAAAGGGTCTGGCAGTGGTCAGGCAGCAGTCAGGCAGAGGTCACATCAAGGAATAGTTCCCTCCACAACGGCATAACAATTATTGGCATTCCCTTAGTTTGGACAGGTGAGATCCTCATTACACTCTGCCCTTTCTCCTCCATTCATTCTGACCAAGATGATCATGTTTCCCTCTGTTTTAGTCCATTCAGGTCGCTATGACAAAAATACCATAGACTGGGTGTCTTATAAATAACAGAAATTTATTTCTCACAGGCTGGGAAAAGGAAGCTGGGAAGTCTAAGACCCAGATGCTAACACTTTTTGTGTCTGGTGAGGACCCGCATCCTGGTTCATAGAGGGACGTCTTTTAGCCATAACCTCACCCGGCAGAAAGAGGCCAGGGAGCACTCTCTGTTCTCTCTTCAAGTGCACTACTCCCATTCATGGGAAGTCCACCCTCATGACCTTATCAGCTCCCAAAGAACACCCCCTCCTAACACTATCACATTGGGGATCAGGTTTCAACATATGAGTCTTGGGGACATATTCAGTCCATACCACTTGAATGAACTTTAGTGAGGTTTCTTTCTGGCTCTAGGTCTATTACTTCTCTTTTCTCAGAGCATTTACATTAGAGAACTTGTAACTGTAATATCTTTCTTTGCCTCTTTGAGATGTAAATCATTTTGCAAGCTTCTTGCCCTTTTACCAATCCAGTAAAACATTTCTTAAGGACCGGAAGCCATTCTTCTGTAACATAATCATCAAGGAAGTTTGTGCTCCTGTCCCCCAGTTTTCCTGGTGCTATAGGAGCCTAACTTTGGTGGGAGCCTTGCTCCAAGTTACAAAACTACCTCCTGTCATGAAAGTACGAAAAGTTTTATTTTCCTTTAAGTAAGGCCAATTAGCAAACACAGAGGGTCTATGATTTCCCAACCTCAACTCTTAAAACTCTCTAGCCTTTTATTTTAGCAGATTTGAGCTCAGACTGAATTCTGTCCTTAATCCCCTATCGCAATAGCCTAAAGTAAGGTCTCCCTTGCTTGTTTAACTTTTTAAGGTGCAATATTTGTTTTGACAAGCTCACTCCATTGTATAGTCATTGCAATGCCATTTCTTCCTGGTCCCAACAAATTCTTACCAGTCACAAACTCTCCTGTCTAACAAAGTAGTAGTGAAATCAAAGTGGCCCAAACACTGAAGAAGTACCTATATTCTCACTATGTCATAAAGTACAGAAAAGGAGTGCTATTCAGGTTGATCCAACAGTTTAATGATATCATCAAAGTGCACAGGTGTTTCTGAGACTCAATCTGCTTCCCACAATATTGGATCAGTGCTGAAGTTCTTTAATCTCTCAGTTATAGGATGGATGCCAGTAAAAAATGATGCTAGATGCTTCCCTTTTAAAGGGAGAAGGAAGGAAAAAGAAAGAGAGAGAGATTGATTTATACATATCTGACTTGAAATTTAGAAGCAATTATTTTCAAAACTTGCAGCAAATTTCTGATTATACCTTTTGCTTATATTTGGCCAGAATTTAATTATATTCATGAACCAAACACTGGCAGTCACATTAACACTATGATAAGAATATGGGGTGAAATGGCTATTAGCTTTCAACAGTAGTGTCTACTTCGATATATCCATGGAGTTCTTGGAGTATAAACCTTTGTTGAATTCAATTTTTAAATTTAAGTACATTAAACTATAAAATTGTAGTTTTTTTAAACAAAAAAACTAGACATAGTTTTTAATATCAATTATTTGTCTGATGTTCATAAACTTCATTGTGAAACATGGTGATCTGAATAATAATATCAGCTAACACTTTGATACTTGTCTTTTAGTTGAAGTTTCTTACTTTTATGATTTTGCTGGAAATATTGATTTTTATTATATTTTCTGTGCTTTTAATAAAATTGAACAAGGGCATAATGAGATTTTTCTTATAAAGTGAATGCTTCCATTTTTCTTCAAGCATGAAATTAATTCAAATGATTATCATAATCATAACCTTTAATGTCATTGTTATATATGCAAGAAAATTCAGATGGATATTTAACTAGTGTTTTAAGTCAATAAATACGGAAAAAAAGAAACTGAAGACATAAAAAATATTAACAATATATCTTGCAATAACATTATACTGAAAATATGTATATTCAACTTGGGATATTAACGCTAGATTAAAACTCAATTTATATTGTGAATAATTATTTTTTACATTAAAGCAAATGGCATGAAATAGGCTTGATTGCTATTTTGAGTTTTATTTTTGTTCTGCTTTGTCATTGGATAATTGAAAATCTGTGGCTTGAGGCTCAAAGGAAATATACTTTCACCCTTAGTAACTGTAGCTTCTATAGCACAAGTCCCGTTGATTCCAAAGAGGCAATATAAGAATAATTCATATGAACCTATGAGTAACATCATATACATTAAAAATGACATGATGCTGCTCTCTTATTTCTTTTAAATTTGGGAAAAAAATGTTTTTCAGTTTCTTAAATATACCATCACCAAGTACAGACTTGTCTTCCAAATTTGTTCTCTTACAATTTCTTAACTAATCATCTTAGCAACTTTTTAATTGGAAATTAATTTTTATTGGAAAGATTTGATCTATTATAAGAATCGCTGATCTCTGAGAACTCTCCAGTAACTCCTAATTCACCTGCCAACTTGTGGGTTAGATTCCAGTGGGTATAAAACAAATCTATAGATGAAATACGTGAAAAATAATGCAGGTGGTGTTCATTCAGTCTTATTGAGTCTGAATTTTGAGATTCATCCATGCTGTAGCATGTGTCAATACCCAATCCTGCTTATTAATGAAGATTATCTCATTATAGGTACATGCTGCAATTTGTTTATCAATTTGCCTGCTGAGGAGGTTTTGAAGTTGTTTCCAGAATTTAGCATTATAAATAATGTTATGAACATTGGTGAATAAGTCTTTTTGTGGATATATACCTTCATGTATCTTAGGTAATTACCTAGGAGTAGAATTAAGTTTGTAAGAAACTACATAACATTTTTCAAAGTAGTAGTCCCCAGCCTTTCTATTGTCACCTTTGCATGTATATGCATGTGTGAGACAGCATAATATGTACTCATATATATTCATATACATGAAAACTATCAATCTATCATCTATCTGCCTACTTATGTATGAAAACTGCTAATGAAGCTCACAGTTGGAATGATATAGAATATACAGATAAGTACTGCACAGCAATACTTACACATAAATATTGTACTTCACATACTCACTGATAATCACTATTATTTGCAGTTTATGCAATATTTGTCTATTCCTATGTAATAATATGTTTTGCAAAATTATTCTTATGAATTTTAGTGGGTTAATGTTTGTTTAATCAACAGTTTTTCATATTGCTTTTTTTATTATAAGAATACTACCAAAAGTAATTTTATACTTTATCTAGTTGTGCATTTCTTATTAAATCCTTCGATTAAATGTCTAAATGTAATGTTATGGGTCAAATAAAATGAGCAGTTCTTAAAAATTCTATACAGATTTCCAGTGTGCTGCAGAAACTGGGCTCTATTCTTTTCCCAAAAGAAGTGGTTGAAGCAATAGTGCATGGATTGGCTCCTTTGCCTACAATTTGAAAGTGAAATATCATTTTAAAAGCCTTTCAGTATTTTTTGTTTTATTTTACATCATTTAACTAAATAAGAGCCTAAAATTTTAAAAAATGTATTGTTATGTGTATTTTTAGGACTTTACATTTTCCCTTTATTCAACTTTATATTCTATATAGGATTTCTTCAACCATTTGAATTTAACTTAATCTCATTAAATAAAATTAATTGTTTCCCATCAATAAAATTAACTGTCTTGAATATTTTTATTAAATTTAATATTTTCCTTTAAATTGTTTCATATTCGGGAATATAAATGCCTAAATTTCTTAATTTTATTAATTGTTTATATCAATTATTTATCCATTTAAATATTTACATATTTTGCATTTATTTATGTACAATATGTTATAAACAAATTGTTTCTTAATATTAATATTAAGAAAGCTAGAGTAGGTTTTTCATGATGTTTAGTCTTTGCATAAAAATATATTTCATGATTTGAGTGATAACATGTAAACACTGAAAAGGCATTTTTGAAAATTTCAGTCTTAAAAAAAAAAATTTCAGTCTTAAAGTTTGTTATTTTAATTGGAAAGCTTTTTTACAATTATTAATAGATTATTGAAATATTTAAAAATGTTTTCCAGTTTATTATACTTTTTATTTATTTAGAGTTCTTTTATGATTTTTTTCTCTCAATGCCTTTTTCATACATTAATTTTGTTAAATTTTCCTGCATTACAGTCTTAGAAGATATGCATTAAATTTTTTTTTAATTAAATTTATTGGGGTGACAATTGTTAGTAAATTTACATAGATTTCAGGTGTACAATTCTGTATTACATCGTCTATAAATCCTATTGTGTGTTCACCACCCAGAGTCAATTCTCCTTCCATCACCATATATTTGATCCCCTTTACCCCTATCACCCACCCCCCACCCCCTTACCCTCTGGTAACCACTAAATTATTGTCTGTGTCTATGAGTTTTTCTTTCTCATTTGTTTGTCTTATTATTTTTTTGATAAACCTTAAAACTTACAAGGTTGTAGTTATTTAAAAAGCTAAAATTATCAGTGTCTTTACACTGCTTAAAAACATTTTGAGGATCTTTGAAGTCTTCCACTTAAATTACCTATCTGAATTATAAACATTATTGATGTTCAATATTTTAGTTCAATGAGTTCCTGCTAAATTAATCATTAATATTATTATTCATATAGTTGATGAATACTTCTATTTTCCACACTTATAGAAGTTCTTGTGCTTCATATTGTTTTCTGCATCTTGGATTTAAAATTTGATTTCAATTTCCTTATTTTGACAAACTTTTTTTTTTTAAAGGGACGCTAGATATTAATATATTAGTGACAAAGTTATTGTTGTTTTGGTCTGAAAATATAATGATACTGAATAATCATTTAGCTGACAAAAAAAAGTGCTCAGTTATTTATTTATTTTTTTCACAACATACAGGATATTCCAATCTCTTACTACTTCGATTTGTGACTTGGAGACATTATTGTCAATCTAACTGGAGTTCTTTTTGAGTAATATCTATTTCACTTCTGGCTGCTTTTAAGATCTCTTTTGTGTTTGATGCTCTGTATTTTTAATGTGATATATATAGTTGTGCATTTCTTACCATTCATATAAATTTATATTTGTTAAGCTCACTGACACTGATGATTTATGTATTTTTATACAACATGGACTATTCTTAATTATCTTTTTGAATATTGCTTATTTCCTATTACCTCAAATTCAGAAGTATATTTTATAATAACACCTAATAATCTCATCTGTTTCTAAATTTTACATATTAAAATCACTTTCATATTTTCAACTTCTCTCTATGATAACTTAGGGCTAACTGTTCAAATTAATATTCTAATTTACTAAATATTTTTCCAGCTTTGTCTAATCCGCTGTCTAAACACTCTCTCTCTCTCTCTCTCTCTCGCTCTCTCTCTCTCTCTCTCTCTCTCTCTATATATATATATATATATATATATATATATATATGTATATATATATACATATATATATGATATATATATGTCTAGATGTATATATATATATATATATATATATATATATATATATATACATCACACACGAATATACACAGACAATTAAGTTCACAAACTCATCCTAGAAAAAAATACCACATACCTCATTGCTGAATATCACTACAGTCACCTTCAAAGTACTCCCCTTAGAAACCTAACACACCGACACCAGTGCCTAGTCCATCCTCCAACCCAATTTTAGAACTCTTTTTCTGGAATGGCCATCAGAGCTGTCATTGTATTATTCCTGATGTCCTGAATGTCATCGAAATATCTTCCTTTCAATATTTCCTTTACCTTCGGGTAAATAAAGAAGTCAATGGGGGCCATATCAGGTGAATAGGGAAGGTGTTCCAATATAGTTACCTGTTTATTGGCTAAAAATTCCCTCACAGATAGTGCTGTGTGAGCTGGTGCATTCTCGTGATGCAAGGGCCATGGATTGATGGTGAAACATTGAGATCATCTAACTTTTTCACACAGCCTTTTCAGCACTTCCAAAAAGTAAAATGGTTAACTGTTTGTACAATTGGTACAAATTCATAATGAGTAATCTCTCTGATATTAAAAAAAGGTTAACAACATCGTTGCAACAAGTTTACTAACTTAATTTTCAGATCTTGCATGAGCGCTTATGTGTGAGATATACCGTGTTTCCCTGAAAATAAGACCTAGCCAGACAATCAGCTCTAATGCGTCTTTTAGAGCAAAACTGAACATAAAACGTGGTCTTATTTTACTAATATATGAATGGGTGTTATATAATAAAAATAACATAATATAATATCGGGTTTTATTTTACTATAAGACTGACTATAACATTATAATATAATATAATATAATATAATATAATATAATATAACATAAAATACTGGGTCTTATATTAATTTTTTTCTCCAAAAGACGCGCTAGAGTTGATTGTCTGGTTAGGTCTTATTTTCAGGGAAGCAGGGTATATATAATGACATATATGATACAGATATATAATTATATGTACACATACGGAGATAGACATGGAAAGAGATTGTGTATGTGTGCATGTATTTTTATAGGTGATTTAAAAAAATTGTTACTGTTATTTGGTAAAATGTTCTCATTATTTGTTATGTTTCCTTTATTTTCAGTTTAAATGAGTTTTATAACTTAAAATTGTCACTTCTAATTCTGTCTTTTTAATTATGGTGACATTTTCAAAGCTTCCCTCTGCTTAAGATCTCACCCTCAGGTTGAGACTTAGTTAATAATTTTTATTTTCCTTCTATTTTCAAATCCTTCTTTTATAATTACAGTTATTTATAAATATTTATTTTATAATATGTGTGTTAATTCTATAATTTGAAGTTCTTGGTGGCTTTTTTTCACCTGTGTTTTTCATCGTTAATGCTTATCTTTGCTGGAATATTTCCCATTGTTTATTAAAAAATGTATTGTAAACATGAGGCTTTTCTGTTGGAATTTTGTGTGATCATATTTGATTGTGTAGCTTTCCTCAGAGGCATTGCATTTGTGTTTCCTGGTATCCCAGATACATTATACACTTGAAATATTATTTTTATTTGGAATATATTTTTCTTGATTTGAGGTGTTCTAGAACTTGAAGGTAATACTAAAACTAATGTCAAGTCCACCTAAGAGTAGAGTTCTTGGCATTCACTTTCATAAGAATTTTTTTTTCCTTTCCTCAAATAATTAGGCAACTCCATCAGAATTGATATTTTCATTGCAAGATCATTATTTTTTCCTAGTCTATCATTTCAGTAAAGTTGTAACCATTTGAAAGTCTTGGGCTTCAGAGGCATCCCAGCTTGTAATTCCCAGATTACACAGTCACAAAATCTTTCATCCCATCTCTGCTTGAACTGTTACCTAAAGCCTGTATTTTTTACACATAAGCAAAGCCTATTCTAAGTGAACCATAAATTTCCTTCCTTCTTTCCTTCCTTCCTTCCTCTCTTCTTCCTTTTCCTTGGCCCTCCTCCTCTCCTTTTCTCTCTCATTTAACCCTGGGATTTGCTACGTTCTACTGAGAAATTTAAAGATATTTTTTAAAACATATTTTATCAACATTTACAAGTATTATTTTATTGTAGGGTTTTCAGGATGTCTACCTAACCATGTTACTAAAAAGAAAGGAAACCTAGGGACAATTTTAGTTACTTGATCTCTCAGAAGAACAGAAACACAAACAAATATAAACAAAATACAAACATTTTGCCCAATTTGTTAAAATTATGTATTTGATACATCTATGATAATTAAATGTAAATAAAACCTATTTAATTTCATAACCTTAAGAAAAGGTGAAGAGCTAGTGTTGATTTTTCTATTTAAAGTATTTCAACCATGACATATTTTTCAACAATATCCTGATAACTCAACCTTTATATTTTCCTCTTCTGTGTGTTTGTCATAAAATGCAATAGTTTTCTTATAAAACCACCTTAATTTAAGAAGGAAGAATATATTCCTTATATTTGGAGTATTGTGATTAGATGAGACTACCCAAAGCCCCAAATCAAAGTTATAGCAAGTACAATGCTAGTTGAAATGGCTGAGGCTAATTCTCAGTAACTAAAAAGTTTCTTCATATTGCATTACTTTAAAAAAAACTATATTAATTACTGACCATCAAGATAAAACTGACAACTATAATAAAGAGCTACTATAAGAGGTGTATTGAGAATGCCACTCTATATCTGTATTTGTACACATAACTCAATTTTAAAAATTGAATTGTAATCTTACTCTAGCCTTTCCTAAAGCAGAAAACCATACATAAATCCTGATATTGTCCCTAAATCAAAACATATATTTATAGTGGTTTGAAGTTAACCAAGTACTTTTCCTTAAATATCGTCATTTGATTTGATCCACTGATTATTTTTGTGTTGTAGACAAATGGAGGTATTATCATTTGTACAAATGAGAGTCCTGAACTTCAGAAATGTGGATTAAATCCTCAGGGCCTCTTATTCTATAACGAGGATGAGGAAAAGAGGCTTTGCAGTCACTGTCTGCCTTACATTATAAAATAACAGACTGTTCAAGTGCGCTGTGCGTTCAGGCATACTTTGCAGGGGTCTATTTAATAACAAGACCACAACAGAGTGACGCTAGTAACAGGAACGCATGTTCTTTCAGCATAACTCTACAACTAATCAATAGAGTAAATGTACTGTTGCATTATTGATTTGGATTTAGTAAGCAAATTCTAGATGAGAAATCATGTTTAAAGCTAAAATACTTTCTGTTATGTTCAGAGCTAAATGTGATAACTAATATAACTGCAATTTTTGGAGTATTGCTGCTTTTGTTATGAATTTTATTAAACATTTTTTTTAATGGACACTGGTTATTTTAGGTAATCCCTATAAATAGCAATGCTTACTGGTTTTCTTTCATCTCTTACATTTTTTTTCTTTCTTTCATCCTTGCTTCCTTTTATTTTCATTCATTTATTTATTTTTAAATCAAACTACATGACAACAAGGAAAAGGGCCAAAATTAAAATACGATGACATTTTAATGATGATATTATGTGAAAAAATTTCAGAGTTGGAACCAATTATAAAAGCAAGTATGATGTATTATGTTCTCATCTTTATCTAAAATCATTAGAAGTGTCTACAAAGAGAAGGAAGTACCAATGGCAATATGATAATAATAAAAAGAAAATATTTTTTATTTTAAATAGTACTAACTAACTCTTTGTTTCCTTTCTCTTATTTGCATATATATATATATATATGTATATATATATATTTATTTATGTATTTATTTATTTATTTTTTATTGTGCTCTCAGTAAAGGATAATGGTTTCCATCACTAAAGTCATTTCCCATTGGGGGACTTAACCAGATGTGTTAGTAAGGTGAACACAATGATGTTAATGTCCCTGTGTCCCATACATTATTGTATATTCAGTGATAGGTTATAGTTACTCAAAATTATGTATTAAATATCTGAATGCCAAATTATAAATCAACTATAGGAAAAAAATAAATTACTTATCCTGCAATGTTTGATGAGAATACATAGTAAAACAAAGTCTGAAAACAAAGTATAATATTTTTCTCTACTGACATACAAACATAAATAATGAACTGTATACCAATATTAGTAAGATGCATATGGTTTATATAGATATTAATTAAAAGGCATGCATGTGTACTATATATGTGAAGGAACACATAAGTGGACAATATGTTAGAATAGAATTACTTGGACTTCACTTTATATATTTATAAAAGTGAAATTTTTAGTGGGACTATAATTTGGTAAAACTCAAGGTGTGAATGGGAATGCAAATATCTACTTTGTTACCTAGCCATTCCACTCATAGGTTTTCCAAGGTAAATGAAAGGATATGTAAATATAAGGACTTGGACATGAATATATTCATACTAGTGTTATATATAATATCCCCATACTGAAAACAACCTAAATGTTTGTTGATAGATGAATGAATAAACAAGCCGTACTATATTTACACAATGAAATGCTACTCACCGATAAAAATGAATGAACTATTAATACAGAAAACAAAGATGAATTTCAAAATAATTATGCCAAGTGGAAAAAGTAGAAAAAACAAGAGGAGGTACTGCGTGTTACCAATTATATAAACTAAAATGTGCAAAGTAATCTAGAGTTGACAACAGATCAATTGTTGCTGGTGCTGCTTCTAGAGGAAGAAGAGAGGGAGTGGGAACAGAAAGGGGTATGAGGAAGAGTTTCCAAAGGATCATAAGGAAACTGTTGTGGATGATAGATATATTCTTTATTTTGATGTAGGTGATGGTTTCAATGCATATACTGATGTGAAAATGTATTGAAGTGTATATTGTAAGTGTATGTGGTTTATTACATGTCAACAACACTTCATCAAAGTTGTTGTAAAAATACTATAAAACCAAGCCCAAATGCCAGACCCTTCCATTCACTTCTCAGATAGAACTATTTCAGTTATATTCAACTTCATACAATTGATTTTTAAGAGACTACACAGGTTACACAATCTCTCTTAAAAATGGTCTGTGGAAATCCCTTTGAGGTACCTCTCAATTGCTCAAGAGTAAATCTGGTCAGCGTCCCTATAAAGGCTCCAGCAGTTTTTCCTTCAGAATTTTTGTTTTAATCTATGAGGCACCAGGACAGCTGCCCCTGCGGGGGTGCCATGCTGCTCTTGCATGATACTACACCTCCAGTTAAGAGAACGCCCCTCCCCTACTGACTGTCTCAAGCAGGATTTAGCTACAGGAAGGAGAAGCCATTTCATCTGTTTCAAGCAGAAAAGAAAAAAGAAAAAAATTACGAAGGCATTATACACTAACAACATTATTAGAAGGGTTATATGAGTGCTATATTGAGTAGATTCTAGACTAAACCTGTATAGAAAGGTGGGAATCAGAAAACTATTACTGGAACTCTGGCCTTATATTACATATTGTATGCATATAGGTATGATCCATAGATCAGAGACATATTATCTGTGCTGACTCAAAAAACTTTCAACGTCAACAAAGCTAGTGATTGAATACTGGTAGGTTGTTGCAAAACCCCTCAATTTCCTCATGCCTCCCAATAAGCGGGAAGGAAGAGGTAGTAAGTGTAACAGGATGACGTTTGACTCACTTCTGTCTTCCTGGTTTTATGGAGTTTTTTATATTTGGTAAAACCTGATTCACCACCAATTCTCTAGACATTTCCCAGATTCTGTGAGAGGCAGTTTGGGAAGCTATATCATAGTAGAAAGATTGGAGATGCTGAGTGCCATCCAGGATGCCCACTAAATGACCCATATCTACCACATACCAGTTAGAGCTTCCGTGTTGCCTAAATGGGAACTGTGCTATCAGGGATGTCTGAATTGAAGAAGTTGCACTGAATTCCTCCAGAAGAGAGAATGACATTTTTCCTCCGCTTTGATCTTGACATTTTTCCACAAGAATATCAAAGCAGTATTAGTTGTTATCATATGCCTTCAAAGATGTTTAATGAAGCAGCACTATTAAATTCTACCTTCTTGCTGCATGATATAGTTATGAATCTAAGAAGAGATGTATATGAAACTTAGACAAATCTTAATGATAAACTCAATACTGCACTCTGAATTTTTCCTTAACACTGCAGGTTTTTGTCAGTGAGTCATGTTTATCTCCTTAATTTTTGGTTGTTGTGAATTCTTATCCTCCATAGCAATTTATCAGTATTTTAAAGAGTTTGGCAGACCATATTTCCTAAAATGACACAAAAATAACTCCCATTCCTTGTGTTCTTTGGTGATGTCTATTTCACTATGACCAACAGAATTAAAAGATATTGGCATTCTGGGACTTTTAAGACCAAGCGCTAGGAATGCATGGTGTCCATCTTCGTTCCCTAGAGGAAGCCTCCCAACATGCAAGGAATTGTGAAACCACCATGCTGTGAGAAACACCAAGCTAGCCATAGAGGCCATGTGGAGAGAGAGAAAGAGATAACTAACTGCTCTGAACTATTCTCGTCATTTCAACTGAGTCAAAGACACATAGAAAAGAAACAATCTTGAAAATGCCAGGCCTCTGTGTCAGCACAGTGGCAACCCATGTGGAACAGAGAATAGTTCCCCTAGTATTCACCACCCAATACAGTGTAAGTGTCTGACATTAAACTTTTGATTGCTAAGACCTCCATTATAAAATGCATTCATCTTGAATAAACATATTGCCAGTTGTACAACACAGCTACCAGCAAAGCAACCAGATAAGGAATTAGCCTGGCTGTGGAAGAGAGACTATTCTGTGACTTTATGCTATTTGGCCCATGAGCTGGACCCAGACCAAAACGGAGATTGCTTATTGCAAAACCCCCTTAGAGACTGTCTATCATAACTCATGTTCATTCTGACATAAATCAGCACCCTTCCCTTTTCTCCTGCTGAGCTGGTTCCTGGAACAGGTTGTTGTCCTGACATGGTCAAGCATATAAAGTTATTTCCACACCTGGTAGCATTTGTGTACTAGTACCTATAACTATATCCCTTTCAACCCCAAATAATTGTCTGGTCCTGATCAGCAGTCCAGAGAATATCCATTTCAACCTGCAGCTGCCCAAAACTCACCTTCTATGTACATTTTTCTTAATAAACTCTGTTAGTTGCCAAATTCGAGGGACCTGCTTCTTTCTTTGGTGTTTTGTTGCCCTCCACTCAAAAAGGTAGATTTCTAGTCTCAGGGTTTTCCCTAGGTCTGAGTCTACTAACACTACCCCAACCCAAGAAAGCCCCCTCTTTCAGAAAGCCCTGGGAAACCAAGATAACTGTATGAGTGACCCCACCTTTCTCTTCCTGTGCCTTAATTCCCACTTCTATGCTTTATATTAGCCAATTCAGAATAAACCTGCAAAACCCTAGGTACTCCAGCTTTGGACGCCAATAAAGGCATAGCCAAGGTCTGTTCTCTCTCTCCCCGCCCCCCTCCCCTCTCTCTCTCTTTCCCTTGAACCTCACTGTGTGGCCCGCAGGCATGCCATGTACCCTACAGGACTTGTGAGTAATAAATATTGTTCCTCAAAGTTCCCTGATGGTTTCTGCTGCAGTGTGTCCTGCAATTATAAGAACTGCAAGGGTCCAACCACAACACTGGCCCTAGTGGGAGAGATATCTGTGGGGGCTCCCAACACATAACACTGTCTGGGCCCAGCTGGGTAGCATCACTATTAACAGGCCAGGACCAACCCCCACATTTAAGTAAGAAACAGGAGCCACAACAAATAATGATTACTGTTTCAAGCCCCTCAACCCCACTGACCTGAAAATAAAACTAAAATAAATTAAAAAAAAACAACAAAAAACTTCAGCTACATTTTTAATACAAACAAAATATGGTTTTATGATTTTAACATAATAAATAAGAAATGTACACTGATATTTTAAAAGCAGGACTATATTTCAGGGATTTTATCACTTTAGATTAAAAGGAATTTTAAAAACATTCTTTTGTGAATTAAAGTATTTTAAGCATTTGTTTTTTTCAATGTTTTAACATATTACTGGAGCTCTGATATTTCTTATCTGAACTGTTTATTTTTCAAATTATTGATATTATAAGGACATTATCAAATTATGTAATTAGGAATAAAATTTGGTTTGTAACCTCTATTAGTGCCATTACATAAAGTTAAGAGATGAGGCTGTATTTCACTTCCGCTGTATTGTAAGATGAAAAAATATCAACTTATAAGCGACCTTCAATTGCTGAAATAAAAGGAGACGGTAAAATGCTGTATCAAAACCAGCTTTCCTTGCAACTAGCAGTCCTGAGCAAATGAAAAGACATGGTCACATATTTAAAACACATTTTAAAATCATTTAAAACTGTGATGGTAGAAATCCACTAAGTTCTGTGGAAGTCCAATAGACTCTAGGAGCATTTTTTTTTTTTGCATTAAAAATGACAAATTTTATGTATGTTCAAACATTTTTAAGTCAGTAGTGAAAAATTGGTGAATGGTGAATAAATTTAACTGCAGTCCCTCACTATTGAGGGTTCTACTGAATCAAAGAAGATGGTTAGGTCAGTGTAATAAGTTTGATTCTCTTGAGGCTGACAGGAAAGCTTGAGCTTTCTCTTTTTTTAGGATCACTTACTAAGAAACTGACTTGCGTTGGCAGTGAATGTCTGAATCCTGAGAGACAGGAAAGAATATCTCCCTTTGGATCGACTCTCTTCTGGCATGTCTGAAAAATCCAGTGTTAGCCTGAGGAATAAAGTTACCACACATTACTAAATTCCCAACAGAAAGAAACTATTCCTGGGGGAAGTCTGTAACATTTAATTGGAGCACATTTGACAAGATTCCTTTCTCTCATTATAGGCTAATACTATCATAGTGTTCAGAGAGCCCTTTGAAAAACATATTAGTGCTCTAGGCCACTCCCTACCCCTCCCTATAGATAAGGCTGACTAGTCTGAAATAACCTTTGAAGGACTGGGCTGACAGCTTCAGATAAAAGTGTTTCTAATATATAGGACAGGGCTGGGAGGGAATGAACTGACGGTGAGGACAGGAAAGAAAGCAAAGGTTGAGGGAAATTAGCGAGTAGTGCTACAGAGAAATTCTCCATTACACTTTTCTTATCTGGGCTTATTAAAAGTTTGCCTAACTCTAGCTAGCAGAATCTAAAATAAATACATTGTTAATATAGCATTTAGAAAGCAACAATAATGAATATATGTGAAAACGGACCAGCATATCACAAATCCTAAAGAAATCAAGAAAGCTGCTGATGCTGACTACTGCTACTTAATTATTATCTTCCCATTACCATTAACCTTTGCTACAGTGCTGTTAGGCAAATGTTCTGTCCTCTGAATTCTAAGACAAACCCATTTTTAATAGGTATTTCATAATGGCTTTCCAGAGAATTTGGGAAATCTGAGATTTTACCTAAAATATTAATTTTCTATCCTAGTTAAATTCTGCAATTTTAAAATACATGCATGCACACTATTGGGGAAGGATCCTAATTCCAAAGTTTTAAGGTGAAATATTTCAGTGTTAAATAGAAACAGAATAATCATGGCCTTTTCAATAATATACATGATAGGTTTTTCCACCCCCTTACCACCCCCACCACTTCCATCCCCCTCCCCGCACCCCCAGTGCAGCTCCTGCCTGTCCCAGCGCCTCTTTGCTGTCTAGTACTCCCAGCACGTAGCTACCATGATAAGTGCCAGCTGAGGCATGGCTGCCCGTCTCATCACAGCTATAGTCTCCTGGGGCCCCACAGTCACCTGCCACCATGATGGCTGGAATAGCCTTAGTAATGAGATTTTTAGATTTGTTTCAAGGCAGGATTATGCATCAGAAGCAATCAAGGGAGCAGTTGTTGGTATTGATGTGGGTACTGCCGACTCCTTTGTGGCAGTTATGGAAGGTAAACAAGCAAAGGTGCTGGAGAATCACTCCTTTAGCTGTGGCCTTTACAACAGATGGTGAGTGACTTATTGGCATGCCAGCCAAGCGACACACTATTACCAACCCAAACAACACATTATATACCTCCAAGAGTCTCATTGGCCAGCGATATGATGACCCTGAAGTCCAGAAAGGCATTAAGAAGTTCCCTTTTAAATTAGCTATGTCTCCAATGGTGATGCCTGGGTTGAAGCCCATGGAAAACTCTATTCTCCAAGTCAGACTAGAGCATTTGTGTTGAAGATGAAAAAAAGTGCAGAAAATTACTTGGGGCATACAGCAAAAATGCTGTGATCACAGTTCCAGCTTATTTCAATGACTCTCAAAGACAGGCCATGAAGAATGCTGCCAGATAGCTGGACTAAATGTGCTTCAGGTAATTAATGAATCCACAGCTGCTGCTCTGACCAATGGTCTAGACAAATCAAAAGACAAAGTCATTGCTGTATATGATTTAGATGATAGAAGTTTTGATATTTCTATCCTGGAAATTCAGAAAGGGGTACTGAGGTGAATGAAGTCCACCAATGGAGATATATTTCTTAGGTGGGGAAGTGTGGGGACAGAGTCCCAGAGAGCAGTTTCTAGGCTCTCAGTCTCACGTGGAAAGGTGCTGGTTCGGTTATTAGATGGCCATCAGCTGTAATCAGATGGCCATCCACTGTGGCTGGGTGGTCATCAGCTCTTACCGGTTAGCCACTAGCCACTAATATAACTGCTGTGGCTACACTGGCAAGGGGGTGGGTTGTTTGGCAGAGAAGCGGATGACAGATTGTGGTTCCTGCTTCCTGTGTCTCCAACTCAACCACAAGCGAGCATATAGTGGTATGACTCCCCTATATGTGGCGCCATTGGTATTCCTTTTTGGCCTCACTATATCCTGCGTTCTGGTGCGGGAAGCAGGAATTGAGTCCCTGCATGACAGAAAGACTTTGACCAAGCCTTGCTACCATGCATTCATTGTGAAGGAGTTCGAAAGAGAGACAAGGGTTGATTTGATCAAAGTCAACATGGCACTTTAAAGTGTTCGGGAAGCTGCTGAGAATGCTAAGTGTGAACTCTCCTCATCTGGACAGAATGGCATCAACTTACCATATCTTACAATGGATGCTTCTGGACCCAAGCAGTTGTATATGAAGCTGACCCAGGCTCAATGTGAGGGGACTGTCATTGAGCTAATCAGGAGGACCATCGCCCCATGCCAAAAAGCCATGCAAAATGCAGAAGTCAGCAAGAGTGACATAGGAGAAGGCATCTTGGCATGACTAGATTACCCAAGTTTCAGCAGACTGGGCAGGAGCTCTTTGGCTGAGCCCCAAGTAAAGTTCTCAGTCCTGATGAGACTGTGGCCATTGGAGCTACCATTCATGGAGGTGTGTGGGCCAGTGATGTCACAGAAGTGCTGCTCCTGGCTGTCATTCCCCTTTCTCTGGGTATTGAGACTTAAGGAGGTATGTTTACCACACTTATTAACAGGGATACTGCTATTCCAACCAAGAAAAGCCAGGTGTTTTCTATGGCTGCTCATGGTCACACTCAAGTGGAGATTAAATTGTATCAGGATGAGAGAGATGGTTGGAGACAACAAACTTGTTGGACAGTTTACTTTGATTGGCATACTCCCAGCCCCTCAAGGAGTCCCTCTGATTGAAGTTACATTTGACATTGATGTCAATAGGATTGTGCATGTTTCTGCCAAAGATAAGGGTGCAGGATGTGAACAGTAGATTGTGATCTAGTCTTCTAGTGTGATAAGCAAAGATGATAATAAAAATATAGCTAATATTGCAGAGAAGTATGCTAACGAAGACAGGCAAAAGAAGGAATGAGTTGAAGCAGTTCATATAGCTGAAGGAATTATTCATGACACAGAAAGCAAGATGAGAGAACTCAAGGACCAACTGCTTGCTGATGAGTGCAACAAGCTAAAAGAAGAGAGATTTCCAAAATGAGGGAACTCCTGGCTTGAAAAGAGTGAAACTGGAGAACACATAAGGCAGGCAGCATTTTCCCTTCAGGAAGCATCATTGAAGCTCTTCAAAATGACATACAAAAGATGGCATTTGGGGGACAAGGCTCTGGAAGTTCTGGCACTAGGGAACAAAAGGAAGATCAAAAGGAGAGGGAATAGTGGTAGCAGTAAACTTTGGAGCCAAAAGGACAACATTATGATGTTTGGGAATCAAGGGATTTCCTGAGCAGAAATGGACAAACCAGTATTTTACTGTGTTTTTGTAGCATTCTATATATAATTTCCTTAATATGTAAATTTAGTGATGCTCATTTAATGAGTGATAATTCCAACAGCACAAAGTTCACAATGTTCCGTCCTCCACCTATCATTATTTTTCAGTTGCCCGTAAAAGAGGGGAAGATTATTTCTTAACCATGATAAAAATATAACACTGTCTTGTGCTGAAGAAACCATATTTTCCAGGGGTGAAACCATCTCACACACAGTAATGAAGGTAGTCAGAGACCTGGAATGAGACCATGTCGGGGATGAGATAGTTCTAGTTAGTGAGTATTGCTGGACCAGCCTGTGTGGTAAATGGTATTCTGCAGCGGAGGCCTTGCAAGGCAAGCTAGCTGTGCCACGTTCAGAGGTAGAGCAGGAGAAGCCAGATCAATAAGAAACTAAACTAGCTATTTATTTTATGTATAGCTTTTAAAACAAAATTGTAAGACTTTCTAATTTTCCTAAGGCATACTTTTCTAGCTACCTTCTGGCATTTGTCCGGTACCTGTATCCTTGACTGTTCTTTTTGATCCATTCTGGATTTTTAAAACAAATAAATATGAACAAAAAAACACACCACACACACACACGCACGAACACACTGGGGGGTACCAAAAAAAAAAGTATACAAATTTTAAGAAAGGAAAAAATGGCATTAATTGTAATACTCAATATATACCAATAACAAAAGATGAATACAAGTCATGTTTGACTTCTGCAATTACAAGAGGTGCTCAAAATGGTCACCATCAGCATCCAGACACTTCTGATTATGGCAAGCTACTGCTTGAGCATAGACAAAATCTCTTTGGCACCCCCAGTATATATAAAATATTGAGACAAAAAGAAGCACAATGTAGATTGAGTTTTCTAAATTTGACCTCCCTCGAGTTTCAGCCCATTTTGTATCCTTTTAGCAGTGCAGATTATTCCATTCAGACTCTATTCACCTATGAGCCTGAGAGAATATCTCATAAAAAAACAAAAAACAAACAAACAAAAAAACATGTAGGCTTCCAAAGAATATATTTTCATTAAATAAAATTTAAGTTAAGGGACTCAAACAGTAGAGGTTTGATGACTTGCTTTCCCCAAGAGATTTTTATGAAGGAACTAATTCACATTTACTTACATTTGTTTCTTAAAGTATACACTTACCTTGCCAAGGGGAAAATTTAAGCCATACTTTTAAAGCATCTCATTATTAATATTTTAGACCAGTTGGAAAGCTTCATGTTTTCTTTTTTAATAGATAGCTTTACATAATTAACTGAAAGCAACTTCATATCCTTACCCCATATGTAGCAACAAATAAGACAAATATTTAACTGATTCCACAGAATGTTAATATTTTTTATCACATTGATCTCCAGTGATGTGCTGGGAAATGTTTATTATCCAACACTCAAATAAATTAGGAAAATCAAAAAGAAAAAATAAAGCCTTGATTTTTTTTAATTTTTTTTTTAATTTTGCCCATTTGTTTGGTGTAAACATTCCCACAGTGGCCATTTTCAAGGTACAACCTGACAAAACCAAGTATGCATTTTGAAAAAAATGAACATAATTGTCTATGCTGATCTGATCTGAGCTATTTTCAGCATAACAATGGGTAAGTCCTTAGTCATAGACTCTTCAAATAATAAAAACAATTCCACAATAACATGTTTTCTGCTATTGGAATTTTCTAGGGTTATTTTTCCTTTTATGACATTTGCAGTAATACGATTTTAAAAAACAATAAGCAATGAAGATGATATTAAAATTAACCAGATTAAACACCTGAGATATATCAAATAGCATTATTTTTAAGCTGTTGTTTTCATTGTACCTATTTCTTTGCATTTGATTCCATTTCTTTTCTAGCTATTCATTTAATGCTTACAGAAATTAAAATGTATTATGCTTTCACAATCTGAGAATGTATCTTGAGGCCACTGAATATTCTCGATATGTCAAAAGTACCAGAGAGGTACCATTATTTAAAATATTAAAAAAAAAAAAAAGCATACAAATTTCAGTAAGAGACAATGATATTTCATTTGGTGGAAAATTACGGGTTTATTAATGTATAACAGTAGTTAAAAACACCTGAAAAAGGAATATTCATCATTCTCACAGTTTACTCATCTGATTTTACATTGTTACATAAATGTCATTTGAGAAAGAAGAGAATACAGACTATTAACCTAATTTAATCATAGCCAAGAACTAATAAAAATGTAAATTCAAAATATAGGCTAGTGACACTCTTATTCTGTGCAGAATAATGTGTTTTGGTCAATGATGGACCACATATAGGACAGCGATCCCCTAAGGCCATAACAATGCTGAAAAATCCCTGTCACCTAGTGACACTGTATTCTCCATAAGGTTGTAGTGCAAGGTGTCATGTGTTTGTAGTGATACTGGTATAAACAAACCTCTTGCACTGCCAGTCTTACAAAGTGCAGCACATACAATTATGTACAGTAAACAATAATTGATAATGATAGTAAACTATGTTACTGGTTTATATATTTACTGTGCTATAATTTTATTGTTGTTTTAAAATGCACTCTTTCTACTTATAAGAAAAATGTATGCTATAAAACTATATACCATGTTTTGATGCCAGCAGCTTCATATATCTTGTGTTTACTGCACCTCTTGATTGTATCATTTCTTGTGTCTGATTTAATCTTGTGTTATTTTGTATAGTAACATGCTGTACAGGCTTGTAACCTAGGAACAGTAGACTCTATTGTATAGCCTAGATGTGTGGTAGCCTATACCACTGAGGTTTGTAAGTACACTCTACAATATCCACACAATGGCAAAATCATCAAACATCACATTTCTCTGAATATATTCCTGTCATATTAGGCTGCACATGACTATATTTAAATATGTATTTTGTATATACTCAAATTAAAATAAAACTATAAAAGACTCAAAATTTCACATAAAATGAAACTGCGTCTCACCCACATACTTATTTGTACAATTTAAGTCCTATAGTTCTCTGATCTAAAAATAGTTCATGAATTATGATTTCTTCCCACCTTATTACCTCAAACATTCAAAAATCCATAGACTTGTCTTTATTCCTAGAAATGTTTACATGACCTCCGAGGGGTAGACCATTTTGTAGAGGCCTTCTTCTGACCTTAAGATTTGATCTCATCTCAAAGATCTTGATCCATTCTCTACTGTTGCAGTTCCAGCTGGAGTCAATTCTGTTAATTACAAGACTTAATCAATTTCCTTTACTCCAGTTCTGTTTACTGGTACCATTGTCATTAGTAAACCATGTTTAGGGCCAGCAAAGTTAAGGAGTTCTAAGAAGTGGGGCCAGATGAGAAACCTAACACCAAATCTCTGTGTATGCACATAATTCCTTAATAGCTGCAGTTTATTCATGTGATCCCAGCAATTTTCTAATGATCCATACTGTGTTTCCCCGAAAATAAGACCTAGCCGGAAAATCAGCTCTAATGCGTCTTTTGTAACAAAAATTAATATAAGGCCCAGTCTTAATTTACTAATATAAGACAACATCTTTATAATATAATATAATATAATATAATATAATATAATATAATATAATACTGGGTCTTATATTAATTTTTGCTCCAAATGACACATTAGAGCTGATTGCCCGGCTAGGTCTTATTTTCGAGAAAACAGTCTAAGAACATAAGAATAACTGCATTAAATGACTAAGCCAAGGATGTGACATTTAAGTGCAGACATAAAAATGCAGTCATTACAAAAGAATACTGCGCATACACACTGAAACTTGAATTCCACCCCCCACCTTAGTAACCATAATATATCAAGTTCTTCTGTAAAAAGAATCACTCCACTGACCTTGAGAAAGCTGCCAAACTTGAAAGGAATTTCTTCTTTTTTACAACAAAAGAAATAACACAAAAATGACAGGTGCCAAGTATCATCAAATAATAAAATACATTTAGAAATTTTTGAAGCTTTCTCCTTTCAAAGTTTGCCAAGATATGTTACCTCATTTCATTGTTTGGCAGGTGGACATCATTCAGCAATATGTTGGATGGTATATGATATTCCCTGAACAATTATTTAGATTCAGGAAAGACTGGCAGGAGTGAAGGTCCTTTTTGACAAATTGATAGTTTAAGGCAGCATTTTTGAGTATTTGGTTACATTATTTCAAGGATATCCCATTTAAAAAAATATCCAAATTGATCAAGACCAATTTAATGTGAAAAATAGAAGAATACACAAGTAAATATAATGATCACAAGAGGAATACGTTTAACTTAGAATATAAAACAAACAAACAAATTCAACATTTTGCCTGGTAACTGATGCATATCCAAGAGTATGTTCTCATTCAATAAATTCTTGACAAGCACATATATATATATATATATATATATATATATATACATATATATATATATATATATGTATACATTATATAACAAAAAAGGAAAACACTGAATTATTTGTGACTGGCACTGATAACAGCAATGTGTTGATGTTTTTTGTATCAAATGCAAATGTAAAAATAACGTAAAAAATGAATTGCTTATGGTCTACATACTCTACCAGGGACATCTATTTTCATTAATCTCACATTTATGTGTCCTCAGAAATTAAATATGATAAAAGTTTACTATATAATCTATCAGACTGCTAACAGAAATAAGATCACAAACACTGTAAAGCACAGTAAATCTATGATACAGCCTAGGATACTGCCTTGTTCAGATGGGGCTGCTTTAACAAAATTCCACAAATTGGGTGGCTTATAAACAACAGCAATTTATTTATCACAGGCCTGGCAGTCTGAGATCAGGGTTACAGCTTGGTCAGATGCTAGTGAGAACCCTCTTCAGGTTACAGACTGCCTACTTCTTCACTCCTCAGATGTCAAGTAGAACGACAGCAAGCCTTCTACTAACTCTTATAAGAACACTAATCCTATTCATAAGTCTCCAACCTCATGACTTCATCTGACACTAACTTTCTTGCTAAGGCCCCACCTTTTGACACATTGTAGAGATAAGAGTGTGGTGAACAGAAACATTTCCTCCCTAACAGATTCCATATATAATTCCTTAATAAATGAAGTTTATTTATGCAATTCTGGGAATTCTCTAATGATACTTAAGAATCTAGGAATAATTGTATTAAACGACTAAGCCATACATGTGACATTCAAGTGCACATATGGCAAAACAGTCAAATAATGAAATGAGCCCAGAATTAACATAAGAGTTGCAGGGACTTTGATGCTACAGTGGGTTCATGAAACTTTTAGGTGTTTGTTTGTTTGTTTGTTTGTTTGTTTGAAATAATCTGAAGCCAAGATTTTCCCTACAATTCCTTGTCTGTGATCCCCGACAGAAAACATAACACAATTTCTTATTTTTTTAAGCAAAGTTTACAATGAGGTATTTTGGGCAGCATTAAGAATCTTGTATGAGTATCAGTCATAAAAAAGCAGAGAAGATTTGGGCAAGAATAATATCAAGAATGAAATCATGTTCTTATGGAAGACATAAATGTCCTACAAAATTATCAGAAATAACACTATTCTTTTTTAGATCTTAGAGGGTTTAATTGAATTTTAGGTACATATCTCTAAAGAATGTCCATTCAGGACACTGAGGAAAAGAGGTCTGCTCACATAGATAAGGAATTATAAGTTCTGCTTTCCAAAGATATAAATGTCAGAGAAAGAAAAGAGGTAGGATAGCAAAAGTCATCATGGAAAATGTCTTTTGTCATGAAAATTGTAATGGATACATGGACTGAAAAACGATATGATTGAAAGATAGATGTGTGAAAGTTGTGTGAACAGGATAAGATTAATATTACTTTCTTTCAAAAAACAGTTATAGAAAAATAAGTAGAAATAATAGGAAGTACATAAACATAAAAAGATGAGCTTCTTGCTCACAGTCTTACCATTGCTTACACACAGACAAACAATGAACTGCCTATATTTAAAGTTAAAAATGAAGCCATGCATAGCTATTTCTTAAAGTTGTATTGTATCAAAGGGGTTCTTAAATTATGCAGAACTTGAACTGCATAATCTTAAATTTCCTTTAAATCCAAAAAGAGTGTTATTTGAAAGACAGTCACTGCATAAGTAAAAAACAGTAGACACTCTATTTATTTACCACTTAAAAAGCTTAAACAAATGGCTATTCAAGAGATTAATATAATTCAACAATAATGAAAAACAAACCAGAATCTCAAACAAGTTAAAGAAATCTTTAAATTTTAAGAGTCAGTGGTATAGTACCAAGAGTGAACCATAATGTAAATTATGGACTTTTGGTGATTATGATGTGTCAATGTAGGTTTATCAATTATAATAAAGTACCACACTGGCAGGGGGTGTAGATAATGGGGAGGTTGTGCATGTGAGGTGCAGGGAGTTTATGGGAAATCTTTATAACTCCACCTCAATTTTGTTGTGAACCTGTAACTGCTCTAAAAAAAATAAAAAATAAATAAAATAAAAGCAATGCTGGAAGAATGATAAACCTTATTTTCAGCAATATATGTAAATAAAGCCAATAAGCAGTGAATACATATAAAATTAAATGAAATCACTACATTATTTGGGAATATTTAGCTAAAATAAGTTTTAGAAAATTTTATTCAAATAGTAGATGAACAGAATCATAAGACTATAATCATTGATTTCTTTTTTTTTCCCTAGAATGATAGTAACCATTTAATATACTTCTTAATTTGGAAGTTTGTGTTTTACGTCTTTTCCATGAAACATATTTTGTGGCTAACTTCAGATTTTTATAATTCATTTTGGTCTCTGGTTGATCAATGTGAGGGCAATAGATTCTGCTCATGCATTTTCTTTTTCCTCGCCTTTAATATACCCTTCCTAATTTAAGGCCTCATCTCAGACATTAGTCATCACACTATCAAGAAAAACAAGCTATGGGAGAAAACTTGGCTTATTTTACATTTTCAATAAATGTGATCATTTTGTTGGCCTCTACATTCTGTGAATATTTGAATGTCACCAGATGGTTAGACGATTGAAACTCATGAAAAAAATTATAATGTTCCAAGACTAAAAAGTTTGAACCTCTTCAATGATCTTTTAGAGCAGGGGTCTACATCAGCCAAATCTGGCCTAGGCCAACAATCATAATAGCTATTCCTTAAAGTTGTATCATATAAAAGGGATTATTGTTGAATCATATAGCTATCTCTCAAAGTTGTATTAAGGAAGTTTAAGTACGGCTTATGGCCATTTTCCATGCTACAGTAGCAGAATTAAGTAATTACAAAAGAAATGGTATGATCCACAAAGCTGAAAATATATATTGAAATAGAGTGATTTAGAGGGAAGCTTTCAGAGAAGCCTGGAGACAATGGTGCCTGCCCCTACAATTCTATCAGCTTGCTGGATGAACCACAATTGACCTAGCCACACTGCTGATTAACCAAGAATAACCATTGTGTGGACATTAGGTCTATCATATTAAGATCCACATGCTAATCAATAGATAAAAACTGGGGCTCTTTCACATATATTTAAATATTCTAGAAATTGGGTTGTATAGAAATTTCCAGATAAGCTTCAATCGGCTTTTTCAGGGTTTCACTGAGTCATAAAACTAAGTTCACCATCCTGAGATATCAGCTCTAGATATCTCAGGACTAGCTCACTTATCTACCTCTTCTCCCTTCAATAGACACACCCATTGTGTGAAATTTAATAGATCTTTGTTAAATCGTAACAAACCTGCACTTTACTTTATTGATCAGTTAGGGTTCAAACAGGGAGGTAGGGCACTGAGTTTCGTGGAATATGAAATGAAAAAAATATGTATTTTTTTATTGAAATTAGGCCTCATGCCATCAATGGATATGCCGGGGATGTAAAGTTCTGAAAGGGATATGAGGAAAGCCTTTATTACCATGGAGCTTACAAGAGGCTATAGCTGTTGAAATGGAAATGTAAAGAAAGCTGTTTGTAGAAGTCCATGGAGTTTGTTCTGTTCTCTGTCGCTACTCTCTTGGTGAGTTTGACTGTAAAATATCTGGTGTAGGCCTGAATCAATGTTGATCAGCAAGACCAGCTGTGAGGAATTAGAACATGATGTGTTGAAGCAAAAGCCAAGAATAAACTAGAGTTGGCAGGCCACTCTGCACCTATTCTTCATAGATTCTAATCAAAATCAGTCAGCAGATATTCTGACTGCTTCTTTCTCATGCATGTTTCTCTTACAATCAAACTTAAACAAAAATCATACACTGAAGAGAATGCTGGGAAATATAGTTCAATTATATCTCAATCAACCCAGTCTTTAACCACAGCACTGACTGTGTTTGAAAGAGCAATAAAATTTAAAAATATTTTTGTTTATATGTATTGTGTAGTATGTGTATGTGTGTGTGTAATCAATCATCCATCAAATTGATATTTCAGGCCAATTCAGGGAACGCACCAATAGAAACAGAAGCTTTATAACAGCAACTGAGAGTATGTAACACATGTCTCTTTCTCTCTCTCTCTCTCTCTCTCTCTCTCTCTATATATATATATATATATATATATATATATACACATATGTGTGTGTGTGTGTGTGTGTGTGTATAATGCAAATTTGATGTTTACTTGAATTCCCTAATTCATCACATGGTATACAAATAGAACGTTATATAATTCTAAAATTCTGATTGTATGTTCTCAAATATTTTGGAAAAAATTTAAAAGTGATACAATTACTTTTAAAGAATGGATAAAATATAACCAATGCTTAGTAATAACAATGATATTTCTATGCCATAGTAAAAATTTCTTATATGGTCTAGGTCCTTATTAAAAGATTTGTTTCTCCTCTCTTCAGTAAACAATAAGTGTAGTCATTTCCCTATGTAAATAAATAAATTAAATAAATACATAAATAAAATACTTGTGTTTTAGATTATTATCCTTTGATTTGAAAATAAAAATAACTGCAAGCAAGAGAGAAAATTCTGGACACTGTGATTTATGCTCATAAGTCCAACAAAATCATAGAGATGGAGACCAGAGAAATATTCTAGTATATAACTGCAGAAGTCACATCTTAGTGGAGCAACTGCTTATGCATTTGACTGAAGAAATATGGGGAGGGCAAGGGAGTCTTGTGCCTAATATAATTCCTCACTGTACTAATGACCTCTATTCATAATTAGCTATTTTTTCAGTAAGGCACATACTGTATGCTCTATTGAAATTTAAGTATTCTTGAAAATATTATTCATGTTTTCCATTCATTTATTCACACATTCATTAAATATGTAAATGTGGATTGGCTAGTTTGCAAGGAATCATAGTAGAAGGGAAGGAGCAGGAAAAGAGAAATGAAGATAAGTTAGTAAACATTTTATATTTTTTACAACACGCTTTACTCAGTATACATCTAGCAAGCACATCCATATGAAAAGAAATCAGTATGCTAAAAACTTATGACTAAGCTGCCTTTCTAGAAAGCATCTCACTTTCTGGGAGCCTTCATATAAAGAGTCTGGCTATAGAAAAATGATCACATAAAGAACTCACAGTTCTTTCAAATAGTTTTCAAATGCTCCTTATTATAATTGTTCACTTCAAGCTACAAGTAATGTGTGGCTGTTTTAAGTGCCACAATTATATGATAATTCTGCAATATTGATTCTATCTCTATCTTACAAATACTCGAAAGTAAATTTACTCAGGGACACTCATTGAACATATTATTTGTGGATTTCAATTTTCTCTAACTGGATGTTATTCATTGATCTTTCACCACTTTTTTCCTCCATGTTGCAATGTTGATTAAAGGGAACTGTGATTTGAGATGCAGCATAACTATTTTCTGTTTCTAAGGAACGGAAAATATCATTGCTATTTATTTTCTAAAAGGACATATTTTCTAATATGTGGGATGACAAGGAATCTGTCCAACTTGCTATTATATTCAGCAGCTGCACATAAACATTATATTAAAGGAAGCTAACTGTAATCAATTGTAATGTTATTTCCAAAATAATAGTCACTGTAGTCTATCCCGCTTAATATCCCTCCCTCATTCCTGGTATGGAGAGGGATGAACTAGCTAAATTAATATTAAAATAGCAAAGTGATAAAATAATAGATTAAGTACAAGCACAATAATATATAAAATAATATGCAAAAATTTCCCATGAATCCTGGACTACATTTTCTCAAATAACTTGTCATATGAAGAATATCAAATAAATAAAAAATATGAATTTTACTGATCTTGACTAAAATATATATTCTTTAGAATTGGCTTCTTCAAACTTCATAAGTGTTATTTAATATAATCTTGTGATTACTAACCATGTTTTTGTCTTCATCTTTTATAGTGTATGCTGTTGCTCCATCTGATGTTCTATTGAAGGCCAACAAATGCGGGCACTGTCTGCTGGGAATGTTTGCATCTGTACCCATCTTTGTGTATTGCCTTCGGATATAGAAAAATCTATCTCACTTAAAGTTATTCATGGGAAGCCAGTGGCAAATTATTGATCGATGGAAGGATATAAGTACCAGTCCCCATGCTTCAATTTGAGACACACTTGATGGAGCCTTGCAGCTCTAGAACTCTCTATGGTATTGACAATTGCTAAGATTGCAACCACATTGCCTTTCAGCTCCTTCTACCTAATCCTGCTGACTTCACTCTTTTACAGATTTATCCTGAGTTCCTTCCACAACAATAAATCTCTGAATAGAATTCTGTGTCCACATGTAATAGTTAATTTTATGTGTTAACTCATTAAACATAATATGTTCAATGAGTGTCCCTGAGTAAATTTACTTTCGAGTATTTGTAAGATAGAGATAGAATCAATATTGCAGAATCATCATATAATGTGGCACTTAAAACAGCCACACATTACTCCTAGCTTGCAGTGAACAATTACAATTATGTGTTAGGTAGGCAGTGGTGCCCATTTTTTTGGTTAAACATCAGTCTAGATATTGTTGTGAAGGTATTTATTAGATGAGATTTATATTTAAGTTAGTGACATTGAGTAAAACAGATTAATTACCCTCTGCAACATGAATGGGCCCCATCCAATTTGTTGAAGGTGTTAAGAAAAAACACTGTGGTCCCCTGAAGTAGAAGGAATTCCGCCTTAGGCTGTTTTTGTCTTGAGATTGTAACATAAAACCTTACTGGAATTTTCAGATTGCTGGCCTGCCCTGAAGATCTGAGGCTTGCTAGTCCACAATCCCCTGAGTCAATTCCTTCAAAATCTCTCTCTCTCTCTCTCTCTCTCTCTCTCTCTCTCTCTCTCTTTCTCTCTCTCCCTCACCCCCCCCCCCCGCCAGACACAGATTTTGGTACCAAGAGTTGTCCTACAAAAACAGAATCCTTAGGGATGAGTTTTATGAATTGGTTCTAAGATTTCTGGAGTAGGTTTTCTATTCTGATTATACTCAAAAGTTCTAATAACTCTTTCTAGTAGTAAAGAGAACACTAACAATCTATGACATGTTGTGGCAATAGAGATACACAAACTACCACCACTGAGTACTCCAAATTAAATAATTTTAAGAGGTTCTGAGTAGCCACCTATTTAATATCTTAGAATACTTTTTTGTCAAATTAACAGGTATAAAGAGATTGGCTTCTTGCTCCTAATTGCACTGTACAAAGTTGGGAAAGGACCTGCTTAGGGATTCAGATTCTTAATTCAAGTTCCTCATACACCCCCTGATGGCATCTATGTCTGCCATGACAGAAATCATCTCCTGTATGGCTACAGAGCTGAAATTGCTAAAAACCAGGTGCAGAGTCTCATCCTGTGAGTGTTGGAATTAAAATGCAAATTGCATTCCAAATCTTGCAAATCATCTGCTGTTAGAGTGAAGGGATTGAATGTCAAGGGATGGGATCCTGAAAATTGCAATGGGACAGTTGGGAAGATACTGATGAAGCTGGAGACATTAAGCCCGTATTTTCTACAGAGTCTTTTTTGCCAGTAGAAACAGTAGCTCCACCCTATTCCCGAGGAGAGTAACCTCACCCAGTCCGGAGGAGAGTAACCCTCCTTTGCCTGAGGAAACTGTAAGGGCCTTATCTGAGACAGCTACCTTGAAAGACAGCACTGAGTCTCCTCAGTAACCATAATCACAAATCCCCTTTGTTTCTGTACCTATAGCCAGACACAAATACCACAGGTACTGAAAGGAGAAGTACAAAATGTGACTGAGGAGATATACTACACTCCAAAAGAACTACATGATTATTCCAGTTTTTACAGACAGAAATCTAGGGCACATGTCTAGGGATGGATATAAAGGATGGGGGACAATGGTGGAAGGGATATGAAGTTGGACCAGGCCAAATATTTGATATGTACCCACTAAGCACAGCTTCTGGATTTAATGTTGCAGTTCAGAGAGTTAGGAAGGGCTCTAACAATTCATTTGGTGGGTTGCTTGAAACATGGACTGAAAACTAGCCTTTATTAAATGAAGCTGAAATTCCCAAACAGCCTTGGTATACTATAGAGAAAGCAATGCAAGGCTGAGGGAGTTTGGAATGTTAAAGTGTTCTTAGCATTTAAGACCTGGTCACCTACCAGGAAAGGGCCAAAGGACACAATTTTATCATGACTGTGAAAACTAAATTTGTGAGAAGAGACCCAGCATCCATGAAAAGCTCTGTGATCACTCTTCGCTGTACTTGAGAAATTAGAATAGGAACTGCTGCCAAACTTAAATGCAATACAATTAGATCCTTGAGCAGAAGGGACCAAGTGGTGGCATATAATCTCCAAGGGATAAAAGGGCATGGTCATTGTAATAATGAAAAGCTGAATCTAAGCAGTAATCAGAATAGTATGACTCTCAGAGACCTATGACATTGGCTATTTGATCCCAGCCAATGGTGTTCCTAGAAGTGAAATATATTGGAAGTACATGAAATTCTGACTTAATCAATATAAATGGAAAAGTTCTAGATCAAGTGAAACAGTCTTACTGGATTCATAAAAAACAAAGGGTCATGGCTCCTCAATACAATTCCCAGACATGAGCCAGTTTACAGACCCAGCACTACATGAATGCAGGAAGATGAGGTATCCTTGAAGAATTCTGTCACACTGCCAAACTTTTAAATTGCTTATCTTCATTTAGCTTTCTCCAAAGGGATCTATAGCCTTTTATCAGGGTGACTATGCACTAGGGAAAAGGAAATAATAATTATTGGACACTAACTGTGAACTGACATTGATCCAGAACACCCAAAACATCACTGTGGTCCAGTAACCAGAGTAGCAGTTTATGGAGATCAGGTGACCAACGGGGTTTTGGTTCAGATTTGTCTCACAGTGCGTTCAGTGGGTACCCCAATGCACCCTGTGTTTATTTCCCCAGTTTTAAAATTTATAATTGGAATAAGCATTTTTAGTAGCTGGCAGAACCTCCACATTTGTTCCCTGACCTCTGAGGGCTTTATGAGTGGAAGCCAGAACTGCTGAGTGGAAGCCAGAACTGCCTCTACCTAAGGAAGAAATAAACCAAAGGCAATACCGCATTCCTGGAGGGATTGTAGAGATTAGTGCCACAAGTAAGGACTTGAAGGATACAGGGTGGTAATTCCCACCTCATCCCCTTTACACACATCTATTTGACCTATGCAGAAAACTATAAATCTTGGAAAATGATAGTGAATGATTGTATGCTGAACTAGGTGACTTCATTTGTAGCTACTGTACCAGATATGGTTTCACTGAATGAGCAAATTAACATAATCCCTGGTACCTGGTATGCTTGATCCAACAAATGCTTTTTCTCCATACCTTTTATTAAAGACCACCAGAAGCAATTTAATTTAGCTGGCAAAGCCAGTAATACATCTTCACAGTACTACCTCAGGGGTATAATAACAACTGTCCAGTCCTATGTCATAATTTAGTCCACAGGTAACTTGGTAACCTTTTCCTTCCATAAGACATCACACTGGTCCATTACATGTGTGAGTGACATTATGCTGATTAAACCTATGAGAAAGAAGTGGAAACTTCTCTAGATTAATTGATATGACAGTTTAATGCTAGAATGTGGGAAATAAATCTTTGGGGAAAAAAAGAAAAAAAGAAATCAGGGGCCTTTTCCTTAAGTACCATTTCTAGGGTTCCAGTGGAATGAGCCATGTTGATATAAATCTTCAAAAGTGGCGGATAAGTCATTACATTTGGCCACTGCTACAAGAAGAGAGAGAGAGAGAGAGGGAGAGAGAGAGAGAGAGAGAGAGAGAGAGAGAGAGAGAGAGAGAACTCTTAGTCATCCTCTTTAAATTTGGAGGCAACATATTTCTCCTTTGAGTGTGGTCTTCTAGCCCAATTACTACTTTTGATTGAAGGCTAGAACAAATGAAGATTGTGCAAGAGGTCCAGGATAGCTTGAAAGCTGCTATGCTACCGAAGCCACATGATCCAACATATCTAGTGGTGGTTGATGTGTCAGTAGCAGACGGGGATGCTATTTGGAGCTCTGAAAGACCCTTATAGGTGAATCAGCTCAGACACTAAGGATTTTGGAGAAAAGCTTTGCCATCCTCTGCAGAATAACTAGAGAAATAGCTTTTTGCTTGGTTATTGGGTCTTAGTAGAGACTGCATACTTAGATGTGAACCACCAAGTTACTATATAAATTCATACGGCCATCCTTAACTCAGTGTTTTTTAAACCATTAAGCCATAAAATTGGACATTTACAGTAGCACTCCATCGTGAAATAAAAGTTGTATATATGAGATGGAGCTCAAGCAAGCCCTGAAGGTATATATCACATGAGGAGATAGCCTAAATGTCCATGATCCCCAATCCTTCTACATTACCTTCTCACCTAGCTTGCACCTATGGCCTCATGGGAGTACCACAACATCAGTTGACAGAGGAAGAGAGAACGGGGGCTTGGTTTACATATAGCTCTATACAACATGCAGGCATCATCTGAAAGTGGACAGTTGCAACACAACAGCCTCTTTCTCGGACATCACTGAGGAAGCTGGTGACAGAATTTCTTCCCAGTAAGCAGAACTTTAGGCAGTTCATCTGGTTGCTCATTTTGCTTGGATCAAAAAATGGCCAGAAATAAGATTGTATACTGATTCCTGGGCTGTGGCCAATGGTTTGACTGAGTGGTCAAGGACTTGACAAGAACATGATTAGAAAATTGGTAACAAGGAGATTTGGGTAACAGGTATGTGGATAGATCTCTCTGACTAGGTGAAAAAAAAAAAAAAAACAATACAAAAATTAAAATAAAATACTAAAGAAATCTCTGTCTTATATGAATACTCAACAAAATGTGAACTCAACAGAGGAGGATGTTAATAAGTAAGTGAATGGTATGATTCATTTTGTAGATACCTGTCAGCACCTCTCCCTAGCCACTCATGTTATTTCCCAATGGACTAATGAACATGTTAATTGTATTGTCTATGGCGACCACTAATTAAAAAACTCATTATGGTATATATACAACTTATCAAAAGTATAAGTTTTGTAAAGAACTTACAAAGTATAAGCTATAAAGTATAAGAACTTATAAAGTATAAGTATAAAGTATAAGTTTTATAAAGAACTATAAGGAATTAAACTGGTACAGTAGAAAGCATAGATTTCACACAAGATAATGCATTAATGGCAACGTAAAAAAGAAAAAACACAAGACATACATACAAAACATATGACAAATGGTAGATGTAAATCTTCTTAAGCAATAATTACTTTAAGTGTAACTGGATCAAACTTTTTAGTCTTGGATTAGCAGAATGGATAAAACTTTAATTATATGGTGTCTAAAGGACACTTTAGATTCAAAACACAAAAGGTTAAAAGGAAAAGGATAAAGAAAAGATATTCTACAAAAAGAGTAAAATAAAGATGCACTGGCTATATTAATATTAAACAAAATTGATTTTAAGGCATTATTTTTATCTTAATGACCAAACATGGACATTATATAATAAGAAAAGTTTCAATCTATGTAGAAGATAAATATATATATATATATATATATATATATATATATATATATATATATATATATATATATATAACAACAGAACCCCAAAATACATGAAGCAAGGACTGAGAGAACTGAAGAGAGATATATCCATTCAAAAATAAAAGTTGGAGACTTCATTATCCCACTTTCACTAATAGACCAAAAATCAGCAAAAACAAAAACAAAAAAGACATGAAGAACAATATAAATCAAATAAACTTAACAAACATAAATAGTACACTCCAGTCAAAAACAGCAGAACACATATTTTTATAAGGAGCACACAGAACAATCTCAAGGACATTTTAGGTCAAACAAGTAACAATAAATGCAAAATGACTGAAATATATAGAGCATGTTCCTTGATAATTATGAAATAAAATCTAAACATTAATAACAAAAAGAAGTGTTGCATCTTTACACATATGCAGATTTTCAACAGCACATATGTTAACAGAATGAATGGGTCATGTAAGAAATCAAAAGTGAAATTGGGAAATTAGAAAATACTTTCAAATTATAAAAACAAAAATGCATCATAACAAACTTATGGGAATCCCTAAAAGTAGTGCTAAAAGGAGGTTTGTAGCTATCAATGAATGAAGAAAGACATCAAGTCAATAACCTATATTTTCACCTAAATTTCTAGGAAAAAAAAAAGCAAACTTAACCTACAGCAAGCAGAAGGAAGGAAATAATGATGAGAGCAAATATAAACAAAATGAATAATACAAAGACAATAGAAAGAATCAACAAAAAAGTTATTTCTTTGGAAAGATCAATGAAGTTGCAAAACTGCTAGCTAGACTACCACAAAAAAAGAAAACTCTAATGCTTTAAAATGAGGTATACAAGAGGGGTATTTACTAGTTATTTGAAAGTAGTAGAAGGGATTATAAGGGGATACCATGAACAACTAACTGTACACTAACAAATTAGGTAACCTAGAGTAAATGGATAAAATTATAGAAAGATTCAATCTACCAAACTGAAAAATTAACAGCTGTTCTTCTTAAACTCTATAATGAATAGAAGAGGGGAAACTTCCGAACTCATTCCATGAGGGCAAATTTATCCTGATGCCAAAGATAAAGATTTTATAAGAACAAAAAATATATAGAAAAATATCCATTATAAGTATAGATACAAAAATTTTCAACAAAATACAAACTGAGTCCAGTGGCATCTTAAAAGAACAAGACAAATATGCCCACTTTTGCCACTGCTATTCAACATTGTAGTGGAAGTTCCAGCCAGAGAAGTTCAACAAGAAAAATAAAGGTATGAAAAGGTATTGAAAAAAAGGACAATTATTTTAATTTGCAGATGACATAATTGCAATGTAAATATTTATCCCTAAAGAATCTACAAAAACCCATTTGAATTAATAAACAAGTTAAGCAAAATTGAAAGATATTTGATCAATATACAAAAATAAGTTTATTTCTATAGATGAGCACTGAACAATCAAAAATGAAAGGAAGGAACACTTTCATTTGCAATAACATCAAAAATAATAACTTTCTTAGGAGTAAACCAAGGAAGTTTATGAGTTGTACATTAAAACTAAAAAAACATTGTTGAAAGACTAGGAGAAATATTTAAAACTCTTTTAACTGGTATATGTTTTATGTTCAGAATATGAGAATATATAAAGAATTCTTACAAGTCGACAATGCAAAGACAAATGACCTGATTAAATAATGGACTTAAATATTTCTTCAAGCAAAATATGTAAATGGCCAATAGGGACATGTAAAGACGTTCATATTCACTGAGCATAAGAAAATAAAAACCAAAATTACAATGAGATAGCACCTCACACTCACTAGCTTGACAATAATAATGATGATGAAATTAAGAAGTGTTTGTAAGGATGTTGAAAAACTGGAACTATTACACATTTCTGGTGGGAATGTAAAATGATGCAGTAACTTTGGAAAACAGTTTGGCAGGTCCTCAAAAGTTAAACAGAGTTACCATGTGACCCAGAAACACCACTCTGTGTTTCCCCGACAATAAGACCTAGCCAGACAATCAGCTCTAACGTGTCTTTTGTAGCAAAAATTAATATAAGACCTGGTATTATATTATATTTATTATATTATATTATATTATATTATATTATATTATATTATATTATATTATATTGTTATATTATATATATTTCACCCGGTCTTATAGTAAAATAAGACTGGGTCTTACATTAATTTTTTCTCCAAAAGACGCATTAGAGCTGATTGTCTGGTTAGGTCTTATTTTTGGGGAAACACGGTATATATACAACTTATCAGAATTAAAACCAGATGCTCACACAAACACTAGTACAGGTAACCCCTGTATAACATGGTTGTTATGTTCCTCAAAAATGCTGTGTTATATGAATCTGTGTTATACAAAACAGAGAACTTGTACAAAACAGGGGGTGAGTTTCCAAAAATTAAAAAAAAAAAATACTATTGTATTTTTATAATTAAGAGAAATACTTTCTGAAAGCAATTTTCACAAAAGTATAACATATTAATATGTATCAAATAATGTTTTCTTTATCATCACTAATAAGCTTTTATTATGATTCGTGTTGTTTGGGGAATTCCCTAATTTAGAATAAGATATTTTTTGCTCTTAAAAGCTCTTATTATATTCTGTGTTGTTTGGGGATTTCCCTAATTTCGAATGAGACATTTTTTGCTCTTAAAAGGTCTTATTACGCTCCGTGTTGTTCGGGGATTTCTCTGATCCTCAAACCGTGTTAGAGTGAAACCGTGTTCTAGGATGCTGTGTTGTACGAGTGTTTTTCCCAATTCTCGAACCCTGTTAGAGTGAGGCCATGCTGTAGAAGTGCCATATTATATAGAGGTTACCTGTACATAAATATCTATAGCAACTTTTCATAACACAGACATACCTGAGAGATATTACAGGTTTGGTTCCAGACCATCACAATAAAGTGATTATCGCAATAAAGTCGTAAGAATATTTTGGTTTCCCAGTAGATATAAAAGTTGTTTACACTATACTGTAGTCTACTGAGTGCACAACAGTATTATGTCTGAAAACAGCAATATACATATCTTAATTAAAATACTTTATTTCTGCAAAATACTAACCATCACCTGAGCCTTATAATCACTTTGCTGGTGGAGAGTCTTGCCTGGACATGAGCTGCTGACTGATTAGTGTGTTGGTTGCTGAAGGCTGGGGTGGCTGTGGTAATTTCTTAAAATTACACAACAATGAATTTTGCTTCATAGATTGACTCTTCCTTTTACATACGATTGCTCTGCAGCACACGATGCTGTTTGATAGCATTTTATGAACAGAACTTCTTTCAAAATTGGAATCAATCATCTCAAATCCTGCTGTTGCATTATTAATCAATAATACATAATATTCTAAACGCTTTGTTGTCATTTTAAAAATCTTCACAGCATCTTCTCTAGGAGTAAATACCATCTCAAGAAACCACTTTGTGAACCCATAAGAAGCAATTCCTCATCTATTAAAGTTTTATCATGAGATTGCAGCCATTCAGTTACATCTTCAAGCTCTATTTATAATTCTAGTTATTTTACTATTTTTACTTCTATAGTTACTCTCTCAACTGAAGCCTTGAATCCCTCAAAGTCATTCACGATGGTTGGCATCAACTTCTTTTAAACTTTTATTGATGTAGATATTTTGACCTCTTCCCATGAATCCTGGATATTCTGAATGGAAAATACAATGGTGAATACTTTCCAGAAGGTTTTTAACTCACTTTGCCCAGACCTATCAGAGGCCTTGCTATCTGTGGCAGCTATATAACCGTACAAAATGCATATCTTGAATAATGAGACTTTAGAGTTAAAATTATTCCTTGATCCACGGGCTACAGAATAGATGTTGTGTTAGCAGGCATGAAAACAATATGAATCTCATTGTACCTTTCCAACAGAGCTCTTGGGTGACCAGCTGTATTGTCAGTGAGTAGTAATATTCTGAAAGAAATCTCTCTTTTGAGCAGTAGTTCTCAAGAGTGGGTTTAAAACCATGTTGTGAACAGATGTGCTGTTATCCAGGTTTTGTTCCATTTATTGAGCATAGGAATTGATTTTTCTCCAGTTATGATTGTCATAGATAGCTTCTGCTTACAATATAAAACCATTTCATCTACACTGAAAATCTGTTGTTTGGTGTAGCAACCTTCATTATCTTAGCTAGACTTTGCAGATCACTTGCTTTAGCTTCTACATCAGCACTTGCTGCTTTACCTTGCTTGCACTTTTATTTTATGGAGATGGCTTCTTTCCTTTAACCTCATGAACCAATAGCTACTGGCTTCAAATCTCTCTTCTGCAGCTTCCTCACCTCTCTCAGCCGCCAAAGAATTGAAGAGAATTAAGACCATACTGGTCTTAAGGGAATGGCTTAAGGGAATGGAGTACTGGTTTGGTCTTCTATCCAGACCACTAACACTTCCTCTATTTCAGCAATAAGGTCGTTTTGCTTTCTTATCATTAACGCATTCCCTGGAGTAGTACTTATTTTTTTTTTTTTTTTGGAGTAGTACTTTTAATTTCTTTCAAGAACTTCTCCTTCGCATTCACACTTGGCTAATTCAAGAGACCTAGCTGAAGAGACCTAGCTTTTGGCATATGTCGGCTTTTAACATGCCTTCCTTACTGAGCTTAGCCATTTCTAGCTTTTGATTTGTAGTGAGAGGTGTGTGACTCTTCCTTTCACTTGCACACCTAGCGGCCATTGTAAGGTTATTAACTGACCTAATTTCAATATTGTTGTGTCTCGGGAATAGGGAGGCCTGAAGCGAGGGAGAGAGACGGAAGACAGATAGTTGTTGGATCAGGGAGAACACACACATTTATCAATTTATCACACCATCTCATGTGGGCATGGCTCAAGGAACCCCAAAACATTACAACATATCACTGATCAAAAGTCACTGATCACCATAACAAATATAATAATAATGCAAACTTTAAAATATTAAGAGAATTACTAAAATGTGACACAGAGACACAAAGTGAGCAAATGCTTTGGGAAAAAATAGTGCTGATATCTTTGCTTGATGGAGAGGTACCACAAACTTTCAATTTGTAAAAAACCCAGTATCTTTGAAGTGTAATAAAGTGCAGCACAGTAAAACAAGGTATGGAATCCACTTAAATGTCCATTAACTGATGAATGCATAAACAAAAAATGGAATAGTATCCAACCATAAAAAGGGATGAAGTATTGATACGTGTCACAATATGAATCAATCTTGAAAACATTATTTTCAAGATAATGTGAAGGAAGCCAGACACAAAAGGCTACAGTGTACGATGATTTCATTTTGATGAAAGGTTCAGAATGATGATTCCATTTTGATGAAAGGTCCGGAATGGGCATATTTATATATGCAGAAAGGAGACTAGTGGTTGGCAGTGTCTTGAGGAGGTGGCTAATGGTCAGTGACTGCTAATGGGTATGACAAAGGTTTTCTCTGGTATTTTCTGGGAATGATCTAAACTAGATAATGGTGATGGTTTAAGATTTTGGAAATACACTAAAAATTAACGAATTATACATTGTTTTTCTTTAGCCAACCAGTGATTGAGAGACACTTCAATTGTTTCCATGTCTTGGACACCACAAATAATGCTGCAATGAACATAGGTGTATATATATATATATATATATATATATATATATATATATATATATATATATATATTAGAGAGAGAGTGAGAGAGAGAGAGAAATATATACATATATATGTATACATATATACACACATATATGTATATATGTATATAAAAAATCTGAAAACATTTACCAATAAAGATATATATATACATATGTATATGCATATACATATATACATACACACACATATATATATATACATATATATGTATATATATATGTGTGTGTGTGTGTGTGTGTGTGTGTATAAAAAATTGTGTAGATACCCAGAGGAGGAATTGCTGGGTGGTATAGTAATTCTATTGTTAATTTTTTGAGGAACCTCCATAGTGTTTTGCAGAGTGGCTATAAGAATTTACATTCCCACCAGCAGTGTACAAGGGTTCCTTTTTCTTCACAACCTCTCCAACACTTGTTATTATTTGCTGATGATAGCCATTCTAACAGATGTTAAGTGGTATCTCATTGTGTTTTGATTTACATTTCCCTAATAGCTAGTGAAGTTGAGCATTTTTTCATATATCTGTTGACCTGTCTTCTTGGAGAAGTGTCTGTTGAGGACTTCTGCCCAGTTTTTAATTGGATTGATTTTTGGTTGTTGAGTTGTATGAGTTCCTTTAATATTTTGGATATTAGCCCATTATCAGAGGTGCTCTTTGAAAATATCTTCTCCCATTCTGTTGATTGCCTCTTTGTTTTGTTGATGGTTTTTTATGTTGTGCAGAAGCTTTTAGTTTGATAGAGTCCCATTCATTTACTTTTGCTTCTATTTCACTTTGAGGTAAAAGTCATAAAATCCTCATTGAATCCAAGTTCCATTAGCTTAGTACCTATGCTTTCTTCTATGCAATGTATCGTTTCAGGTTTTATTTTTAAGTCTTTGATCCATTTTGAGTTAATATTGATACATGATAACAGCAGTCTAGTTTCATTCTTTTGCATGTGGCTTTCCATTTTTCCCACCACCATTTATTGAAGGGGCTTTCTTTCTCCATCTTTTTGGCTTCTTTGTTGAAAATTATCTCCCTATATGGATGTGGATTTTTTTCTGGGTTTTCAATTCTATTCCATTGATCTGTGTGTCTGTTTTTCTACTGATACCATGATATTTTCATTATTGTTTCTCTGTAGTGTAAGTTGAATTCAGGGAATGTGTTACCTCCAATCTTGTTTTTTTTGTTTGTTTGTTTTTTTCCTTAGTATTGCTTTGGCTATTCATGGCCTTTTGTGATTCCGTACAAATCTGTTGATTTTTTGTTTTATTTCTTGAAAAAAATGCCATTGTGATTTTGATGGGGATTGCATTAAATCTGTATATTCCTTTTGGTAACATGGGTATTTTAACTATGTCAATTCTTCCAATCCATGAGCATGGAATATCTTTCCATTTCTTTGTATCTTCTTCAATTTCTTGTAATAATGTCTTATTATTTTTCAGTGTATAGGTCCTTCACATCCTTTGTTAAGTTTATTCCTAGGTATGTTATTCTTTTAATTGCAATTACAAAATAATGTTTTATTTTTCTTTTTTTTCTTTCTTTTTTTCTTTACTTCTTTTTCTAAAATGTCATTGTTAGTAGACAGGAACACAATGGATTGTTGTACATTTTGTACAAACCTTTACTGTATTTATTATTTCTGATAGTTTTTTTGTGGAGTATTTAGGGTTTTCTATATAAAGAATCATGTCATCTACAAAAAGTGACAATTTGCCTTCTTCAGTCCCAGTTTTGATACTGACCAATATCTCTAATGAATGCAGATGCAAACATCCTAAACAAAATACAAGCAAATTGAATAAAACAACACATTAAAAAGCTTACACATCATGATCAAGTGGGGTTCATTTTGGGGTGTGAGGATGGTTCAACAAATGCAAATTGATCAATGTGACACACCATGTAAACAAAATAAAGGATAAAAATCATATGATCATATCAATAGATGCAGAAAAAGCATTTGACAAGATACAACACCCACTTATGATTAATACACTTAATAAATAGGTACAGAAGGAAAGTACCTCAACATAATCAAGTCCATATCTGACAAACCTTCAGCTAATATACTTAACGGTGAAAAACTGAAAGCTTTCCCTCTTCAATCAGGAACAGGACTGGAATGCCCTGTCACCACTGTTAGTCAGCATAGTATCGGTAGTACTAGTCAGAGCAATCATGCAAGAGAAAGAATTGTGCAATTTAAAGTGGTTAAAATGGTGCACTTTTTGTGATGTGAATTTTATTGCAATAAAATAATCTCACATATATTGACATTTCATTCAACTGCTACTGCCAGTTAAAAGACCACATTGTTAACATTTCCTGCAGAGTTACTCTAATACATCCATATTGTCCACCTGCTAATGCTTTCTTATAAAATAACATTCACATCTGGTCCATGGCTACTTTTTGCTCAGCAAATTAGTTCCATACTTCTCTATTTGACGTTCAAATCCCTGTAGCTATTGTCTACTCCACATCCAAGATTTTATCCACAATTCAGAAACAAATTCGATGAAGTCATACTAATCTCTTCACAGCCTACCTTAAGTGATTTAATTCCTATATCCCTATAGTATGTTGTCATAATTTCTGAGAATGACTTCTATCGTCGTATCTGCTTACAGAAACCTGAAGTCTATAAAGCACTTAATTATTCCATACACTTTGTAAAAAAACAACTAAACCTATATTATTCTCATATTTCTCAAATTAAATAATACATATTTTGTTTACTAATTTTCCTTAGTAAGTTAAAAAACAACTTAAGTACATGGAAAACACACTTGGAGAAACAGCTATTATAAATGCCTGAGATGGGAATAAAGTAAGAGAAATCCTTAAAAATAAAGAGAACATGTGTGTACAGTGAGTTTAACTGTGAAGTTGAAGCTGCCCTAACATTATCTACTAATGAACCAAGCCTTAAAATTTTGTGTTATTTGTTCCATGAAGAGACAAAGAGACAAGCCAAGAACCTGACTAATAATTGATGCTAAATTAGAGATGCTCTTCAAATAGCTACTGCGGGGGGGGGGGGGGAGGTGACATTTTCTGTAAGACAGGAGAAAGGGGGAAGGGAAATGAAGGAAGGAGAGGGTATCAGGGAGAGGCAGGAACAGGAGAAGGGAGAAGCAGCTGCTAAGAACCTGTTGGTGTCAGCCTCGGCTTATTAAGCCTTTTAATTTTTATAAAATGTGTTTCAGATTATGTCAAGCTGAAGAAAAGGCTAGACACAAAAATTGATTGTTCTGAAATTCTTTTTAACTTTTTGTTTTGTATTGGTTTCAGGTGCACAAAGCAACGTAATAGTTACACATTTAAACCCCTCACAAAGTGATAACCCCCTCCCCCAAGCTACTATACCTCTGACATCTTACATAGTTGTTATAATACCACTGACTATCTTCCTTATGCTATACTTCATATTCTGTGACATACACACACACACACACACACATACATACATATATATTTATATTTATATATTTAATTATAGTTGATATACAATATTATTCTACCTCAGATTTAGGTGTACAGTACATTGGTCATGTATCTACAAAGTGATTTTTAAAGTATGTTTTCTTTAATAGTAATTCCATTTTTGCATAAAACACCAATGCTAATATATATATATATATATATATATATATATATATATATATATATATATATATGTTGGGGAAATGAGACTTGAAAAAGAGGACAGTTTTTCTTTTACTGGATTATGGGTAGTGATTAAAACATGAGTACATCTAACAAAGGAGGGAGGCAATAATGCAAAGAAAAAAAAAGCTGGACTAATTTTCTCAAAGACAGTTTGGATTCCGGGAAATTATTGAAAAGAACCTTCTGAAAGCTTCTCATATAATCATCATCACCATCATCATCATCATCGTCCATAATAAGAACATTTATAAACAGCCATAGTAGATGATTATAAGAAAAAAGAGTGCGACTAATTGGAGATAACAATACTAGGAAAATGTATGTACAATATTTCTAGCACTATCGTGTCAGGTACAAGGTGACACAGTTAGTGTTAGATGGTGATAATAGTCATTTTGTTTCTAGAAATCTGGCCTAGAACATGCTAGAGAATTACCTGAAGTAAGAGAAACACTAAGGTACAGAACAGAGGACAAAAATAGGTTAAATCAAATCCAAGACTGGTAGGATAGAAAAACAAAATTGCTCAGTTTAAGAAAAAGAGAAGAAAATAAAAAGAATCTCTGGAACAGAAAACAATGTGAAAGGAAGAGTAATAAAGATAGTACAATTCCATCCAACAAACAAGGTGGGATGAAAATGTGACCAGCTTAAAAAAATATATATAGATTTTTAAAACTCAGTTATGCCTACATACAAAGAGTAGAGGGAAAAAAATGAATGAAAATGGAACACAGAAAATTATATGGTAGAAAGGAATCTTTCTACTGTTTCTGAATTGCCAAAGGTTTCTAAAGGCTTGGGTAATCAAAATAAATGGAAAGGCAAAGTATCCAGGAGAAGCATGTGGAAGAAGTGGTAATCTCCACTATGTCCTTGGTCCTGTGGCATAAGTACTAACAGCAGCTTCTCTCAAAAAATGTCCTGAGAATAAGTCTCATGCTGAATCAAATACAGATTCTCAAGGGAGGACTGTCTTATCATACATATATAGCTGAGAAACTCAACTTAAAAAAAAACAAGCCAACAGATACTATAGCAGAGCTAAAAATACATTGGTTCTCTGGGGAAACAGAAAAATGGAAGAAAATACAGAATATGGGATATATAACAAAAACACTCTGCAAGTGCAGAGTTAGCTGCTACAGATGCAATTTATCCTGTATAGACAGAGAAAGAAAAGAAAATGTCACCTGACAGAATTCATGCAATTTAACATTGAAGTATCTGAAACAACAGACTCAAATAGAAATGGAAGTTTAGAAGTTCTAAATATGCAAAGTGGAGAATAATGCCAGAGTTCACCATTGCACATTTCTTAAATTTTAGAAAACATAAATATATCAAATAGCTAGAATTACTATACAGAGAAAGATTAAAACAAAACAAACAAACAAAACAACTCCTTTGTATGATTAAGTGAATTCTCACACTTACCTTACTGATTACAGATAAATCTAGTAAGGTTAAATTTTCCAGATCACAAACTTATACAAATTGTCATAGGCTCTTGAAGCTAAAATGAACATTTCCCAAATCTCACAAGTCTCCTATCTATTGCTTTTGCCAGATTTTAATGAGTCTCTGCCCCTATCAACTTTTAAAAAGTAGAATATTTCTGCATTGTTCTATGTCCTGGTTCTGCAAACATCATCTTGTTTGAAACAAAGACTCTAGTCATTCTTCCTGGAGTTTTCTGAATACCAGTATCATAGGTTTGGGGTGATGCTTTGACAGATTTGATTGGGAATCTAAAGTGTGGGGCTTTTGAGAGTCCTTGTAGCAAAGAACTTCAATTTTGAGGTTTAACATAAACTTCCCCATTGTCATAGAAGACAATTCAGGCTGCAGAAACTGAGGAAACAAAGCGGATTGAAGATTATTTTGAACCTAATACCCATTTACTTTATCGTACCAGGAAAGGAGGATACATGTTTGGATTTAAATTTCTCTGTGGAGTTTGATAATGGGGGAAATATACTGATATTTACATTTGTATCAATATGATCTCTTGTTTGCATGCAGCAGAAACCTGTACTTACAAAAATAAGAGAAACGAGTTATTGGAAGAACATCAGGGATGCATAAAATCATGAGAGCAGGAGTTTGAAAAATGGGTAGACGTGAAGGTAACTCCTGAGGAAGAAGAGAAATATCTCCAACAAGCATGCTTTAGCCAGAAGACTCTAGCTTGGCTGCTGCTGTCACTGCTGATGGACTACATCACAGCTGGAAATAGCTAACCGCACATGGTACTGCACTTGCTACCCAACAGTGTTGCAGTAGCATTTAATAAATTCTAATAATTTGTTTCCATGTGCTACCTACTGCAGATTCAATTTTATGTTCTCCAGGAACACTAACTTTTCCAAGCCTAGGTCCTAGACTACTACCCTGCCTGCAGGAAGTTGGGTGGGGGTGGAGAATGATAACCTTTCCCTTTTCAATTTTTTTTAAATTAAAATGTATTGGGGTGACAATGGTTAGTCAAATTGCATAGGTTTCACATTATAAAAGTTTCGTCACTTCATTACAGTAATAGTGAGAACAATAAATATTTAAAAATTTCCCCCAAATTAGCTGTGGGTTTGCATTTTTATCAGTCCTTTAAAAATATACACACAAAAATAAATAAATGCATATAAATACATATATTTTAAAAATATATTTTCTAAATTCAAATTACATATTTATTTGTAATATATAAATATTACGTATTTAAACGCACATTATTCTCGGATCCTTTTTCTGTCTAGTAACCCAGTAACCATTTACACCATCCTTCTAAATTCCAGACTTAAATAAATAATTATGACAAATGTATTCCCAGTGAAGTAGATAATTAAATGCTTTAGAAGTATAAAAAATTCGTAGGGAGTAAAAACTTTGAAGGAAACAGAGAGCAGGACTGGCCAGATGAAAGCATTAGCCATTGTAGCAATCTGAACATGTCTCTCCCAGTGCCCCTGGGAGCTCCAGGGCAAAGAGTGCCTATCAGAGGAGTACCTCATTGCACCAATACGACTAGGCCCTTGCTTGACCTCATTGTTTTTTAATTGGCTGGGAGCTCCCTGGAGAAGAGCAGGATGTTTGAAAACTGAGGTAGGTCCTAAAAAAATCTAACAACTGGAACCTCAGCTAAAGATAGTCTTAGCATATAGGCAGTATGCCATTTTTTGAAAGGGGTTTGAAGTTTCACATCTCTCTTTGCCCTAATAAACTCGAAAATAGCTACCAAACTCACATTCGATCCCAGGAGAAGCAACCCAAAACATTATTAATTTCTGCATTAGTTCACAAGTTAGGATACTTATACTGTAATTCCTATTTCTACTTTAATACCGTCTCAGTCCCATATTTTTATAGTACAAGTAGTCATGATCTAATGGACAGAGAAAATACTTTTATACATAATATATCATCATATATTAATAGAATATAGAATATGATAATATATAATATCTACTAATATATATATATCATACAATAATATATAATATCTACTAATATATATATATATCATACAAATGAAGGAAATAAATTCATGCGGTATCTTTTTTCCTTTTTTATTTATTTTGTCCTGGCTGGTCAGTCTATTTCAAGTTACCAAGTCAAAAATGTTTCTTTTTCTTCAGGTAGGACTTTGGCCAATTAAGATTCTTTTTTTTTTTTTTTTTACCCAAATTTTATTCCTAAAAAAATCTTAAATCTTGTTAGTTCTGTTTACATAAAGCTCCCTATGCCACCACTAATACGTAAGAACAATTTCTCTAGGTGTTGTCTTGATCCCATTTTGAACACATGCACCCACCCTGAGACACGTGGAGCCCGACATGAGAATCTCAGGTTCAAATTCAATAGAACTACTGCTTTGTCTTAAGAAACAGTGTTCACTGTTTAAAAAATTTAATCCAGCAGAGCTCAGAGACACAGAGACATAAGCCAACGACACAAAATAAAACAAAACTAACAACAATAAAAAATTCCAAGTGAATTATCAGACATTTTCATGAGAGGTACAACATGACAGGCAATGCTTTATTTGTGATGCTATCACACATGCTATGGGGGAAACAGAAACATCAATATATTAATATATCTTGTTGTACTTAATATGAAAGGTTTTGCTAAAAAAATTCTCAGAATTATTTAAATTCCAAACTTGCTTGATTACATGGAACACACTTTTTCTACACTCCTGAGCTTGATATTTTTACACCTGTGATTATAAGTAGTATTCAATTTATATGAATTCCACTGAAATCTTCAAAATCACTTTTAAACAGGTGTTTTCTAACCAACACAGTATTTGTCAGAAAGATCTGAGTGAGTCAATGTTTGCGTGTTTTCTATTCATGTTTTTCATTTTGAATACATTACATTTATGTTTTCAGTATCAGAGTAGGACTATGTTCACAAACAGTACACATATGTTTAAAGTGGAATAAATATGCATCTATGGTTTTCCACACTATAGGAAACAAAAGAATCACAACTCATAACTCTATGCATTTAAAATTTATAGAGCATGTCCCAATGTGTTTCGTTTTGTTCTCACAACTCTGGGAAGAAGATGTATTTATTATCCTCATTTTACAACTGGCCAAACATTTTTATGAGTTACATTATTTATCTACATCACAGGGACCTGAATGTCAGGATTGAAACCTCAGTCAACAGGCTTTATACCACGTTGGGAATGCTCGGGTAAAGGTATGTATGGGAGACTTACACATGGTACAGATGGGAGTAGACAATGCTAGGTTAATGAGGACTTTGGAAGCCAACGGGGAAGGTTGCGCTAAGAATCGATCCTGATCTGTCCATGGAGGGAATATATTGTGTCTGATACAGCTCTACACCATTAATCAGAAAACTCAGGTTAGTGAACTAACACTTTCACTGTGACCTTGACCACACTACCTTTAATTTCCATTGGCAATGGTTTCTGTATCAACGAAATTGAGGGTTTGATTAATATAATCCTCTAAATCAGTCACCATTTTATGACTTCATTTTGGAATGGACGTTTATTTTAAAGATTTTATTGGGGAAAAGGAACAGGACTTTATTGGGGAACAGGGTGTACTTCCAAGCCTTTTTTCCAAGTCAGGTTGTTGTCCTTTCAATCCTAGTTGTGGAGGGTACTGTTCAGCTTCAAGTTGTTGTCTTTTCAGTCTTAGTTGTGGAGGATGCAGCTCAGCTCCAGGTCCACTTGCCGTTTTATTCTAGTTGCAGGGGGCGCAGCCCACCATCCCTTGCGGGAGTTGAACCGGCAACCTTGTGGTTGAGAGGACGCGCTCCAACCAACTGAGCCATCCGGGACCTCAGCGGCAGCTCAGCTCAAGGTGCTGTGTTCAATCTTAGTTGCAGGGGGTGGAGCCCACCATCCCTTGGTGGACTCCAGGGGCCAAACCAGCAACCTTGTGGTTGGGAGCCCACTGGCCCATGTGGGAATCGAACCAGTTAGGAGAACGGAGCTCTAACCACCTGAGCCACTGGGCCGGCCTGGAATGGGTATGTTTTATAATAAAGACAATTTTCCACAATGCAGGGATTATACCTGTTCTTCTGTGCTGGTAAAACAATCTAATATAAACAGTAAATTTTGAGGAATGTAAAAATCCCTTAAAATATCTACCCCTTTCACAGATCTTGATATTTATGCATTAGATGGACGTATCATTTCAGAAATTAAAATACCTGTTAAGATCCAAGGATTATCTGCAAGTGATACATTATGCCATTATTATCCATAAACAACTTTGGTTAGAAAGAAAAAAAAAAACATTTTTGATCATCAGACATCAATTTGCTTAGTTCAAGTTAAGTTCCAGAAGACAAATAAGAGCAAACAACCAATGATGCTAAAGGATACAGAATGCTCAATGTCAAACATTTTCTAATTTTCATAGTGTCTCACCTTCATAAAATGATTTTAAAATTATAGGAACCAGAAATTTTCCTTTTCACAATCATGAATTGAAAACATTTGATGCTCATGGATGATATATTCACTCTTGAGCCCTCAGAAATTTGATTCTGCCAATTCATTTCACAAAAACTGTTGTCAATGTGGTAGCAGATGATTCCTTCACTCTGTTAAATGAACGTTATTTTAATCCTACTATTATTTGTTCTCTTAATAGATAAATTTACCCATAGTTGATTTTTTAATTTATCTTTTTATTTTTTTACCGCTAGTGCCCTTAGCATCTGTGATTTACCTGTAACATTACTGACTACTCTGTCTCAACCATGAGTGTAAGTTCTTTTCTCTCTGGGCATGTCATTGTGTGTTGTTTTGTTTGTTTGTTTGTTTGTTTTTGTTGTTGTTGTTAATCTTTCTAAATGTTCCTTCCCAGGCCTTCTATGCTTCTGACACCTCAACAGTTAATGTAAGTTCAACGAAACTAAAAATAAATAAATAAATAAATAAATAAATAAATAAATAAATATGTATACACACACACACTTTTACTCTCCTGAAATAAAAGATGAAATGTTCAGAATTAGAAAACCCATAAAGATGGAAAGTAGATTAATAGTTGCCTTGGGATGGGGCGGCGGAGCGAGGGACTGGCAACTTTGGAGTATCTTTGTGGGGTGATGGAAACATTCTCAAATTAGATAGTTTTAACAATGCACAATACTGTAAATATACCCAAATCCACTGAACTATATACTTTAAAATGGTTAAAATGGTGAACTTTATGCTTTTACTTAAAACAATCAAATGCTTGTTTCATCTAAAATAACAAAATAACACACACACACACACATATAAATATACACATATATGGAATTCAATATTTATCCATATCTATCTGTCTATATATACACATATATGTATATATGGGGGTATACAGAGGGTACCAAAAAAATTTATACACATTTTAAGAAAGGAAAACTGTATTAAAATTTCAATCCTCAATATATACCAATAACAAAAGAGGAATACAAGTCACGTTTGATTTCTGCAATTACAAGAGGTGCTCAGAGTTGTTACCATCAGTGTAATTTTAAGTTTTTTCCTTTCTTAAAATGTGTATACTATACATTTTTGGCCAATTCTGCACATATCTATATCTATGTATCTATCTATTTATATATTTATAGATAGATAGATAGATAGATAGGGAGACAGATAGATAGATATACGTAGATATGGATATATATATGTAACTGGGCAATGTGCTGATGCCTGAAGAGCCTCGAGTTTAAGACTCCTGGAGGCAGGAAGCACAACAAAAAAAGTGTTACTAAAAGCTGGGTAAAAGGTGACCCATACTGTGCAGAGGTGGAAGTTTGACAAAACTGTTGTCTATAGTAACATGATAAATAGCTTATATAAAGAACTTGTCACTGTGGCTAAATATTTTCAGAGATATTTAGATATATTAGCACAACAAACCTAAAAAGTGTAATTGTTTTTTCTAGCTGTCTAAGGTAAAAAATGAGAAAAGAAACATAAAATAAAAGGACTTTTAAAGGTTTTAGAATGATTTAGAAATATTAAGATTACTAAAGAGTCTTTCCAGTCAACATTTTTTTTTAATAAGTGTCTTCAAGAAAAAGAGGAACCTAGGGATCTTACCAGTAAAGAAAAAAAAAAAGTCTCATTTTCAAGTTGTCATATGACCTTTTTTTAACAAAAATAATACCTCATAAAAATGAAAGGTTTAAATTCATAGATCATTTCAGGAAAAAAATGGAGAATCTTAGCACATCCCTCTTCAAATCGCCTTGCTGTAATCTTCTTAGTAGACATGACATCTTCTAGGAATCCTGAGTGGTCTCGGCCTGGCAAACCTGACTTTCAGCCTTTCTATAAAAAGGCTGGTACTGAAAAGTTATGTCGGTACAGTATTTGTCTAAGTGAGTATATAATAATTTAATACACACAAAATTCATTCAGTTTTCAAACAAATTATATCTGTTAAAAAACAGAGGCAATTAAGTTTTAGGATCTGCAGTACAACATTGTCTTATAGTTGACAATACCGTATCGTACACTTAAAAAATTAAAAGGATGGATATGGTGTTGTCTTCTTAACATAGTGAAACATTAATTAAATTAAAAAATAATAATAATAAAACGGAATGGGGCCCCTGAGTTCTGAAATTAACCCAGTCAGTTAGCAGACTTAGAAAGCTACCCAACCATTAACTGCATTCTCAGGGAAAAGGAAGAATAACTCAGGAGGCAGAGCAAAGAGTTGAGGAAAACCACATCTAGGAAACATGAGTATTGATAAAATATGGCTGGCTGGATATCTGAATTGCTATGAATCAGTGTCTTTCCCACCTGTAATCCCTTTAAATGCAGGTATTTGTTACAGTTATCCTGTTTGTTTGTTTTTTCCTCAATATTGTATGTTGGATATTTTTAATTTTACAGGCCTTTGAGTCCAAGTGAACGCACCTGAAATAATGAACCCAATAAACCCATCCACACCTTGACCTCATTTAAATGATGACACCTTGAATTTTTAAATAATGACATAATTAGAAGAGAGAAAAATACGTTTTTTTACATGAAAAGGTATTACTAAGATGAACAATGGTAGCTAGTTTTTAAAAACAATATCCCCAAAAGTCCTTCCTTCCCTAAATAATCCCTAGGATCCAAGACTGTCCAGTGCCAATTGGATGAAGAAATTGGAACAAAAGTGATATTCACAGACTTCAGGTTTCAGACTTTAAAATGATAGGAAGAATCTGCTTATTTTCATCTGGAAAACTTTATCTTGGAAGGCTCCTCTTGGAACCATACCACATGAAGAAGGAACATAGCAAGAAGCAGAGGCAGTCTGATCCATAGGGCCGGTGGAGCTCCCAAAGGAACACCAGCAGCAGCCTCTAGGCGTGTGAGTAAACCACCTTGCACTTATCAGCACTCTGATGTCTGCAGGAGACTGCAGCCCCAACCAGTTGGCTGGGAGGTGGCAGGGAAGACTCAGGGCAGCTGGGTCTATGCACAGATAGTAAGACATAATCAAACAGTTGTTTGAAGGCACCAACTTTGGGGGCCTGATGCAGCAGTAAATCACCTACATATCCACTCACAGTAGAATGAATAAACAAGCTGTGATAGAGTCATTCAATAAAATACTAAAAGTTTAACTGTGTACAACACTAAAATATAACTGTGCAAAACACTATGGAAAAAACTCACCACATGATGTTGAACAAAAGAATTCAGACATAAAATAATGCATATTGTGTGATTCCCATAAGGTCTTATTCCCAAACAGGCAAAACTAATCTGGGATTTTAGAAAACAGGATATCAATTTACTTTGGGGAAGAGACAGTGAATGAAAGGGTGAACATGGAGTTTCCGGGGATCAGGCAATGTGGCAATAATCTGTATTTTATTTTATTTTGGTGCTGGTTAAAAGCATGATTTCAATTTATGAAAATTCATCAAGCTATGCAGCTCTGTACACTACTCTACATTTGGTGTAATTTAAGAAAAGTCATTGAATGCAAAACTTGTCATGTTAGACAATTTCATTTCTATCTGATTAACTACATTTTAAAAGAGTGATAACGCAAAATTGTGGCAAGTATTTGCAAAAACAGAAATATTCTTGTACTGCTGGAACATGCACAAATTATTACACCACATTTGAAAGAAATTTAGAAACAGGTATCAGTTGAAAATGTAGAAGTCTGAGAACTTTGAAATTCTACTTCTATCTGTATGTCTCACTGAAGTCTGTGCATGTTACACAAGGAAATATGCACAGGAATGTTCACTGAAGCATTCTGTAGTTAGTATAAGATATTTAGAAAAAAGAAATGAATAACTACTCATCCATAAATTTAAAAGTGGAAAATAAATTGGAGTAAAACTGCATAATATATAATTATTAAAATGGATATGTTAGAACTAAATGTATCAATATGAACATATTCTAAAAGCATTTTTTTCTTTTTTTCTTTAAAGCAGGATATAGGCTGATCTTATTTATAAAATATTTAAAACAAAATTGCAATACTTTGTTATAACTTTTTATGGGTATAAATATATTTAGTGACTATAAAAATACTTTTGTGAGTTACTGTAAAAAAATGTTAGTCAATATCTTTAGGGACGTTATGAGGCAAATAGAATTGAAGAGAGGGATGTTGGCTTGAATGTCATCTGGAATATTTAATTTCTAAGATATAATCTGAAGCAAATGCGGCAAAATGATAAGATCAGATGATATATTTCTGATATATAGGCAAAAGTATAAATAGCTTCTATCACCTAGAGATAAAGTTATTTAACAAAGTTTTATTAAATTATGACTTTTACCTATGAAAACATTGGATAATTTAAAAATCTCTCTGATGTATCTGGCTTTGTGTCAAGATCCAACGTTAAGAAAATATGGATTTTAAATATTTACAATCAACAAGGATTTTGACACAACTCTGATATTTTTTTTCAAATATTTTAAGGACATGCCTTTATTTATGCAATCTGTGCTCAAAAACATTTTTTTTTTTCCAAATGAAATTGAATCCCTGTGGAGAATCCCAAAGGAGATACTTAAAAGTTCACAGACACTAATGGAAATGCCGTTTTGGTTACTAACTAGCACACAACTTTAAAATTGTTATCGTGTCCAAAAAATTCCTTTTAGAATTCAGACAGGACACTGGACCCAGACACCACTGAAGCCTTGGTGTATTATTACTAGTTGTGCTAAAGACCAAAGGGGATCAATGAGTTTTGTGATCTGAACGACCTCTCTGTAGTTTCCATGTTTGGGCAATTTGTTGTGACATTCAGTATTATTTATTCTCTGTTTGTGGTAGACACACTCCAGTGTATACCTGAATAAAGTTCTGGTGCTCTCTAATTATTGTGACTATTGCTGGGACTACCATTCACCACCATTATTTGGCGTAAAACAAAAATCACATTTCCAAAAATCAGAATTAAATATATATTATAACATAGCTGGTTCCTTATGCCACAATTTTTACATCCCAGTACTTAGGTCATAAACTGATAAAAGACCATTTTTTTTATATTAACTCTTTTATAAAGGTTTGAAAAGACTCTGCCCCAGGAGCTGGAAAATAGGAATTTGAGTATTCATTGAATACAAGTTTATTGAGCTCCTAAAAAATGCCAGGTTGTGACATGCTGTCTTTAGGAAGCTTATGGTCTAGTAGAGCATACAACTAGGTAATAGGTACATTACTGTGCAGTTAGTGGGGCATACACACAGGTAATGGATGAATTGTATACAGTATAATAAGTACTTTGACAGTGATAAGTAGGAGGGTCAAAGAGCAGACACACATAGACACTCAAATGAGGCTTTGGCAGTTAGTGTCTCAAATCACAGGGGAGACAAAACAAATGATCTTTAGGACATGATCTGAAGGACATATCTGTGTAACCAAGTTTGAACTGAGATCTGAAGGAGGAGTGTTCTAAGATGACATAGCATCATCCAAGGATAATACATGCAAAAGAACACAGCAGGGAAGCAGCATAAATTCAGCCTTAAATGCATGTTGAATGACTGTATAAGTGGTATTGATGGGACAGAGGGATAAAACAAGGAACGGGTTATCACAGGGTCTCTATGAGAAATTAGGAAGAAGTCATCAAATTTTAGAAATACAATCAACAGATCTTGGATGTACCAGATTCTGCACCCATGTACTGTCTTTCTTCTCATCCCCCAAGATTAATTATCCAAACACATCATTGAAGCCAGCTCCTTGATTGTTGCACCAGGCCCCATCCTCTCTCACCTACAAATAATATTTTCCTCTCTGTCTTCTATGTAACCATTATTTTTCATTAGACAGGATAATCTCCATCAGTATACAATGATTCTGCTTTTACTGCCATCTTAAAAACAAAACTGAAGAAAAACCAAACCAAAACACTCCTCTGGCCAGCTACTACCCTCATATCTTTGCAACCTTTTGTCAGGTTATCTTCACTCTGCCAATTTATATTGATGTAACAAGTAACATTGGATATCAGCCCTAGCTATTTTTTTTTTTAATTTATTTTTATTATTAGTTTCAGGTGTACAAGACAAGGTAATACTTAGACGTTCATCATTTATATCCCTCACACTGTGAATCCCCCTCCCCCCATCCATTATCCCTCCGACCTCACACCCAGCCATCACATTATATATATAAAATTATAGTTGGCATTCATTAATGTTTAGCTTCTGGTGTACAATGCCATGATCAGGCATCCACATTATCTCTGAGGTGGTCTCCCATATAGGACGCATGTCCATCGGATACCCAACAAAATCTTTACAACATTATTGAATACCTTCCCCAAATTAATTTTCAGAAACCCTGAGGCCATCTTGTGGTTACCAGCTGCTTCCTAATCCCTTCACCTTTCCCCTTATCCCCAATCCCCCCCCGCCCCCGCCCATCTAACAACTCTCGGTTTTTTCTTTGTGCCCTCAAAACTGTCTCTGATTAGTTCATTCACATATTCTTTTCTTTAGATTCCGCATATAAGTGAGATCATATGGTACTTGTCTTTCTCTTTCTGACTTATTTCACTTAACATAATGTTCTCTAGATCCATCCATGTTGTTGCAAATGATAAGATTTCTTTCTTCTTTATGGCTGCATAATACTCCATTGTATAAATGTACCACAGCTTCTTAATCCAGTCATCTACCGATGTCAGCCCTAGCTCTTGATCATGCCAGAAGAATTGGTGGTTTCTGAATATATGCTTTCTATAAGGCCATAGTACAAAATTTGACATCCAGCTCTGCTATTATATCTGCTCTGCCCCTGAATGCATAAGGCAATGTAGAAATCTCACACCTACTACAGTCTTTTTGAAAGCCTGGTATGTTTATTATGATGTCATCTAACATTATTTGCTTAACAGTTGGCATCAGTCATTTTGAAACCCATTTTTTAAAAAATCTACAGCCCAAATGGGTCTCATGAAATCTAGGTGTGCATATATATCCAAGCACCTACTGGGCATCTACATTTGGATGTACTACAGACCTAAAACTTAACTTTCCCAGAATTATACCCATCTTTTTTATCCTATCCTTCTAAATGTATTTTCCCCCCTGTGTTCTTTAGTCTGATAAATAATAAATGATACATCCATCCACATAGGTGTCATCACATGTTATAAATTATATATCATTAATTTGTTCATTTGGTCATTCAAAATATTTATTGTCAACTTGGTCTTTTCTGGGCAGTGCTCTAGATGGTGGAACTGTAGAAGTGAACAAAGCAGAAGAATTCTATCCTTGATAAGTTTGTATTTCAGTGACTAAGATAAACAATAAACGCATCTGGAAACATCAGAGGGAGGCCATTTATTTTCCAAGAGGCAGCTTTCTACTCTATTGCCACAAACACAATAGCCCTCTATTTCTGTAGCTTATAGAAAATATTTATTTGGTATGTTGGCTATCATACCAATATATTCCACAAACTTCAGTGAATTCAAATGGAAATTTTTATATGCTCTTCTTGAGTTTTTCTTATTAGGCTTGCAGGGAGAAGGGACCATGGGAGGGGTGGAACTCAGGCCAACAAAGAACCTCTTCCTAATTTCCAAAAACTCCTCCATTGCTTCAGTCCCTTCCAGAACCTGGAGGGATTTTGGTCAGCTTTGTCGCAAAACCTGTTTTTCAACATTTCATTTATCCTGTCCTGGTTCTTAAACATGTCACTTTGGAAAGTGACTATAGTAGTTGCCAACATTTTAAAAATCAATTGTAACAGGAAGAGAATGTGTTAGGTAAAAGACATGGATGTAATAGTGACAGAAGTGTGTGTAAAGCAGTGATTTGTAAAGGGCCCAACCACTGGGGAAGGCAGTGTTTCAGAAATTGTTGTTGTATTCTTCCTTATTCATTGGCACTGCTATTTGCATTTAGAGGCTTAGTGATACGGAACACAATGGATGTTATTTGATCTGTAATGTACAAATTATTAAAAAAAAAAAGAATTGTTTTCTCTAATCCTTTAATACAAAATGGTTTTCATAAAGCTTTACCTAAACCTTTAAAAGAGAAAAATAATTTCTTTAACGGAGGGTAAGGTCAATAAAAATAGATCCTAATTATATAGGCCAGATTTGTAACTGTGAACGTGGGGCATCTATGCTGGGTGAGAAATAGGGAGAGGAAGGGCAGACTGAAGAACGAATGCCAAACACTGTCCTCCCCTAAATCATTGTGAAGACAAACATTTCTATAAGCTATATTGATCTAATAATATATACCACTATTCTTCATTTTTACTTTATACCTACACTACATTAGGCCATATGATGTGCGGAATTATTATTAATTTTTGAACTAACAAATTCAGAAAAAAGTATCTCTCTCTCTCTTTCTCTCTCTTTTTCTCTCTCTGTTTCTCTCTCTCCCTCCCTTTCTCCCTCCCTCTCTCCCTCCATCTGTCTGTCTCTTTATGGCAGAAAATTCTCTTGAATAGCATTGTTCAAGGTCATGATAGTTTTAATTGGATTATTTTAAGCAACTAAAATATTGATATTCAGTATGGGAAATAATTAAGAAATTACTCAAAAAATGCAATCTATAAATCGTTATTACAGTATTTACTGGGAAGCATATTTGAAAACATTAGGAAAATATATCAGTTTAATTTTCATACTCTCATATATCCCCATGTGTTCTACAGGTCAATATTTCTGAAAGCAATGCAAAAGTGAAAGCTTTTTATATTTAATAATATTGAATGTAATCAAAGTTATCTAAAAAGTATTTTTAAAACTTATCAAAAATTACATGCATTAAACACATACATTAAGTATGTAATTTCTCAAAATAAGTTAACTTACCTATTTCAATTATTAATTCTAGAAAATAAAAGGAATACTATTAATCTGAGTTTAGATACAGTTTTGTAAAAGAACCCACAGTTTCTAAAGTTGCTTGTGTCTTCCTAGCTGTTGCTTTTCAAATGTATCAGGGTTTGCATACAAGAGAAACAGCACTAGAAGAAAATTGAATGTTAAAATTTTCGTTTTTTATAGCACAAATTTCCCCAATCATTTTAGACATAGAAGACCACATCTAGATATTTTTCTGGATCCACATTTTTGAATATACAAGTAATTAATCATGAGAGAATTTGCTGAGTTTGCATTAAATTGTTCAAGCAAGTAGAGTACATACATTTTGCATTCCAAAAATATCGAAATATAGCTTTTAGAAATGGACAATATTCTGCATTGATCATCTAATCTTATATAAATATAGACTATATTTAGTTCTAAGGAATGCATCCAGCTCTACACACACACACACACACACACACACACACACACACATACACACACAAGTACACGCACTGACTATAACCTTGGTTTACCAGTTAGAAAATTGCCATTTCTTAACATCATTCATAGTAGGGAAAATTTATTTCCCATATTATTTTTATTTTGTCTCCTATTTACAATTCATTTTCTTAAATAAAATGTTATAAAAAATATAAAGTGGTCTTCTTTCCACATATTGTGGCTTAAGAACTGTTAGTGTGGGTGTTTGTTATCCAATTTATCTAGAGTTGATTTTGCTGATCTGAATGACTAGGTTGATTCCTCATTTCCCCTATTGGTTTATACCAAGCATACTCATGGGTCCATTTACAGTACAATTTGAGGAGCTCCTAAATAACTCCAAAGAGTGTATTACATTCTGCCTTTATGTAATATATGTTTCAATTCTACACCAAAGTGAAATATTTCATGAACTCTCTCCAACAAAATTAGGTTGAAGCAAATTTAGATTGAAGAGTGAACTAGAGAGATTAGTCTAAAACACTGAACACTGCTTCAGGAGAACATGTTAGAAATGATAAGAAAATAGAGAGCCCTGGGCAGTGATAGGATAACGAGTAAAGAAAGCAGAGGGAAAGAAAAGAAGGACAGGATAAGATTTAAAAAAAAAAAAAAAAGTTGAATTGATATAGCCCCATTCATTTATTTTAGCTTTTACTTTCTTTGCCTTTGAGATCAAATTCATAAAATCCTCTTTGAATCCAATGGACTATATCAACCTAAAATACTTTGGCACAGAAAAATAAACCGTCGACAAATTAAAGAGGCAACTGACTGAATGGGAGACAATTTTTGCAAACAACGCTTCTGATGAGTAGTTAATATCCATAATATATTAGGAACTCATACAACTCAACAACAAAAAACCAAACAATCCAATTAAAAATTGGGCAGAGGACCTGCATAGATATTTCTCCAAAGAGGACATACAAATGGCCAATAGACATATGAAAATATATTCAACATCACTAATCATCAGAGAAATGCAAATAAAAACCACGAGATATCACCTCACCGCAGTTAGAATGGCTATCATCAACAAGGCAAATAATAACAAGTGTTGGAGAGGTTGTGGAGAAAAAGGAACCATCAAACAGTGTTGATGGGAATGCAGATTGGTGCAGCTGCTATGAAAGACAGTGTGGAGATTCCTCAAAAAATTAAGAATAGAATTACCACATGACCCAGCAATCCCTCTCCTGGATATTTACCCAAAAAAATCTGAAAATATTTATCCATTAAGATGTATGTACTCTGACATTCATTGCAGCTATATTTACAGTGGCCAAGACATAGAAACAATCAGTGTCCTTCGATAGATGATTGGCATATATACACAATGGGATACTATTCTGCCATGAGAAAAGATGCAATAGTGCCATTAGTGACAACATGGATGGATGTTGAGATTGTTATACTCAGAATAAGTCGAAAACCATAAGATTTCACAAATATGTAATATATAAAACTGAAAGCAACAAAGGAACAAGACAAACAAATAAAGAAACAAAAACTCATTGACACAGATAATAGTTTGCTGGTTACCAGAGGGTTAAGGGGTTGAGGGATGGTAGATGCGGGTAAACGGGATCCTATATACGGTGATGAAAGGAGAACTGACTCTGGATGGTGAGCACACAATGTAATATACAGATGATGTATTACAGAATTGCACACCTGAAACCTATGTAACTTTACTAACCATTGTCACCCTAATATACTTTAAGTAAAAAATAAAAGTTATAGTTTTGCAATATGTAGCCTCACTAAATTTAGACTTTACCTTTTCAAACCAGGCCTTCATTTTTAAATTATTTCATTTTTATTTCAAATATATAAAATTCAGTAAAATCAAATTTTTGCTTAAGGCCTATCTATAATTTTCAATATATAAATCTGTCACTTAAGATGTTTAATTAAGGCTTAATGAAATATTATCATAATTTATAATCTTCTAGACTCCATCTTTCCTTATATATACCATATCATTAATCTGTTTCGTTTTTCTATTCCTTCACCCTATGAGTCTTACAACATCTTATCTCAAGTATAGCAATTAATTTAGCAATGTATTCCAATAATTATTGCTTCTTCCATCATCAATTATAAAGAATACCTTTTGTAGTTCTTTGCGCAATAAATATATTTTTCTCAAACTGATTATTTCAAAGTCATTCTTTTATTACTATTCAGCATATATTTACTGAATTCTTAATTTTTGTTTTTGGTATGTTCTGGATGTACAAAACTAAGGATGATTACTGATCTCTAATATCTCCAATGAATTATATACAATTCAGAAGGAAATGCTCCAAATAATTTTATTTTTGACAATGTGTTTTCTAATAAAGTATCCCACTGTTCACAGAGCAATGGCATCAATTTTCACATTTTCTGTTTTAAATTATCACGTTGAACTCACTAACCATTGTTTCACAGCTGATGGAACTTCATGGCTCCTACTGCACTCATCTTTACAGTCATTGGAATGCTTTCAGGTACACATAATATAAACCTGTCTCAACTGAATTTTAAAAGTAAGGAAATATTCTAGCACAGCAAGAAGTTCCAAGGTAGGGGTCGCCAGAGTTCTTAACTACTTAGCATTATCACTGAAGTCTCAGTTTCCTTCATCTATTCTGTCAGAAGCTTTGCTGCTGTCACGTCCAAACATGATTACTGTGGTTTCAGGAAAATATTAATGGGAGGAGAAATGGGGTGAGGAGAAGAACACTCTTCCAAAGTTTTTCTGGCATTTTATCAGTGAGGAAATACTTTAAAAATTTGCCAACTGCCTTCTCCCTATACTATAGGGAGGGATTATGTCATAGTTTCATTCATATACCAATCCATCATGAGAGTAATGGGACCATCATACTTAGCTTAGAACAACAGGATTTTATTTCATGGACTAAGTTCCACTTCACTGGAAGACTGTGGCTACATGGACTAAGGTAGATTCTTAGAACAAAACAATACAAAACAACATAATTATGGCTTGACTGAGAGGGGAAGGATATATTTGCTGGTGTAGGCAGTCAACAACAGGGTCTTATACCTTCTGATCTGTCACATCTCTTCCATCTGGCAGGTCTTACTAAGCTGTTTTATAATTTCAAAGTATTGAGAGGGTCTCTATCCTGCCTGAAATTACAGACAAAAAGGAGCTACTCATTCTGTTACAAATAAGATGATTTTCCTAGATACTAGTATTCTCAATCATCGATGTTTTATTTAATATTCTTTAGTTCCAAAATATCTTCCAAAACCTTTCGCAGCTATAGAGCAAAGTAAAACACAGCCTTACTTAACATGCAAGTATTGCGATATAAATTACTGCTGTTTTTTAATCCACTTCAATTTTAGAAAGTTAAAATACGCATTCCTCCTTCATTGGTAAAGAAGTTGGGATTGAGGATGTATAATAATTTGCCTAACAGCTTTATACCCCTATCAAAATATTTCTCTATTGGCATTTGCAAAGCTGGGGAATATTTACAGGGCAAATATCCTTGCTAAATACACAAAAATGCAGTTAATGTGATACAACTAGTGAAAGTCAGGTCTGAAACTTGATCTCAAATTCTCACATCAACTTCTATGCTCCTCCAGGATAACGTTATACACAGAAATAATTATAACTTGAGGTTCATGGGCTGATTATTTTCACCATATTACCTTGAATTAATTAGGAAATTTCTACAGTTAATATACAGAAATGTCTACAGTTAAGGTACAGGGTATAGTCAGTCACAAGGGGCCATTACTCCCATCCTAAAATCCAAACCAGGTTTGCTAAGCTACAAAAGCGGTGTTTCTCAGAGAGCTGACAATAAAAAAGAAGCTTAAGAGAACTAAGTACTAGAAGTGAGAAGTCCTTCAGCAGAGAATAGACTGATGACTTCTCTTCACCCTGGTAGAGCAATGAGAGAATCAATGTATTGGTTGCAATAAGAAACCAGAGAGACATGGTTGAAATTTTAATGGCTGCATGTATGTATGTATGATAGAATTCCAAGGTTCGTTAGCCAGAGTGAGTTGAAACAACCCAGAAATATTTTCCTAGGCCCGTCACCAAGTGATTGGGGGCAGAATGACAAAAGATGGGGCTCAACGCAGAAGATTAAGAGACATCTTCCCGGAGGCAGTTGCAACTTCCCCAAGTGTAAAGAAAACACTTTGAGTCAGGAGAGAAAACCTGAAAGAAATCTCACATGAGATTTTTTTTTTTTAACCTAAGGAAGCAGTAGTTATTATTCATTTATGTACATATTAATTTATGCATGTATTTTTCTAATTTATAATATATAATATATAATATTTATAATAATATACAAGTTACCAATTGTATATTATATGGCAGGCCTTGTGCTACGTTTCAAAAATATTATATTATAAAACCAGCAAAATAACTCCAAGAACTCAATGTAGAGACTGAAATTTAGAGGATGTAAGTAACTTGCCCAGAACCATGAACCAGCAAACAGTGAATCACAATTTGAAGCTTTGAGACTGTAATATTTGAATAATTCAAAGATACTAAATTCTCCAAAATAGTTTATATTTTTATTAATATGAACAAATTAATAATAATGTATTGCATATTCATATATATGATAAAATTGGTGTGGGTTCATATTTAATGGGTTCATTAATGGGTTCAAAATGGGTTCATATTTAAATTCTTATATTTAAATTCTTATGTTCCTTAATCAGATTGATGTCATACAATTGTAATAAATATTTACAGAGATTTTTTTTTTCAACATGTCATTGGTACGTTTTTTGGTATAAAATATGGAATCATATATCTTTAAATAAAATGAAATGCATCTTTATGCCCTTAGCGAGAGCATTTTCATTTTGATAGCAAAGGTGATTAAAATATTAAAATGCATGTGGTCAGTATAAAGGTACCATCATAACATTTACCTGATTCAGAAATTTCACCCTCAGGATATTTTTGTCTATTTGTTTTTCTTCCAATAGTAATAAATTATCCTGCTATCAGTAACAAATGATTTCAGGAATTGTTGATAGTCTATAATCAATTGTACTCAATGAAAATTATAAATACAATTAAACAGGTGGAACTAAAAGTAAAATTGATATAGCAGCACCTAAAAGACACAACTAAAATCTGCTATTTTTTCCTAAATTATCATTTATTTCTTGTACCTCTGTAGTATGGTATACACAACCTCTGAAATTAACCATTCTACAGTGTAAAACTGCAAATAATATTCATGTTAGTCAAGGTTAATCTTGCTTCATTAGGGAACTGAATTTAAAATGCTTTAAGTCAAAAATACTGAATAAAAGAACAAAAAAGAAATTTATTTAAAGAATGTAAGTATGCAGCAGTATTTCCTGGGGCACAAGTGCAGGCCATACACTCAGACCCTCTGGGGGCTGAGAACTGAAATGTGGAAATCTATCAAGGATCAAAGCTTCCACATCATCAGTCTCTCCCTTCCCCCACCCTGCCCTGGAGCCACATGACCTCTCATCTCTGTACCACTTTGTATGTCTGCTTCATTCTTCTCTCTGCAGACTGATTTTCTCTACTCCTCAACAGACAAACACAGTTCTGCAATGTACATTATCTTGATAACAGACATAACAGAGATTTACAAAATCACTGAATTGCAAGTTTAAGTTTCTGAGAGTATAGTATAATTGGGTTAATAAAGATACAACCATTTACCAGTCTCAATATATAAGATATTAGATTTTATAACCAAGTAGAAATTTCAAAGGAACCTTTCACACCACTAGACAGATACAGTAGACTATAATACATCCAAATACTTTGGACATGCATGGTTTAAGACACTGTGTTATCAAAGCCTTCATTGCTAAACAAACATTAGAAATTATCAGTCCTTAACTTTATGTGCAGAGTTACCTCTTTTCTACTGAAGAATTTGATAAAAATAAAGAAACTGATAATACATCACATATAAGGCACAAGCTCTGAGTTTCAAAACATAAAGGTCTGTTATGTACAAAATGTATGCCTAAAATAATAAATTTGAAATATTTCTTGATTTTGTATTCTTCACTTCTGAAAAGACAAAATTCTCTTATGTATAGAAAAGAATTGGAGTAGAAGCAAAACAGTGAGATTGATAAATGTTCTTGAGAAAAGTTCTTGGTACTGTCCTTTCATTCTCAAGACTGGCAACAAAGAGAGTCAGCCAAGAAATACGAAAAAACACCAAGTCAAGGAGTAGAATCTGATTCCTCCCTTTAGAGTGGAAAAAAGATATAGCAAGCTTCCCCACAATCTGCTTTGCTAAGTAAAAACAGAGGAATCTGAAACATGATGTTCAGAACATCTAAAACAAAATGCAAATTAAAGTTCGCAAATAGTAAGAATCATCACCTTGAAATAAACAAGAATAGTTGTCATCAGAATTTCCATTGGCAAATATATGCAACACAACAAAATGACATGAAAGAATTCTACACCATGCTTAACTCTCTTTTAAGTATGAGGCCTATGATCAAATTCTGAAAAACAAAACAAAACTAGAAAATATGTCCAGACTGCAGAGAATATCTCAAGAAATCCAAAATAAGATAAATTAGGTCAAACCCATGGCCTCAATGCATTGATGCAATATAAATAGAATATAATAACAATTAACAACCCAAATATACCTGAGAACATTTTAAAAATATAATATTTGTTTTGTGAATGATAAAAATAGAAAAAGTAGGAATACAATTAGAAAATAGAAAATGTAGCCAATAAAATTCCAATAGAAAGTGAGTACATACCATAAAAACGTGACTACAAAGCAAATGAAGAATAACTTTAATATTAGGAATCTATGAAAAGATTAATAAAATTAAACAAACTAAAATATAGAAATAACAAATTTGCAAAGATACGATGACAAACTGAAGGATATGCAACTAACCAAAATTGTAGTGTCATACTGAAAACTCAAGCTGGTTCTTTGAAAAGATAATAAAACGTATATACAACTTTATTAAGTTTGAGAAAAATAGATAACACACATGAATAAATACATACATAAATTTATAAGGCATGTATTTTGAATTTAAGATAATGCTGTGTAAATTTGGGCTTCAATACATTAGCGATAATATATCACTCGGATTATTTTCTACTAAATTATTATCCACAATAATGAAGTCAAACAAAATGAAGATAATAGAAAATAGACCTAAAACAAAATGGAAAGACAACACAAGTTCAAAAACCCTAAAATTCCCTGGGTTCACATGACTTATGTAACTCATTAATTCATTTTGTAAAAGTTATGTTAATGTGGCTTTGAAATTAAACAAGAATCATATATTAAAAAAACACTAAAAATGTCACTTAATAAAAGTCAGAACATTTTTAAAATACTGCATCATACATAATATCTAAATAAGAATCACATCCAAATTTCATGGCTTATTTAATTTTATGGTATATTAATTCCAGTTTAAAAACTGCAGAACATGTTATAGTTTATAGAAAAAAAATATATATATATACTACAGTGAAATTTTGCTAAAAATATAAAAGTTCATATATAGTCTCAGTGTAAGTCGATTAAGGAAATTCTCTGTGTACTGGAGAATTCTCTGTGTTAAAAGTGTTTGGAAAAGGAAAACCAAGGAAAAGACTCACCGGTGAGGATGACTCTTCCCAGGGACAGTCCGAGTGCTGGTTCCTGGTTCCTGTGTGCTCAGATGGTCAGGCTGACACTGGAAGCCATAAAGCCAGCTCCATCCGACATACCATAAATATACATTCTGAAAAATCCAAAAAATTTAAATGACAAATTAATTTCATAAAGTCTTTAAAAACATGGTATACAACTTTAAGAAATTAAAAACATATATTAAAATTGAGAACACTTCCAGTTACATCCAGGGTTTTAATGATGAGTTAATAGGAATTCCAAAAACAGGAAAAGAAGAGGAAATATTTGAAGTACAGATGGTCCTTCCAAAATTAAAAAGACAAATGTCCTTTCTTTGAAAGAAGTTAAAATGATTAGAATTCTAATAGGAATTTATTTATAATTGATACTGTTTTTTTCTGATGTAAGTACACAAGACTAAGAGCTTTTGTCAAAAAATATCAATGAGGGGATTTTTGCCAGTGATAACACATATGTATAAAATGTACTATTATCACAGTGATGTATATGTAGACCCAAGGAGTAACACAGAGAATTTGGACAATTTCATGATTACATCTGCTAATTAAATAGAGGAAAGTATATTTGGAGATGAAAAGGAATTTTCAATAAGTACTAATGAGTAAGGTCTATTTATTTGTGAAAATGTAGGTTACAAAAACATTGTTTACAAAACTGACAGCTACCTTAAATTGATTTAAAACAACAAAATATAGAGAACTGTTTAAACACATAGGATTTTTTTTTCACTTTAGGTGTTGTATTAGATTCCTATTGAAGCTATAACAAATTATCACAAATTTGGGGGCTAAAAACAACATAAATTTATATATTTCCATTCTGGAAGTCGAAGGCCAAAATGTGTTTTATTGATCTGACATCAAAGTCCTGCAGACTGCACGTACTCCCCTCCAGAGGCTCCCATGAAAAAAATCCCTTTGGTTGCCTTTTCATCTCTTAGAACTGCATCCCACTTTTATTGGTACCTTCCTCCCTCTTCAGAACCGGGAGTGTTAACATCTTCAAATCTCACCCTGCAATGTTTCACCTGCCTTCATACTTATAAAGACACTTGTGATTACATCAGACCCACCCAGATAACCCGGGGTATCCTTCACATCTCAAGATCCTTAATTTAATCACATCGCCAAATCTCTTTGGATATTTAAGGTAACACTTTTAAAGATTTTTGGAATTAGGACATGGTGGTCTTTGCACATCGTTATTCAACTTGACAAACCCTTGGCTAGACTCACTAAGATAAAAAGAGAGAAGACACTAATTAACAAAATCAGAAATGAAAAAGGGGAAGTTATCACGGACACCACAGAAATACAAAGGATTATCCAAGAATACTATGAAGGACTATATGCCACCAAATTCAATAACTTAGAAGAAATGGACAAGTTCTTAGAAATATATAGCCTTCCAAGGCTGAATCATGAAGAACTGGAAAATCCAAACAGGCCGATCACCAGTAACGAAATTGAATCAGTCATCAAAAACCTTCCCAAGATCAAAAGTACTGGACCAGATGGCTTCATTAGTGAATTCTACCAAACCTTCAAAGAGGATCTAATACCAATTCTGCTCAAACTCTTCCAAAAAATTGAAGAAGAGTCAGTACTCCCTAACTCATTTTATGAGGCCAATATTACCCTGATACCAAAACCTGGTAAGGACAACAGAAAAAAAGAAAACTACACACCAATATCTCTGATGAATACAGATGCTAAAATCCTAAACAAAACTCTAGCAAATCGAATACAACACTGCATTAAAAAGATTATTCATCACGACCAAGTGGGGTTCATCCCCGGGAACAAGGATGGTTCAACATTCGCAAATCCATCAATGTGATACATCACATAAACAAAAAAAAGGACAAAAATCATATGACTATATCAATTGATGCAGAAAAAGCATTTGATAAGATACAACATCCATTTATGATTAAAACACTTAATAAAATTGGTATAGAAGGAAAATACCTCAACATAATAAAGGCCATATACGACAAGCCCTCAGCTAATCTCATAATTAACGGTGAAAAGCTGAAGCCCTTTGCTCTACGTTCAGGAACACGACAAGGTTGTCCCCTATCACCTCTGCTTTTCAACATAGTGTTGGAAATCCTTGCCAGAGCAATAAGGCAAGAGAAAGAAATAAAAGGCACCCAAATTGGGAATGAAGAAGTTAAATTGTCACTCTTTGCAGATGACATGATGCTATATATAGAAAACTGTAAAGACTCCACCAAAAAGCTATTAGAAACAATCAATGAATATAGTAAAGTTGCTGGCTACAAAATCAACGTACAAAAGTCCATTGCTTTCCTATATACCAACAATGAAATCTCAGAAAAAGAAATAGAAAAAACAATTCCTTTTGCAATTGCAGCAAAAAGAATAAAATACCTAGGAATAAACTTAACCAAAGACGTGAAGGATTTATATGCTGAAAACTATAAGACATTTTTGAAAGAAATTGAAGAAGACACAAAGAAATGGAAAGACATTCCGTGCTCATAAAATTGGAAGAATAACATAGTTAAAATGGCCATATTACCCAAAGCCATATACAGATTTAATGCAATCCCCATTAAAATCCCAATGGCATTTTTTAAAGAAATAGAACAAAAAAGCATCAGATTTGTTTGGAACCACAAAGACCCTGATAGCCAAAGCAATATTAAAAAAAAAGAACAATACTGGAGGTATCACACTCCCTGATTTTCGCTTGTACTACAGGGCTACAATAATCAAAATAGCTTGGTATTGGCAGAAAAACAGACACATAGACCGATGGAATAGAATTGAGAACCCAGAAATAAAACCATATAAATATGGACAGATAATTTTTGACAAAGAAGCTAAAAACATACAATGGAGGAAAGACAGCCTCTTCAATAAATGGTGCTGGCAGAATTGGATAGCTACGTGCAAAAGAATGAAACTGGACTGCTGCTATCTGTCACCATGTACCAAAATTAATTCAAAATGGATCAAAGACTTAAGCATAAGACCTGACACAATAAACTGCATTGAAGAAAACATAGGTACTAAACTTATGGACCTTGGGTTCAAAGAGCATTTTATAAATTTGACTCCAAAGGCAATGGAAGTGAAAACTAAAATAAACAAATGGGATTATATGAAACTGAAAAGCTTCTGCGCAGCAAAAGAAACTGTTGACAAAATAATGAGGCAACCAACTGAATGGGAGAAGATTTTTGCAAACAGTGCCTCTGATAAGGGGCTAATATCCAAAATATACAAGGAACTCTTGAAACTCAACAACAACAAAAAAAACAACCCAATTGAAAAATGGACAGAGGACCTGAAAAGACATTTCTCCAAAGAGGATATACAAATGGCAAATAGACATATGAAAAAACGCTCAACATCGCTAATCATCAGAGAAATGCAAATGAAAACCACAATGAGATATCACCTCTCACCAGTCAGAATGGCTTTCATCAACAAGACAAATAGTAACAAGTGTTGGAAAGGCTGTGGAGAAAAGGGAACCCTCATACACTGTTGGTGGGAATGCAGACTGGTGCAGCCATTATGGAAGGCAGTGTGGAGGTTCCTCAAGAAATTACGAAGAATTACCATATGACCCAGCAATCACTCTCCTGGGTATTTACCCCAAAAATCTGAAAACATTTCTATATAAAGACACGTGTACTCCAATGTTCATTGCAGCTTTGTTTACGGTGGCCAAGACATGGAAACAACCAAAATGTCCTTCGATAGATGAATGGATAAAAAAGTTGTGGTATATATACACAATGGAATACTATTCGGCGTTAAGGAAAGATGATATAGGAGCATTTGTGACAACATGGATGGATTATGAGAGTATAATGCTAAGTGAAATAAGTCAGACAGAATAAGCAGAGAACCCTATGATTTCACTGATATGTGGTATATAAACCCAAAACAACAAAAGAACAAGACAAACAAATGAGAAAGAAAAACTCATAGACACAGACAATAATTTAGTGGTTACCAGAGGGTAAGGGGGTGGGGGGGTGGGTGATGAGGGTAAGGGGGATCAAATATATGGTGATGGAAGGAAAACTGACTCTGGGTGGTGAACACACAATGGGATTTATAGATTATGTAATACAGAATTGTACACCTGAAATCTATGTAAATTTACTAACAATTGTCACCCCAATAAATTTAATAAAAAAAGAAAAAAATATTAAATTCATATGCTAGTAGCTCATGGTATCCTCATAGGGGATAATACAAATGAGTGTAGTAGTCCCTCCTTATTTGCAGTTTTGCTTTCCATAGTTTCAGTTACTCGAGGGAAACCACCGTCTGAAAATATTAAATGGAAAATTCCAGAAATAAATAATTTTTAAGTCTTGAAATCCAAGCTGTTTTGAGTAGCATGATGAAGTCTTGGGTTACCCTGCTACACCCTACCCAGGATGTGAATCAACCCTCTGTTCAGTGTATCCACACTGTGTACCTTGCCTGACTGTTAGCTCCTTAGAAGCCTTCCCAGTTACCATATTGACTGTCATGGTATTGCAGTGCTTCTGTTCAAGTAACCCTTATTTTATTTAATAATCACTCCAAATTCAAGAGTAGCAATGCTGGCTATTTGAAAATGAGAAAGAAAAAGTGTAAAATGCTTCCTTTAAGTGAAAGGGTATGCACATATAGGGACCTTTTTTTTTTTTTAATACATATAGGGTTCAGTACAACTGCGGTTCCAAACATCCGCAAGGGGTCTTGGAATGTATCCCCCGTGAATAAGGGGGAACTTATGTAGACACTTGTAAGCAGCAGATAAACCATGAAACTAAGTAAGTATAGCTATTCAAGGCTGTACCCTGTCCTCTGACTTTCCTTCCATCACGATTCTCCTTGGATCTCGTGAAATAGAGAGACAGAATACGTTTTTGGAATCTGTCTGAGAGACAGAGTTATAACTCTGCAATTTTTATAGCCACTTGGAAAAAAAATATCTTTGCATGTCAATAAAACAAGTGAGAAAAAATTGAAATCTAACTTGGGAGAACAGGAAGTGTACCTATTATACTGACTTTAAATTTCTGTATTAAAAAGAAAAAATTTAGATAAATTTAATAAGAATATAACACAAAGCTGACATAAACTGTAAAATAGTAATATTTTTGATGTCTAAAATGATAATTTTTTCTGACATCAAAAAACAAATTCTGACATTTTCAAATTTCAGTAAAAGAAAAACTTTATTAAGAAAAAATATGAGCTTTGAATTGAAATGATGAATATTTACTTTGATTATTGATATCAATTTATGAAAACTACTGATTAGTGAAATACATTAGAAATTTAAATTCATGCTGATTGGGCACAGATATTGATATTGATAAATACATTAAAATATACCAGAAAAATAACGACACCAAAAACCAAAATGATTACAATGAGTATATTAAACTCAAATGTGTTTGCACTTGTCACTGCTCACAAATAGAGGAAATAACCAAAAGCATTACAATTCACATGAAAAAATGATAAATGTCTTTCAAAAGTTGACACCGATAATAATCCTATATATTTATGTCACTAATACAACATGTGAAGCTAAAAGATACTTGTATAAACCATCGATAATAAAAAATAAATTTTTATACACCACGGTGAAACCCATTTTAACTTATCTTTAGGCTATTTAAGAATATATTATATGTCACATGCTTAAAAATACTGTGCTTTATATAGAATAAGCATTTAGGTAAAATTTGATAAGACCAAAATAAGATAACTGATGGTGATTAGAGGAGATCACTTTAACAAGTTTATTGTTTCCCAGTTTTAGATTTTTAAAGTTTATTAAAGTTTTTTAAAACAAATCTGTAGCTTAAAATGCTCGATTCTCTGAAATGAAAACCTATTTGTAACTTTTACAATATTTTCATTACGGACCTCACTTACTGAGCAAATCTGTGTTCTACAGGATGTGTTACACAAGATGTTGAGATGTCACAGATCTATTGGACTCTGCCCTCAGGATTCTCACAATCTTATGTAATTAACATATGCAAGGAAACAATTGTAAGAAAGTATAGTATTTTAAGATATGGGTCAGTATGGTTCTGCTTTAAAGCAAGAAAATATTGGAACAGCCTTCCTAGAAAAAAAATTTGATGTGAATTTAGTGAACATATAGGAAATCACTGTATGAGTGACTTTTGTAAAGAGGTTTGCCCAGACCAAGTAAAGAGTGACATGAATACTCAGGGAAGAAAATGGAAGTATGATCAAGGAAGTATGGAAAATCAGTATCAGTGACCGTCAGACATTTTTGTTCTCATATCACCCCTCACAATTTTTCAAAACTGTGTATCACCTTGGTCATTTTTAAGTTGACATCTGTACCTTTCTTCATCTTTTAAATATAAACATTTAAAATTAAATCACATCATTTATTTAAATATATTTAATCAAATCTAAATACCTTAGAAGTTTGACAATACTATCTTCCATTTAAAAAAGTAATAATAAACTCATGCTTTTCATCGTTAGGTAGTATTACATCATCCTTTTACTCCTGACTGTACAAGTCCATTACATTTCCTCCATAGACTGACGTCCTTAAATAATACAGGCGTGTGCTTTAAAGTCTTTTATTAATGATCATGTTAAAATGATAGTCAATAAAATTCATATATAAACTAAAACTTATTTTTATTTCAATTTTCTAGGATTAGAAGAGTCTACATTTTAAAAAGTTCTTTGGAATTCAGTTATAATTATTTGTAGTACATGATGAGTTAATCCAATGTAATTATGTTACAAGTTTTGTTAAATATTTATTATAATAATTTTACATTTTCTTCAAATAAATCCTACAGTGAGATTGATAGGGGTGTTTTTGTCACATGTATATGAATGATTACTATCTGTTACTAGAATGAGACAGACAGAATGCAGCATCAATTTTACTCCTATATTTTCTTCCATTTCTTTTTCAGTTATGTGTTGAGAAAATATATCAAGGCTTCTCAGCTCTGTGAACTTCTTAATAGTTATATGCCAAAAATTACAAAGCTATTTATCTTCAAAATTATTTTTTAATAATCTATCATCTGACAAATCTATTAGGTTTTCCTTCCATTATGTTGAAAGTAAATAATGAAAAACCTGAACAAGAAGATTTATTACCTAGTCATTAATGTCACTCATTTTCACAATACCAACGTCAATCTTCTATTTATATTTGAGGGTGCCTCAGGTATTTGCCCCCTGAGGCAATGCACCATAGTTAGGGTGACCACAGTTTATCATCAAAATTGAGAATAAATGTGGGCAATATTAATAAGTAGGCAATAAAAACATAGTCCAGACTGCTACTGGCAAACCCAGCACATAAATGTCAGTGAAAGAAAAATATTAAAAACAGATGTGAGGCATGTCAGTTTCTGTAAAGATAAAGAAGGCAGTTTGTAGGAGGAGAGATGGAAATCCACCGACTTGGTTTATTTCCTAAGAAAATATGTTTTTAAGTAGATACATTTTACTCTTAGAAAATTGACTATTTGAAACTTGAGGTCTTAAACCTCCCAGCCATGTACATCATCTTTGAAAACACTCCCCAATGTTTTAAGAACATGAAAAAGAGTAGAATAGGTGGGTCCAGAGGCTCTCTGACATGATGCTAAAGCATTTGGAATTTTTTCTTTCAATAATATGAAATTATGTTCTAAGGCAACTCTAGCTCTGTATATCTTAAGCTGGGGTAGCATGTATTATTCAAGTGTCTGTGAGGAAGACACATTCCAAATTTGATGGAATAAGTTCATGCCCCAGTCTACCTTCAACTCAGAGAAAAATTGTGCAAGCATGATATATGGTACTAAATTTAGATGCTATACCTTACTAATTTACCTACTCCAAACACAAACTAGTACTGTTCATACCACATGGTAAAGTTGTAGAGCAGGGCTGGGATAGGGGGAATTGTACAGAAATAAGCATATCAGAAGAGGAAGATGCCTGTTGTAAATTTCTTCTTTTTTCTGTTCCTGAAAGCTTTTTTTTTTTTTTAATTTTTGTTTAAAGAATTTGTTTCATCATTTGATATTGCAAACAGGTTATGAACGGATTCCTTGTTACCCTTATACCCTCAAAAGTGAAGGTAGTTATGTCATTTAGATCCAAATATATATCCAAACACGATTCTGACCAATTTATAAACTTCTTAACAAGTGTCGTCAATACATTTGATATCCAGATATCAGCAGAGGCATTCAAATTCAGTTTACCAGGGGGCAAATAAAATAAAAGAAAAATAAGGAAGCCAATTTCTGACCATTTTAAACCATTCTTCTTAGAATGTCAGTCCTGTTCTCTTCCTCCTTTCTTTTTATCTTCTCAAGGACTTCACTATGTCTCTCTGTTGGATAATTTTTCTCTCTTTCCCAGAACATTCCCTAGTATTCCCTTATGGAAGAAGACATAAATTCCTCGTGACCTCGTATTTCTGATCTACAGAGAGTCACACTGGGAATTCCTTCTATTTAGATAGTGTCTCCATTTCCTGACTATACATCCATTTTCCATCTGCAGCTTGACAGTGAAGGTACCATTGATCTGAAAACCAATCTTCACTCCTTTAGTCTTACTTGACTTAGGAGTGTTCACAGATACTGTGGCCACACTCCCTGCAAACAACTCATTGCGAGTTGGTACGTTTTCTATTTTATCTGATTTTTATATTTGTCCGATGGTTACATATTTGCTTTTTAATTGTTTATTTTCTTTGCTTTGCTTTAATAATATAAGCTTCTTGAAGTCAGGAGTCTTTCTCTTTTCATTCACTGTTTCAGAGGAGGTAGTAATAAGTAAATAGTGAATAAATAAGTTAGAGGTATTCTTTTTGAAATAGTTTTTAGTATATAGAATCCAGAGATCTGTAACTGATGCAATGCCACCAGCTTAATCAGTACAGTTAATTTTAGCAATTGTCATAAGGAAACGTATTTATTTATTTATTTATTTATTTATTTATTTATTTTTTAATTTATTAATTTCAGGTGTACAAGACAAGGTAATACTTAGACGTTCATCATTTATATCCCTCACACTGTGAACCCCCTCCCCCCATCCACTATCCCTCCGACCTCGCACCGAGCCATCACATTATATATATAAAATTATAGATGGCATTCTTTAATGTTTAGCTTCTGGTGTACAATGCCATGATCAGGCATCTACAGTACCTCTGAGGTGGTCTCCCAAATAAGACACATGTCCACCCCAGGAAACTATTTTAGATTTTCTTCGTTTCGACCATACTGAGTACCTTACTTATTTCATTGATCCTACATCTTTTATCATTCCTCATTTCTTCTTGTTTTATTTTCTTTTTCTAGTTTTGTTCTATTTTCAAATGTGTGTATTTGAAACTGTGAATCTCTCCCTATGTCCTGCTATAGCTATATCCAACATCCCTACTATGTCATATTTTTTATTATTCTATAGTTCAAAGTATTCCTTTTTTTATGTGGTTGTTCCATTAACATGAGGGTTATTTAGAAGTACATGGGTTAAAGTCCAAACACATACAATTTTATAGTTGTCTTTTTTAAACAATTGATTTATAATTTAATTCATCCTACCAAAGAACATATTTGATATGCATAATTTAATTTTGAAAAAATAGTGCTTCATGTGTACATTTGGTATCACCTTTGTATAACCTTGAGTCAGCAGCTATAACTTCTTTTTGTCAGTATGCTTGCCTCTAGAATCACCCTCTTACTGCCTCCCAATTGCTGCTTTTAATTTTCTGTGTGCTGGGAAATCAAATAAGCAAGCACTTACTTTTTTAATAGTGTCTAAAATAAGAATGTGTAGGACCAGTGGGATTTTTCTATGAAGAAAGTGCTTGGCTTTTGGTTCACAAACTATGTCACATTTATGTCTGTTGAGGCCGTTAAGAGACATGTGTTTGTTGATTTTCAGGTTCATGACTTTGTGTGATTCGATTAGTGGGGTTTATCAAATTTATAAGGAGTGCCTGCTAAATGGTAAGCACTGTATCTGAGCTAGATTTACAAATGTGAAGAAGACAAAATTAACCCTCAAGGCTCTTAGAGTTCAGTGATAGAAAGTCACACATAAACAGAACATGTCAATATGCCACAGGAAGTGTAATGGAAAAGACTCATGTGTGACAGTACTGAACTAGGAACCTAATCCTGGAGTGTATGGGTGGAATGGGCTGGGACAGAGGAGATGAAAAAAAAAAGAAATTGTGAGAGATGAGGCTTGAAAGACATTTCAAGCAGAAGGGAAACATCATCACAAGCATAGAGGAAAGCAAACTGCACAGCAGATGTGGGGCCCTACAAGAGGCACAGTATTAGAATGTAAAATGTGCATCTAGAAACTGACAGACAAAGGAAGTGATCACTGCTTTGCCTGAGTTTTGATCTCTAGTTAAAATGTTTTATATAGACAGTAAAAGGAGGAGAGCTACCAGTAGATATACGGTGTAAATCATTTTGTAAAGCAACAACAACAAAGGCAGGGCTAAACATTTTTTTTTTTTCCCCTGCAGTCCTTATCAGGTTCAGAAAATCTTATGAAATTGGGAGTCCATAGACTTTTGGTTAAATTGTAAGTTCAAATTTTACATTTTGTGATGAAGTATACTTAATAAGTTTGCATATATTTCATCCTCTGTAGATAACCCTTCTCAAACAATGCATGTTTCCCAGGCTGGTATTCCATATCTCCAAGTAATCACAAACATTTCAGTCTTTCATTTGATGGTAATGCAAGTGCCATCATAGCCTACATCTGAACAACTGCAGTCCTCACACCAGTGATTCTCCAACTTTAATATGCATAGTAATTGCCTTCTTAAACTAGAGAATCCTGGACTGCATTCCCAGAAATTTCTGACCCCATAAGGCCTGGAGTGAAGTCAGATAATCTGCATGTCTAATAAGCTCCCAGGTGACACTGACCTATACTGTTGGTCCATGGTCCACTTTACATAACACTGCTTCACACCATAATTTCACTAGAAAGCTGCAGTGTCTTATAAAATCATATTAATAATAAGTGTTTCATACAGCTGTTTCAAGTCTCAAATGGCATGTAGCAGTGGTTTCTGAAATTATCACCAAGAATTCTCCTGGCTACATATGCTTAGTTTAGTACCTACAGATGATTTAGTAGGTTCAGGGTACTAAATAATAGTGGGGAAGAAAGAAATAATCCAAGAACCACCCTTGCAAAATTTCACCTTGTACCTCACTCTATCTCTCTTGACTTGAGGCCAGCCCTAAATACTCATTTTTATTCAAAGAAATATTATTCCAAAACCAAAAGTCATTAAGACAATTTACTGAAGTCTTTCACAGAGAGCCAAAGTGAAAGATTGTTTGCAGCACATAGAATCCAGAAAACTGCTTTCTTCATCTCTCTTTAAATGAATATATGCATCAACTGCATCAACAACCAATATTTTTTCTCCTTCTATCGAAGATCTCCAAACTCCCCATCAAATCTGGTTCTCATGGGCTCTTGACTTTTGTACCCATGCCCTCTTTTTCTTGACCTTAACTTATGATCGATTTCTCAGTTTCTCTTTTTGTTTTCTTTCCCTCCTGTTTCTATGGACCACATACTCTGGAGCTAGACTGACTGGGTTTGAAGCCTGACTCAGGAACATAGCATACATGTGAATGTGGGCAAGTTTCTTAAACACCCTGTGCCTCAGTTTCCTCATGTGTAAAATGAGAATTCTGATAATACCTGCTTATAGGGCCATTGTAAAATTAAGTCATTTAATCTTTGTAAAATGCTCAGAACAGACCATTGTACTCAGGAGGTGCTTTGTAAATGTTCATTATTATTATAAGGTCTATGACACTCTCTGCATATGTGTTATGAATATTTATGATTTTCAAAGAGCTAAAGACAAACCTATGCATCTCTTATTAATTTACCATAAAGAAATAAATAGCTTCAGAGATAACTTGAAAGAATTACTGACTTTTCCAAATATAGTGAGAGTGCATCATTTAAGATAAATCATTAAATATCAAAACTCTCTTTCTCTCAGTTTTCTCCTAAGATAGCTCCCCAGGACCAGAGCTATCACCCTTATTATTTATGCACTCATGACTAAAGAATGTCTAATGACTCATATGTTTTCATCTTCACCCAGAATCTCTCCTTTCTTCAGTAACCAAAATGAAGATTCAACATGCCTCTGATATGCTACCATAAAAATATCCAGGCCCAACCCATAGACAATTAAATCTGCACTAACTTTTCCCGACAAGATGTCTTCCAGAATTATGTGTGGCATCCTCCCTTGCTGCAGGTTGATAAAACTCACTTTTCTTTATTTATAAAGAAATACTTTGGAAAGGGATTTTTATGCTGGTAACAATGAACCAATCATAGTCCATAGTTCTATAATTAACTAGTTGTTTTTTTGGTTTGTTTTGTTGTTGTTTTGTTTGTTTTTGTTTTGTTTTGTTTTTGTATGAGAAAATTACAGAAATTGCCTTAAGAGATTTGTAAAAAGAATTTCAAGAAAAGATAAGGTTGTAGATAAGGTGTTCATAGCACAGCTGAAATGTGAGCAAGAAAGTCTTCGTTAAGGCTGGACCCTAATAAATGAGGAGGGACAGGTAGCATATGTTAACAAGAAACAAATCCAGTATTTTCAATAACATACCCTAAAACAGAAACTTTAAAAAAAACTTGGGTGTGCTTTTGAAGCGTGATGTTCTGTAACTCAAGCTTCCAATCAATACTTTTAGATAGGGAGGAATAAAAATTCTCTCTATGGCTATAATATTTGGGACCAAGTTTCCTCCAGAGAGAATTTTTACCCCACCCATATGAAATCTTTGAAAGCAAAAGCCTATATTAGAAATATCTGTAAACACTTCTGATGTTTTGTTGTAAAGAATTTTGTGCTGAGTCAACTGAAATCGTTAAATTGTTTACTTGATATCTCATGTTTATACGTTTTGTTTTTTTGTTTGTTTTCTTTTCCTGTTGGAATATACTTAAGGGAATACATTTTGCTACTTTGGGTGAAGGGGAGAATAATATCAAATGACTTGAATTTATATCAAGTCAATATCTTCACTTCGGCCTAAAATCACTATTCTTAGATTAAAAATATAAACACATATCAAACAAATGGTCTTTAAAGAATTATATTGTGATATTCATATTGTGAATTATATTGTGATATTCAATATTCATATTGATATGAATATCACATACATATATACATACAGGACCTACATACATAAACAATAAAAAAATATTTAAGTGGCTCTGTTTAATTTTAGAGAATTTACCATTTTATCTTTCTGTGACATCCAAAAGCTTCAGTTTGAGTTCATCTGAATTTCATACCTTAAAGAATACCTCTGTAATTGTCAAAATTGAATTTATTACATCAAAGTAAATTTCCATAGGATTAACCTTCAATATTAAAACTTGCTACTTAAATACAGTTGTTCTCTTGTTTTTGTAATGAATGGTTAAGTTATGATATTATTACTGGTCTTATGTAAACAACTCCTACTTGCAAAAAACCAAAACTTTTGTGTTTATACTGAAAAATCACGCCTCATGTTACAGATGAAAAATGAAGAAAACTACATTGTATTCTGTAGACTGTAAAGCAATATACAATTTTCAGTAGCTGATATCATAGAATATTTATTAGGATTCACTATGCAAAGTGATAGAATTAAATGATAAATATATGGATACTAGCATAAAATCATTTTCAAGAATATCATCAATGGCCAAGGAAAAAATTTAAATTATATATTTTTAATAATTATATTCATTTGTGTGACAAAACTTAAGAAATCACACACTATTTAACCCAGTAATTCCATTTACTAGAATAAATTTAAAAATATACTACTAATAAACACTGTGTACATAAATTTATGCAAAGAAGTTATGTACTACATAACAGTAATATTTTAATACCAAAAGGATAATGAATAATCTGAAAAAATGAAAACAGAAATGGTTAACACTACATTTATCCTTTTATTATTTTAGTACAGGTATTATAGTAGTATTTTTAAAATATTCAATAACATCAGAAAATTATTCTGTGCATAAGGCTAAGAAATACATAAGACAAAACTCTACAATGAGTATGCTCCTATTTGTGGGTAGATTTATACCAGCAATTTTAAACAAAATCTTGAAAGTAACACATGTTCATAGGGTTTAATTTCTGTTAATGTTACTTGGAATAATTTATTTTCTTTTTTCTGAGTCATTTCTGTATGATTCAGCCATTTATATTTGACATAAGTTAAATGCCTATTCAGTTAAAAATATGCTTTAGAATAAAGGACAATTTTTATTAACAAATGATTCCTATAAGAAATTTGCTATAAAAACGTCCATTAATGTGTTCAATTCCAACTGATAATCTAGATCTTAAACAAGCAAAACGATAAACAAAGTGCAGTGAAACTGAGGAAAAGAGTGTTAAAAAAACTGTATCTATGCCTTCTGAAAATAGTATAAATTTCAAATTATTCTTGTGATAACTCTGATTACCCCCCCTGCCCCCCGTGTAGAAACTTGGGAGGAAAAGAAATGATAAAATCCAGCCACTGATAATGTAAAAGGATGAGAGTCAGAGAGTCAGAGTCAGAAAGAATGTCCTTTCTTTAGCAGATTTCATCAACATGCAAATGTTGGGATTTCCAAACATTGGGAAAAATCAAAAATTAAAGGGCTCTGAAGAGTCAAGTGAGAGGAAAAAGTTGGGAAGGAGTAGCAAAAGAGATGGTACCTACCACTTGTACTCAATGAAGAAATATGTACTTTACACTTTGTTACCAGCCTATAACAACAAGAGGGACCTTCAGTAAGGTAAAACTTCAGAACATGGAAAGATTCCAGTTTCTCTACAGCTATTGCTATTGCAATTTGCAATCAGAGGCATTCTAACTAATACATTATTTTCAGGTAAACTCAGCTTAACACTTAGTTTTACAAGGATGTAGGGGTATCAAGACAAGCAGTTGCACCTCCAAGGAGACTAGAACAAGAATAAAATCCAGTAGGGTGAAAAAAAAAAAAAAAGTACCACCAAAGACTGACTATGACTCTCTCTGTCTAAACATTTTCCGACATTATGTTAACTCTGATTTGCAACATACAACAAAGCCTGAAATAAACTGGTTTTAAATTTCAAATCCACAGGGGATAGATTACTGATATGTTCTAAATCAATGTTTCCCTTTTGCAAAGGGAAGTTTTTCTTAATATTTTTGTTGAAAGAAAATGACTATTGACAATGTTAAAATCAGGTTCTCTAATCTACATATCCAACTGATAAACTTCTTTCAATTTTTGACTGAAGCAAATCCTACTTATGTATTTATTGAAAACTATGTTTCTTAGGTGCTTCTTTGTTGAAATTCAACTGCTATCACTTGTTGAATGAAAATATTTATTTAATGATCTTCCCTTGAATAAAGCTACCCTTGATGTCATGGAAATATTGTTTTAACAAATTTAGAAACTTAAATAGGAATTTACTACCTGAAGACTTAATTGATATGATTAAGGAGATGAGTAGTTGGTCCCTGTTCTAGTTACTCATGTTGTATAAGAATTTACTTGAATTTTGAGGCATGAGACAGTAACTTCATCGTGTTTGGTAACACTGAGGCTTAGAAATCAAGAACAGGACAGTGATGCCTTGCTCTACTCATTGATGTCTTGGCCCTCAGTAAGAAAAAACACTAAGTCTGATGGGACCTTCCATATAAAGGCTGGGATCATCTAGAAACATCTTAATTCACATGTCTGTCAATTGATGATGTGGAATATCTACTGGACGATCAGCTGAAATGTGGCCTCTCCATGTGATTTCTTTATGTGGTTTGCTTCGGGTTTCCTTGAAACATGGCCACAGCTGAGTTCCAAAAGCAAGTGTCCCAAAGGAGCAAGAAAAGTACATGCTACTTTGATGACCTAGCCTCAGAAATTACATAGTGTTATTTTTATCATAATTCATCACCTGAGACAGTTGAGTCCATGCTGTCCAAGGGAAGAGACACTTGGGAGGAATGTGAAGTTTACATTGGGAGATATCATTGTGCTCATCTGTGGAAAATACAACATGCCACAGGACTTATATATTAATAATATTTAATGACATACATTTGAGTATTCTTAAAAAAAACAAGACTCTATCAACATATGTGAGATAGGCACAGCAGGCTATCTACCCAGTGTATCAACAATATGAATTAGATACTATACATGGAGCTTTGAGTCAACAGGAGGTGGTCTGTAGATATCAACATAGTCTGCAGAGTGGTCAATAAGTTTCCAGTAACAAGTATACCACTTTAGAAGGTTTGGACAGATTGTCTTTTAGTCTCAATTAAGAGGACATTTCATAAAACCATATATTGTAAATATTATTATAAATATGTACCTAAATAGGGCAACGAAGTTTTTAGATGACACTGGTCTTGAGCTACCCTGTTTTTCCATCCTTTCTTCAATAGCTCCTCTACCAGTAGTAGCTAAGTATGTAACTGTGCTAATGATCTGTTTACATAAGAGCTTTATATAATTGCTATGAAACTTGCCATTTGTTTTACCACCTCAGGGGAAAAAGTGTTTTGTTAATATTTGCACTTTATCGTCTATATAACTTTATAATAAATTAAATTGATTGTGGCATTTTACCTTTTTTCTTGGAACATGAAAGGTTTCTATTGTTTTGCATGCCTATGTCTCTGTAGAGACATTCTATGGACTTAAAGGAGACATAGGGGTTTTAACAGTTGGAAGGCCAGCACTCAATATTTATCCTGAAGTTGCCATGGCTACTAATGCATACAGAATTTGCTGAACAAGTTCAAGTTAGAGATAGCCAAAGAAGCACAAAGGTTTTAATAGTTTCAATGATTAACCAAAGTGAAAATTAGTGTGTGAAGGTGCTGTCTTGATTTCCTATTCTGTTGATGTAACTAACAACAAAGTGAGACTATTTAGAAAAAATATATATACATAAATATAGTTTGATAAAGTCATTTTTATTGTTGATGAGATGACAAAGAAAAAATTACTCTAATTTTATTCCATTATCACCGGAACAATATGTAGTAACTTTTTTTACCTAAAATCAGAGGCTGTTAAATATCTGTATTACACATTTAACTACATTAAAATATTACTAGAAATGCATACATAAACAGATATTATAAAACAGATATTATATACAAGTATGTGTGTGTGCATGTATATGTGTACCAAATGTTGGCATATTCAGGATAAAAGGAGGTTTCTCTTCTCATAATTAACCTATTTTGGCTTTGTTCTGCCATTAAAACTTACAGTTGTTCATATTTTAAATGCTAAACTACTAGCAAGTCTGGACTGATTTTTTTTTTTTTTTTAATTCACTGATCTTCAAAAATGTGGTAATATAAGTAAATTCATTTTCAATTTTATTGAAAAAGTTTTGGCTATATAAATCATTAATAATTTTACTATATGATTATTTTATTGAGTTCGGATGTACTCAGTTGCTAGAACAGAATATTCAAAAACTTGCAACTTGAAATCATAAAGAAAACACTTAAGAAGAGGCCAAAAGAATTTAGGTCTAGATCCTGGGCACTAATTCATTTTATTCATTGAAGAATTCATGAATCCAAGCCTTCATGATAGGGAAGATTGTAGCCTAACTTTGAATATCACATTCTTGATTTTTAGCAATATAACAAAATTTCTTTTAATCACCTCGTTCTCTCTTTTAATTAGGGAACAAAATCTTTCTTAGAACACTCATTATTTCAATATAAGTTGCATGAACAGCCCAATGCATTATCTGGCAAAAGGAAATATGATCACCACAGTAGTTTATATTAATCAGGATTTTTTTTTTTTTTTTACTGGTATTCAAATAACAAAAATGAAGCAATATAACCAAGGGATAGACAATCAAAAGTATAGTCAGAGACCAGGTCAAGAAATGGTGAAAGAGTAGGTTGGCATAACTTTAATAAAAAAACAAACTTTAAGTCACTTCCAACCTCTTCCCATTTATTAACATACTTCTGAATTATTAAGTTTAATTAAGGGGAAGGCAGGAATCCCATTCCCCTACCTTCAGAGTCTGTTTATTCTGGGAAATTGTCTCTTCCTCTGAGCAGCCGTGATGCTCTGACATTATATAATCCTTATTATCTATCTATAAAAATTAAACAATCATTGCCCAGCCTTACATTTGTGTTACACTCCCTATTCCAGTTCCACTATTTTAATTAAGTAGATAAAGAGTTGCTCAAAAATCAGAATAATATATAATAACCTGGGAGAAAAGTGAAATCCAGATGACTCCTGCTCCTTGAATTAGATAATGCAGTTTTGAAAGCTATTTACCTAATCCTAAAGCACCTATGATTCTAACCTACCAGTGTTTATGCACAGAGCTTAAGATGCTCTATAAGTGTCTTCCTAGTAATTTGAGGTCTCCAAATATGGTGTGAAAACATTAATTGTGAAATGTCTGCATTTTCTGGGGAAAAAAATGAGGACTATTTTAATTATCCTTCAGGTGTCATGTTTCTTGCATAAAAAATATACAGACTTTTTTATTGTTTACTATACAATTTTGGATAGGTCATTGCTTATAATGGGAGATTTGTATGTATAATAAACTTGGCACATAACTTATCATTAATATCTGTGGTAGATATCAGCACAATTCCAGGTTTTCTTTCCTCCATTTATTATCTGAATTAATTTAGACATTTTCTTTCCCCTTTCTGAGGTCATATTTTCTTTTCTATAAATAAAATTATTAATCACTTAGCTAGGTACCATAAACACAAAGGTGAATCAACCACCATCTCTGCCCAACCCCCTTGAGGATCAGTCTTGGTGGGGGTTGGAGGAAGAGTGCACAAGTTTTGATAGAAGGGGATGAAAAGGAGTATGTTACCACTTTTTTTTTTCTTTTTTCTTTTTTTTTTTTTTTTTTGACAGGTGGGAAGGAACTGTCAACCTTGAATTGAAGATAGGGAGGATTGTCTGAGGAGAAAATATTTAAGCAGTGTCATGGAGTTTGAACAGTTGTAAGCTAGTAGGGAAGGAAAAAAAAAAAGGCTACTGAGAAAATATAAGTAGAAGTCCCTATAAAGAATCCTTGATTTTGACAGTGTAAGTACGCTAACCAACTATCCCCAGTAGTCCAGTACCGAAGGGTTTTATAGGGTTATATAATTTTAGTGCTGAAACTGGGACAGTCACAGTCAAACTGAAACAATTGCTCACCCTAAAATTGAGTAGTAAATTTAGAAAGAAAAAAAAAGTATCTATCATGGTGTGGTATGGCCATCTCTATATATGGCCCCCAACAATTCTGATCCTTGTTATTCACACCCTTGTGTAATCTTGACGTTTTAATGTGATCTGGAACTAGTAATTTGACTCTCACAAAAAGAAGACAGTAAAAGAGATGTTACCGCTGAGATTAGTTTACAAGAAAATCTCTGTTCTCCTTCTTACTTGTCTTCTTTTACTCTGAGAGAAGTCAGACACCAAACTGGAGCTGCCTTATTGTGTATCCAACAAAGAAGGACGTGGGGGAGGACACCAGTACACAGCCAGCAAGGATCTGAAGGCTTCCAAAAATCCCTGAGTAACCATGGAGTGGATCCTCCCTCACTCAATGCTTCAGTTGAGGCCATAGTCTTGGACAACACTTTGATTGTAATCTTATGTGAGAAACTAAGCCAGCATTATCCAGTTAAGCCATATCCAGATTTCTGACTCACATAAAATGTGAGATAAATATGATATTTTGAATTTCTAATTGTTGGGATAATTGGTTACACAGTAATAGACAACCAATATAAATACTATGGTTGAGGCAGAGTGGGATCAACTGAAGCACGGGGCATGATAAGATATGTGCGGTAGAAATGTAGTTTTAGGCAAGACTGTAGAATGATTAAATATACATATTTAAAGCCACCTGCCTCTCTACCTTTAATGATGGATGTTCCCAGAATTAGTATTCTTTCCTTTTTCTCAATTTTCTACATCTACTTTCTTACACTGTGCAATAAATTCTCTAAAAATAAAAAAAATAAAAAAAAAAAAATTAGATGTTGTGACTTGCTTATCCATGCATTCTAAAGTAAGTCACCACTATTATTACTCTTATATCACCATGCTTCTTTCCTTTGTATGATTGTGAAAATGCATAGCATAAATTCATTTGTATATTTTCTTTTATTTTTTAAAATTCGTATTAAATTTATTCGGGTGACATTGGTTAGTAAAATTATATAGGTTTCAAGTGTACAATTCTATAATACATCATATATATAAAATACATATATATAATATATGTACATATATATTATATATATACATATGTATAATACATTATATATAATACATATATATATAATATATATATATATATATATTGCATTGTGTGAAAATACCTTCAATAAGGAGCTAATATCCAAGTAAATATAAATAAGTCATACAACTCAACAACAACAAAAGCAATCCAATTTAAAAATTATAGACAGAGGACCTGAACATACAATTCTTCCAAGAAGACATACAGAAGACCACCAGATCTATGAAAAGGTGCTCAACTCCACTAGCTATTAGGGAAATGCAAATCAAAACCACAAGGAGATACCACCTTACACCTGTTAGAATGGCTATCATCAGAAAGACAAATAATAACAAGTGTTGGAGAGGCTGTGGAGAAAATGAAACCCTCACACACTGCCGGTGGTATTATAAATTGGTACAGCCACTATGAAAAACAGTATGGAGGTTCCTCAAAAAAATTAAGAATAGAATCACCATATGACCCAGCAATCCCTCTTGGTATCTACAACAAAAATCTGAAAATATTTATTTGTAAAGATGTATATATACACATACACACACACACATATATATACACACACATACACATATATATGTGTGTGTATGCATATATGTATACATATATACACACATGCATATATGTGTACATATATACATGTATATATATATATATACATATATATATATTAGGAAATATATATATATATATTTCCTAATGTTCATTGTAATCAAGCCTGTTAAATAGTCTCCTTTCAACAGAGGACTGTAATTCCCCAACTGAAATACAATGTTTTAATCAGGAAGAACTGATAATGGGCAGTACTTTCTGACCTGAGGATGAGCCCATTTAACAATTTATCTGTAATTGTATTTATTGAACAGTCATTTTTTTCAAGCCAAGACAATTCTAAAAGCCAAACTTCCTTGCAGTCCTTGGACATCTACTAATTAAGTTAAACTGTGATTGTGCAGTTGGCAAGAGAGTACAGGACTCTGAATCTTGCACAAGGAGAGGACTCAAAACTTGCATAGGTGCATAGGCACTTTTTGATTCTAAGATTCCTTGAGTTTTATTTGTTATCAAGAATAGGGTTAGGGAGAGAAGCTCCCAATAAAGGCTCCATTTAGAAACTTTTTATAAAGTCATTAGGAGAAAATACATTTAGGCTCATGTTTAAGAAATTCATTCAGCATCAAAATTATTTTCAGTTACTGTCGAACATTGGTTACTGTCCAGATGTGAACTTTCCCTGGGGAGGTGGGTTAAGCAAGTGTGTCAACTTTGAGTGAAGCAATACAAGAGCCAAGGTAGTAGAGTCCAATAGCAGAAAATATAATTTGCAGAAAAATAGCTGCATTGAATAAACCAGGTGGAGTTTTTGTAATACTCCAGCCACAAGGATCAGAGAATATGTAAGCGTAAGTTGGACATTTAGAAATAAACTTCTGTATAGGAAAATATCGTGATAAGAAGACATGGTCCAAAAACTCAAAAGAAGTAAAAACATAAACTGAAGTGATTTGATCGTTGATCATCACCAAAAAAAGCCCTTAATATTTTGTTTATTTGAACTATGCCATATAAAGAGATAACTTTTGGTTTAATGTCCTACATTGTTAATGCCCTACTTAACTGTTTCCATTAAGCAAAATAAGTTTCCATTAAATCTAGGATAAAATTAAAGGATAGATTTGTCAAATATTTCCATAATCCCCCAAGTATAACTGCTCAGTTTACAATGACTGCTTATTTTTTTGTTTACAATATGTTTGTTTCTTACTAGCCAGAAATACTAACTCCATAACAGTGACTATTATTAGTACAACTAATGTAAAAGCATCAAATATTAGAATTAAATATATTTTTATTACTTACATTATCTATGGAGTAGAATTAAATTATATGAAGATTATATATCTTCTAGAGGAAAAGAGAAATAACTTGAAAAACATTTTTTTAGGAAAAGGGGCATAAACAAAGTTTATATAAAGCCATTCAATGATATTCCTAATAAACAAATGTCCTGAAAAATATATCACACATGCAAATAACATATACAATAGTGTGAAAGAAAATAATCACCAATATGCTAAAAAATTGAATTTTACTAATAAATCTGAGGTCCTTTTCCTGTTCTTCCCTTAATATAACTCTTTCAAGCTTGTATTATACGTATGCATATAGTCATGGCACTTTTCAATCATGTAGGTATGATCATAAGACTAAATTCTGCCAATTGGCTTATAAGGAGAAATATTGGGTAGGACATCTGAAAAAGTCTTCAAAGGGAAGAGGTCTGCCCTTCTTTGTCACCCGTCTTTCCTGCTTGCTAATACTTTGGCATAATTGCTAGACCATGAGATCTATGTTCCGAAATAAGGAAGTCAGAGCAAAAATGATTGTAGAAGACAAGTCCCAAATAAAGATCTGATCAGCCAATTCAATCCTAGACTGATTACTTCTGGACAAAATGTACATGATGGAGAAATAAACTTTTATCTTGTTTACACAGCTATTAAGTACACATTCTGTCATTCTCAGCTTTACTTAATCCTAATATATGCATGCTAAAAACATGTTCTCCATGACCATTTCATATCTTTTAGCTTAGTTAATTGTGTGTTTTATTTTACAACGCTTCAAATATTTTGATAGAGAAAACTGAATCAACATGCAACTTTAGCCCATTTTCTTTATTCCAAATTATATATATATATACATATATATATATATATATATATATAATATTTTATATTATTTTCTAATATTGCTGTTTTTAGGCTTTAGTCAAATTATACATACATGCATACGTGCATACATAAATTTTGAATTGAATAAAGTACAATAAAAATTATTGAAAGGCAGTGACACTATTTGGTAGATTATCAATGACTTGCTTGTTTAATCAAAAGAGAGGTTAATGGCAAATTGGAAGATGTATATGTAATTCAAAGTGATAATAATGCCATCCATTAAGTTCCAAATTTTGAGAGGTTTGTGAAAAGATAATTAAATACTGATGAATAAAAAGTATGTTCAGTGTACCTATATGTGGAAGGTCATATAATTTTTGTGACTATGTAAATATTCAACCATTTAAAAATAACACAAACCTTGTGACTTACATAGTATAGTATGTTTTATGTTTTTAGGCACATATATCATTCTGAATAGAAGGAGATGACTTTATTAGAGTACTCAGTGTTTCTTTAGACAAATGGGAACCTTCTCAAACAATAGTGATTTGAAATCCTTTTTGGAAGCTATTCATAGATAATGCATGCTATAACCTAACTTAGACTTCAAAAACATTCACTTTTATATTAATTGCATTGGCTATGCTAACTTTGTTTAAACTCAGTCAGTCAAAACATTTAATTGTTAAGGATACTTGAACATAATTTACAGTATTTCAGATATTCAACTAATAAATTTCAAGGTTGATAATGTTTCTTGATAATTGAGTAGCACTTAGTTTTTTGTGGTTCTTTTGTGTGTGTGTGTTTTGTTTTTTTAACTGACTAAATTGTTAACTAAATTGTTTTTTAACTGACTAAATTGTTAGGCAATAATTATTAAATGAATATTGAGGAAGATGGAAGTTTGACAGATTTTAAGCAATATACCCAATTGTTAATAAGTTATGGAACTGTAATTTCTTCTCCTTTGTTCATTTTTCCTTGGAAATAGTTCCACATTTTCATTTTGGGGAATTTATAATAGTTAAAAAAAAAATTTGAGCAATTAATTCCTAAGTAAAAATATAAGAGTATGACCAAAACACCGTATAGATGCTTCTTCATAAAAATGGCAAAATTTACAATAAAAAGACAGCCTATATAAAACCTTTATAAAAATTTCATTGTTCCATTTGTCTAAAATCAAATAGTAAAAAATGCAATAAATATATTCAAAGGAGAATTATATTCAGAAGACATCTGACAATAAATGGATTTCAGTGATATTCTGTAATCTAGATAACAAGAAGGGCAAAACAGAAATATATATTTAAGGCACAGATATGGGTCATTATGTTTTGCACCTTTAATTTCATACATTAATATGTCTATTATTATATATTATTATATATAATATATTAATAATATGTAATATTATTATTATAATGTATTATGTATCATGTTCTATTATTTATATTTCCTTTAAACATGTCTTTTGTTGTATGTTGTTGAAATTCAGTGACTTTCTTTTTTAATCTTGGATGTCCTCATTTTAGAAATTGAAAAAGTAAAACTGTTTAAATTCCATTTCATGTTATAAAATATAACAAAATTAACATATATAGTCATGCCAATAGATATAATTAACAATATTTAGGGCTATGTACAAAAATTATAATAGGCTTTTAATCTAATTATTATTGTACATAAATAAATAAGTAAATATACAAATAGAAGCAGGGCACTCTTATTAAGGATTCAGATTTTTTGCTTATTCGTGTTTCAAATTTTGGTTATGCTCCAAGTAAAAATCACAGTATATTTTCCTACAGAAATCTTAGTTGATGTGAAGATTATTTATACAGGTTAAAAAAAATATTTTTAGTACTAAGAAGGAAGACATAATAGAGTCTTGGTATTTCCCACATAACAGCAAACATTAGAAGACATGAAAGTGATACTTTCATGGAAAACTAAAATAATCAAGAGTACAATAAAGCACCATTTGGTTGTAGATATTGGGAACAATGAAGAAAAAATGTGAGATCATGATAATATTTTCAATTTCCAGTCTGAAAATTCAAAAATTTGAAAATTAAAATACACCTCAAGTAAAAAGTTAATGGCAAAATACTTTGTAAGCTGTGCTTTATGATTGAAATACAAACAATTTATGTTTGTGAATTTATCAACCAATGCTTAAAAACAACATAAATAATTTCATTCTTAATATTGTGCATATACCTTGCCTGCTTAAAATTATGAAACCATAATTTTATTTTTGTTTTATTTTATTTTTTTTAACAATTACTTTTGTTTTTTTTGTTTTGTTTTGTTTTGTTTTTTTTAGTTTCAGGTGTACAAGACAAGGTAATACTTAGACGTTCATCATTTATATCCCTCACACTGTGAATCCCCCTGCCCCCATTCATTATCCCTCTGACCTCACACCGAACCATCACATTATATATATAAAATTATAGTTGGCATTCATTAATGTTTAGCTTCTGGTGTACAATGTCATGATCAGGCATCCACATTATCTCTGAGGTGGTCTCCCAAATAGGACGCATGTCCATCGGATACCCAACAAAATCTTTACAACATTATTGAATAAGTTCCCCAAATTAATTTTCAGAAAACCCTGAGGCCATCTTGTGGTTACCAGCTGCTTCCTAATCCCTTCACCTTTCCCCTTATCCCCGACCCCCCCCCCGCCCCCTCCCATCTAACAACTCTCGGTTTTTTCTTTGTGTCCTCAACACTGTCTCTGATTAGTTCATTCACATATTCTTTTCTTTAGATTCCGCATATAAGTGAGATCATATGAAACCATAATTTTAATAAGATAATATTTTTATTTCCAAATCAAAATGTGGATGTTTATATTTGTCCATATTTTTAAAAAAACATGTAATTTTTACGTGAATGACAGTGTACATGAAGAATCTCCTGTTAGTTGATAGTTAATTACTGGCACTCTCACAATATCTAAGAAATCATAAATTTAATAAATTAGTTTTATACATTTTTCAATCATAACTGTTATTTCCATTTACAATACATAGATCAAACTAAGATATAGCAAGCCTCTGCTTGTTTGGGCAGTTGGAACTACAGTGGATATTAATACGTCTAGGTTATTTAATCTTAATTGAAGCATAGAGTCTGGATTTGTGAAAAATGTACCAATGAATTATTCAGATAGTTTATTTTTATCTCAGAAAATATAGAGTTCAGTGAAAATTCAGTGAATTTCATTTTTTTTGACTAATTTTGATATCTTCATCTTAAAAAGTCTAGGTGATTAAAATGCTGGCCTGGTTTTCTAGTTGTGGAAAACGTATCTTTAGCAGGATGTTGAAAATACGCAACAAAACTAACAATGACTAAAATAATCAGAAAAAAGAAATGAGATGACTGGATTAACAAGAATTAATTGTAGGCAATAATAAACAGGGAAAAAAGTCCAGAATTTAAAGGCACAGGCTAATATAAATTAAAGATGATTATGAAAAGCAAACTAGGAGGCCAAAAGAGCTTTATATTTTTAACTGATTTTTACATTATAAAATAAGTATATATTAATTGTAGAAAATGCCTTAAATAAAATATAAAGATATGAAAATAAACAGATGGAGATATTTATCAAAGAGTAACAGTGAGGAGTAACATGATTATTTAATTTAATTATTGGTGCATATTTTTATATATCTTGGTATTCTATATTTTTCACCATTTTCCATGTTACTAAATTTTATATAATCACAACTCTTAATGGTTTCATCTTTAAGTGGACATATTAAGATATGCTTAACCTCTTTACAAATATTGTGAACATTCAGAATTTTACCCACATTAGTATAAATATTAGTGTAGGGAAATTTTTATGCTGTTTAAATTTAATTTATAATGCAATTTGACATATAAAGATTTGTATTTTATGTAACCCAATAATTCCATTTTTTATTTGATGTTTTAGATGGTCTTCCCTAGAATAGTCTTCTTTTTAACATTTTTATATTAATACAATGACCTCCATTCCATCTGTATTTTTGTAGTTATTATATGCTATGTGGTGAAGTTCTAAATCATCCTAAATTACTACGTTGGCTAATTAATATAAAAACATTTTGTTATGTAACAATTATCTGTCTACACACTTTTGGTTTATTTTGTATTTGTTTTTCTCCTAGAGAATAATCTAGTAAATTTATCAAATCATGTAACCCTAAACCTGTGTCACTGGGATTAAATTCTATTTAATATAAAATTAAACATAACAAAAATTGACATAGTTTCAATATTTAGTTTTCAAGCAATAGAAGGCAGTAATAAAAAAGATAAGATACAGAACAATAAAAGAAACACACAAATCACAATTATAATTAAAATCAAAATTTCTGGACCATTTAATACCAGACATAAAGATTAAATTCTTCTGTTACAGATGAGGTTAACTGAGGAAATCCTAAACAAATATTATAGACTCTTGAAAACCATTAGGAAATTATATTATAACTTGTCTTACTGGTTCCCATTTATTACAAACTCATAGTTTCAGACCATTTAGAAATCTGGATACCCTCCCCTTCCTCAAGTAGATGGTTTCAGTTGCAGCCAAATGCTATTGCTAATACTATTACAAGGATCACCCATATCACAATTATATTTAATAGATGTATGGCACTTATGGTTAATACCATAATGGGTAGAAAAATAAAGATATCACTCTCTAAAGCCTATGTCATAATACAAGTATATCACAGAATTAACATAATGAAAAATTAATAGCATCTCTAACAAGAAAGCTTAAAACTGAAATTTATGCTTTATGTTCTAAATTTTCCCATTTTATAACATCTTCAAATTTGGAATGTCTTATAATTGGTGAAATATGAAAAAAGGTTATAATTTAATTAACAATATTTCTTTTTTTCTATTTCCTTAATTGTCCATAAAATAATGGTGTATCTGCCAATTGATAACATCTTAGATTCAATGAATCATAGTAAAGGATATAAGAAGATGATCTGAATATGTGGATATATATTAAATTATTTTGGATGAGATGATTTATTATAAAATTCTCCCTAAAGTAAGCTACAGAGTGGATGCCATCCTAATTCTAAGCAAACAGGCTTTTTCAAAAAGTTGACAAACTGGAATTAAATTTCAAATGTAAAAAACAAAAACAAAACTATAAGACTAGTCACTCATAAAAAAAAAGTGAGAAATTGCTCTACTAAATATTAATATACGCAGACAGTCCTCAAGTTTCACAGTGGCACGAAACAACACACACACACACACACACACACACACACACACACACACACACACAAATGACCATGCAGGCCAAAAGTCATACAAAATAGTCTAATCAATAGGAAAAATTACTATTGTTTCAGAACCTTTACATTTTTTTCCAAAATATTAAATCCTCCTAGTGCCAGTTATAAATGTATACAGAATGAAAAAAAATTATTGCAGTTTAATGTAAAACAGATATATTAAGGATTTAAGCATTCTTTTTATTTGTGAAAAAAAATTACCCTTGTAACTAAACGTTGAATTGTGTTTTTGAAAACTGGTGTTATTGAACTAAACCACAGTAACTGAACCTTATGCAAACAGAACCATGCAAAGTGAGGGTTGTCTGAAGTTAGAGGCAAAATAATAAAATGGCATGTCACTGTCACAAGAACAGACACAGCAATGGAGAAAGAATAGAGACCTCAAGGTCTGCCACACGAAAAACAAATCAACAGGGCAAGAAGCATTTATTTAACAGATGAAGTTAAACAACTAGCTCCCTTCATGAAGAAACATGACTGGATACCTCCTTTAACAAAAACAATGGAACTTAAAAAGACTAAATTTTTAAATACTCAAAACAAAACTATAAAATTCATAGAAGACAATATAAAGAATATCTTTGTGAATGTGAAGTGAGAGAAATAGTTTTCAAATCAATTTTTTGTTTTCCCTCATCCTTTTCATTTCACTAAATTATTCGACTATTTGAAAGGTTAACATAATTCTACAATTGGATCTGTCCAAAAGATAGTCTCAGAGAATGTCCCCCTATGCACCTCTTATACTCCATTCTTTCCACTCCTGTCCTTTCCACTTTTTTGATCTGCATAAACATTAAAGGAACTTTAAAGGATATCATAAACTGTAGCAGAACATCTAGAATACGTATATGTGATTGAAGTTCATAAGGAATTTTAAGAAATAAATAAGAAAAGTCAGTAAACTAGTAAAAAAATCGTGATTTATCTAAAGAAAAAATTGAACATCCAATAACCATATAAAAAGTGGCTCATAACCTCCATAGTACTTAAGTTAAACACATGCCATATCATCCCTACTTATTTACAAAAATAAGTGAAATATTGATTTTTCGTGAGTATATGGTATAATAGAAATACAGATGCAGTGCTTTTTTTTGTAGTACACATGCATACACTAGAAAACATCCTCCATTTCCAATCTCCTACTAAAGCTGAAAATGTGCATCACCTACTAAAGAGAAATCCCATTGTTATTAAGAATGATAAACACAAAATTCAGAATAATGGTTACTTCTGAAGCTGGAGATAAAGAATGAGGTAGATGATATTTTGAAGAGAAAATATCTATTTCATAAACTGGTTAGTACATACACTGGTGTTCATCCCATATCTAAGTGTGGAAGGCAGAATGATTCCCCAAATATGCTCAATCCCTAATCCCAGGAACCTGTTAATACTTCATGTAATATGATATAATTGAGGTTAAGGTTTCAAAACAGCAAAATTATCCTGTATTATTTCATTGAGGCAAACCTAATCACATGAACCATTAAAAGCAGAACTTTTTTTCAACTGGAATAAAACAGATGTGGCCGCAGAAGATTCAAAGTGTGAGTGGGCCTCTACCCACCATTGCTGGAGGGGGACACAGGGAAAGCATGGTAAGTGATGCAAACAGCCTCCAGGAGCAAAGACAGGGCTGGGCTGACAGACTGCCAGAAATTGGAGACCTCAGCCCTACATCTGCAAAAAACTAAATCTGGCTAGACAACTGAACGAGATTGGCAGCAGAGTCATCCCCACAGCCTTCAGAAAGGAACAGAGTTTGGCCAATACCATGATTTGACCTTGTGAAATTTCAAGCAGCAGAAACAACTGAGATATGCTGTAGTAACACTTCTGACCTAAAGAACTGTGAGATAATATGTCTCACAGTTTTGTTTTTGTTTGAAGCCACTAAATGTATGGTAATTTGTTAAGGCCAAAATAAAAATCAAATACACTAGTATTTGTATATTATACATATATTTAAACAATTATTGTATTATAATCTGGTATGATGCAACAAAAAAAATTGACCAAAAAATTAGTAAAACCCAAATTTGTAAAACATTAATTTTTTCTTATATACAGAGCATGCCTAAAAAATGTATGCACCTTTTAAGAAAGAACAATTAAAACTGTAATACTGAATCTATACCAATAACAAAAGATAAATACAAGTCACATTTGACTTTTGCAATTACAAGAGGTGCTCAAAGTGGTTACCATCAGCAACCAGACATTTCTGATTAGGGCAAACTACTGCTTGAGCAATGTTGACCAAAGTATCCACTTGTATACATTTTTTTTGGGCACCCAGGTATTTTTTGTGTCAGCTCAAAAATTAGATTCCAATATGTTACTTAGAAATTTAAAAATAAGAATGGTAAATATTAAAATTAGGGATAAATCAAATTTGTGCTCAAAGGAAATTCATAGTTTTACAGCTCCCAGAATTAAAGATCCTTTGCTATGTAGTTGTTACTTGAAGGTGTTGAATTCACAAGGTTGAAAAACAGTTGTCTACTTCAGATTATTTTTGTGATATCTATGCTTTCCTATCACGAAGGACAGAGTATAAGTAAATTCTCAGTCTAACTGAAATGTTCTTTGATTCAAGCAAATGATTATTATCTTTACTTACTAAATTTATTGGCAATATATTATTTTTCTATTTTGTATTTCATCACTGTGTATACAATGAAATAATTTAAGGCAAGTCTAGATAAATTATGGCCCTTTAGCAAAATCTGGTCTACCATCTTTTTTTGTAAGTAAAGTAAATAAAATAAGTAAAACTAAATCCATTTGTTTACTTATTTTGCATGGCTGCTTTCATGCTATAATAAACAGCTGAAGAGTTGCAACAGAAACTATATGGTCCACAGATCCTATTTACTATTTGGCTTTTTACACAAGTTTTCCAAATCCTTATTTAAGGAAATATATAAAGGATATTTTCATGGTATCTTCATGGTGTAAAAATCTATCAAAGACAAATTAGTGAGGATCAATTATAAAAAAAAGTAACTCCTATTACCTTTCTTATATTTTTTAAATTATAATTGACAATTTTACTTTAGTATCAAGATGTACAACATAGTGATTAGACATTTACATACCATACAAAGTGATTATCATGGCAAGTCTAGTGTCATCTGGCATCATGCTATATAGTTATGACAATATTATTGACCATGTTCTCTATGCTGTACTTTATATTCCCTTGATTAAGTTTATAATTGGCAGTTTCTACTTAACCCCCTTCACCATTTTACCCATTTGCTAATCCCCCAACTCCTCTCCTTGGAAACTATCTGGCAACCATCAGTTTGTTCTGTGTATGTATGAGTTTGTTTCTTTTATTTTGCTTGTTCATTTGTTTTTTTTTTTTTTTAGATTCCACATATAATTGGAATTACCTGGTATTTGTTTTTCTCTGTCTGACTCATTTCAATGATAATATCCTCTCGGTCCATCCATGTTGTTACAAATGGCTATATTTCATTATTTTTGTGGCTGAGTATTATTCCATTTTGTGTACGTGTGTGTGTGTGTATGTGTGTACCTATCATGTCTTCTTTATCAATTCATCTATAGATTGACACCTAGATTGCCTCCATATCTTGGCTATTGTAAGTAATGTTGCAATAAATATAGGGTTATATATCTTTTTCAATCAGTGTTTTCAATTTCTACGGATAAATACCCGGAAGTGTGATTGCTGAGTCACATGGAAGTTCTTTTTTTTTCTAATTTTTAAGGAATCTCCATACTGCTTTCCTTAGTGGCAGTACCAGTTTGCAATCTCCCCAACAGTGCACGGGTGTTCCTTTCCCTCCACATCTCCACCAACACGTATGCTTTGTTGTCTTTTTTATAACAGCCACAGGTATGAGGTGATATCTTATCATGACTTATCATGACTTTGATTTGTCTTTCTCTGATGATGATTAGTGATGTTGAGCATCTTTTCATGTGTCCATTGGCCACTTGTATGTCCTCTTTGAAAAATACATCAAATACATTATTACAAATACAAATACATTATTATAAATTACAAATACATTATAAAATATGTTCAGAGATTTTTTTTCAAAGCTCTTTTAATTGAAATAGCCTGTCAAAAAAAGCATGTGGTATCAAGAATATGGAAATTTCTATGTTAATATATCCAAGTACCTAGAAAGTATTCCATAAAGGTCAGCATGCCCTAGAATTTCCTCTCTCTTCATATTTCCAGTCTTGTAAAAACATTTCCCTTTCCCCTCCCTTTTTTTTTTTTTTTTTTTACTTTTAACTGGTCCTTTGTTTCATTAGTAGCAGTTTCAATTATATATAAAGATGGATAGATTTCCTCTATAAATTCAAAAGGTGAAGTAATTAAAATTTAATATATATACCTTTATCCTTAAGGTATCAAAGAAAAAATAATAATCTTGCCATTTACTTTTGTTCATAGACTTGTTAGAATGAGAAACCATGAATTGATTTTTCTGAGGTGAAAAAAAAATTGAAAGTTGACATTGCACCATATTCCTAGAGATGGATAATTAGATAAAGTTAATGTTCCAAGCAGAATCTATATGTTATATTTCTAATTTCCAATCTCCATAGAGCTCCTAAATCTTTCCTGACTTTTTGCATATATTTAATCATCACTTACCTTGAAAATGATTTAAAATAAATGCATTATGTAATTTATTCATATAATAATTGAACCAGGGAAGCCTCCAAGACTTAGTATGTATAAGACTTACAATATGCATAAGAATTTGATTTATACATTTTTTTCAAGGGTAATTAATATTTGGAAAAATGCATTTTAATAAAATAACTATGTATTATTATACCCTTCTGAAATTTTTGTATATTTTCTGCTAAAAGTGGATAAACATATAGAATGATTTTTCTCTCCTAAAAAAAAAAAAGTACTAAATTATGATATGGTCTTAAAACATTTACCCCTGGAATGTTTCCATTGTAGAGTCCTAAGGAATGAATGCATGGGTGTATATAACCAGGGATCTTGTTGGTGTAATCAAAATAATGGTTGGAAAAGTTTGTGATGAAGGGAGAAGTGGTATGATGGGAGAAGAGGAAGATTAGAATCTTTTACTCTGGAAAACTTGCAAGGGAAATTTATTTTTTTTTCCTGTGTTGTTAAAATAGTGACTTAGTGTTCTATACTTGCCTGAGGTTAAGAATATTTTCATATTTAGGGGAAAACGTCTTTGTAAAACACTCTTTCAAAGAGAAAGCTAAAGAAAAAAGGACTAATAAGATTCTATCATTTATTCAGTATACAGTGAACACTTATCAAGATGGCTGGAACTGCCACTTCTTGGAACGGGTGAACAAGAACAAATTGTAGTGCACCATTTGCAACCTATGAGTTGAGTCATCAGAGGCACATAAGACTGCATGTTCTCATAACAAGTTAGCAATTTTGGGTTATAAGAAGTTATCATCTACCAAGCAGAATAACTGGAATCAGTTATATATATATATGTGTGTGTATATATATATATATTTATTTAAATATATATATATATATATATATATATATATATATATATATATATATATATATAATATGTATGTATGTATTTTTTTGAAGAGGTTATTGTGAGGATTAAATGAAAATATTTAAATTTGCAGTCTCTTGTATGCCCCCATACCCTTTAAAATTTTCCTAATTAGACCTTTCTTTTGAGACTTACATATTGTAGATATACCTTAATTCTCTAGAACAGCCTATCAAAATGTAAAGGTGATTACATCAAAATTCATCTTAATGTCCCAGCAATGACTGCTTCATTAGGGATTTTTTTTTTCTTGTTGGAGAACAATTTTTTATTTTATATTAACAAAGAATAAAGGGATCTTTTTCAGAAATAAATTGGTTATTTGGTAGGAATATAATTAACAACAATTTTTGTTCACAGCTTTATTGAAGTATAATTTACATGCCATAAAACTTGCTCAAGTATACAATTCAATGATTTTTAGTAAGTTTACAGTAGTGCTACCATCCTCACAATCTAATTTTAGATTAGATTTATATCATTCCTCAAAGTAACCTGTCTTTTTGAATTCACTCTGTATTCCCACCCCCAGGCCAAGGCGATCAGTAATCTACTTTCTATTTCTATAGATTTGCTTATCCTGGACATTTCATGTAAGTTAAACCGTGCAATATATGGGCTTTAGAGTTGGGTTTCTTTCCTTAGCACACTGTTTTTGATGTCTATCGATTTTATATCATATATTTCATGTACAATATCCATGTTGTCTCAGTACTTCATTTTTGTTCTCAAAGCAGAATAATTATTCTGCTTCATTAGGGCTTTGAGTCAAATTTTGTGAGGAATGGCATGTACAAAACTCCATGAGTTATCTTAAATCTGTGTCTTTCCATGTACACTAGTGTCTTTATTTTCGTCTCACATCCAGTGTCTTTATGTTCCTTGTTATCTGACATGTGTATGTGTGTGTGTATCTGTGTGTGTGTGTGTGTGTGTGTGTTGGGGGGGGTGTTTTTATTTCTGGTTATCAGTGATCTAATTATTCAAATGCTTTACGAGTTCTCAAGCTTTCATGCCCTTAATAAATGCACCCTGATAAAACCACCTAAAATTAATCACCCTTCACCAAATCATTTTGAAATACTAGATTACATATTCTTCTTCTCAAGTGCTAATCCAAGCAATTTATATGATATTTTAATAAGCTTGGCTTTCATGGTGATTGTAAGATTTTTGAGGGCAGAAAAGATAATTTATTCAGATTTATAAACCTAAGTAATAGTGATTAGTGTAATAAATCTGTATTGAACTAAACAGAAAACACTTAATTTTTTGAATAGCCAATAGTAGTGCTCAAGACATATAAGTTAAATATCGACATTTTTAAAGATAACAGAAAAGTAGTATAAAATAATGAATTTTAAAATTGCTTCTATATAGTCAATTTTTAAGTCATATATACGTGTGTGTGTGTATATACTATCTCTGCATAGACTTTATCATCATCATCATTCTTTGATAGTATCAACATCTTGTGGTTTATCACTGACCTAATTTCTATTTGAGTCACAATACAATTAAATCCAATGCCAATTTAGACAAAATATAAAATTTGATTTTAAGTGCCCTCAACATATGACAGAAGGTTTAAGAGAATGTTGGAGATATATTTATTAAGTCTTTCAGTATTTTTATAAATGCTGCTCTTTATATAAACAGTCTATGTTCTTTGAAAACTATGCTTTCATTAAAAATTGTCTTTAAAATTGGGGGAAAAAAATCATTCACCATAATGCTTGACGAAGTATTTTTAAGAAGAAAAAGAAAAAGAAATACAATTTGTTTTTCGGCATGCATCCACCTAATATTTTTAAATGATTTGATTATAATTCTAAAGTTAGTTATTTGTTCTTTATTTATTTTATATTTTAATATTTAGTAGCAACTGTCAACAGGGTTGTAGATCCATCATTTCTTTTCTTTAGAAATGTCACACAAAATTGTGTGACAGCAAAATGATATAGAGCTTTCTTTCAAATTGTGGAAAAGGTCTAAGGTCACCTTTTGTGGGGGATGATTAAATGGTAATGTAGCCTAATTTAATACTAAGCTCAGTTGTACCCCTGTGATTCTTTTCAAATTGTATAATATAAATAAACATATTATTCAACACTTTATAAAGTACATAAATTTAAAATAATATCACTGTACAATTACAAAATCTAGAATTTTTAGTTTCAAACTTTTTACATCAACACAGTATCTTAGGTACTATGATCCAAGTGTCTAAATTGAATTTAGAATTTAAGATTAAAGTGGCAATCTGCCTCAGAATCACATTCTACCTGAAAATAAACTATATATTTCATGGCTATTTGGCCACTGAATCATTTACTCATTCATTCTACAAATATTCATTGTGAAAGATTATTTGGAAGTCAGTCTTCTAAATAATGGGAACACAGTGTGCACAAAGAAAAAATGAAATGGTTCCTGCACTAAGGAGTTGATTTCCATAAGGGGTTGAAAAATACCTGAAGGTATTTAAATGAAGAAGAGAATTTCAGAGACGGAGAAAAATGCTATCATGAAAAGTGAATAAGATTAAGTGACTACAGAGATGAAAAATACCTCAGCTATTATTTTCAGGAAATGTCTCCATGGGGCGTGGGAGGAATATTCTGCTTGCTCAATCCTGAAGACAAAGAACACTTAGGTTCACAGGGTGTCATTCTAAACCAGAAAGAGGGTAAATCAAGTTAATGTGAGAATACATATACTAAGTGTACAGAAGAGCAAGCCAGTCAATGAAGTTGCGTGGTCTATACAAGGTAAAGATGGATAGAAAGTACCATAAAGGGAGAGACAAGGGTTATGCAGGACCATGCTATCAAGAAACAGGGGCATGTCTCTTAGTGTAAGGTGAATTAGATGTGGAATGGGAGACAATGTATTAAGAAGTAACATTACATGGCTTACATACACATTATATATGAATGCTGCATGGAAATGGATAGTCTGTGAAAAAATAGATAAAAGGAAGCAGAGTGTTCAGTTGTGAAGCTATGGTAGCATCCTAGGGAACTATGTGTACTATTGGACATTTTTTCTTTTTTATGCTGAGAGAAAATCTATGAACCTACACATGCACTGTTTTACGAATTAATTCTACAAATGCTTATTAAGATTCTACTTATTAAGATTATACTTTGTCAAAGAATATCTTGGCATTGAACACACAAAGATGAACTGGACACAATCTCTGCAGTGCAGAGAGGGCATATAACATTACAAACTAAGTCCAATATATAGAAGTGTGCACTTAGGCCAAAGAAAGGGGATCTGGAGCTGGCTGTGACTAGGTGGATTCCATGAAGAATTTTCACCAGAGCAAACATAGTGCTGAGTGCTTTTAATTAACATCACATTAATAATTCTGAAAGCCATCTGTCACTACCTCACATTAGGGGAGGTACTATCTACTAAAAGTGAATGAAGAAGGTCAGGCTTTTCTCCAAAATCATTACTTGCTTAGTTACATAGAAAAAATAAAAATAAAAATCTGTTATTCTACTTGAGAAGGATCTTTTTCATGAAAGTATACACTCAGAGTTGAATTTACCATGAAGCTAATGAAATTAAAGTTTCACAGCTCCTCAATGAATAGGTCTCTTCAAAGGCCTTTATCAGTGCGTTCACTTTGCTTTTTATAATACTTTTGTAAAATCTGTAAAATTAAGAGGGAGTCCGTTTTATTCTGCCTCTACCCCTCCATCAGACTTAGTCTGTAGTTCATTAGCATAAGTGTGGACACAGAATAAATATATTGTGAAGGGGAGTGGGGAATATGTTTAATTTTCATGAGATGTATTCAAAGAGTGATGGTCCTGTCCGCTCACAGTTATTACTAGAACCCTCAGTTTGGAAATGGTTTCTAGGAATTAGCATGCAGTGATTCCAGATATGTTTATTCATGAACTTTCTAATTCATTCAACAATTATTTATTAAGTACCTATCATGGGTCAGGAATGGTGCTAGGATCTAGAAATATAACAATGAACTAGAGACATAACCCCACACTGACATATCTTACTTCGTTTCTGTATAACAGGATCTTTGCTCACCTTGCAATACATTTATGAACATTTCTTCTGGTTCTCATTCCAGGGGCACCGTGACAACTTTCCTGGCAACATGAACTGAGTGTTGGCACAGAGGATTTGTTCACTATTTGAATGTGGTCTCTAGCAGGTAGCAATTGAAACACGTAGATGTGAAAAAAAATAGATCTTTCAAAGACTGAAATATCTCTATAGAAAATATTTCAAATTATTTTCATAAGAAGATGTGATCATGGAGTATTCACCCAAATAATATATAGGGAAAAATGTTAAGGTGTCAGGAAATAAATTATAAAGAGTATGAAGAGTGTTTTCTCTGGATTTTGTGATATTTGAGGTAATTTCCAGTTTTAATAGCTTTGTAATTTATTGTAACTTTCCTCATTCCAAAGGAACATTAATGTGCATATCCAATATTATTCATAATATGTATCATTTATTTTATATTATATAAGCTTCAAAGCCCAGAAAACCTGAATCTACCCATGGCTATATTAATGATAGAAATTCATTGTTTATATAGCATTTTACATATAGATTCTCCACTACGGATCTTTCAGATGCATATGTTGTATCTCCATTTTGCATCTGAGTATGAAATTAAGGTTCAGATATAAGGTTCAGATATTTAAGGACAATTATATTTAAAGACAATTATATATAGGATATAGAACTGAAAGCAACAAAAGAACAAGACAAATAAACAAAGAAACAAAAACTCATAGACACAGACAATAATTTAGTGGTTACCAGAGGGTAAGGGGTGGGGAATGGTAGAAGAGAGAAAAGGGATTCACATATATGGTGATGGAAGGAAAACTGACTCTGGGTGGTGAACACACAGTGGGGGTATATAGATGATGTACATTTGAAACCTATGTAACTTTACTATTGTCACCCCAATAAATTTAATGAATAAAAGAAAGAAAAAAGGTAGATTGATTTGCTAAATGTTGTAGAGCTGGGCTATTTTTTTTTTTTCAAACACAGCCTTAAATAATGATGAAAATGTTTTTATACATTATTACCTTGACTCTCCAACATATTTTGACAGAGTGCATAATGGACACTTTTACTGTTTGATAATTTGTCTAAGGTAATCTATGTTTAATTTTGACTAGAATCTTGGTGTACTTAAAAAAAATAAAACAGAATTATTTCACGAGATAATCATATGCCCCTTGAGAAGCAAAAAAACACTGTATGCCTGAAGAATTTTCCAGCATTTGCCAGTATGCAATGAGAATTGACCAATAATGTGCAGTGAATTATTTTTATAATTTAATACTGTATCGTTGTATATCTAAAGGAAGATAATTAATGTTTTAACCACAGAGGGAGGGAGTGAAGATTAAGTCAGTGAACTGGAAAAATCAGAAAGCTCATCGTACATTCAACAATATTTCCTAGACAAGATTTTATGACCAACTTGTTGTAGTAAAATCCAAAGTAAAATGACAGCATACATGTGGAAAATACTGAGCATTCAATAGATCAAAATACTGAAAGACAGTAGTAGTTTTTAGTAGAATAGTAACTGATAAGATAAGGTAAATTTAAAATAACATATATTAAATATAGATACTATATGTTTTTAAAATTGTTAATCACAAAAACACTAAGGAAATGTTATTTGATGCAAATGCAAATGCTAAAGGAAGAAAATGATACAAGTGAATAATTGAGAAACAAGGTACAAATTACTCCAAGCCTATTTTAGGTACACAAACTGAGTGATAATTAACATATACCAAACTTTACCCTTCTGTATACATTATGATAAAATTAAATAGCAATTATATTCTATGCTTTCTGTTGTTACATGTGATATATACATGACATTAGCAAAAATGAATATAACTCAGAATTTCATTAATTTTCCAGATTTTTCAGGATACTCCATGATAGATGAAACAATTACATGTTTAGTTTCCATCACACCATGTAATTAGGGAAAAATGAGATAGATTATTAATCTATGGACAATGTAAGAATTATATGCAGTGTGTAGGTATTCCTCTGACAAAAAATAAAACAAAGGTTTGTCATAACTATTATCTATCAGCTCTGTCCTACACCTCTAATTCCAGAATTTTTTCACCCTCAGTCTGTACTTACACTGGACTATAATTCTTGCCTGCTATAGTGCCAAATACTTTTATTCCTGTAAATTCTGAGCCCTTTGTGGCCTTGCTTTTGTTGGGCTAGGGTTACTGCAATGTTCTATTTGCAGTTATCACCAGACATCTAGCATCAAGAGACCCTGTAGAGAAACTCTTACCCACCGTTCCAAGGATATCAGAATCAATAACACCAGCCATTGCAGTAAATCTTTTGTTTACCTCTGACCCATTAGCAGGAAGAGCCCACATTGGCTAGGTGGTGTCCCTCCCCTTTGAACTAGGGCCTCAGACTTGGCAGAGCTCATCTTAATAGAAACAAAATGCATATACTCCAGAAGCAGGTAACCTGTGAAAATGGCATAATTAGGGACCAATACTACTTTCACTCTATGGTCCGGTTCTAAAGTACTCTAGGCTGGGGGTGGGGGTGTAGGATCACATATTGGCCTTAGTGTAGGACATATATTTCATCCTGAATGAAAGCTCTCTTATCTCACAGAGCGTTTCCCAAGCTGGAGATTGAACTAAATATTTAATAGACTATATCATCATTCTATATTTCAATTGTGTTAACTGCGCCTTCTGGATCTGGTGTGATATTTAATAAGGTATCATGCTGATAAGTCAAGCATATTGCAGACATTCCAAGTGTAGTGTTTATGGAGGCAATATTAGCAGGGAAAGCTTGTTTGGGTCCAGAGTATGTATAAATTTCTGTAAAAGTAAATCGCTGCACTTCCGGGGCACAAGGAATATATATCCTTCAATTTAAAACTGAGTGTTTAGCTGCACTTGTTGAGAGATTACATAGTACCTTTGGCTCAGTGCTAATCTCTACTTCTGACAAATTGGACTTCCAACAATGGCAATAGTTAGATCAGCTTTGAAAAGAGTGCACCCTTGTTGCTCACGCATGTACTCTCTCCTTGCTACTATTGCTATTCCACTTTTCAATCTTTTGACTAAACATTGGGATGTTAGAAGAGAGAAATTATCCATTCTCTCCAGTCTATATTGAATATTTTATTTGTAATGGATTGATACTCTCTAGTGGGATAAAAATTTATATGCTTTGTGCTCAGTCCCGTAAGTAAATTCACAAGCCTCTTTCTCCACATTTGTTTGTTTTCAATATTCTATTCTCAACGGTTTCTAGGTTTCTAGCTCCTGTCCAATTAATCCAATCTCTATTGTCCAGAAGTACACATATGCACTTAAAGTCAACTGCCCTCATTTACAAAATGGATGACTAAGTTAACTCCTTCCAGGTTTCCCCATAGACAGATAACCCTTTATACTACTTGTAGAAGCACCACTGAGTGGGTCCCTAAAGCACCAATAGTCCATTTCAGCTTTCACAAACATATCATATTTTGCTCCACATATGAACTAGGGAAGACTATTTCTTCCTCTATGTGAAAATCATAAGGAATATTACAGGAGACCACAGGTGTACATTGAAAGAGAGGTATTGTAAGATGTATGTGACACGGGGGAGTCTGGCCACCTGTCCTCACAACTTGTGCAGTTTGATTAGTACAGAAGAGACTTTTCATGGACACTTTGTTGCTGTTGTTCAGGCTCAAGGCTTTGGTACCACAAGCTCTATTCCTAGAGGAAGCCAAATCTGGGAGTTCTGCAGGGTGACAGGGAGTAGTGAGATAAGAAACACCTGGGTGCTGGAGGCCCCTCCACCCAGACTCATCCCTAAGAAATCTGGCTCATACCACCTTATAACACAAATCCTCGTCCTCTTCAGTGCCCCCCCCCCCCGCCCCCAGAGTCACAGTGCTCTGGCACCTGGACCTAAGGCGCAGCCAGGTGTGGAAGAATGGACTCTGACCAATGGCTCTGCAGGGGTGGGACCATTCCAGGCCTTCCGGACTTTTATAGGCCTACCCTGAATATACTATTTCTACTGTGTGATGTTTATTTGGTTGACCCTGACTCTGCATGTACCATTTCCATTTTATGAAGTTTTATTGCTGCAGTGCCTTCTCAACCTTTATTATTTTATCGACCTGAAAACACTCAATTCGTAATAAGCATCTGTCATTACATGGACATTTGCTGTCTCATGGTCAGATGTTCATTCCCTATTAGTTTCCAACAGCATACTAGAGGTTGCTTTTCACACAGGGAGTACTTCTCTGCTACACAAAGCATAGCTTGTGTCAGGATCCTAAAAGTATGATATTAAAATTACCTTGAGTCTTTCCAGAGACTTTACACAGCAGTATCCTGTCCCACCATAGATGTCTCTACCACCAACAAACATGCTGAATCCCATGTTTTCAGAGGCAGAGAAAGGTTCCTCAAGCTGGTGCTGCAACAGAGTCTGCTACTATTCTAGGCACCACTCCAAACTGAAAAACTCTGGGTCACCTAATAATGAGAAGAAGCAAGATTCCAAAGAATGGCATATATTGTCTTAAAATTCCAAATGGATATACTCAGTATCATGTCTCCTACTTATAAGTGGAAGAGACACGGATTGAGGGAAGAAAGGAAAGAAAGTGGTAATAATTTAACATTTACTTTAGGGGAGATGTCCCAGAAATTCCCAAATCACTGGACCTAAATATGTCACAGATAGAGTAGACCTCTGAATCTTCGGAGATTTTTTTTTTCCTTTCAAATTTGGGTAAAAGACTTTTACTGAAAGGGTATCAAGAGTGTTTGCCAGGTCCAATTAGCAAAATGCCACCAATAGATTTAAGACTACTAAATTCAGATAATTTAGTTTCCTATGGTCTATATAGTCACTGAAATATAAAAAGCCCTAGGATAAAACAGTGAATATGAACTCCCATTTAATCCCTCCTACTGAAGGAATCGAAAGGACAATTGTCAGATCAGTAGCCCATAATATGCTTTACATTCTTATCAACAAAAATGTGACATCTAACCTAGCAACTATGAGAAGAGTTATAATTTCTTGGCTTAATTTATACTTGTCTAGTGTTTTACACCATGATCCATCTGTTGCAAATTTACTTCAGGAACACACAGAAAAGTTGAATGGGGAAACGGCAGCCACCAACACCTCTGAATCCTTTAAGTCTTTCAAAGGAGTCCTAATTTCTGAATTTTCCTTGGAATGAAGTATTGCTTATCACTTCTGATTTACTTTACTTTCACTTCTGATTTACTTGATTTACTATCAAGTTTTTGTCTGAGCTGGGGATCGGGTTGGGATTATCTATAAACCCCTTTCTGCCTACCATGACAATTCTTACCCCACAGTCAGAAAACAAGGATTTGAGTTCTATTAGCTACTATGCATATTTTTCCCAATTAGACATTCTATAACTAAAGAAATAACTGTGGTGTGGGTCCACAAATCCATTAGTCTCAGGTAAGAACAGCTTGTGCCAGTAATTCACAGGATAGACAGATGATAAATAGATGGCAGGTAGAGATAGATAGATAGATAGATAGATAGATAGATAGATAGATAGATAGATAGATAGATAGATAGATATATACATACATACATACATACATACATACATACATACATACATACATAGATGGATAGATAGATAGATAGATGATAGACAGATAAAACTTTTCACTTGCCAAATAAGTCCTCTCCTTTTTGAGAAGACAAGGATATCATTTGGATTGCTGGTATTTCAGATCCCATATTTAATAGCTTTTACATGACTTTATAATTTTTCTTCCTTCAATGCATAGCTCCCTGGTAAATGTCTATTTGTAGTTTAGGAAAAGATTGAAGAAATATTTACTACATATAATTGAGGTGACACAGTAGAGACTTTTCTCAAAAGGACAGAGCGTTCCTTCAATCCATGGACTGAGTTAGATGTAGAAACTAAGCAAGGGACCAGATTTTTCCATCACATCATCTGGCATTTTTTTTTGCTTTTGTTTGCCACCTCTTGATATTATCAGAAAAATAAATATATTTACAGTAAAGTAGAACTATCAAGTACATAACTTAAACTATATTTGTCCATTCATCTGTTCTAATTATTTATTTCTGTTTAACAAAACAGTCCAAAACTAACTGGCTTAAAACAAATGTTTTAATTTTGCTCATAATATTGTGGGTCAAAAATTCAGGAAAAGCTCAGCTGGTTCATCTGCTTCTGATCCACGTTCCATCTGGTCCTGGAAAATTTTTAGCCAAGATGGCTTTTACTCACATTTCCAGTAAATGTGGCTCACTGGCTTCTCTGTCTAAATCTCTCTGCTCTCCGTCTCTCTGTCTTTCTCTTTCCACATGGCATCTTATTTCCTGGCATCTCTACATGGTTAGACTTCTCATATCACAGGGCTCAAGGTTGGCAGACTTATATGATGGTTATGTCACACACCCTTTCCCCACTCCTCTCCAGCAAACATTTCTATAGCAAATCTTCCAAGATATAGGGAATAGAAGCTGTCAGTATCTCAAGGTCTGAAACTGGAAATTGGCACGGTGAGACATTTACCATATTCCGTTGGTCAAGGAAGGCACAGAGGCCACACAGATGCAAAGGGAGAAGGGTTACACTGTACCTTTCATTGGCAATAGTATAAAAGAATCTGGGTCAATCTTTAATCTACCACACTACTTTGTCTATGGGAGATCTGCAGGTTAAAGTATCCTGTTTGCCACACCAGATCTGCTGTTCATCATTGTAATTACAACCCTGAAGCATTATTATATAGTCTCTGTGATTTAAAACAAATATAATTTCCATTAATACCAAGGACTGTAGCTCCATGGCAACGACAATTAAGGTCGATCCCAGGCTACATATTATCTCAAACATTGACTTGGAAGACACAGCAGATAGATATATGAAAAGATGCTTACTAGCTATTAGGGAAATGCAAAGCAAAACCATAATGAGATACCACCTCACCTCAGCCTGATTGAATGGCTGTTAGCAAGAAGACAATTAATAACAAGTGTTGGAAAAAAAGAACCCCCATAAACTGTTGGTGGGAAAGTGAATGGGCGGAGCCACTATGAAAAACAGTATGAAGCTGCCTAAGGCAATATACATATTCAATGCAATTCCTATCAAACTACCAACGATGTTTTTCACAGAAATAGAACATATAATCCTGAAATTTATATGGGACCATAAAAGACCCCAGATAGCCTCAGCAATCTTGAGAAATAAGAACAAAGTGGGAGGTATAACGATACCTGATTTCAAACTATACTACAAGGCTACAGTAATCAAAACAGCATGGTACTAGCATAAAAATAGACACATAGATCAATGGAACAGAATAGAGAGTCCAGAAGTAAATCCATGCCTATATGCCCATCTAATCTACGACAATGGAGGCAAGAATGTACGATGGGGTAAAGACAGTCTGTTCAATAAGTGCTGTTGGGAAACCTGGAGAGACACATGCAAGAAAATGAAGCTGGACCACCTCCTCACACCATATACAAAAATAAATTCAAAATGGCTTAAAGACTTAAATGTAAGATCTGAAACCATAAAATATCTTGAAGAAAATATAGGAAGAAACTTCATGGACATTACCCGGAGTAAGATTTTCAATGATACATCCCCTCGCGTGAGGGAAGTAAGAGAAAAAATAAACATGTGGGATTACATCAAACTAAAAAGTTTTTTCACAGCAAAGGAAACCATCAATAAAACAAAAAGGGATCCTACTGAATGGGAAAAGATATTTGCCAATGATATATCTGATAAGGGATTAATATCACAAATCTATAAAAAAATTATTCAACTCAACTCCAGAAAAACAAACAACCCAATTAAAAAATGGGCAGAGGACTTGAGGAGACATTTTTCTAAAAAGGACATACAGAAGGCAAGAAGACATATGAAGAAATGCTCAACCTCACTAACCATCAGAGAAATGCAAATAAAAACCACAATGAGATACCACCTCACCCTAGTCAAAATGGCTATCATTAATAAACCAACAAACAACAAATGCTGGCGGGGATGTAGAGAAAAGGGAACGTTAGTGCACTGTTGGTGGGATTGCAGATTAGTGCAGCCACTATGGAAAACAGTATGGAGGTATCTCAGGAATCTGAAAATGGAACTACCCTATGATCCAGTAATTCTACTCCTAGGCATCTACCCAGAGAAATCCAAAACTCCAATTCAAAAATCTGTATGCACTCCTATGTTTATTGCAGCACTTTACACAATAGCCAAGATATGGAAACAACCGAAATGCCCATCGGTCGATGACTGGATTAAGAAGCTGTGGTACATTTATACAATGGAGTATTACACAGCCATAAAGTACAAAGAAATCTTATCATTTGCAACAACATGGATGGATCTAGAGAACATTATGTTAAGTGAAATAAGGCAGAAAGAGAAAGACAAGTACCATATGATCTCACTTATATGAGGAATCTAAAGAAAAGAATATGTGTATGAACTAATCAGAAACAGTTTTGGGGACACAAAAAACCGAGAGTTGTTAGATGGGCGGGGGGGAGGGGGTTGGGGATGGGGAGAAGGCTGAAGGGATTGGGGGGCGGCTGGTGACCACAGGATGGCCTCAGGGTTTTTTGAGAATTACTTTGGGGAACTTATTCAATAGTGTTTGGGGATTTTGTTGGGTGTCCGATGGACATGTGTCCTGTTAGGGAGACCACCTCAGGGATGCTGTGGATGCCTGGTCATGGCATTGTACACCAGAGGCTGGACATTAATGAATGCCAACTATAATTTTATGTGTATAATGTGATGGCTCGGTGTGAGGTTGGGGTGGTGGTGGATGAGGGGAGGGGGGTTCACGGTGTGAGGGATGTCAAAATAAAATAAATAAAACTAAAAACAAACAAACAAACAAAAAAAAAACAAAAAAAAACAGTATGAAGGTTCCTCAAAAAATTAAGAATAGAATTATCATATGACCCAGCAATCCCTTTTCTGGGTATCGACCCCAAAAATATGAAAACATTTATTCATAAAGACATATGTACCCCTATGTACACTGCAACATTATTCACAGTGGCCAAGACATGGAAGCAACTGAAGAGTCTTTTAATAGATGATTGGATAAAGAAGTTATGATATATCATATATATTCTTTCTTACAGGCCATTTATTTAGAGTGTGATTCTGGAGGGGAGTGAGAATAGAGTGAAACGAGGATGGAGGAAAGGCCAATACAAGGATGCATTTTTGTGTGGCAACCCCTGGGGGGTACTGGTGTTTTAATCCTCCAGAAACTTCTGGGGAATCCTATAAATGTGTAACAACATAGTCCATTGAGGGAAGAAACAAAGAAGTTTTAATCATTTTGTTTGTATTCTGCCTGGTTGGAGGCTTCCCCTGGGCACTGGCTATGTTGCCCTTGGAAGGCACAAGTATGAGTGTCAGTAGGGCCCCTGCAGACATCCCAAGTGGCATCTCCAAGAAGTTCCAGGCAGAAGCCAAAGAAGTGTGGCAGCTGCTAAAGTGGAGCTCTTAAAGCGGGGAGTGTGTCAAAACTTTGAGGAACTATTCTCTTCCTCTAACTGTAACTTAAATCAAAAGTAAGGCCAAAACTGATCTTAGATATTGCTCAAGATCTTATCTGAGAAAGAATCTAAAAAAAGATGACATGAGATGGGGAAAAAAAGGTTGATAAATTTTAAATATGAAGTAAAGAATATAAAATTTGACAATGGCTTTAGGTACCTGGTGTAAAAAAAAAAAAAAAGCAGGATTCAAATATTCTGGATTTTACAACTGTGTATGGGAAGAACTGAACAAAACACAGGCTTGGGTTGGAAACCTATTTCAGTGGTTCATCTTAAAGAACCTACCCCAGATGTTGAATTTCATAGGTGCAAAATGTTCATAGTAAATAGATGCAAAATGTCCAACCTTTTTTTGAGGGTAGCATGTAAAAATCAGAGATTCCAAGGAACTTTGCCAGCAAAATCATTGATGAGAACCAATTGGAAAGACACAAAAACCTTCAGGCTCATCAGCAGAGAATCATTTGCTAGATTAAGAAGCATTGTTTCAGCTAAACGAGAAGGAGGACAAAGAGCAGAGTCACCATACAGGTATCTCCTTGATGCCAGCACAAAATAGAAAGAAGCCCTAGTAATCACAAAATCAAAGCTCCCTACCAAAATGTCTTCCAGATCTGGCTTTCTTCATAGGAAATATTTTGAAGTGATGGATTTAAGCCTTTGTCAGGTTTTAAAACATTCAGATAGGGAAGCCTATACAATTCTCTAAATCAAAGTTCCAATTGTAGACAAAATAAAAGAATCTCTCCTTGAAGATAAACAGAGGAAAAAGTCACAGCACTGAGCATAAAATGTAATACCACAAACATTTGAACAACTCCATGGGTTTATGTACATTTCTTTTCTTTTAAAGTAGAATAGATGTAAGAAACTAAGCCCAAGATAATTTGAAAGGAACACATGTATTTTTCGTGTGTGAAAAATTTCAAAAGATTATACAACTATGAAGCTAGTAGAGAGATGAGAGCAAACCTGGGAATTGGGATAAATGGCTTGAAATGAAAAAACAAACTGTATTTAATAAAGTAGTATAAATAATCCAAAACAGAGTCTGGGGCTGTTGAAAAAAATTGAAGCAGACTCCTGAATTTCTAATAGAACGTACGAGAAAAGGATAGAGAGATGAAATGAGGAAAGAATAGAAGGAAAGCTCAGTTCATATGAATAAGAATAAAGACAGAAAATAATGAAAGGCTGAGGAATCATTTTAAAAATTATGAACAAAAATCTACAATGAATTAAGAAATGAGTCTGCGATTTAATGAAAAGATCAATTTCTTATCTATCTCAGAGAATGTTTAAAATTATAAAATATGAACAAGCATAAACAGCAGTTCCTAAGAGCATCATTGCAATTGAGACAATTGCAAATAGGAAATTAAATAATTTATGCTCATCTAGACTTCACCTGCAACAGTAAGGGACAAAATCAGACCAAAGAAAAAGTGAAGCAATGAGTTCCAGAAGACCCAGCAAAAGCTAAAGGATTTTAATTTATTTTAATTTTTAATTCATCTGGGTAAGTAGTAGAAATATATTTACAGAGAAGTAAAAACACAGGAAATAAACTGCTCACATTAAACACACACACACACACACACACACACACACACACACACACACACACACACTGAACTTCACAACCACTGAACACAGGATAATATAAAGACAGAACTAAAATCTTTGACAATATTATAAGTTTATATGCTAATTCTATAAATGAATGCATGCAAATGCCCAAATAAGAGATTTTAAAGCATTGCCTGTTTATTCTTACAATGAAATAAATGTAGTCATTAAAATGCTGTAAAAAGAAGTGATGTAAATGTCAAAAGAAAATGGTTGCTTAAATAATAAATTCAGCAATTCTTTTTCTTCTAAGTGCCCATTGGGCTGAATGAAATACAGTCATTCCCTTCTTGCTTTAGAGACAAAGTTTATATATACTTTTTAGAAAACAGAGATGCCACTGTAATTATTATCAGGGCAATAAATTACAATTTAAGAAAATAAGTCTAAACTCTCTAATTTAGGAGAATAATTTTATATACTTCTCAGAGAAGCCTCTCAACTGCTTTTTTGCTACTGTAAGGGAAAAAAGCGTTTTTCTCCTTCTTCTACCCTTGCTGAGATTTCTTTATTAGTGGTTAGAATAGTATAAAATTCCAAAGCTGAATACTGGATTTTTTTTACTTAGCTCCAAAACTAGGCTAAAACATCTGAAGCTCTCTAAACATACAAGGTCTGATAATTAAGTTTGCGAACTCGTCCTAGAAAAAGTGTTACATACCTCATTGCTGAATATCACTATGGTCACCTTCAAAGTACTCCCCTTAGGAAGCTATGCTCCGACACCAGCACCTAGTCCACCCTTGAAAGCAATTTTGGAACTTTTTTTCTGGAATGGCCATCAGAGCTGTCATTGTATTACCCTTGATGTCTTGTTATCCAAATGTCTTCCTTTCAATATTTCCTTTATGTTGGGGTAGAGAAAGAAGTCTTTGGGGGCTGGATCAGAAGAGAAGGGAGGGTGTTCCAATACAGTTTTTTACTGGCTAAAAACTCCCTTACAGACAGTGCCTTGTAAGCCGGTGCATTGTCATGATGCAAGAGCCATGAATTAATTGTTGGCAAATGTTGAGGTCATCTAACCTTTTCACGCAGCCTTTTCAGCACTTCCAAATAGTAAACATGGTGAACTGTTTGTCCAGTGGGTACAAATGCATAATGAATAATCCCTCTGATATCAGAAAAGGTTAGCAACAGCACTGCAACAAGTTTGTGAACTTAATTGTCAGACCTTGTATAATACAGAGGAGAAAACGAGGGAAATAATTTTAACAAAAAAAAACATGAAACTTGTCTCTACTTTTGTTTGCTATTTAAGAAATACTTTCCTTAAATGCCCATCTTTCTAAAACTTTGTCTCTTGTTTTTCTGATAATTTAAAGTATATTCTAAATTTACTTTAGTCATTTAATATCCAGGTCAGTTAGGTGGTGAGGTAGTTCACTAAATTAGGGCTGCAATTTAAGTCATATTTTAGAAGTATAACTGCTTACTTCTAATCATTATTTCCAGCATCACTAATATGCATTGTACAATTTTACTGACTAAATGCCTGAAAAGGTGACCTGCCAATGTGAATAGATTATGGATGTCCATCTTGTAAAATGTAGAATTTTCCTATTGGATGTGGTTTGGAAATTCATAAATATTTGCATTTGTTTGAAAATAGAAGCAGCATGCATTGTTAATGAGGTCAATTCTCCCTTTCCTTTGCTCTGAAAAGCTATTTAATTCTGTAAGTCCATAGTTCAAATAGAAATCAGTTATAAGGAGACTTAATCCTATAGAAATGGGATCCTGTATTATTGACTTGTTCTAAAACATTTGCAAGTATTTGATCTCTCAAATAGACTGCTATGCCATAAAAGGAGAGTGTTGTTTGCCCAAAGTCAGTGCTTTATTACAAAGTCATGGGTGCTGTTGGACTTTTCCTTAGAGAGGGTTGAAGGTTCATACAAAATAGAAATTAAATAGCGTACATATCAAGAGTCAGCCCAAGCCTACTTAAGTCTATAAATGACATATGTGTCATTGTAAATCACTGTATTTTTTTTTTTTGGACAACAATACCTTTTAATGGTTAACATTGTGGGTTTTTTTCCAGAAGATTTATAACAAAAATAGATGGAATCATAATTTATTTCTTAAATCTGAAAGCCGCATGCAGAAACTCTGTGGTATTGTACTTTGTAAAGGTTGGATTTTCAGTGTAGCCTCTGGGATGTCTATGCGGAATTCCCCTTCAGCAGGATACAGAGTACAATAATCCAGGGACGTTATTAAATTCTAAATAAAGGCAAATTTATCACTTGCATTTTGCCAGAGACTCAAAGAAACACTGAAGAGTGGGGAAGCTTTATAACAGAAAAAAAGGAAAGTTTCAGCTATCCTTGTCCCGAGGCTGTGGACCTGAGGAAGCTCTAGGCAGGTTGCCTAGCAGCAGAGCATCCTGTGTGGATGGTTAAGGGTGCATATGTAGCTCCCTTCATTTGATCCTAAGTTGGAAGAGGGAAAAGGGTTTTAAAAAGTGGGACAAGGGCAAAAGTTAGAGAAACCATAAGTTATTCGTACATCCTGGGTATTTGGGGCTAAGTGCTACAGGGGTTATTGTTTGGCTTCCTGAACTGGTTGTTAAAGTTAGTAGTTTCATTTCCTGAAATGGTTACTGCAGAGGGTGGGTTGGTTTCTTGGACTGGTTGCTACAGACTGTGGGTCAGAGTTCTATTTTTATATAGACCTGGTAATGTCTATTTCTACATTCATTTTCTCAATTTATTAGTCACTCTGCAAAGGATTTTAGCAATTTAGTGTAGTAATTTATCCTAGTGAATACAAGTACTGCTTTGTCCTTATTCTAAACATGGGGAAATTAAAGCCTAGAAAGTTAAGAAACTATTTTTCTAGAAACACTCAGCTAAGAAGTGCCTGTGATATGATTTGAATGCTCTAATGCATTACTCTTAATCTGTATAGAACTTTCTGTGATGATGGAAATACAATCTATGCTGAGTAATATGATAACCCATGACCATATGTGGCTATTGAGCACTTGAAATGTGGCTAGTGTGACTGAAGAACTTAATTTTTAATTAAACTTAAATTTAATTTGTTTAGATAGGTATTGAGATAGCCAAATGGGGCTTATGGCTCCTATAAGAACACAGCTCTATACAATACTGATTCTCTGAAAATAGAGTTTGAAGGAAACTTTTTAGTCAGTTCAGGCTGCTGTAACATAAAACCATAGACTAGGTGGCTTAACAACAGAAAAATATTCTTCATGGTTATGGAGGTAGGGAATTCTGAGATCAGCAAGCCAGCAGAATCAGGTTCTGGTAAGAGCCCTCTTTCTGTTTTTTAGACATTTAAAACCATTTTCTTGTACCCCCCACATGACAGAGATAGATCATCTATGTAATGTCTCTTCTTAAAAGGAACTCATCCCATTCATGAGGGATCCACTATCAAGATTTAATTATCTCCCAAAGGCCCCACCTCCAAATACCATCACTGGGTATCGGATTTCAATATGTGAATTCTGGGGAACAGAAATATTCAGTCCAGGAAATAGAATATCATATTTTAAACGTAAGTTACTTAGAAAGAAAAACAAATAATGTAATTTAGAATTTTTTTAATCATGTCATTTAGAAAGAAAGAACATCATTTAAAAAGTAAAATAAAAAATGGAACAGAGAAGAAGAGAGTAGGATAATGTATTACTATATATACATATATATATTTGTGTATATGTGCATGTATATATGTATGTGTGTATATTTACTATGTATGTGTATATATTTTATATTCCATATATGTTCTAATAAATGTGTTGTGTATAAAATAGTTACATATATATAGTTATAGGTAGAACAGAATCAAATCTAATATTAGTACAGTTGACCTTTGAACAATGTGGAGGTTAAGGGTTCCAACCCAGCACAGTCAAAAATCCATGTATAACTTCTGACTCCCTAACAACTTCTGTCCTCTCTCGGTACTCATAGGAGATCAATTTCAGGATCCCCACGGATACCAAAATCCACAAATGCTTAAGTCCCATTTAAAATGGCAAAATGTCATAGAACAATGCATACACAGTGGTAGTTACCACAGCAATAAGGAGTGAAGCTGACTCATTATAATATTAAAAGATTAATAATTCCAGTTGTTGGGGGCTAGAAGAGATAACTGAGTTGTCAAAGATCTTTGTACATCCCACCTGTGCTGTAGTCGCCAAAGGGAGAGTTGTCACTGGGTTTATATGACATTTCAGATTATCTTAACCCCATTAGCTGGAATCACTTGATATTTCCAGTTCCTGATAGCCAAGTGAGCCAAATCCATTACACTTAATATGTATAATTTTTTAATTGAAACTAATTTCCCCTTTAACCCATATGCTTTTATGATATACCATGCTTTAGGTGGTGAGACTTAGACATTCTTTCTCCCTATACTAGCATTCAGCATATGAAAAATAACAATCAGACACAGTAAATGAAAATATAAGTGTATAACTTCAGAAATAAGGATATTAAAGTTGTTATATGTGAACATACGTTCTAAACTAATATTATATATTTCTGTCCAACCTTAACAAATTATTAATGGAATATATAGTCTCTTTTTATTGACAAATGCAAGTAGCAACTTGTCTACATTTTAAAGTATTCTGCATAATGATATATACTTCCCAGTTAAAATTATAGTTAAGAGTACATTGCTTAAAGGATAGTATTGCTTATGCCTCCAAAATGGCAAATCATACTTTTGAATCCACTGCTACAGGGACAATCAACTACGTTCATCATCTCTGGTGCTTCTAAATCATATATGTGTTTCAAACAAGGAATACCTTAGAGTTGTCCTTTTGCATTAATCTATTGCGAGTTTTACTCCTCAGAATTTGTAACAATCTTGCATATTCTTAGAGACTGAAAACCGTAATGGTTTCAATTTTCTCTCATCACTTCAAATCAATCAATGTTGCCGAGTGACTACTGTTTCCATGTACTGAAGATAACTATACTCTCCATCCTTAAGTAGTTCCTAGGTTTGGGGCAAACAGACACCTCGGTGAACTTTTGCAAAATAATATGCTTATTATATTGAAGGACAGTGGTAGCTTTATGTACAGAATGCTGTGGAGTACTTCAGCAAACTGTGAAGTTTAAGAAAAGCTTCCTAAGGGAGGTACAATCATACCATAAAGCTAATAATGACAAGTTGACTATAATATTAACACCAAATTAAATTAAACATCATTTTTATTCATTCTTTCAAGTTCCTTCTCAGTTATTTTGTGTGTAGAAATTGTAAGAATATCATTTAAAGAATACTTTTTCATAGTGGTGTAGTATCAGTGAGAGCGCTGAAGCATTGGTAAGCATTTGTTTCCTTAATATGGTTTTGATGATGGATAATCAATCCATATTTACATTTCTGACAGTTTGGAAACACAGTGTAATAAAGTAAATTAAATATGAATCAAGACATGATAAACTACTTGTGAATAATTCAATTTCAGTATTTTCAAATGTTTCCTTATCAACTCATAAATAATAAATGCAAATGTATAATAGTAAAGCGATTACTTATTCTCTATCTTCCAGGATAGAAAACTACGAATTATCAAATTAGGTGAGAATTACACTTTAACAATATTAACTAAGAATATTAAACAAGAATGCATTCAGAAGGATACAGGCTAACAAGTTAGGATTCATTCATTAATTCAGTCATTCCAACAGCTGATGATATTTTCTGAACACCTTCTATATGAGACACATTCTGGGCTCTAAGTATCTGGCAGTGAAAAACAAAATAAAACAAAACAGAAAAAAATAATCTGCCCTTCTTGAATTTACTTTCTCGATGGGGAGAAAAAAGTACACAAATGCATAAATACATTACGTATTATATGTGAACGTATACATATGAATAACTTTTAATAAATGTTCATTTGTATTAAACAACATTTGGTTTGGAAAAACCTGAATATCCTTTGGAAAATTTAAATATTTATGGCTAAAGGTCTTTACTTGAAGCTTCTTTGGAAGCTACTCCATTTTAGTTTGTTTTCTGACTTCAAGAGAGACTTTTCAGGTTATTGATAACTTTAATGAAAGCTGTACTGATATTCAGATTTTCAGGTCCAGGAACTGTGATTCATTCATTAACACAAGGAGATGGTAACTTGATTGTTCAATTTGTATGATGTGTCTGAACAGGAGGAACAAATTCCAGATAGGTTGTTTGATACATTTAAAATAGGATACTGCCTGTTCTTTAGAGCTAATTTCATGCAGGTTTATAAGTCGCTCCCTATTAATTGTGCAAACATTTCTTTAAGGATCCCAAATTTAAGCACACTTAACACAAATAAAAAGAATAATAAATACTTAATATTTTATTTTTCCCTCTTTGGATAACACACAGACTTCGGTATGATAACCCTGCTATGTTACACCACGAGTAAAAAGACTGTAACTTATGACATAGCATGCAAATTTGGTCTTTCCTGAGGCCTGAACTTTGAAGATACTCTTTAGTCTCAGATAGAAAAATGTAGGCTTTTGTAAATGTAAGAAACAACCAGACTTTTCATTCAGACATCTGAAAACCATCATTTGGCTTTATTCAAATTGCTTATATATTTTATTTCAGTATCCTTTTATTGTTTTCAGTGTTAAAGAGTATATTTTCTCACTTAGTCCTTCAACCTCTACATCTTTTCAAGGCTTGATTGCTCATTTCTTTTTTACAGTAATAACTCAATAAAACTCCATTAATGGATATATCAAGTTTATTTGTCCATATACTATTGAAGTGTACCTTAATTGCTTCCAGGTTAGGGAAAATATGAATAAAGTTGCTATGAACATCACCTGAAGATTTTGAATAAAATTTTCAAAACAGCTGGGTAAACAGTTAGAAATGCAAATTCCAGATCATATGATTAAATTATATTTTGTCTTATAAGAAAATGCTAAACTGTCTCCCATACTGGCTATATCATATCTCACTACCACCATCAATAAATGAGAGTTCTTATTATTCCAAAATCTTTCCGCAAATTAGCAGTGTGAGCTTTTTTTTTTTTGGGGGGGGGGTGCCCATTGATAGGTATTAGAATTGTTGTTTTAATGTGAAATTCCCTGATGACAAAGACTCTTAAGCATACTTTCATAATCATATTTGCCACCTATATATCTTCTTTGATGGGATCTCTGTTTAGATTTTTGGCCCACTTTTAAAATGTGGTTGTTTGCTCATTGAATTTTTGTGTGTTTTGGAAATAAGTGTTTTGCAGATATGTGTTTTGCAAATAATACCGCCCAGTTTGTGGCATTTATTTTAATTCTCTTAACAGTGTCTTTCACAGAGTAAAAGTTTTAACTTTAATAAGGTTAAACTTGTTATATATTGCTTGAATCAATCATGATTTGCTGTTGATTTTTAAAACTCATCATAAAACTCACGTGCATGTAGATTTTCTCTTATATTTTCAGCAAGAAATTTAAGAGTTTAGCCTGTCACATTTAGGTTTTTGATCAATTTTGAATTATCATTTGTATAAGATGAGTCTGTTTTAAGGTTCATCCCCCCCATTCCCTTCCACCCCGTTTTGGATGCTCAATTGTTACAGCACCTTTTCTATTAAAAAAAGACTTTTCCTTCATTGAATTGCCTTTGCTTTGCTCCTCCGTCAAAGATTAGCTATGTATATTTTTATATGCGATTTTCTAGGCTATCTATGTTATTCCACGGATTTATTTGTCTGTTGTTTTTCTGTACCATGCTGTTTTGATTACTGTTGCCTTACAATAAAACTTGAAATCAGGTAGTGTACATGCAACTTTGTCCTTCATTGATGCTGTGTTAGATATATTAGTTAATTTTCTGAGACAGTCTGTCTTTCCAATTAATCATCTGAATCTGAAACTGTTTACATGTAAAAAATAGTTTGCTGTGATTTTGACTGGGATTGTGTTGAATCTTTATTTTATTTTTTTAATTTGTTTTAGGTGTACAAAACAACATAATGATTAGACATTTATACCCCTCAAAAAGTGATAACACCCCTCCCAATCTACTATCCCTCTGACATCAAATATAGTTGTAACGATACCATTGACTATATTCCCTATGCTCTACTTCACATCCCTTGAATATATGTATGTGTGTATCTATATCTATCTATGTAGATATAGATATAGCTATATACATAGTTATATATCTATATATCTACCTACCTATCTATCTCTCTCTATATATGTATCTATCTATATCTATACGTATCTGTCTATCTATCTAACTATCTATCATTTATCTATCTATCATCTATCTCTCTCTATATATAATTATAGTTGGTATTTAGTATTACTCTACATCAGCTTCAGGTATACAGTGCAGTGGTCAGGCATCCACACAATCTATGAAGCAATCCCCCTGATAAGTCCAGTGCCCATCTGGCACCCTACATAATCTATACAACATTATTGATTATATCCCCATACTGTATTTCACATCCCTGTGTCTGTTTTGTGAATACCAATTTGTACTTTCTAATCCTTCATTTTCTCCCCCATCAATAGACCATTAGATAAATAAATCGTGGTGCATTTATACAGTGGAGTAGTACTCTGGCATAAAAAAGAATGAAATCTTACCATTTGCAACAACATGGATGGATTTAGAGAATGTTATGCTAAGTGAAATAAGTCAGACTTAGAAAGACAAGTATCATGTGTCGAATCTTTAGATCAACTTGAAAAAGACATACATCTTAACAATACAGAATCTTCTGATCCATAAACCTGGAAATGAACCTCTTGTGTGAGTATGTATTTTAAACTACCAAGTAGTTGGATTTTGTTTAATATTTGCTATTGCTATAGACACTAGAGCCTTCAAAATTCTAGTGTTTTTTTTTTTTTTTCCTTCCTATCTTTACTTCTGGGTACCCTTACTATTCCTCTTAGATAGTCTACGTACTAAAATTCTTTCCAATCCACTATTATTATTCTGGAGTCTTGTCGGCAAGGTAATACGGTGCCAAGGAGGGGATCCATTCTACATTCTTCCAAATAATTATGTGTCTTTTAGTGGACCTGGTATTCTAATCTATGACCTTCAGAGATGTTTATTTTTGTACATCCGCCCACCCATATTTGAGACAGAAAGGAGCGACATTAAAAAATTCTTCTCATTTCAATGGCAAGTGCTCTGAGTCCCTTTACAATATTCACTGTGACATGGCCTTCCAAACTTAAAGAATGGATTTGGACTCACAGCTAACTTGCCCTTGTAAGGATAAAGATATCCTTACATTCATATCATTAACATTATTTTCACTTACACTTTTTCTAAGACTGACATTGCTGACCAACTAATGTAATAGAAAAAAGGCAATGTTCAACCTTTCAAGTGAACCTCGTACCATAAGTTTCACTCTTTTCGATATTAATAGTGGTTAGTTATTTTCTTATTATTTTCATGACAATTACACTATATTCACCAGATAAAATTTGAAGAAAATCCACATCAAATCCAAATAAAACTAGTTTGAAATCAAAGATTTTTCTAATAAGTACAATTTATTGTGTCAAATTTCTAATAAATACAGGTGAATAGGGTTAAATAACAAAGTGAGTGGCTTGCATGCCCCACCTCATTTTAACAAATTATCACGAGCAAATTACCATGACAAAGGAGAAATTAAGGAGTATACTTAGAGAGTAGTAGATAAGTCTCCAAACATCTGCAAGACTTCACTGAGAATATTTTGAATTCTGACTTTACCAAACTCTATCTTCTGTAGTAAAATACAATGTGATCTAATGCCAACTAGATGACATACCACTCTGAGAATATCTTAGGAGAATAAAGTGATTCAAGGAAAGATGAGTTCCCTTTTCGATGTAAAACTTGGGGGAGAGTAATTAGGAATAGCCTTGTTAACCAGAAGAAGAACATGTCAGCAGATGGGAAAGGGAGGTTCATTCCAATGCCTGACTCAAGGTATAAGATAAAACGTGGTATCAGAGAAAATATTTACTGACATCAGAATTGGCAAACAATTCAATAGACCAAAAAAAAAAAAAAAGGGGGAAAAGGAAAAAGAAATGACAGAAAAAATACAGGCCCAGCTTCAAGCTGCACTCAAATGGTGGGGCAAGAAAAAGCATTTACCATCCTAATCTGAAAAAAAGTTCCTAGTCTACAAAAATATCCTGATTGGAGATCCAGAATGTAAGAGCAGGTAAGTGACTAGAATATCTATTTTGTCCATTGCTCCTAAAGAAATACTACCCCTTCCCTTTTCCCTACCTTTCTGTCTTTTTTTTTCCTTCTCTTTCCTTCCCTTCCCTTCCCTTTATTCCCTTTTCCTTTCCTTCCCTTTCCTTCCTTTTCATTTCTTTTCTTCCTTTCCTTTCCCTTTCTTTCCCATTGCTCTCCTTTCATCTCTTTTATTTCGCTTTCCTGTCCTTTAAATCAATCAAACATAAAAAGTGATAAGTGTACTGAAAAATGTGTTGTGTCATGAAGGATTTTTTTTTGTTGTTCTACAGCAATGAAATATACAGAGGATGCCAAAAAAAATGTACACACATTTTAAGAATGGAAAACTGTATTAAATTTGCAATACAAATATATACTCATAACAAATACTAGTCACATTTGACTTCTGCAATTACAAGAAGTCTCCAAGTGGTTACCATGACTGTCCAGACACTTCTGATTATGATGAACTACTGCTTAAGCAATGTCAACCAAAGTGTCCACTTGTATCCATTTAGTTGGCACCCCTGGTATATTTGTAGGCAAATTAATAAATCAAAATAATTTCTATTTGTACTTTCTTTTTTTTCCCTAGGTGACAGAACTGATAGGCAGTTGTTTTTGTTGCAATTATAGTACATATAAAGATACCAACTTTACATCCTCAAATAAGCAGAGCACTAAGTACAAATTTAATGTCATTACTACACTTAACTGTAAAACAGCAAGGCTATAGATACATGTTTTTATAGTATGCTCAAATTTTTAAAAATATAGTTTACTAGTATTATCCCAATAGTCTAGAATATGAGAGAAACAAAAGAAACTGCAAATGAAGAGACCAAAGATTTTAAAGATATACAATTTCATCTCTCTGTTTTTCAAAATTATACAGGGCAGCACATTGGTTTTATGTGATTTTTAGAATTTTCTATCATATCCAGCTTACTCATATTTCACCAAAGCAGACATGGTAAGATTAACTTGGCTATTGACATAAATCTTAATTTTATGAGGTTTTCTGAACTCAGTATGTTCTTTTTAAATATATTGCATTATGTAGAACGGGTATGGTAGAAGAAGGTAAAAGGAGTCAAACATATGGTGATGGAAGGAGAATTGAGGTGGTGAACACAGTTTATTTTGCAACAAAACAGATGAAAATCAATTGTGTTCACCCATTGTTGACAAGTTAAAGCTTTACAGAATCATTCTACATAAACGATACAATTTGAGTTTGACTAGAAGAAAGATGAACATTCTTTCTTATCACGTCAATAGACTATTATGTCAGTGGAGTAGAACTCAGATCTCCACAAACAGAATACAGATCCAGTGGGCTCAGCTTAAAAACAAAAGAAAAAGAAAAACAAAAACAAAACATTTGAAAGTCAAAGGTTGTTCCAAGTTATCAGATAAAGTCTTTGTACAATAAGATGCACTTGAGACAGAGTTTATGGATATTAGCAGGTGAGATATATATATATATATATATATATATATATATATATATATATATATATATATATATTTTTTTTTTTTTTTTTTTAACTTAAGTGTGCAGTTTGCTGAAGCAGTAAGATTCCTTCCTGAACTTTTAGGGGCTAATTTTCTCACACCAGTCCCATTAACCCTTTCATTAATGCATTTACTAGATTGTCTAATTTTTATTTCTGCTGACCTTGTAGGACACAGAAGGCATCATATTACCCCAAACATTCACTCTCAGTCTTCTTTTCTAAACCAGACACAAAACTTGGTATGACTAGTGAGTAAAAAGCCTTTATGCTCAGTCTGACTTCCTAAGTGCCTGCTAATTAACTCTTGTTATGAATTCACATTTATCTCTCATTAGAGTCCCCAATTTTACAAATACCTCAATATAGAGGTTAGAATTCTTACATTTGACAATGAGAACATTGACTTATTTGTGAAACCAGAGGTAATGCCAAAAAACAAGTGGCTGTTTTTGGCAACATTAATGTTTTAGTCTCAACCCCTACCTTAGAAATCTTAGAGAACTAAATAACAAAAAGACAGGAAAGTCACATCTGAGGAACACAATCACCGCACTTGTCCAGGTCTCACTCTAGGTAGGATAGTTAGAACTGACTTTCACACTTTTAACTTTCTTTAAATCCAATGACCATGTTCTGATGTACACACATTGGGCTACAAGTCCTTCCAAGCCATGCCCTAGTGGGTGTATGGAGCAATTATGAAAGCACTACAAGCAATAGTCCAATCTGATATTTCGTAATGCTGATACTATGTAATGCCATGGTCTACAGTTTACTCACTCCATAGTGGAAGAAGGAACTACCAGGCATCATGCCAAGACTCTACAGTCAGTAAGAATCGGCTGCTACTGAATCTATTCAAGAACATTAATTTATACCCTAGACAAGACTGCTTATAAAAGAGAAACTCATTCCAAATTAGCCAGAAAAGTAATTATTTTTATACATACATGTATTTAAATACATAATCTATGTATATATGTAATAATATCAATACAGTTAAAAGTTATTACTTTTAGCACTAACCAAAGAGTAGCCACTGAGCTGATAATTTGACAAGGATTACTTACCTGAATTCTCACAAAAACCCTATCGCTATGCTCATTTTACACTTGTGATAACTAAGACTCCGACATTTTAGTAATTTGTTTATGTTATAACAGCCAAAAACTAGTTGACAGAAGTTTATGTGTGTTTATAATCAGCATTCAATTAGAGAGTGCCAGGGTATCCAATTATAGTAAATTTACCTTATTACCATTGGAAAGAATAGATCATCAGGCAGTCATTTTTCAAAGTCTCTTGTGTTCACATTTGTTGTCATGCTATTGTTCTCTCATTCTTATTTTTCTCTCCTTCACCAAATCTTTCATCTCTGCTTCTCTCTGCATTTTTCTCCTACCTTCTCTGCAGTCAGACTTCCTCTGGTAAAAATTCCATCATCTGACTGGTTTCGCTAAGTGAATTAGTTTGTATAGTTCATTTTTAAATTATCAAAAGGTAACTAATTGTCTGAATTAGGTTTAAAGGACAATTGCTTATCCATTTAGATTTTCGATCCTCTTCAATTGGTAAAGTGGTCACTTCAAAAATGTATCTTAAGTTCTGAGTGTGAATATGGCTTTACTTATGATCATGTATTTTTGACCTATAATTTAATGGAATACCTGAAATAGATTAGTCAAATACCTTTAGCTAAATCATTTATCCAAGTGTTCTGAAATTTCACAAACCACTAAATGTTTCAATTTACTTCTTATAAGTAAAATCTACAGGCATACAATAGTAAATTCTACATCTATTTTGAATCTCACTGCAATATTGTTAGTTATCTCATGCTCATATTTTTCTTTCACCTTCCCTAAAAACATTATTCTGTTCTTTCAAAGTACATGAGTGTCTGTAATAGAGATAAGGTTGACACCCTTGTCTGGGCCTCTATATTAAATTTCTCAGTAGTTAGCAATGCCATAGAAGACTCTGTAATTACTCTGAATGTGTTTCATGTAAAATTTCAAGAAATTCATCTGAAGATGTTTATTTCAAAGACAGAACCCTAAATCAGTACTAGGATATACGTGTTCACTTATGTTCAATATTCTTCTGGCATATGCTATGACAAGGAAATTTCCATTTTGAACTGATGTTAAACAGCCTCTAAACAAGTAGCAGTAGTATTAGCAGCACAAGGCAAATGCAATAATCCCATTATCAATCCCTTTGCTTCTAGTTCATTCCCTACCAAGGTCAATCATTTTAACTGATGCTATATAAAAATTCATTCAGAATTTTCTCCTAATAAAGTATCCTCCTTCCTATATTTATGTAATATAGACACGGTGTTATATTGTAAGGCAAATAAAATTAAGATGATTTGTCAAATGTCTGCATAAATATATTGGCTGTGACCAACATCAGTTTGGGAAAGACTGTAAAAAAAAAATGATTTACATGTTTTAGACATTACTATGCACTGATTTTGATACTGTTCTTAGGCTTCATGAAAATAATGCTTATCCTAGGCCAGAATGCTATTGTCTTCTTTTCAAATATGGCACAACAACAATGCAGAATGATTTTTCAAATAGTGGAAGCTATGGAAATGGCATGCTAAGTCACAAAGGAGAAATAATCTGTCCTACCCTACCCACGATAAAACTGAGTTCGTGCTGATCAGGTTAGAAAACGAAAAACAAAAACAAAAACAAACAAACAAACAAAAAAACAGTAAAGTTGAGAGATGGGAGCGATTCCTAATAACTGTGGCCACAGATTACCAACATAGAAACTCTTACCCTGACACATTGCCCTATGCTGATCAGGGAACCTCGAGAAACGAATTTGTATTTTATTGGATTCTGTTTGGTTGTACACCAAGGAACGCAAACTCAAAGCATTTGAAAACCATTTTTTCCCCCTTAGACAATAATCAATTCACAAAGAAAAGAAGTGCACAAAAAGGGAAAGACACTTGACAAAAGTAATTATGATAATAGATACATATAACTTTGAATATTTAAATTATCATATTATATAGTAGCATAAAAAGATCAATAGAAAAATAACACTTCGATCTTAGACTTCTCGCCACTTTAACTGTGATAAAATAAATTTCTGTTGTGTAAGACACCCAGCATGTGGCACTTTATTATGGCAGCTCTAGCATCCTTTTTCTTTGCACCTTATGCATTGGCATGTCCCATATAAACAGCATTTAGTATTTTTAATCCAATCTAAATCTAGTTCAACACAGTAATTTATGTTGAAAATACAATATATTTGGATTTTTCCCCCCACTATGTGGGTCTCTCTGCTTTTTATTTATCCCATATTTTCTGTGTTTTTTTTTACCCAACACAAGTTTTATTCATCCTTTTGTTTGTTCTGTTATTTTCCTCATTTGTTTCCTTTTCCCACATCCACTGATTTAGCAGATTGTAAAATATATCTTCAAAATCTGTTTCTGTTATTTGAGTGTTTACCCTTGACACTGGAATAAATATAGACAATTTATCATATACTAATACGAACCAATGGTTTACTCTTCTCCTGAACCTCAAATGCATCTAGAATGCATCAATTCCAGGCAGACCTATTCATATCAAATGGTTTATGTATCTTACTTCCATCTTGCTTTTGTTTTTTTGGACCAAATGTCTCCAGGAATATTTTGGACAAGACCAAATGTCCTGCAAGGCTAAATTTCTAGGGCACTATCATCTATACATGCCCCTTGGTATTTAGTAGCTTCAGCAGTTGTCACTATTTGGACCTAAGAACTTTCTTCTCGTCCATATGGCCTTTTAGACTCGCTAATAATGTAAAGGGGCATCATTATTAATATATTTAGCATACTTGTATGGAAAATAGCAGACGATTTTTAAGATGTCTCTCATCTTACTGAACAGAAAAGCCAATTAAATTCTATATAATAAAATACTTATTAAAATATCTGTCATATTTTGTTGTGACTATTTGATTTACCCCTGGAATATTCAATTTGTGAAAAGCTAAATTCTATACTTTGCATTACTATTCATGCAGCAAAATATTTATAGTAGGTGTTTTATGGTGACTATTGAATTGAGTTTAAAAAACTAATATAGCTCTCTGGCATGTCATTAGAAATATATTTTGATTTGGCCAATTGATCAACAATGGTTCTTGTAAGATATGTTACTTCATGAGTCTCATAGTCACAGTGTGATAATTACTATTTCTGTAAATAGCTTTTTGACAAATGGCTAATATGAATCTCTTTGAAACTCATACATAATGTTCATATAATTGCCATAGAATGTATTTATGTGTTTTGCATATTGTTCTAAAATGGGTCAATATTGGAATATGTAATATGATTCTATGATTCAACATTTCCTTAAAAAGTACACATAATTCCTAAAATATTTACTATTATGTATTTCTATGCAAAATGCATCATCTACTCCTTTCTTAATAGAACTTCAGTAAGCAACTGTCTCAAAACGTGAACAATGCTATGATATTCTGTAAATATACCTCATGCTATTATTTCTGAAGAAATTAAACTATCAGTAAGAAATCTGAAATAAGCAATTCATACTTAAAACAGGTGAGAAATCACTTAGAAGCTAATAGAAAGTTGTTGGCATATTAAAGAAATGCATCATATGTTCAAGTGATTTTAAAAAGCCAAAAGAGAGGTTGTGGCATCACAGAATTTTCAGCATGAGAGGTACTTCTTGAATCTTCCCTGGAAGTTACTACAAATCGAACAGCTGTAATTCAACACAGGATTCTCTGCTCATTACACAGGAACAGCTAGTATACAAATACATAGAATCACTTGAAGGTGGGCATATTGGGCAAGCGAGGGAGGAGGGAAGTGAATACTTGGCCAGTGGGTCCCAGGATGCAGATCTGATCAGAGAGCACAACAGCCAGGCTGTAGACTGTCTCCCTGTACCCCACAGTCCTACCTGAGGGATCAGCCTATAAGATAGTGGTACTCAGCATTAGAGGCAGAAAACTTGGTTGAGAACTATGGCTTAAGCCCTCACAGCTAGGCAAAAAAACAGGAAAAAAAATAAAATAAAAAAGACACAGAGCCTGGAAACACTCCCCCCCACACACACACCCTCCCAGAGTTAGAAGCTGACTACAGAAGAAGCAGGAACAGTGTCAGATTACAAAACAGAACAGAATAGCAGCAGCTGAGAACAGACAGGACCATTTCCTCGGGTGCTGATCTGCACTCTAGTGGGAAGAATGAGCTGAGGGGGGGTGGCAGTGCTGGGCTTGTCACCCACCCAGCCCACACTTCTCTGGGTGGATGCTGGCAGGACAACTAGAACCCCTGAGACACACACAGGTTTAGCATTGGGTTGCAAAGGCAGCTCCGGGTTTTAAGAAGCTCAGAACACTTTTGCCTCCACATCCCCCCATGGAAGTAGTACACTAAGACCTAGGTTATCTGTTCACAAACAAGCCCATATTCCAGTGGCTGGCTGTGGTGTTCTCGGCATGTCCTTGGGTGGGTAAGAGCAGAAACTGCACTGACTTTGTAGAAATCGCTGACCATACCCCATAGCCCTGTCTACCTAGAGCTGCATTGCCAGGGGCACTCCGGGAATCTGGTGGCCAGCCCCACCTCCACAAGACAAATATTTTTACAGTAATAGACAATATGGAGATAGCTGGTAAGGATAGCCAAGACGAGCAGTTTTTTGTTTGTTTGTTTGTTTGTTATATATATGTATGTATGTATGTATGTATGTATGTATGTATGTATGTATATTTATTTTTTCCCTTCTTTTTCCCTTTCTTTTTTCTCTTTTTTCCTTTTTTTCTTTTTCTTCTTTCTCCTGTTTTCTTTTTAATTGTTTTGTTTTTTGTATTTTTGTTTGTTTTCAGTGTTTGTTGTTGTTATGTGTGAGTGTGTTTGGGATTTGTTGTTGTTATGGTTGTTGGTTTTGTGTTTGTTTGTTTGTTTGTTTGTTTTTTGTTCTGAAATTGCCCTGCAAGACAGCCTGGCCCAAGATGACCCAGAATCAACACTTAGAGGCCAGCTTCAGACCAAACTGGAGCACTACCTGGTTTGACCTACAAGCAGCATACCCAAAGGGAATTCTCAACAGGCACAAGAGCCTACAGGACTGAAGCCTCTGCTGATAGGTCAGCCCTCAGCAATCAAGGCTCAACTACAACAGGAGAATACACACAGCACAAGGGATAACTCTGGAACAAACACACAGGATATTAGGGAGACTGAGCAATTTGACTAAAAAGGAGACATACTACATAAGGTCACCCAGCAAAGACTGAGAGACTTAATAGATAGAAGCAAGCACAGAGCAACTGTTAGAATGAAGAAACAAAGAAACATGGCCCAAATAAAAGAAGAAACCTCCAGAAATGGAACTAAATGAAATGGAGGCAGTCAACCTACCAGATAAAGAGTTCAAAATACTGATGATAAGAATGATGAAGGAAATTAGTAAGAATTTCAACAGAGATAGCAAGCATAAAGAAGGACAAACCAGGAAACATAACCAGTCAGAAATAAAGAATAAAATAACTGAAGTGAAGAATACATTAGAAGGAATCACCAGCAGATTAGATGAAGCCAAGGATCGAATGCAGAATTCACCCAATTGGAACAACATAAAGAAAAAAATAAAATAAATAATGAAAACACTTTAAGAGACCTGTGAGATAACATCAAGCGCAATATTTGCATTATAGGAACAGGAGAAGGAGGAGAGATGGAGCAAGGAATCAAGAATATAATTGAAGAAATAATAACTGAAAATTTCCCTAACCTGGTGAAGAAACATGACACAGAATCCCAGGAAGCACAGAGAGTTCCAAACAAGATCAGCTCAAACAGTCTCACACCAAGACACATCATAGTTAAAATGGCAAAAGTTAAAGACAAAGAGAGAATTCTAAAAGCAGCAAGAGAAAGACAGCTAGTTACTTACAAGGGAGCTCCCATAAGACTATCAGCTGACTTTTCAACAAAAATTTTTCAGGCCAGAGGGAGCCGCAGCAAATATTCAAAGTGATAAAAAACAAAGGCCTACAACTAAGATTGCTCTACCCAGCAAGGCTGTCTGTCATTTAAAATTGAAAGTGAGAAGAGCTTCCCCGAAAAGAATAAGCTAAAGGAATCCATTACCACCAAGCCAGTATTGAAGGAAATGTTAAAAGGGCTTCATTAAGCAGAAGAAAGATGAAAACAAACTAACGAATCCAGAAATGCTAACAATAAAATGGTAATAACTATGTACTTATCAATAATCACTTTAAATATAAATGGATTAAATACCCCAATCAAAAGACATAGGGTGGCTGAGTGGATAAGAAAACAATACCTTACATGTGCTGTATACAAGAGACTCACCTCAGACAAAAAGGCACACACAGACTGAAAGTAAGGGGAAGGAATAAGATATTTCACACAAATGGAAATGAGAAAAAAAGGTGGTGTAGCAATATTTATATTGGAAAAAGTAGATTTTAAAATAATCATAATGAACGTCTATGCATCCAACATAGGAGCACCTAAATATATAAAACAGACACTGGATGACATAAAGACAGAGATCAACACTATCATAGAAGGGGACTTCAAACCCCACTGATACCAATGAACAGATCCTCCAACAGAAAACAAACACAGAAACAGTGGCCTTAAATGACACATTAGACCAGTTGGATTTAATCAATATTTTTAGAACATTTCACACCAAAGCAGCAGAATATACATTCTTCTCAAGTACACATGGAACATTTTCCAAGACAGATGACATGCTAAGCCAAAAACTAGTCTCAGTAAATTTAAGAAGACTTATATCATATCACGCATTTTCTCTCACCAGTGTTATGAAACTAAAATCAATTATAAGAAGAAAACCGGAAAACACAAAAACACATGGAGGATGAATGACATATTACTGAATAATGAAGAAGATCTCAACAATGAGATCAAGGAAGAAATAAAAAATACCTGAGACAAGCAAAAATGTAACCACAACAACCCACAAATCTATGGGATGCAGCAAAAGCAGTCCTAAGAGGGAAATTCATAGCAATGCAGGCCTACCTAATGGAACAATAAAAATGTCAAATCAACACTCTATCTTTACACCTAAGAGAACTTGAAAAAGAACAGCAAAATAAGCCCAAAGGGAGTAAAAGGCAGGTAATCATAAAGATCAGAGTGGAGATAAATAAAAAAAATAGCGACCAAAAAGCAATACAAAAGATCAATGAAATGAAGAGGTGGTGTTTTGAAAAAATAAATATAATCGATAAACCTTGAGCCAGACTCATCAAGAAAAAGAGAGAGAACCCAAATTAATAAAATCAGAAATGAAAGACAAGAAGTGAAAAGAGATACCACAAAAATACAAAACAATTTAAGAAAATACTGCAAGCAACTATATTCCATAAATTAGACAACCTGGAAGAAGTTGATAAATTTCTAGAAGCATGTAATATTCCAAGGCTGAATCAAGAAGAAACAGAAAATCTGCACAGACCAATTATTATCAACAAAATTGAATCAGTAATCAACAAGCTCCCAACAAACAAAAGCAGTGGACCAGATGACTTTACAGGTGAATTTTACAAAACATTCAAAAAATAATTGTCACCTATTCTCCTCAAACTATTTCAAAAAACTCCAGAAACAGAGAAGGTTCTCAAGTTTATTTTACAAGGTCACTATCACCCTGATCCCACCAGACAAAGACATTACGAAAAAAAAAAAAAAAAAAAAAAGAGAAAACTACAGGCTGATATCCCTAATGAACATAGATGCAAAAATCCTTAACATAATATTAGCAAACCAAATTCAGCAATACATTAAAAAGATCATACACCATGATCAAGAGGGATTCACTCCTGGTATGCAAGGTTGGTTCAGTATTCGTAAATCAATTAACGTGATGCACTACATTAACAAAATGAAAAATGAATATCATATGGTCACATCAATAGATGCAAAAAAAGATTTGACAAAATCTAGCATCCATTTATGATAAAAACTCTTAGTAAAATCAGAACAGAAGGACCATATATATAAAGGCCATATATGCTAAACCCACAGCTAACATCATACTCAGTGGGGAAATGCTAAAACTATTGCCCTTAAGATCAGGAACAAAACAAGGTTGCCCACTTTTACCACTTTTATTCAACATAGTTCTGGAAGTTTCAGCCACCGGAATCAGACAAGAAAAATAAGAGTCATTCAGATTGAAAAGAAGGAAGTCAAACTTTCATTATAGGCAGACAACATGATAGTATATATATAGACAACCCCAAAGACTCCACCAAAAAAACTATTAGAACTGATAAATGAATTTAGTAAAGTAGAAAGATACAAAATAATAATCAGAAATCAGTTGCATTTGTATGCACCAATAACAAACTACCTGAAGGAGGAATTAAGGAAATAATCCCATTTGCAATTACTTCAAAAACAATAAAAAACTTAGCAATAAATTTAATCTAGGAAGTAACAGACCTGTACGCAGAAAACAGTAAGACATTGAAGAGATAAATTAAAGATGATACAAATAAATGGAAATACATACCATGCTCATGGATAGGAAGAATGTAGTTAAAATGTTCATACTACCTAATGCAATATATAGATTCAACACAATCCCTATCAAATTACCAATGACATCTTTCATGGACCTAAAACATATAATCCTAAAATTTATATGGAACCATAAAAGACCCAGAATCATGGCAATCTTGAGAAATAAGAACAAACTTGTAGGTATCATGTTACCTGACATGAAGTCATACTACAAGGCTATAGTAATCAAAAAAGCATGGGATTAGCATAAAAACAAACACATAAATCAATGGAACAGAATAGAGATCCCAGAAATAAATCCATACTTACATAGTCATTTCATCTATGACAATGGAAGCAAGAATTTACATTGAGGTGAAGACAGTGTATTTAATAAATTATGCTGGGAAAACTGGACACATGAAAGAAACAAACAACAGAAAAAAAACACGAAGCTGGACCACCTCCTTATGCCATATACGAGAATAAATTTAAAATGGACTAAAGACTTAAATGTAAGATCTGAAACCATAAAAGTACTAGAAAAAAATATAGAAAGTAAATTTGCAGACATCACCCTTAGTGATATTTTTACTGATACATCCTCCCTGGCAAGGGAAGCCAAAGAAAAAATAAGCGTATGAAATTAAAATTTTTTTTCACAGCAATGGAAACCATTAATAAAACAAAAAGGCATTCTACTGAATGGGAGAAGATATTTGCTAATGATACATCTGATAAGGTGTTAATATCCAAAATTTATAAATGACTCATATAACTCAACACCAAAATAACCAAAGAACCCAATTAAAAAATGGTCAGAGGACATGAAGAGATATTTCTCTAAAGAGGGCATACAGATGGCCAACAGACATATGAAAAAATGCTCAACATCACTAATCATTAGAAAAATGCAAATAATAAACAATGAGACACCATCTCACCCCTGTCAGAATGGCTATCATCAATAAACCAACAAACAACCAGGTGTGGTGAGGATGCGGAGAAAAGAGTACCCTCGTGCACTGTTGGTGGGATTGTAGATTGGTGTAACCACTATGGAAAACAGTATGGAAGTACCTCAAAAAATTGAAAATGGAATTACCTATGACCCAGCAATTCTACTCCTGGGTATCTATCCAAAGAAACACAAAACACTAATTTAAAAAAATATATATGCACCCTCATGTTTCCTGCAGCACTATTCACAATAGCCAAGACACAGAAACAGAAACGTCCATTGACAGATGATTCGATAAAGAAACTGTGATACATTTATACAATGGAGTAGGTATTTACTCAGCCATACAGAAAAATAAAATCTTACTATTCATAAATACTGCCAGCTAATATTAATATTGCTTCAAAACTTTGTTTTATTATTGAACCTTCAAATTTTAAGCTTTTTTCATTGAAACTCAGAGAGCTCTTTGATTCTTAGTTTTACCTCCATCTAACAGTACTAAATAATGACACTTTAACTTCACATATAACAAGTTGTTGACAGTTTTTTATTAAACATGACTAGTGGTGCTTACTTGAGTTATTGTTTAACACACCAATGAGTATCTTCTCATTTCCTTTACAAATTTTAAACTTGCATTCTTGTTCATATTTGCAGCAAAACGTATTTTGCAATAGTCATTGTTCCAGGATTTTCTTGGTTTACTGTATGTGTAAGGTGTCTACAAACATCACAACTTTATGCCTGAGTATATTCACTAAACATACTTTTACTGACTAACGGTGCACTAGCCACTGTTAAAGGCACTGAGATTATGTTGAAGAATAATATAGATGTGGGCTTGAGAAAAGACACCATGGGGATAGTTACTGGGATACCTCCTCGAAACAAAAATTTTGCAAGTGCTTAAGGAGTGCTGATATAAATCTACAAAAATTAATAAACATATTTCCATTTTGTGATGACTGTTAGTTATTTACTCTAGCAAACATAATTTTCTTCCAGTAAGAATGACATGTATTTAATAAACTGGTATAGAATCAATTTGATTAGCTTGATTAGGTTCATTAAAATGCAAAAAGCACTGTACCTCCATTTTGATGCCTGATAAAATGTCTTTTGCAATGTTTCTTATATTTTTCCATAAAAGAAGTGTTAGCGTTTTAGGGATTCAGGAAGACTATTATTTCAATCTTTAAGCCTCCAGTCCTCCTTCATGTCTTTTAAAAAAAGAGACAGTTGTTAGAGGTCTATATGGTTGAGGAGCAAAAGTTTATGCATCATTTGCTGCCAAGGACACCTGAGATATCAGATCCAGTAGAATGTAGAAAGAAAAAAAAAAAACAGAACAAAACTGCGTATATAGCATATAAAACTGCATATAAAACTGCATATAGCTCCCTATACACAAACCAATGAGCAATAATTACAGTTTCATAAAATAGTTTGTTTTAATTAGTGTACATCTGCAGAGCAAAAATACTGTTTTAAAAATATAAATGTAAATGCTCCTTTATTGTTTTATTCAGACTGAAAATTAAGTAGTTTTCCACGGTGTAGTATACTTATTTATAATCAGAAAAATATTTTTAATCAAGCATTTAGGATTAAATATAGTAATAGAAAAAAGTAATTAATAAGGCAATATATTTAAGCCTACATCTATTTATCTAGATAAGCAATGACTGTAGATTTTCATTGCAGTACAGACAGTCCCTCACTGACAATAGTGCAACTTATGAGTTTTTTACTTACAATGGTGCAAAAGTAATATGCATTTAGTAAAAACCATATTTCAGATTTTGAATATGGATCTCATCTCAGGCTAGTGATTGCTAGGCACGATACTTTCCTGATGCCAGGAAGCTGCAGTGAGCCACAGTTCCCACTCAGCCATGTGCTCCTCAGGGTAAACAACTGATACTCTACAGCGTACCGTGTGGCTAGAGATTTTTGGGTATGGGGTTCTGTGTGTTCGCATCCAGTCTGTCTACAAAACGCCCATCTGTGTCTCTTGCTTCTGTTGAGAGGAAGAAGAAGGTGATTACTCTTGAGATGAAATTCAAGATAACTGCCCAACTGTAGGAAAATAGAAGTTTTCCAAGAACATTTAAGGTAGGCCAGGCTAACCTATGATGTTCGGAAGCATATGTGTATTAAATGCATTTTCAACTTTTGAAGGGTTTACCAGGATGTAACTCCATTGTAAGTCAAGGAGCTTCTGTGTAATTTTGATTACAATTTATCTAAATGACCAATATAACAACAATAATATAGTTACTTTAATATTTAAATAACAATCAATAATATCATATTATTCTAAAATCTGAAATCGTATCGAGAAGCCCAGTGTGGTAGGAAAAACATCCAATTTGTGCAACAGAATTCAAATAACCATTTGGGGGCTTTAAAATTTTGTGACTTGCAATAACTGTTTCAATGTTTTATTTTTCAATGAGTTTCTTTGATGTCATGTAGTCTAAGATTAAGGATATTTCTATTCATGTTTAACCTGAATTTAATACTACTTTAAATATTGTTACATTGGATTACCAGTGATTACCAAATTATATAACCAACTATTCGTCCAATATCACTTATGTATCTTTCCATGAGAATCATTTGAAGCGCAGCAGTTAGCTATACCTCACTGGTTTTTGTTTGTTATATATTTAAATAAAGGCTAGAACTAAAGTACATGGCTTCTTTTTTTAAATTATTAAAATTGTAATTTGTACAACATTATATTCACTCAGACAGGAATTATTAATACATCTTTGAAAAGCATAAAGCATGGATCACCTTTACTCCTATTACATATCTGCAGAATTTTTATAAAAATGAAAGGCATTCTACATGTTGATTTCTTACAGAAAATAAATTCAGATTGTTTTCTGCATTCGTCTATTTCCTGGCAATAGCCTTGGCCTTTGGTGTTTGCCAATAATTTTTGGTGCTCTTGGCTGGCATCTGCATCACTCCAATCTCTGCCTTCGTTATCACATAGTCTTCTTCCCTGCGTGTGTCTTTCCTCTGTGTCTCTGCCTTTATTAAGGACACCAGTCATTGAATTTACAGCCTGCGAAAATCCAATATGATTACATTCTTCATAATCATGGACAGCCCTAATATTATATCCATCAAAACTTAATCATATTTTCAAATGCATTATATTTTACATAGTTTATCTTCTTTGCCAAATGACTGTCATATTACAAGTTTTGTAAAACTGATAATAAATGTGAATTTATAAGAGTCACTTTCATTTTAAACACAAAATCTGAATAATGAAAAAACAACAATGAACCAGGAATTAAAAGATCATGGTTTGAGTCTTGGGGCTGTTGCAACCTATCTTTGTAACTTCTTTTAGGTCCAAAAATGATTCTATTTAGAATTCTCTTATGAATTAGTTTTTTTAAACTTTATTTATATGTTGACTCTATTGGCATATGGTATTGTTGTCTGTTCAAATCAATTGTTTTTTTTTTTTAAGCAAACAGTTTTAATAGTCACGCTGTACTATGTAATACATTAATTAGTTATATTAGAGAAAATAATAAAAACAAAATAATGCACTTTAGTTTAGGTACAACACATTATGGAATATAAAAAGAAAAGTTTGCTTTTTAGAACCATCTTCAGATACAAAAATAATTCCATACTTTCATAATCTGACTAAATTGTAAGATAATGAGGTACTTAAATATACTTAATTTAGATAAGCTAAAATATATTTTAAGCATTTTTCCTATTGGTTTTGCCTAGTGTTATTTGCATTGACATGCTGCCAATAGATTTTATGCCCTTTCAAAATAGACAGAAAATATAAAATATATTGTGACATGTTTACTGATAAAATCAGGAATGTATTGCTAATGGACAAAGGGAGTAACGATTCTTTTGTTTTTTTTAATTTCTTTGTAATGCCCAGACACTTCTTTTTTTTTGCTTTTTCTTTTTTTTTCAGACATTTCCTAGCATTTTATACAAGTAAGCCAGAATGTAGGTGGAAAACTTGCGTAAATATTTTAACAAAAAGGCCACATTACTCTATTTCTGAAGTAGGTCATGCTTGTATAGCTAGAATTAGATTTTGAACTTTCTTCTATATGTCTATCCCTTTAGGAGACATAGATGCACACTGTCGAAGAATATGAAAAGGGTTCTCTTCCTTTATTTGAACACACACACACACACACACACACACACACTTAAAAAAAAAGTATTTTTTCCAATGTGTTTCCATCAACAGTATCATCTTTTGTAATTGCAGCTTTACTTACTTTGGGCATTTTTCTTGTCAAAATACAAATGACTGGCAGGGATAAAGCTTGGGTGTGATGGGTATTGACCACTACAATTTATTGTTTAATCTCATCTTTCTAGTTGCATTAGCTAAAAGTAGTTTATGTGTAGAATGTGAACGGTGAGGTAAATAGCACTGGATACTGATATACACACTGAGAGGGCCAAAGGCTTTCAAATGGAGTGGGGAGGTGAGGTCAAAAGCAGATCACATCAAAAACAAATGTATCTGATCTAATTATGTTACTTTGGGTCAATCCTCATTATCCATTACTGGAAAACCATACAGCCTAAGACATTTATCATTTTCCTATCTTATCTTCTTTTTGGAACATACTGATTATTTAATTTGGTATTAAATACTGTAGATATCTTAGAATCAGTGAGTGATTATACCTTAAAATGGAAAAGAGATGAGTTTATCACAAAAGCATAATGTATCAACATAGGTTAGAAGAATAAAAGGAGTTTAATCTTATTCACTTGGAAAATGACATATTTAAAACATGGAAATGTTTTGAGAGAAAGCTACATGAAACTCTAAATATATTAAAGAGTGCATAACATAGAAAATGTGAAAATCAAAATACAATATAAAAACGTTAGGAAAGAACTCATGTAATACTTGGAACGGGAATAGGAATAAAAATTGCCTGGTAACCTCAATGTAGTGTCTGGTGTTTTTAACATGAGACTAAATAGGAATTGTACGGGGAAAAATATACATATATATGATTTTCTTCTCAACAATTAACAGTAGAAAGACTACAACAGAATAAGAATTATTACAGAAATATTACATTTTTCATATTGTATTTTAATCCCCTCAGGTTTATAACAAATGAATTCATTAAAGATGTTGGTGAATTGTCATGGGTCAGTGAGGGAGAATGTGGGTGTCCTGTTAATACTATCTTCCATCGTGAAGGAGAGCATAGCAGTGTTTGTGACTGCCTTACTTTCACATTCCTTAGATCTATACATAGACAGAAGGGGGCAGAAGGGGAATCTCCTGGAGGCAAGAGTTGATGCATTAAAAAGTCATGCCAACAACTGTCAAAATCAGCAGCCATACAAGCAAAGAGTTTTAGATAAGGTGTTTTAATTATAGAGCCTAGTAAACTGGATCTGAGAGAATATTATGAAGTGGGTATTTCAAAAAGTCTCCTATTGCCAATAGACAGAAAATTACTCCCTAAAGAACTGATGATAAGTTCACTATTTCACTCTAACTTTTCTTAAAGCAGTATATAATTCATTGGATAACCCTGAATTAATAAATAATAGTTCATTGATAAAAATTAACTTAGATTTTCACAGATTACAAATTCATAAAATTTGACTTTTATTTCTTATGTCATTATTTGAAAGCATCAAAAGAGGGACTAGAAAACGAAAAACAAACAAAAGACACATACACACACACACGTATATCTAATCAGTATAGAAAAGAGGCTCTAGAAGTAACAAGTACAAAAATACATATGGAATAATGATTAAAGAAGTAAATTTACTACTTTGATCTTAAACACAGAGCTGAAGGAGGCAGCTATATTGTGCTGGTACAAGTTTGTATTCACTTTTTGATCTTACATAATTTCTCTGGTTATACTCACTTTTAATATGTATGTACTACTACGTCTTGGGTTTGGGTGTGAGTTATGGGAATATTCAGCACATCATCATTGTAACGATGATAGAAGGATATTTGTTACTCGTGGTCCACAAGTACAGAAGTACTGAATCCAGCTTCTAAACCACTTCATGCTGAGAAGGATAAATTACTTTCTCCTGTGGTCACCTACTTTCCCTGATTTCTGCTCTCAAGATCACCACATGGTATAGTATAATAGCTAAAAATTCAGCCTTTATGTTTGCATTTCAAACAGCAAGAAAGAATAAGAGAAAAGCGATACTCGTCCTTTCCTTTTAACAATACTTATCAGAACTATTTTTGCATGCTACTAGTAAGAATTTAATCCCATGATCAAAACGTCCAATAAGTGTCTCTCAGACATCCAGTCTGTTCTTCATGGATTTGAGAATCATATTTTTATTACTGAGAAAAAAATAGCACATAATTTCAAGACAAGCCATCTCTTCTAAACATTCTGATGATACTAATACTACAGTTTTCCATGTTATTTATACGAGAGATTATATTAGATACAGCATCTTAATACATATACCACTTTATAAAGCCTTCAATGGCTCATGGGTGATCTGAATGCTATTTTTTCAAAAACGTCTCCTATTTCTTTCAGACCTTTCTTTTATGCTTCACCAATACTAATGATGGTGATACTAGGGATGCTCTTCCCTCAGTCTTGTATCCCTAGAGAGCTCACTTACTTAAAGCTAAGTAAAATAAATGATTAGGGGTCTACAAAAGTCACACCCTCACACACACCCAGAGCTCTAAAAATTTAGAAAACTGGGCATCAAAGGATGATTTGCAAAATAAAGGGAGAAGAATTTGGGTAACTTACAAAAGATTAGCGATCTGAATAAGTTATTTCAAAGGTTTAAGGATCTGAATGGCATAAAACTTATCCATAATATCTTAAATATGCAAACGCCTTCAAATTTCTGAGAAAAAAGGATTATCAAACTAAACTTCTGTGCCCAGAAAAACCATAAATCAAATATGATGGCAAAATAAAGACATATTCAGGCACATAGCACCTAAAATTTTTTGTCTAACCTCTTATAAACATATAAAGGTCTTATACTACCAAAATTGGGCTGTAAGTCAGTATAACTTTGTAAATCAATATAACTCAATATTGGTTCATTAACTGTGACAGATGCATAATACTAATGTAAGATGTTAATAATGTGCTCAGTGTTTCACGTAATTCTAGGCAGAGCAGGGGAGTTTCTACCTTGCTTCATCTAACTGCCCTTCATAAAATTAAGGAGAGAAAGAAGTTTAAAATAATAACATACAAAAAATATCAGTATTTAGACAAAAGAAATAGAAAGGCGATAGGGATTTCTGAGTTCAAAATTTAAATTATATCATTCCTACCTACTCGAGTTTTTCAAAGAAAGAAAGGGCTTCAGAGCAAACATTAAACTCAGAATGTAAATATAAAATCATTGGCAAAAAGCTGAGAAACATATAAAGAAATGCCTCAGAAAAGTGTACAATTAGACAAAAAACCCATGAGTGATGATGTTGCAGACGTGCCTCATACTTTTCATACAATTTTACAGCTTCTGAAAATCTTGACAGCTGTCTTTCAGCAATCTTGCAGGAAGGCCACAGAAGAAAGTTCTGACATTGGAGAGAAATTTTTTGATATGACTTTTTTCTAACAGAGTGGATTACCAACTGATTCACAGGAAATTCACAAAATTTTATAGAGTTATTTCAGTTTGAACTAAAAGAGACACTGACAGGGCCAAGTGTATAAAGAACTTTGGACCCTCAAACGTCTAAAAAACAGCAGAAGGCTCAGAAAATTACTCAGCTGGCAACCTCTGCCCAGCTGTGTTTCAGAATCACTGTCAATCTGAGTCTCAGAGATGCCTCCCACTTCCCCCCTGTCAGAGTGAATGTGGCTATAGTGATTATTCTACTCCTGTTGCGCCATTGTATTTGACTTGTGTTAGTCAGAGAATGTTTCTTTTAGTTCTAGGGTCCTAAGACTGAGAAAAACTAAATGCACAGTTTTACATAAGGAAACACTTCTGAGGACCTGATTCAGATGAGCAGATCCTGGACCTCAAGCAGGAGTGTGATGCAGGAGATCAAAGGTCAACAAACTAGAGGCAGCAGGGCAATTACGGCCTACATGATTTTGGGTAGAAAGCATATTAGAACACAGCTATATAAGCTCATTTACACATTGTTTATGAATACTTTCAAGCAATAATGGCAGAGTTGAGTATTCTGGACAGAGACCATACGTTATACAATGCTAAAAATTTATTGTTTCATAGATGATCTATGGAGATGGACCTTAGGCAGTGGTAAGTGCATTTTCTTTTCTTTTTTTTTCTTTTTGAGTTTAAATGCATTTTATTTTTAGACAATGTACACGGCATGTTTTTCTTAAAATCAATGCCTCCACTCCAAATAAATCAAGGTCAAAATAAATGAAGAGCTCAAGATAACATCAGTCCCATTTTTCCTAGTCATGGAAGAAAATCAGCAACCAGTTGACAAGTGATAGAGCCAAACTGCCACATTTGTTAACATGTTTTCCATTTCTAAACCATCCTTAAAGAAAATGTAAAAGGGTCACACCATCCTCACCACAGTCTAGGAGAGCAAACATGCCACCTGGATTCATGTTTCCACCAATAAAGAACTGGTAGTTTTTAAAATTAGCAAGGATGGACTTGATTAGTTCTGCAGCCCCATCACAAAAAAGGTTTTACTCTTTCTGGTCTCTATTCTTCAAGTTTCCCTTTGACTGATTTCACGTAATCTTTGATGTACATTTTTAAAAAAAAATTTATAGTTTATTTGAGCGAAACTGAAGACATGTGCAGGGAGCCAGATTTGAAATGTTTTCTTTAATGTACTTCTTATAGCCTTCTTTTGTGAAGCTGGTTTCCTGACAATGACGGTTCATGACAATATCAACATCAGTGGTTACTGTGCTTTGGTACCTTTGCCTTCACAGAGGCATTTCCACCAATGAGTGAGTAATCAATGTTACTCTCTGTTCTACTGACCCTCTTCCCATCCACTTCCAAGCACAGCCCAGGCAAAATCCACTGGATCTTATAGATGTCGGAGAACATCTCATCATGGCTGATGAGGTCCCAGTATATGATCATACAGGAAGAAAAAAGAAGTATAGTTTTTCATATAGAAATAATGTAATATATATTGTGTGGATACAGGTCAGAGTAATGGCTTTAAAACATGTCTGCAACTTTCTTTTCAAATCAATTCTCCAACAAATATTTGAGTATAATTTCTCTCTCCTCAAATAGAGAGTACAGTCTTAGTTTCTCATATCTAATGAGTAGACTACAATAGAAGTAACAGTGTCCAAAGCAAAGTCATAAAAATACTACAGCTTTTGCTTGGCTTACTTTCTCTTAGGACGCATACTTTTGGAACAAATCAATTTGCTATAAGAAACCGAAGATTAGGTTATAGGGAGAGAAACATGGAGAAGCCCAAGTGGAGAGAAACTGAGGGCACAATTGAAAGCCAGCAAAAGCCACCAGATGTCAATTGGGAAAAGATTTAGATGATTTGCGCTCTATAGCAGAGAAGGTATGAGTATGGATGCATGGTCTTGGGACCTATTATATAACTCACCATTCAAAAGTTTCCAACCTAATAGAATGGCAGAATGTTTTTATAAACACTGAGTTAATTTGTCAGCTTAGGAAAACACCCTGTGAGTCTGGGATTTTTTTCTCCAAGATGCCGTATATAAGTGGATGTGTAACGTTGTCTCCCAAATAGCTAACATATGCGGGTCCAGAAAACAAGGGGCGGAAGTAATATTGGCCCTTCTCATGCTCACTCTCTGTGATTCACCTCTAGAATGTGTTCTTCTCATCCCCACAAACTTTGGGTCAGCAAATTTGAAATATTCAATTATACATTTAATAAATGGCATTGTAAGGATTACTATAGACTTAAAGTTATGAATAACTACTAGTGTCTTGGGCTCCTCATGGAAGAGAATCAATAGGGGGGGAAAGGTACTCTAAGACCATATAGAGTAAGCAGGAGGGGCTAAGGGACTTTTACACAGTTATAGTAGGTAGTAGTATGTTTGGAAACCAGATTCACTGGGCTGCCTCTAGGTGCTTCCATGTTTGTGATAATGATGAATGACTAATATCAGTGAATATGTAGTATCACAAACTAGAGTAAGTTAGGGCTCTGATAAACATCCTAGACATGTCAGATTCTTGGTTAAGGAAATCAAACAATGCATTAAAGAAGGAAGAGGATGCCATTTCCAAGACCAGCTCCACCAACAGAAACTGTTGCATGTAGTATTAGACCTTTTGTATTAGGTTCTTACAGAAATCATGCTTGAGAATTTCCTAGAAAAGGTTCTAGAAAGCTTACTGGTGGGCAAAAGTTGATTTTGATGGTTCAAGGAGCAGAAATATATTGAATCCTATTAGGCAACACTTTAAAATCCTCTTCCTGGATCATATCATGCAGGATCCTACTGGCTTCATGTGAGTGGAATCTGGGCATATTTTGTCTGATATCATTGCTGTGTATTTCACGTTTTCTGTTCTGGTGATTTTCTATCATTAGAACATAGGATTCCAGAAGGAAAGTACTCTACAACAATGCATACTCAACTCCAGAATTCAAAAGCATTACTGACCAGTGTGCCATTCTTGATGAATAGGAGTTTGTGATATATAAATGATCCCCTCTTAATCCTCCAGGCTAAGAATTTTGACATGCATTTCAAACCACACCTTATACTGTTCTGATGGGATAAAGAACAAGTCACCTATTCCAGTGGCTAAATCAATAATACATTCTTATTTAGACTTTTCCTCCTTCCATAACTAATTCCCTTGCCATCGGCATCCACTGTTGAGATCAAATTCTGCAATAAACTACCTGCATGCAAGCCTTTGTCTCAGACTGCTTTATAGAGCACCAAGGATAACATCGACTTTCTCATTTTCCAATATTGTGTTGACAACTCCAATTCATAATCATCTGCTTCTTCTCTTTGTTTTGTACATTATAATTTATATCTGGTTACTGATATTCCATTGCCATTCTAAGTGAAAGACAGATACATATACAGGTAGCTAAGTAGATAGATGATAGATAGATAGATACTAAGACATATAGAAATAAGAAAAATATATATAGATATCATGTGTGCAAATGTGTTCAACTATCCTTATTTACATTGAATATTGTTTACATAAAATATTGGTTTACATATTATTTACATAAAATATTGTTTTACAGTATATGGCTCTTACAATTCCATTGAGTCTATTCCCTATGCTGTACTCCACATCCCATGATTATAAATATATATATATATATATATATATATATATATATATATGTATATACATATATATGTGTGTATGTGTATATTTATATACACACACACACAGTTGGCATTCAATACTATTCAGCTTCAGCTGCAGGTGTACAGCACAGTGGTCAGGCACCTACATAGTCCATGAAGCGGTTTTAACAGCTATATACGATCTCAGAGGGGTAGTAGATTGGGAGAGAGGGATTATCACTTTGTCAGGGGTGTAAAATGTCTATTACATTGTTTTGTACACCTGAAATTAATATTGTTTTATGCCAATTATTTTCAAATACACTGTGTATGAACTCCTTGTCGGCAAGGGCCATTTGCAATTTATCTTTGAATGATTTGGAATTTACATTTTTTAAAAAGTGATCACTCCCTCCCTTCCCCCCAAAAAAAGTCAAGAGCAAAAACAATAACAATAATAGTAATAGTAATGTACATAATTTAATATTCAGTCTGGTAATTTGTCCTATTTAATTCATGTTTTGCTAGGATGATTTCTTAAAAAAAAAAAAAGGAGAATACCAAATGTGCAACATTTTTTGTTCTGTGTTCTTTTCAGCTAAGTTAACAAGAACACTGGCATCTTAGCCAGCATTTTATATTTATGGGAAATACTCGTAGCCTTGGTAGACTTAGATTTTATTATTTTAATTTATAAAATATTAAAGTACACTTAGGTAGAAAGATATGGGTTATAAAGACAGAGAAAGTCTATAGATTACAAAGAGATAAAGTATAATTAGTAGTTTCCCAATTCCTCCAATAAACTTTGTTCTAAATCCCCCAGCTACCTTTGTTGTAGAAATAGTATATGAGAAGGAAGGCTCTGAGACAGACTGGACTGATAAGAATCATACACAAAGGGGCGCTATAAATGAGGTTGCATTCCTAAGTAAATGAATAGCTTACTCAGTTACAATGCATAAGAGATCTTGTAAATTATTTCTAGGGCCTGATACATTTTTTAGAAATAATGAATTAAATATTTGTATTAGGAAATACATTTGGGGTAGTTAAGAGGAATATAGTAACAAGAAAAACCTAAAGAATACTTTTAGTTACATTGTTTATATTTTTCTTCTATGATTTTATAGTTTTACATTAACTTCAAATTTTCATCCTTTTAAATTTATATAAAGTAAGGAATTTTGTTTCAGGAAAAAACAAAACACCATCTGAATGGCTTTCAATTAGATGTTTAACTCTCAAGTAGGTTTGAATTATTTGATGGAAGCTGTCAATATTTTCAAAAACTAAAAGGTAAATTAGTTTAGAATTAATAAACAGACATTAATGTATGAAATACATATATATATATATATATATATATATATATATATATATGCATATACGGCAGAAAGAATCACTATGTGGCAGGTGCATATCCAAACTTTATGACATATTTTACATATTCTTATTTAGTATTTCCATTGTATGTATCACCCCACAGTCAAACTCAAATACAATATATGAGCTGAAAACATAAAACCTTGAATATAGAAGGTGGGTAGTATCATTTTTAAGTATTGAAACATAAAATTACTGTTACTAGAAATGTATGAAATAGGCATTTAAAACTATTCCTACAATTGAGGTGAAGTGGAAACATCATTTGGAATGACACAAGTGCTATGTTTGTCCTTTCCTATATTTCACATATTGGTACAAACCTCAAATCTTTCTTTGTCCCATCATACATTTTCTCTCTATTTTAGCTTTGTGTTACTTAATTTTCTCCTGTCTCCAGAAAGATTCTTTATATTAAGTCAGGCACAGCTGTTTCTAGAGCAAGTTTGTAAAGACATACAAAAGGAGTAGTTTTCAGTTGTACCACATTTCCAACTTTGAGACAGCAAGTTAAAAACATGCAAAAAAAACCATATCTGATTGCAAATATACATTGTTTTTGATCTGAAATTTAGACTTTTTATCAAGGATGAGTTTGACTCACTTGAGATTTGAAATGAAATCCCCTAGGCAATGTTTAAGACAATCATTTACGATGGTGTCAGTGTTTATTTCACTCTCACTACAATTCCACTGCACAAAATTAATCTCTATTCTCTTCAGATTACTTCACTGGCTGATAACAAAGCACCGATTTTCAGTAGGATAGTATGTGTCATATAACTGATTATTTTCCTTAGAATATCCTTTTAATTTCCTCTTCTATATTCAGTTAGTTTGTATCTTTTTTGTCTTTCAATATGTCAGTGAATGGATAGCAGGAGAGAATAAAAAACAGTTCCTTCTTGATTTTTTTTTAAAGGAATAATTTGGTTAAAAAAAAAAGTTTTCTCAGTATCAAAACCAACATACTGATCTAAAAGTACAGGCATTCCTTGGAAATATTGTGGGTTAAGTTACAGATCACCACAATGAAGTGAGTATCACAATAAGTGACAGGAATTTTTTGGTTTTTCCAGTGCATTTAAAAGTTATGATTACACTACATTGTAGCCTATTAAGTATGCAATAGCAGTATGTCTAAAAATTTACATACCTTAATTAGAAATAATTTATTGCTAAAAAATGTGAGCCTTTAGCAAGTCATAATCTTTTGCTGGTGGTGGGTCTTTCCCTAGTGATACCAAAGATCACTGATCACAGATCACCATAACAAATACAATAACGAAGAGAGAGTTTGAAATACTGCAGAATTACCGAAATGTGACACGGAGATGCAAAGTGAGCAAATGCTACTGGAAGAATGGTACCAACAGACTTACTTGATGCAGGGTTGTCACAAACCTTCAACTTGTGAAAACACAGTGTCTTTGAAGCACAACAAAATAAGGTATGCCTGTAAATAATTTTCATACTATACATAATAAATAGGGATGACAGCATAAATGGGAAGAAAGTCAAAAGAATGCTTTGGTGGGAAATGGGTGTATGTCCTTGATAAAGACAGAGAAAATTTCCCATCATCCCTCTCACCTCCAATTGCTCCAAAGCTAATGCCTATAGCATGCAGAAAGGAGTTTAAGAAAATATGTATCAGGAAAAAAAAAAAGAAATTTGGGAGGGAATGTACTCGTATATTGCAATACAACAGTGCTGCACTCCTGCGTAGATTATGGGGAAGCAACATGGCTGTGAACTCATTGACTCAAACAGCAGAAGCAGTTGTGTTGAGATGGTAGAGATGTCCGTACATGAGAGTAGCAATTTCTCAGGGAGGAAGGCAAATGCATTAGGGGAGGACTTATGGGGAGGAGGATGTACAGCTGTAAAAGCAATGAAGACTATCTACAAAAAGGATTTCACACCAGTATCATTAGATGGCAAACAAGGACAAAGATCCATACCCTGGCGTTCAAAAACAAAATGAAAAAAACAACCGAATAAAAAAACAAACACAATTTTATTCTTCTTAAAGAGTCCTAGATTATGTTCCATCAAGAATTAGATGAGGAAGGAATCTAAATTCACTGAGAATAAATTTCTAAGATACAGGGAGAAGAGTTTCTAAGTAGAATTCAGATTCATTTATTAAAAGACAAAATAACTATCTATCTAAATCCATATCTATGTTTATGAAATAATTATTTTTAACTGCTATATGTACAAACTTAGGCAATTAAACATTAAACACTATAATGAAAAAAATGTAAACGGTGAAAAATATACTTTGAGACTCCCAGACACAGACATCAGTATAATGGTCACCAGAGGGAAAGATGGTAGGGAGGTGGCAGATGAGGGTTAAAGAGGGTCAAATATATGATTCTGACAATTAAGTTCGTGAACTGTTGCCACGCAGCAGCCTACCGGTCTGTCTCCTTCTACCTGCCCCCAAAGAAAGGAGAGTCTGTGAGACAGATCCTTTCAAGGACTTTGGTGTTTGCACCTCATGTCTCCCTGTTTGGCCCCAAAAAGATGGCTGGTCAGCCAATGATGAGTAAGATTCCCCACAGTGGGGTTGGGGCAACTCAAGCCAGGCACAGTCTAGTGGGGACCAATAGAAGAACCCACAGGATTTGTCAAGGTGGGTGTGGGGACAGAGCCCCAGAGAGCAGTTTCCAGGCTCTCGGCCTCACATAGAAAGGTGCTGGCTCAGCTAGCTCAGGTAGTAAATGGCCATCAACTGTGATTAGATGGCCATCATCTGTGGCTAGTTGGCCGTCAGCTGTAACCAGTGAGCCATTGGCCACTAATATAACTGCTGTGGCTACGCTAGCAGAAAATGGAAATGGGGGACAGCAAGAAGATGGTGGCTGAGCCTGCAAGTGGTGCAGTGAGTGTTGCTAACAGTGTGGCTCCTGCTTCCTGTGTCTCCAACCCAGCCACCAGCGAGAATATAGTAGTATGACTCCCCTACCTGTGGCTCCATGGGTGTTCCTTTTTGGCCTCACCATATCCTGCATTCTTATGTGGGGAGCGGGACCAGAGACCCCGCAGGCCATCCTGCACGACAGTGGGCATAACCCCCCACCTTCGCCAGGCTAAGGAAAGCCTTTGCCTCCGTGGCAGCATTCCTTCCCAAAACCTGCAAGGGAAGTGATCCAATGATGTGCTCTTTATTTATTCATATGCATATAGGTTTTGTCCCTTGGGGAAGTACAAACATCTTGAGACATACAGTTCTGCTGCTTGCAGGCAAGGATGTTTGGCTTCAATCAGTTTCCTATTATGAAGTTTGGGATTCTCAGATATTGAGATTGACAAGCTTTATCTCCTTTACTTCCCTACCTAACTAATAAAAGCTAATGCATAGGCCCAATTCGGGGTGTCCAGTCCTTGAGACTGGGGGTCCCTTAGCTCTGCTTATAATCTATTATTGGCTGCTGTCTTTTCTTAACCCTGTGCTGCCATCGTCACTCCCCACAACTCTCGTGGTGTGGGACGTGACAGTGAACTAGTTGCAATGATGTTGCTAATCTTTTATGATGTCAGTGGGATTATTCATTATGAATTTTTACCAACTGGACAAACAGTTAACCAAGTTTACTATTTGGAAGTGCTGAGAAGGCTGCATGAAAAAGTTAGATGTCCTGAACTTTTCACCAACAATTCACGGCTCTTGCATCACGACAAAGCACCAGCTCACAGGGAACTGTCAGTGAGGGAACATTTAGTCAGTAAACAAATAACTGTACTGGAACACCCTCCCTACTCATCTAATCTGGCCCCCAGTGACTTATTTCTTTATCCAAAGATAAAGGAAATATTGAAAGAAAGAAAGACATTTTGATGACATTCAGGACATCAAGGGTAATAGGATGACAGCTCTGATGGCCATTCCCGAAAAAAAGATCCAAAATTTTATTGCAGGGTGGATTAGGCACTGGCATCAGTGCATAGCTCCCCAGGGGAGTACTTCAAAGGTGACCATAGTGATATTCATCAGTGAGGTATGTAGCACTTTTTCTAGGATGTGTTCGCGGACTTAATTGTCTGACTTCCCAGGCATGCACACACACATATACATATTTGGTAATGGGATTTGTCATTTTTTCCTTTGTATTAACAAGGCCTTATTATCCTAAATCCAAGTTTGCATTTCTTACCAGATTTTGGAAAATTTAGACCAGCAGTTATTTAAATCTTTATTTTAGATGCCTGTGTAATTCTTCAGTATACTTATACTCTTCCAGATAAATAACCAAATTCCTATCACAATTTATCAAATATATGACAACTTTTCTATTAAATACTATCTACGACATATAGTAAAAGACCATAATTCAACTTAAATCTATTTTTCTAGTCTTTTCCATTGATGAGAAAATAAGAATAATAAGAACAATTGTTATTATTATCATAATATAATATAAAAGTTAATAGGAAATAATAATATACTTGATTCAAAGTGCTATGAGGATAAATCTGCAGACAAAACAGTACTTTGCATAAAAATATTCTGTGTAGGCTATTAATATTATTATTACAAATATAATAATTATCCCTGTTAGCAATACAACTTTGAGAAAATGCTTACATTCTATAAACTTCAATCTATTTATTTGAAAGTGGCAGTAATAGTTATTTTAAAAATTCATTGAAAAATAAGTGATAATATGTAAGTATGCATAATACAGATGTACATATTATCCACTTTTCTATTTTATGCTTGCTTAACAAGCTAATTTTTAAAAAGCACACCAAAATAATTCTGAGCTCATTGGGTTTTGTATTTGTTTGTTTGACTTTATAATTAAATATTTTCAACTATAAATTTACATTTTTATTTCCATTTACAATTTCTCTCTTATCAAGGAAATAGATCCAAGTAACTATGACTATGTACATTATGGATAATGTGTTAAAAATAAGTAATGCCCACTGCAGCACTCACTGAAATTCACAGAAAACACAAGCAAAATGATATCACTTTTAATAAATTGAAAAGTTAAAATATATTTGCACATTCTATTTCACTGTCAGTAAAGGTGTGTTGTTATAAATTTCATATACACATACTCACTTCCATTATATATTATGCAGCTTCTAGTCCATCCTGGTATAATTTATTTTAATTAGGCATTACAATATATTTTTTATCAAAATTATCCTTTAGAGATTTTGGCTGTAAATTAATTTTCTATGAATTTCTATGAATTTCATATGAATTTGGACCCTCTTTTTCATATCTGCCATTCAGCTTTTGAAAGCTAATCATTCATTATTTTAAACCTACTTTCATCTTTTCTCAATATCCATCCAAAAATCTTTGAGTTACCAGGTCCTTTATTTATCACCTGTATATATAAATTGATGGAATCTGCCACATCTTCAGCATGTGGTTTTCCACAGACAGAATCTTTAATATAAAAATATGTCAGTAATATTGCAAACATTTAATTTACAAGTCTATGAGTAATATGAAGTGTTTGGCTGCCAACAATTAAAAAGAAAAGAACTAAGAAACGTTGGTTTAAGTACATGATCTGTCAAAAAACAAATCATAAGCAATTAAATTTGACATTTACAGAAATGCTTCTTAAAGTTTCTCAAAAAGTAGAATGACCCCAAGTTGTTTTTTTTGTGTTATTTTTTTAAAGATACCATGTTTCCCTGAAAATAAGACCTAGCCGGACAACCAGCACTAATGCGTCTTTTGGAACAAAAATTAATATAAGACCTGGTCTTATTTATTAGAGCTGATTGTCTGGCTAGGTATTATTTTCGGGGAAAAAGGGTTGCAACGCAGATTCGAAGTACTAACATGGTTTATAACTATGTTCGGTACAAACATGTATTTAACGGTGGTCTCTTTTAAAATATTCACAATACAACACTCAAATACAAAATTCATTTGTCATGAGTTACCACAAATCATACTGATATTTATTACAAGACATTGATAAAATACGGATCTGTAAATAAATTGTTTCTGTATGGTATACATCTGTGTATGTAAAATACCCTATCATTAAAAGGACAGTTAGAAGAAAGACTGTACACAAGCTACTTATTTTTAATTTGTTGCATCACTACTCAAGGACTGAGAGATCAGCTTTTTTTAATTATTTTTAAGAAGTTAGAGAATAACAAAAAATTAGAGCTGGCATTGTCTCTAGTTTTTATCTAATATTACCTTCTTATTTCACTACTGAGTCCAATAATCTAATTGAGTGCCTGCCATAGATTAGACAAATGAAAAATGTCCGTTGATTGATGTAGGCTGAATTTCTCAGTAACACAAAAGTGCTTTTTGGAAGATACATAAAAGTACAAACACAGGTCTCTGGAATCCTAATCATTTTCAAAAAGGGTGTATGAGGCCACAATCAAATGATGTATAAGAGCTAATTTCTATGTGTGCTTACTAGGACTACATTTAAATACACACATACATGTATACATATGTGCTTAATTACACATCTCCTTCGGGCTGAAAGACCTTGTAAAAAGTACGTCTTCTCTCATCCGGGTTTCACTTCAACCAATATGCAGTATGCTTACTAGCTAAGTCAACTTCCAGCTGCACATAGTCACTGCTTGTGAAAGACGGTTGTGATCACAATACTTATCATTTAGCTTTTTTTGAGAGCTCTAAAGACCTATATATACTAGTTGTAATGATTTGATTATTTATTTTGTCTCTGATATATCTCTTCTCAATATTTCAACTATATAATTTACTGATAGCATATATTCCATCATATATGTGTATCTATCTATCTATCTACAGATAATATTCATTTCTATAGATAGAATTATTGTGATTTTTCTAAAGATGCAAATAGTATAAATAAGTTATATCTCCATGTAGAATTTCTACTCTATGATACAAAGTTTAAAGAACAATAGTTGAGGAAAATTATATTTCTGGGTGCTTTTTAAATTGTTAATATTGTTCCTTAATAATTACTTACTTTGCTCTGTCAACATACATTTTTAAATGTTTTAGGATGACATTGGTTAGTAAATATACAGGTTTCAAATGTACATTACTATAATACATCATCTGTATATTAGACTGTTTGTTCACCACCCAGAGTCAGTTCTCCTTCTGTCGCCATATATTTGACCCCTTTACTCTTTTTTTTTTTTTTACCTATTCCCCCTTTCCCTCTGGCAACCACTAAACTGTTGTCTGTGTCTATGTCAAGTGATACATTTTCATGTCTTTAAGCTGTAAATAATCTCTAAAATCTTTTTCAAAAACAGCAAATATAAAGAAACAAAATAGTATCTTCCTGTCAATTTTTAATGCAGTTCTATGTATTGATTAAGCACCACATGGAGTCCTTCAATCTTCTCTACTTCCTCATAACAGATCTTACCATCATGAAAAAGCAGGTATAGAAGACTAAATGCATACAAGAAGTCAAAGAAAGACCTCAGAAAAAATAAGGTGTTTGTGGGAGATTGGAGAGGAGGATTAGAGAGAAATTAATTTTCTTAAATTCTGCTTCTGAAGGATACAATTGCACCCCCCCAAGAATGCAATATTGCAGTTGACATCAGACCATTAGTTATTTATTATTTACTAATATTACAGAATACATGAAAAGTTTTTAAAATATTATTACACAATATATGCGTACATTTCTAAATTGTACGACTGCCTACATGAAGTTCAATTTCCAATATATAAACTTAAACTTTGCCTTTCATGAAAATAAAATTGTCCCAAAGACCAAAATCACATATTTTTAGCATTTTCATATGAAGAAAAGTTATAATTTAGTAACACGTTTCTTTCAATGACATGTGAAAGCAAGTTAAGTAATTTATATTCATAATATTCAGATACATGCAAGGATAAATAAATATATATATACATATATATAAAATGAAACATTTTAGTGTGCAATGAAGCTAACTCATTTGGATGTAAGTTAAAAATAGTGACTACTAAAACTAAAGCAAATAAAATTATCCTTTTTATGAATTACAAATCACTATGTATTTACTTGATCAAGGTTTACACTTAAAATTTTGAGCACTGACTTGATATTTGATAAGAAGACAATTTTGTAAAATGTGCTAATAATATTGTGCTTATGTTTTTAAAAAGAAAACTGTCTTTTAGCAACATGTCTACTTTTTTTATAGATGCAAAGGGGCTAGAGGGGAAGTCAGTGAGACTACAAGTGAAACAAGTTTAGCCATAAATGGACAGTTTTTAAAGCCAGATGATTCAAATATGATGTTTTATTATATTCTTCTAGCTACTGTTATATACATTTGAATATTTTCATGCTAAAAAGTAAAAAAAAAAAGGAAAAAATGGTAAACCAGAGTAATCTGTATATTTTGCAATCAAAGTTCTATTGAAGTGCATTATATAAGAAGTAGACAGCAATCTAATCTTGACATTTTTTTTTTTTTACTCTGGAGATTTCTCTTATTAATTGCCTTAATCTATACTTGTCAAATAGAATTGACCTTCCACTAAAGTTATTGTCAATCTTTTGAGATGTGACTGGGCCACACAGCTCTTTCAACAGAAGAGGCAAAAATTACTGTATAAGCAGGTTTAAGGAACTGTAGGAAGCAGTAATATAAATTTGTGCCTAAACACGAGTCAAGCATATCTGTGCGTTGTCTCTATGTCCTTTCACAGCAGGCAGAGTGATCTCTATAATATATCTTCCTCTTCTTACAAAGCCACAAATCCCATCGAGAAGGCTCAGCCCTCTTTATCTCACCTAATCCTAATCACCTCCCAAAGACCCCATCTCCCAATGCTATGACATTGTAGGTTAGAGTTCCAACATATGGATTTGAGGGTCAGGCATTCAGTCCATACAGCTGGTTTTCCTTTAAAAAGAAGGAGGGATTTGAAAACATCTTGTGAGAGAAAATACGACATAATGTATATCTTAGGAGCGTTTTTAAGATATAACTTCTTGGCTCAGTACAGAGTCAAAAGTTTCCTGGACTAAGTTTAAGAACTCCTGCAATGCAATCACTGAGACAAAGGGAGTACAAAGAGCTTCTTAAATATAATAGCAAAATCATGATAGATAGTGATTTTTTTTTCCACTTCCACTTGAAACAGTACATTTTGGCTGAAATGAGGGCTCCACTGCAACTTAGACAACTAGATAATACAGACCTTGTAACCGTGGCATAGATATATTTCTCACTGGCAGCCCCGATTTCAAAGGCAGAGTTTGCTTAAGAACTTCAAGGAAACTAAGACTTGGACACTGGAAATTTGTGCATGAGATAGCCACAGAGGGAAGGAAGACTGTTTGTGAGGTCATATTGAATACATGCCACCAACAACTGAATGAGACTTTTGGGCAGGCTTACAATTCCTAAATTATGTAGTTGGAGGCATGGTTCCAGGAATGTCAGTTACCCCTGTGAATGTGATCACATTAGTGCAATCGCCTAAGCAGTACTGGAAAAATTCTGTTACATGCAGAATATAAAGTGCATATAAATCCCAAGTCTACTATCCTAATTCTAACCAAATCTACCGAAACAAACAAACAAAACACATTTTTTTCTGTTAAAAAAAAAAAAAAAGACTGATAGCTAATTGTTAAGGGGAAAAGGAAAAAAAATGTATTTTAAATACTGTGTCATTGATGTATTCCCACAAACTCAGTGCCTAATAAAAATATTTGTAAATAAAGTGGTGATACAATATTAACAGACTGAGTATACTGGTTATTTTCCTTCCCTTATCTGTTCAAGTCCACCATTTCCTCCAGCCTAACTGGTTAGCTCAACCTCTCCTCAGAATAAGGACTGACCTTTGTCATGGTCAACATCCCACCCACTAAGGCAGCAGCTGAGGTGGCTCTAGCATCATGGTCCTGTTCAATTAGAATCACATAGGTCCTGGCTTCTCCAGTAACTGCCAGGCAGGGCAACTTAACATAGTCTAGAAATGGAGGGTTGTTAAACCCTATCGGGTAAACTTTGAACAATGAAAGACAGATGACATGAAGGAGTAGCCACATAGTTTGACCGTCCTTCTCTTCGACTTGAATGGACAATTCCAGACCAGTAATTCTGCACATCATTTCCATAGATGCACGCTGTGCTTATATCCCATTGTGACTGTGTGGCTGACATGTTATTCACACATTTTTTTCTCTCCTTCTCTCGAGTATCCCTTACACTTGTTTCCTCAGTCTCGTTGCCCTGGTAATTCAGCAACCTCCCCCACCCTCAACCCACTCCAATAAAATGTCTTATCACATACGCTATACCTCTGGCTGGATGTTCAAGAAAATTGTGTTAAAAAAATTGGTTACAACAGTGACCCTACAAATAAACCGCCAGAATGAGATTTCAGGCTTGCATTTTCACTGATCTTAAGTCAACAGATATACATTTTTTTGTGGATAACCATGATGAGTAACGATCCCTGGCATGCACTGGCATCATATTTACTAAGGCTTTCAGCAGTGTTTAATTAGGAAGAAGCTTAGACACAAGGTAAGGAGCTGGCAAGTGACGGCACTAGATTAGTATATAGGCAATGATCATTAAAAGAAATGTGAGCTGTCTGCTTTTGCCTGACTTGGGAGACCGTATGCACGCGTGTGCAAGTGCGCACACACCCCCCCACACACACATACACACAGGCTCAAGAAAGATTGTCACTAAACTTAAGCATGCTATAAAAATCTCAGGAATTCTTTAACAGCATTAGAAACAATTCTTAACTATGCCAGCTGCAATGAAGACTGTTGAAAATCAGACCCAGTGAATAATTATGAGGTTTTAAATGCTGCACTGAAGACTAAATATACAGCCTTGGTATGTCATGACCCTTATAAGGAAGTGTGGGACCTTGAGATCTACGGGGTATTTGTATGAATGGGATTAAGGATATTGATCAGCCATATTTTCCTGCACCCTGCTGGACAGGAGAAGCAGCCATCTCCTTCTGTGCTAAGATAGGCGCCATGTAGTGACCTGGTCAATAGCGAGTGCTTGAGAAGGTGATGCTGTTCTCTTTTGCATTTGTTGCCACTATCTATTAGCCTCCAGATTTAAAAGAATCAGGTCTCAGCATAGACTGAGTGAGGAAGGACAAGTCCTGATCAGAAAAAGAAAATAGCCAACAAACCAAGGAATTTCAGGAGCTAGTTAATAAATAGTTGTAGATAAAAGAGTTTCGGCTGGGGTAACAGGATGGTATATAAGAAGAGAACTGAGAGTCAAGCTGCTATACCACTTACTGTACAATGTGTGTCATACAGCAGGATTTTTGGTAGTGCTCTAGGTTATCAATGGAGGACAGAGATGCTGTATAATGCCTTTGGAATGCCCCATCAGAAGCTGAAGACTCCTAAGGTTCTGAATCAAAGCCAAGCATTGCAATGTTTGTTTTCTAGGAAATAGAAACTAAGGCATAGTTTACATGTGTGTGTGTTTTTTTTTTTTTTCTGTTTCTTATGGGTTAAATTAGCCACTCTTGGATTGCGTTTCATAACTATCCAACTTATTAAGACTTTTGCATCACAATATAGAGAAAAGGGAACCCTTCTGTACCGTTGGTGGAGTTGTAAATTAGTGTAGCCACTATGGAAAACAAAGATTCCCTCAAAACTAAAAACAGGACTACGGTACAACCCAGCAATTCCACTTTTGGATATTTATCTAAAGAAAATGAAAGCAATAATTTGAAAGCATAAATGCACCCTTATGTTCATAGTACCATTGTTTATAAAAGCCAAAATATGGAAGAAAGCTAGGTACTCACTGATAGATGAACTGATATGTAGAGATGGAATATGACTAGGCCATAAAAAGGAATGAAATTTTGTCACTTGTGACAACATGGATATTTAGACTTAGAGAGTATTATGTTACATGAAATAAGTCAGAGAATGAAAAAAACTCAATAATTTCACTTACATGTGGGATCTAAAAAACAAAACAAAAAGAAATAAATGAAACAAAAACAAACTCACAGATACAGAGAAAATATTGATGGCTGCCAGAGGTCAGGAAGGGTGTTGGAGGTTGGGCAGAAAAGGGGAAGGAGACTCAAAAGTACAAACTTTCAGATATAAAGTAAGTCATGGGAATGTAATAAATATTCAACATAGTGAATAGAGTCAATAATACCATAATAACTACGTAGGATGATAGATGGTTACTAGAATTATTGTGGTTAAATGAATAAATCAATACTGTTTAGTCAATCCTTTCCTTCAATATTTTCCCTAGGAAGTCTCTTAACTATAGTCACAGTTACTTTACAATAGAAATATTACAGATGACATGTATGGTTGAGCCAAGTACATTGTTTGAGTTTTTAGATGAATGTGATAAATCAATGAACAGGAGGTTAAATCACAGTTTTAGTTGTTGACTTTCAAATTAGAGCATGTGACGTTATAAAAATTATCACAGTATACCTAAGAAAAGAAGAGCAATGTTTCTTTAGAAACTCTTATTTATTCATTCACATTAGCAAGCATCTGACTACCATGTGCCAGCAAAATCTAAGGCCTTATTATAATATTAAGGTGAAGTACAAGACAGACGCTATAACTTCCATTTTGGAAGTAAGTCACGATGTACTGCCAACACACACAATTCACATATAAATAACAAGGAAATAGCTCATCCTACAACTATGCAATAATTCCTGCATTTTGGATATTAAAACTTGTAGGGTATCAAATATACAATAAATAAATGACTTCGGACAATGACCAGAAAACTAAAAAGCCAATAGAATGACTAGTGAATATATGGAATGAGCTATGCTTTATCTGAAGAAATCAGTTGAGAACCAATTCACCTCATTTGAGAGGACCTAGCAACAGAGAGATCAAGGGAAAGGCATTCTGAGCATAATTAACTAACAGTGCAAAGGCTGGGATAGGTAGGAAGTGTTTGAGGGTGAGAAAAAAATGTAACGCTGATGGGGAACTAGGTGACAGTATTGCTAGTTGAAGGTAGAGAAGAGGTAATGTCTTATGTATCACACAAAGGAATTTGCATTTTATTCAAACTGAAATGAAAATCCATTGATGTATTTTAAGCATGTGAGTAACATGATTTGATTTGTACTGTAAAATTGTTACCATGTTAGCAATGAGGAGAGGAAACTGTAAAGAGGTATGAGGAATGGAACCACTCAGGAAGGTTGTCTCACAATTCTCAGTCCTGAGCAAATGGCTGGTAAAACCATTCATTAAGGTGGACAAGGAAAGGGACTCTTCTGTAGCTGTCACAAAATAATGCCAACCTGCCACCAGTTTAATATTAGCCCAGTAAGACATCAGACTTCTGATGTGAAGAACTGTAAGACAATAAATTTGTGCTGTTTTAAGTTATTAAGTTTTTCTGAGATATAATTGATATATATATATTAGTTTAGGTGTACTATATCATGATTTGGTGTTTATGGCACTAAGTTTTGGTAATTTATTAGAGCAACAATAGAAACTATTAGTCTTGCTATGTAAAAATGCAATCTCCCCGTATGACTTTGTATTCGTTATTTCTGCCTTATTTTTTCATAGCACTTACACAATTATGACTCTATATTTTTACTTATTCATATCATTTATTAGCTGTCTTTTACCCCTAGATTACATATTAAATAAGGCAGAATTCTTCCTTTTTTTTTCTTTCAATTTTCAGCTTTACCCCAATAGTCTTGATGACTACTTAGTGCATAGGAGTTCCAGAGTTAATATTGTTTGAAATAGCTAACAAATTAATAAATCCAATCAGGTTTTCATTCACATAGTAAAACTGTTCCACCTGTAGCATCCCCAAGGTAGAAATTCAACAAACACTTTTACATCCTTATCTTTCTTGACTGCTTAGAACTAAAAATTCACATCAGAGAACCATGTTTTGTTTTCAAAACACATTATATCATTTTCCATAAGATCACATTCTCCTGGAGTTCTTCCTTTCACTTACTAAAAATATTCAAGTAAAATGGCCTTTAAGGCCTCAATCTAGGGCCTCATCTCTCTCCACAAATACCCAGTGTAACTAACCTCATAGGTTCCTACTTTAATAACACCACAAAATGCTCACCACCAAATGTACATCTGCAGCCTACACCTGGGCTTCAGACATCTATATTCTTATATTTCCTAAACGTTGCTTTGGTCCCACAAAGACATGTCAAAGTATCTTGTGCAATCTGACCTCTGATATTGGATGAAGAGAATTATTTTACATACTTAATCCAAAGTTTATAAACCAATGAAGTCCTGGAAACATTGTAGGCATTTTACACTGATACTACATTACGCCAATTTTCATTGGAAAATAAAAAGCTTGCAGTGTGCTAGAGTCATATAGGCTTAACATCATTCTGCATCCCTTCCTCCAACCACACGTTTTTTGTCTGTGTAGAATAGAGGACATTTCCCCATATCCACTCTTGGAATACTCAGTTTGTAGAGACTGAGAGAAAGGCAGGGAGGTTAGGCTCACTCAATGTATTGCCTGTAAAGCATATACTTTTACTGAAACTGCCAGGTCTCTTACCTTGGCCTTATCTTCCTGGGTTAAATGACTATCACTTCTTTGGAAACAACCTGTCACTAATGTCAGGTTAGGCAGTGGACTACTAACTCAGGAAGCTTGCTGGTGGAATGCTGCTATTACTAGACTCTTTTAGAAAGGAAATTAATACTATTCCTTAATGTAAAGGAAAAAATAGTGTTACTGGAATAGAAATGATATTCAAATACAATACAATTATTTATGATTTGGAAAACACATTAGGTATAAAGATTATCACAGCCACCACCCAGTTTTTCAGATGAGATAAATGAAATCTAAATTGGTAAATGACTTTCTTTAGGTCACATTGTTAGACAAGCAGAATTTCAACTAAATTTCCTTGATTTTTTTAAATTGTTTTTCCAGCAAACTATTATTTTGTTCTGTTGGAGCTGTGGGAAAAAAACTCACAACTACCCAACCATAGGAAGGCTGGGATTATAATAATAGCAATCATAATATTTATCAAACACTGTGTCACACTTTACACTGTACACTTGCCTATGTTTGATATTATTTAATTCTTGCTAAACAAAAGAAACAGACATTTTTATATTCTTCTTCCAGAGATGAGCAAAAGGAGGCACTAAGAGATGAAATAACTTTTTAACAATCATAAAGCAGTAAATGACTGAGAATACTGGCAATATGAACACATTCTCAAAATGAGCAGGTCAGACGAGCAATATGGTTAGCTGGGCTCTCATGCTAGTTACTAGGATTCCAAGTAAAGATACCGTGTCTTCAATATACTTATCCTACAAAGAGAATCATAAACATTTGCAACCAAGAGATTTCCTCCAAGAATAATTAAGAATTATATCAATTTATACTGTCTACTTCATATTACATAAGCGATATCTACAGAGGAGAAATTATGGGTTCAGAATTGTGTGTGTGTGTTACAGACCTACCATGGCTTTTCCCAGGTATCTCTTGACATGCTCTCCAAGATCAGAAGTACCTGCGTGTTTTCTTTTTATCTCCTTGACCCAACACAGCAGGCAATGTAGAGCCTATACAGCATAATCTCTAAGATGAGGCAGGAGAAATCATTAAAAAATAAACAAAACTTTTTCTTCTCATTTTAAACCCCTCACACTGAAGCCTGGCTAGTGACAAGCAAATATCAGAATATGACATTGAAATTTCGAACCTGGTACTAGATGATATATACTGACATACCCTAACCAAATGTAACCAGAAGACTGTGAAATCTGCTCAAGATGATATGACCGTGTTTATCATATTGTGATCTACAAAATGTTACAGGTGAACAGATAAAGAATTTGTTCCAGAATGTAAATAAGCATACTATTTTTTTAATGTGTTGGTCAAAGTAATATATTAAAATGATAAACATTAGTATAGCATGGTTTTAATACTGAGGAAAAAAAATAGTTACACCCATACCTCTGCATATATAGGACTCTTCAGTGGCAATTGAGTACATGGGCTTATTTTCTTCAATGCTGGTGGTTAAACTTTTTACGTATAATGTGTATTTGCATGTATATAATGTGCATATGTTTGTTTATACAGAGATATATAGATATACATATACTACATACGTGCATGTTTGAGATATGGCAGCACTTTTAATGGAAAGATATATGCATTTCAATGGATGTAGGAAAAAATCAACTCAAAATATTATTTGTATGTTTTGATTAATTTTTATTTTCTATCTCCTGAATTGAGTCTCTGCCTCACTTATGGTTTACAAATATTTTAAGTGATTTCATTATTTTTAAATATTTTGGCATATTTTAACATATTTATTTTCCCACAAATCTATATTTTAATTCTGGAAATGTTTTAATATTTCCAAAGCCTTCTCTTTTTACACTATTCTATTTTCATATAATCATTTCACTATGAATCTCAGATCTTTGTGAATTTTTCCTAATATCTGGAGTTCTTAAATTTTAAAAGATGTATCTATCTATCTATCTATCTATCTATCTATCTATCTATCTATCTATCTACATATATATACATGTATATCTTTTTAAATACAGATACATATATCTTTTTAAATATATATATCTTTATATATATATCTTTTTAAATATATATATGTATACACACACACACACACACACACACATATTTACTTTCTCATCATATATCTATTTTTTATTTTCAGTCAACTTTTCTGCCTTTTTAACCTTGGTATTTTGCCCTCAATTTCTGGCTTTTTCAATTATCCAATAAATGTTCTGTCATTTCATGGCTCTCACTTTAGGAAAGTATCAGTATATAGTAAGTAGTGACAAGGAGTCTTTTAAAATTCTCATTTTTGTGGTAATACGAAAAGCTTGGTTACATAGAGATTATCTTTTAAGTAAGCAAGTATGAGAGGAACTACCTATATACATCATAGGGGATATCCAAATGTCAGAATACGAAAGACTATTCTTTTTTTTTTATTTTAATTTATTAGTTTCGGGTGTACAAGACAAGGTAATACTTAGACGTTCATCTTGAAGTCAGTTACACCCAGACTTTTTGTTGTCTTTCCCCAGAAACATTGTATAATACATCAGAAAATAATCTCTTTTTTTTCTTTCTTTTTTTCTTTTTTTCTTGTGGTAGGCAAATTCCTGGCTGCCCTGCAATCTCTAAATAAAGGCAGGGGTGGGAAGTGTGAATGCATAATATACTGTTATGTAAATGACATTCAAGTATTCAGTTAGTACTTCTGATTTCTGCCTCCACCTCTCACTCCTTTCCTCCTCTGTCTGATGTTCCCAAATCCAGAGTCCCTCTGGTTCCAAAAGAAGCTCTGCTTCTTTTTCTTTTTGGCATCCTCTATATCTATACAGACTGTGATTTGCTCTGTTTCACGTCATCAATAGATAGTTTAACATTCGTCAATTCTACAAATTGGTTGAAATTTCTCACATGTTGACATGCTCCTTTAAACGAAATCACATTTACTAATAACTGTTCTATCAATTTAATATGATTGTGAAATAATGTTATAAAAGCATGAATTTGGTCTTTTATTTTACTCTGGAAGTCACTCTAAGGATATTTATGCCTTTGAATTCTTATCATTCTTTTAGATTCCAACCTAGATTATAGACCTGGAAGGAGTATCACTCTAGTTCTTAGTTTAAAAAAAAAAAAAAAAAAAAAAAAAAAAAAGTGAAGCTGAGCTAATTTTAAATTCACAACTTTTCTGAAACCACTGAAGGGAAGAGTTCACAAAGCAACAAATAGTACAAAATCTTTGAGAACTAACATATGCAGTGAAAGAAGAAATGTAGGGATTGAGTCATGTGGGTTAGATGCAACGAAAGAGTTTTTAGTTAGAATAGTTGTAAAATGATGAAAGCTGGGGGTCGGCTGGTAGGGCAGTGTGAAACCACTGGGAATTGAAGATATTGGAGTCTACATCCTCTTGAGTAACTTCACCAGGAATCCTACTGGGTATTCACAGAAAAGATTGGAAGAAAAAAATAAATCTAATAAACATCCATGTGGTACAAACCTGGGCTGGGCTAGAAGAAAGCAACTGTGCAGGATGGGCAAGAAACTCCATTCAGATTCCCCTTCCCCATACACTGCTGAACAAAACCCTCACTCTGGGAGTGAATGACAAATAAGAAGTGCAGTGCTCGGGGCACTGGTGAAAACTCATTATAACTGAAGGAATATATCAGGGTTAAAAGCCCAACACTAAGTTTTGGAAAGCAGGTGGATTATGCATTGGGTCCACAACTACAACCAGGGGATGGGCAGCAGGAGCAAGGGAGATTAACCTCCAAACTGGGGTGGCATTATTTGGGGTTAATATTGAGGCTTATTTAGACTATTAGAGAGTGCATATTGCTAAGACCATAGCAAACCGTTAAGTGAAGAAGCTTCAAATAACAAGTGACTGCAGAACACTGTTGGGAGAGGGATAAAGAAAGAAAAAGAGCATGCATACACTCTCTGAGGCATACCACAGGGGGAAGCCCTAGAATTCAGTACTGGAGAGACATTGCTATAGAAAACTCAACCCAACTCTAATTGCAAGATCTTTCTACAGAAATTTGAAGGCTGTGGAACACTGATGATAACCATAGCAAAAACACTACAAAACTAGCCCAGTTATTAACTGCATTGACTGGTTACATATGTTTTGCATTCAAGGCGTAGTGCATAGGTATACCCATTTCCAAATAAACATATTATTTCCTCAGTCTCTTCTTTCCTACATACGATGTCAGCATTAAAATGAAATATGACCTGGAGATCCAAGATGGAAGGGTAGATAAACGCCTTGCTTGCCTCATCCCGTGAACACATCAAAATTACAACTAATTTATAGAACAATCAGCCTGGAAAACTATCTGAAGTCTAGCTGAAGAGAAGCTTTATAGCTAAGGATATAAAGAAACAGCCACGCTGAGATTGGTATGAGGGGTGGAGACAAAATAGGGGCTGGTCCCACACCCATGTGTGGTGGTTGAAAATGGAGATAGCTAGGTCACAAAAGTTCTCCACAAAGGAGCCAGGAACCCAAGCTCCCCACACCAGGCTCCCCAGCCCAGAGTACTGGTGCCAGGAAGAGAAGCCCCATAACTTCTGGCTGTGAAAAAGAGTGGGATATCTGGCTTTGGGAAACCTAGATCTCCTCTTAAATGTCCTATTCAGGCACTCAGCCTGGGCTCTGGTGCAGAAAGGTGACTCTGGGAGCATCAGAGACATAGGAGAAAATCCCAAGTTGTGTAACTCCGGGGTCAAGGACTGGAGGAAAAGTCCCCATTTACCTGTGTGGGGTCCTCCTCCCATGGGCGCCATCTTTCCTGTGTTGAGCCCACCCTCGCAGGCCAAATCTGAATCTAATTGGCCTGGTGAGCTGCGCTGCTCCACCCTACTGGCTCACTGAGACTCTCCCTCGTCCAACTTGTGTATGCCAGGAGGACTTTTCAGTGGCTGAACCTCATGGAAGCCAGCAGGTGGCAGCAGGCCTCAGAGGGTCCTGGTTTTTTGCAGAGCTACCCCAGACCCGGTACTGTTGGCAGGCATCCTTGGTTTGCAGCGTGGCCTCTCCTACACAGCACTAGGTGCAGCACAGGCAGTGAACAAGTATGGATTGTTCTGTAGCTCCTACCAGGTACTCCCTGGCCAGTACAGGTAGTGGGTGACCTGGGCTTGCACCAGAGCTCTTCACAAGAAGCCCTAGAACCAATACACTTTGAGGTTGGCTTCAGACCACAGCAGAGCACCACCCAATTAGCCCCACAAGCCCCATAGACAAAGGGTGGTCTCACCAGGCACCAGAGCCAGCTGGGATGAATCACATTTCATGGGGTCAGACCCCCACACAGCAGCCCAAAAGCTGTGGATGTGGCCAAATCCCTCAACTAGTCAGACTGAGAGTCAATACCACCCAATGACAAAGCAATCAAGATTCTACTACAACAGGAGGGCACACACAACCCATACAAGGGACACTTCTGGAGCACATGGCTCAGGTGGCTAGGGAGACTGTGCCACTGGGCCTACAAGACCCCTACTACTTAATGTCACCTAACAAGACTGGGAGACATAACAGGCCTACCTACTATATAGAAACAAACACACAGAGGTGGCCAAAATGAGGAAACAGAGAATATACACCAAATGAAAGAACAGGATAAAACTGCAGAAAACAAACTAAAAATAGAGGAAAGCAACTTACCAGAGACAGAGTTCATTCAAAACAATGGTTATAAGGATGCTCAAGTAACTTAGTGAAAACTTCAACAAAGAGATAATAAGCATAAAAAAGAATATAGAAACTATAAAACAAAAAAACAAAAAAAAAACAGTTAGCAGTGAACAATACAGTAACTGAGATGAAGAATGCACTAGAAGGAATCACCAGCAGACTAGATGAAGCAGAGGATAAAAACAATGATTTGGAAGAGAAGGTAGTAGAAAACACCCGATTGGAACAGCAAAAAAGAGAAAAAGAATCAATCAATCAATAAATAAATAAAAAAGAGGACAGTTTAAGAGACCTCTGCGACAACATCAAGCATAACAACACCTACATCATAGGGGGTACCAGAAGGAGAAGAGAGAAAGCAAGAGATTACAAATCTATTTGAAGAAATAACAACTGAAAACTTTCTTTACCTGGTGAAAATAATTGACATATAAGCTTAGGAAGCACAGGGAGTCCCAAAACAGAACCCAAGCAGGTCCACACCAAGATACAGCACAATTAAAAAGGCAAAGATTAAAGACAAGAGAGAATCCTAAAAGCAGAGAAAAGCAGTTAGTTACCTACAAGAGAGAAGCCATAAGACTGTCAGCTGATTTCTCAACAGAAACATTGCAGGCCAGAAAGCACTGGCATGAAATATTCTAAGTGATGAAAAACAAGTACCTACAAACAAGGGTACTCTACATAGCAAGGCTATCATTTAAAAATCAAATGAGAGATGAAGAGATTCCCAGACAAGAAGAAGGTAAAGGAGTTCATCACCACCAAACCAGTATAACAAGGAATGTCAGAGGGACTTTAAGATGAAAAAATAAAAAATAAAATAAAAAATACGAATAATAAAATGGAAGTAATGACATATCTGTCAACAATTGCTTTCAATGTAAGTAGACGAAATGCTCCAATAAAAAACATAGGGTGGCTAAATGGATAATTAAACAAAACTTTTAAATATGCTGTCTACAAAAGACTCACTTCAGATTGGAAGACACACACAGACTGAAAGTAAAGGGATGGAAAAATTTATTCCATGAAAACGGAAATGAAAAATTAAAAAAAAAAAAAAAGCTGGGTTAGCAATGCTTATACCAGAAAAAAATAGACTTTAGAACAAAAGCTATAAGAAGACGTAATGAAAAAACCAGTAACCCAATATATCCACTTGCTTAACTGTCTACATTGCATGTTTACAAGATAGGTAAAAGTCAAGGCATGACAAAAATATCAAAGGGATGGGAAACAATTGCTGATATCCTACAGTAGGTTCTTTCACTAAATATAAAGCTTACAAATAAATATTGAGGGTAGATTCTCATTATATGAAGGAGTTTATTACAAATGCTAAGAAAACCACTAAAATTAAGTTAATAGACAACTTAAAATGAGATAATATCCTTACCACTGGAAAATGCATACAAATTAGAAAAAAGAAATAAAGAATAGATGGAACAAGTATAAAACAACCAACAAGTTGGTAAATTTAATCATATTATAGATCACCTTAAAAATAAATGATTTCACATGTATGATATTCTCAAGGTCCATTCATATTGTCCCATATTGCATAATCTCTGTCTTCATTAAGGCTGAAGAGTAGGCCATGGTGTGTGTATATATCATATTTTCCTTAATATTGATAAACATTTAGGTTGTGTGCACATCTTGGCTGTTGTGCGTAATGCAATATACATGGGGATGTTGATATCTTTTTGAGAGCTCAATTCCAATTATATAAGGTATCAAAACACTCAAATTTAAGAATCAAATAGTGGAATGGTGTTTGCCAGGGGCCGAGGAGTGGAAGAAATGACTAACAAATCAACATTCATGAACTTTAGTTAAGCAAGGTAAGTTTTAGGTATCTGCTGTACAAAATCATATGTACAGTCCACAACAATGTATTCTACACTTATCGTTTTAAGAGGGTAGATCTCATGTGAAATGTTCTTACGTCAATTAAAGTATTAAGTCCAACACTTCATGTAAAATACTGAGATTACCATATTTGATTAAAAAAAGAAGAGCCAACTGTATGCTATCTAAAAAATCTTCACTTTAAATATAAAATTAAATGATGGGGAAAGATACACTATGTAAACGTAATTTTTAAAAAAGGGAAGAGCAATATTAATATCCAAAGAATTAAGATTAATAATAAAGAATACTATTAGTGACAAAGACGGATATTATATAATGATAAAAGGTATTATATCTCTAAGAAGACATATAAAACCTAAGTGTGTATGCATCTGAAAATAGATTATCAAAATTCATGAAGCAAAAAGCTGTTAGAAATGAAAGGAGAAACAGGTAAGTACACAATTATATGTGGAGACTTCAACATCATCCTCTTTGTTATCAATAAACCAATAGTCAGGAATGATACAGAAAAACTGAACAACACCATCAAGTAACTAGTCCTAATTGATTTTTACAACATATTCCTTCCTCAAAAAGCATAATACACTTTCTTTTAAACTGAACATAAAACACAGAACATACACTAAGAAAGATCATACTCTAAGCCATTAAATTAAAAAACAACAACAACATACGAAAAACAAAACAAGTCAGACAAAGCATGTTCTTTGTTTGACACACCACAAAATTAAGTTAGAAGTTAATAACAAACACATATTTAGAAATTTATATATATATCTAAATAACCATTAGATCAAAGAGGAATTCTCAAGCGATATTTGAAAACATACCTAAATTGAATGAAAATGAAAATACAACATATTAAAATCTGTGGGATGAAGCTAAATCTCTGTGTGTGTGTGTGCATGTGTGTGTATACACATCTGTGTCTGTTAATGTGTTAATGGGACTTAATAAAATAACATAACATAGTAAGTAATAAAAATTTTTGTTTTACCATTCCTTACTTTAAGAATTATCTGATCTTTCACTTTAATGCCATAACATTAATCATAAATTAATAGCCAAAATAAAACACACATATGCACATGTATGTGTATGGGTGTGTGTGTGTGTGTGTGTGTGTGTGTGTGTGTGTGTATACGCACACTGAGGGACTAAATTATTACTTGTTAAAGGCCTTTCAATTTTACCAAAGTGTGTATAAGATAAATGCTTGACATGCATTAATTCAGCACTTCTCATGAATTATACCTCTTAAATGAGTAAATCATATATATGATACATAATTGTATATAAATTATATATGCAATTAGTTTAAAATTTGTGTTTGCATATATAGTCAAGATAAACATAAATTTTAGCCTTGATAGATATTAAATACAAGAAATTCTTGATGTGCATAGAGATTCATTCATTCATTCATCGATAAATATTTCTTCACTACATAATTTTCAAGCACTTCTCTAAGCCCTGAAGATACAACAGAGCAGTTATTTTTTTAATACCATGAAAGTGTACATTTTAAAGAGAGCCACAAAGACAATAAAAAAGGACATGATATAGTATAGTTGAGTGATAAATATTTAGAAAATCAAGAAAAGGATATAAGAATTACAGTAGTGCATTAAAGGCTGTAATTTTATTTTGAATGATTAGAAAACGCCTCACTGAGAAAGGAGCTTTTGAACTGACACTTGAAGAAATTCAAAGAGCAAGCAGTGGGGACATTTGAAGGCAAACACTGCGTACAGGCAGAGGAACTGGCAAGTTCAAAGGCCCTGAGCCAGGAGTGTGGGGGGGCATTTTCTGGAATGTCTGGAAGGTTCTGTGAGGATGGAGGGTCAGGAGGTGTTGAGTGAGAAAGATACATGAAATCAGAGACTCAAGCATTGCAGGGAGGGAGCCTATAATATAAGGCCTTTTGGCTTCACAGGAACTTAAAAAAAAAGGGAACACTTTCTTCAGTACTAAAAAAGTAAAATAAAGAAGAAATACATAGGTGCCTAAAAAGCTCTTTTGAACGGATTGCTATAACCAGACTTAATTTATATATTAATTTTCAATGCATTAGTTGATTTCAAGTTTTTCCCCCAAAATGTGTCAAAAATTGACAAAAACTAAAAAGTTGATATTTTTACTATTTTACACATTTAATAATAACATCATGAGCTGCCTTGTACATAAATGGCATTATTTTTATTTTAAACCTTTGTTATATGGTAATAAATTTACCATTATCAGGTAACACTTGAACAAAATCAGGTAAACTTGAATTAACTTTGCTAGCAAAAGCACAGGTGTGTTTCCTTACAGTGAGCGCTATTACAATTAAAATGAAAAAAAGATTTTAAAATCGCCCTCTTTAGAATACAGTAATTCTTAAATAGAAGAATACATTCTTAAAGTTGTTTTTAAATGAAACTCAAGGATAGTTAATTTTATCAAAAATATTTGTTTTTATGCTTGAAATCCTCATGATGAATTACTAATGAATAGAATAGAGTATCTTTTCCCAAGTATGGAATGAAGTTTGATCAGAATTTATCAGGCATGGACTTTGATATGAAAACTCTGGAACAAGTATGAACTAGGAATAACTGTGGATAGAAATAAAAGTTTTAATATCCCCAAAATATTATGCAAACATATTTATTTTTTTATGGTTGAATCACCATACATATTATAAAATAAATAGCAGGTGGAAAGATTTCTAGTCAAATAAAACCCGTGGGAGAAAAGAAGCATTTAGAAATGAGAGGTTTGAGGATTTTCCTCTGGCTGAAACCAGAGTGAGACTTCTAAAATGCTAATCAACCTTGTCTTTTCCTTCCTCTAAACATTTTCAAAACATCCCATTGCCCTTAAAACTTAAATTGCTTAATATGGTCTTATAGAAGCCATAGCCTGCTTATTTTGCTTGTCTTATTTTTCTCCATTCCTCTTACCTCTCTCATATTCTAAGCTATGGTAATTTGGAAACCTCTCAGCTACAAGCATAAAATGTCTCCTGTAGCCTATGGGTTCTCAATCAAGCGTTTTTTCTCTGTCTCAAACAATTTTGGCCCTTCTACTTCAGTTATCAGATTAAATATAATCTTTCCTGAGCATCCCTAGACTCATGTGGCCAGATAGTATTTTTAGATATACTTTGGGAAGCTTTTTTCTTCCTGCCTAATCACATTTTCTTTCTCATTCTCCAAAATTCTTGGAATAGCAGGTCTCATTCCTTTCTGCCTCAGGGGAGTTGTCTGCCAGAAGAAAAAAATAAGTCCAAATCAGCAAGACTTCTGGGCTTTCGTCTTCAAAATCTTAAAATCACTGAGCAAGAATGGATTTTCAGTAAAAACCTGTGTATTAGAAAGAGTAGAAGACAATGGGCCCCGCCAAAAATTTTATATATATGTATATAATTAAATATATGTGTGTGTGTGTGTGTGTGTGTGTGTGTGTATATATATATATATATATATAAATTATATACCTATGTATATAATTAAAAAAATATGCCAGGAAGGGAGAATCACAGAGGAGAGCTGGATTCCTAGCTCTCAGCATCTGGTCTTTGTTTTTTACTATCATTCAAGTAAGAGCAACACTCAAGATGGCTTATGTCCTGAAATGTCTTTGGGCAATAGAAGGTGCAAGAACTGTAGTTGTGCTCATTACAGATACTCAAGAAGTGTTCTTCGACTTAATGATTGTACCATGTTATAAACCCAGACCAAACATGCCTGGAATTAATGAGATACTATTTCCCAAGGGCCCGGAGCCACTGAAGGCTTGTAGAAAAACTTAAATTGATTGTAGGAAATAAAGTGATACTCCTCATATATGTGCATTTGGAGACAAAACGATGCTGCTGCGGCAGTATACGGTTCCATAGCAAGCAACCTATACTAGTATTAGAATATACTGCATTTTATAGCTATTGCTTAATTGTGTGTGTTTTGCCCTAGAAAGAAGATTGTCCTCAAGTCTATTTTGCTGTATGTTTTATTCCCAAATGTCTAACAATAAATGGCAATTAAAGATTGTATGTTTAAAGAACAGAATAAGACACGGTGAATTAAAAGTTTGACCCCCTGTATTGAATTTCCATCCAAAAACATTACTATTATTACAAACTCTAAAAACCATCCATTTCAGGGTTTTATACTTACCATCTAACCATCTCTACACTCTCCATAGCCCATTGCCCTCTTTTTAAAACTGCAACCACATATCATGCTGGCAATGGCCTTGTAAAACACTCATAGCGATGCTTACATTTTATTTAACCTCATCAGTATTAAAGGAAAATATTCTCCCTGATCATATTTTAAACCTATTAGGAAATAATCCCGCATATAAAGATCAATTTAAGAAGATGGCATATATCTGTGGGCAAATGGACTTCATAACGCACTAACTCCACTGTGGACGTGCATTATGGGGCCCCCTTGCTACCGTGTTTTCCTGAAAATAAGACCTAGCAGAACCATCAGCTCTAATGCATCTTTTGGAGCAAAAATTAATGTAAGACCTTGTTTTATTTTGCTATAACACCAGGTATAATATAATTAATATAATATATTATAATATAACATATTATAATACAAGGCCTTATATTAATTTCTGCTTCAAAAGTTGCATTAGAGCTGATGGTCTGGCTAGGTCTTATTTTCGGGGAAACACAGTAATAAAACTTTTACTTGAATAGTAGAGAGGGATCTGTGTGATCTGCAGGCATGAGAGAGAGAAAGCTATTATGCCAGGAATTTCTAGTTCATTTTTCCCCAATGTACCTGTCAAGTATGTTGGAAGGCTCATCTTACAGTCACTGCAAGCCAGGCAGCGGTGGAATTTGTTATCACTGTTTTTGCCTGAGAACAAAACATTCAGGATAGGTACTAAGAGCTGGAGACAAAATCACTGAGACAATAATAAACTATCATTTTGAGAAATGTGGCAAACCAACTCTCTTGATGTCCCTGAAGATGATGTTTCACAGAGAAATACGAACATTGATGACTCTGACTGAAAATAAATTGTAGATATACGTTAATCCAGTTATCTAAATTTTATTTTACTTCCATATGTATACATAAGAATGACACATACTAAATATCTCAGTCTAAACAAACGTGAATGAGTCTTATGTACAAGTATAAAACAAAAATGCAATGTGGTCAGAATATTTTCCATAATTGTATATGTAGAGTTTTCCATTAATATCATGTAAAATTGAGTACCTAACAGTTAATGGCACCTTGTATTAGAGAAATGATAGTTCATTAAAATATGTTTGTATTAACTAGTCAATACCAAGTAGGAGCAAGTGGGAGTAGTACTTATTTAGCATTTCAGAAATAACCAAATTCCAGGCCTTTCTGAACAACTGAGTATGGATATTGATTTAATTCAGAACATCTAAGTTTATAAGACAGTAAAAAAATTATATTTGAACCAAGATTCATAAAAGACATCTGGGCATTTGGTTGTTAATAACTTAATAGTCATTCATCTCCTTCTAAATAAGTACCAGTTTCCGAAACTCGTTGTGTCTTCTTGAAAAATAAAGTGTCAGGATCCATTGCCCTTTTGCTGTGAAGAAACTTTTATTAGACTAGGCAGACTTCTAACAGTAATCTTGACTATTGCATCCATATTCTTATCAGAGATCTCATAATAGGTAAGATTTACATGTACTCTTTTCTGACTAATCTGATATCAAACTTTGGCTTCATTTTCTGCAATTCTTGGGTCAGTGTGCACATCTTAAACTGTCCTTGCAAGCTCCCAGTTCTCTCACATTTCAATTTTACACCTATGTGCACATAATGTATTCTACATTTTCTACCACAGATCCTCCTTTTTTTATTACAAGCCATAAGCTTGGGTAAAAATACTTCACTGAGATCCTAGAGACCAAAGCTCCTGGAGAGAGTCCTCTGTCTTCCTGGCAGGCAGCACAGTTCACTGGGCATGACCCACTCATGCTCTGCTTTAATAAATCTCTTCTAATCTCTGAGTAATCTGGAGCAATACCTCAACAACTTGTCTAGTTTTCCAGCCGGGTTAATTTTGATAGGCTGAATTAAGTTCTTGGAATCTGCTAGATGACTTGTCTAGTTGGCGCTCACCAGTGACTACATCTTGTAAAGTTCTAGAATGGTGTAACAGCAATCCATGTTTATTGTTCAGTATCTAGTTTAATATAGGTTTCTAATTTTAAAATAATCCCAAAGCTGCTTTTATATAAGTGCTTGGTTTATCAGAGTAGAAATAACAACTTCACTTTATGGACACACAATCTTAGATCCATCTGCTATCTCTTTCACTCTTGCCTCTGCAGTTTCTCATCACGATTCAGATGACACCAATATCCCACAGATTAGTAACACACAGTTATGCAGTTCCTATTATATCTCTTAATTTTTCAACTCCTTAACCTTTCAGTATCACAGCACCTATTTTCAATTTTCTATACTCCCAACAGCCAATCTGCGCATTTGTTTTATCTAAAGACAAGTTTTTTTTATAAAATACGAATATATTTTGTCTTCTTAAATCTGTATCTCCAGAACTTCTATGTTAGATTCTTGTCTGACACACATAAACACACACACACACACACACACACACACACACACACAATATCCTCCTTTGTTAACCTTTTAAACACAGCATATCATAATAGCAGATATGACAATACAATTTTATAGCACAATTTTCTCATATAAAACTACATGCCTTTTATGAAAAGGAAAATGTTTGGTTTTTGAAAGAACAAATAATTTTCTTGGGAGATCAAACATCCATCTTTCTCTCTGATCACAGCTACAGTAGTATTTTTCTTATTTTCCACTATGCATTTAAATCATACCAGTCAACCACGTACAAATCAATGTATGTTGCCCCTAATTGTGAAGACTATGAAAATAATCACTAAAAATTAAAATAAACAATCACCTAAAAATTTTAAGAATGGAATTTAGACATTCAGCAAATATTTTAGGAAAGTCCATCAAGCACGGTTTTGAGAGTGAAAAAAAGTTTCTATTAATTATTAGGAATACCAATAATCATAAATTGAGGTTACCCCAGGAAACCAGGATATAAGGTCTCAATAATTATAAACAGATCCTTGTCTAATTTATGAACACGTCTTGAATTCAATGAATTTACAGTAATGACATTAATATTTTTAACAAGGAGAAAATATAACTATTGAAAGAGATTTCATATATTCACATACATATAAATGTATATATGTGTATATGTGTGTAATATACACATGCATATCATACAAATACACACAAGTTCATTTGTGAGGCCAGGGAGAATGTTTTTAATCTTTACTAAATAATGCCAAGTTATTTCATAAATGAACTGTCCTTATTCACATCCTCACCATTGGTTCACATCTTTGTCAACGCTCAGTATTGTCAGTGTTTCATTTTTCCTTTTATCGTGGTTGTTGCCAATCTGGCCAGTGTAATATGTTATTTCCTGGTGGGCTTACCTGGGATTTCCATTAAAAATAGTTATATAACACAATTCCCACATTCGTTGATCTTATTTTTTTTCTCTCTCTCTCTAGTGAAACTCCTATTTTTCCTGCCTCTGTCCATTTTTCTACTGGGGTTTTCTTTTCCTTATTGATTTTCAGGTGCTTTCTATAGATTCAGGACACTAATTCTCTCTTTAATTTTATGTTATATTTTGAAGCACAAGAATTACAGATTTCAATTTTTCACATTTAAAAATTTTTCATTTAGCTGTTAGGCTTCTGTACCATTTTTGAAGTGTATTACCTGTTTTAAATTCTAAAATATACTCTTATATTTTTTCTAATTTTAAGATTTGCTTATATAACTTGTCTAAAATATATCTTGCATTATTATAACTGTACATAATGAAAAATAATTAAATGACATTTTATCATACTGGATTTGGTCAGGAAACTAAAGCCACTATAAGTATTACAGGCATGAGGGATTTAACAAAAGAAATTAGGGCTTAAGTATAAATATAAGGGAATATGGCAGAATCAAGGTGAATGAAGATCTAGCGGAGGAGAGTAAGATGGGAGCATCAGTCACAAACACTTCAACCTGACGCACAGGATCCAGTGGTGCAGCTAAAACGTGTGGGGAAATTGAAAAGCAACCTGCATCTGCTCCACCATGAGGGGCTGTGAGGTGGAACTCAGGGAGAGTTCTGCAAATATATTTCATCTTTTAAAGACTTCCCCCATCTGATGAAGTAATGACACTTGGTAAAGCCATATATCTGACTGACATGACATCTCGCAAATAATTGCTTCTGATTTACTTCTGCCTTCAAAATTTCATGCAGTTCCTTTTCTAACCCAACCTAGAATACAGGGAAAAGGAATTATAGAAAATATATTTCACAGCTTTGACCTGAAATGGTAGCACCAAATTGTCATAAATTTTTTCGACAAATTTTACTCCCAATAAATTTAGCTATATATACCAGTTTCAATACTTATCAGCAGAGGATAGTAGTAATATTCTCCCAACATCATCAACAACATGTATATTATCCAATATACAAAGTTTTACAAACTGGTAGCTTTCAGGCACCATCTTATTTTAGCTCACATTTACCAACTTGTTAGTAGTGACACAATCTTCATGTATAACATTTACTAATTTTATCTTTCCCATCTATTCCTACTTATATCTTTCCATTTCCATCATGTATTTAATTTATCCTCTTTTGATATGCCATCTGAAGTTTTTGTCCAATTTTCTATAGGTTTATCTGCCTTTTTTCTTATTAATTTATAGTATTTAAAATATTAATTTTAAAAAAATTTATAAACTTAATTTTATAATTAGTCATTATACGTGTATATAAAAAATGATGTGAAATGAAAATATATATCTCTTAGTTAATATGGTACTTGGGGCTTCAGAAGTATACAAGCTTTTTGTGACATCCCATCGTTCTGTGGCTCACTAATGACAAACATTATCAATGACAACAACAATACAGAATGAGACCATTTAAAGCCTAAAGGAACATTCAAACTGTATTACGCACCCATGTATAATCATGAACTGAAAAAAAAAAATATATATATATATATGTGTGTGTGTGTGTGTAAAACAGTTGATACAGAAAGTTCCCCATTGCACTCTTATTTCACTGAGTAGTGCAAAGTTACCTTTCAACGTACTAAATTACACACTAAAGAGAGTTTCAATTAATATAAAGAATAAGATTAATTTGGGAATAACAAGGCTTTAAATCTTAGTGGGAACTCTGAAATCCCTGGTGTGCACTAAAAATATAGCTTCCCAGTCACTATTGCACAAATACGCAAATCATGAAGGTTTATGTAAACAGAATAATATACATTGTATAGATAGATTTTCTATGCTCAAGGTAAGTTACTTTTTGTGTTTGGACTTTATCTTCTTTTTAAAACTCCTACCGTAATATATTGGGGTACAGAAGCATTTTTGAAATGATAAACTATCATTTACACGCTGAATTTAAAAATTTAAAATTATTTGTAACCAAAAAACGTCATTGCATACTCTGTTGATATTTTTCTTCATGTCCCTGTTTTGTTGTTGCTGTTCCCCTCCTCTCCCCACAGAGGGTTTAGGACATATACCACCTTAATTTTAATGAGGGTAAAATCCTGAGATGAGATTATTCTTTAAAGTTTAAAATCTTAAAAAAGTTAATACTCTGAATAAATATTTTACTAAGACGTGGCATTTAATTTCTAGTTCTTGCTGCTCTTTGTTTAGCAACTCATTCTTTGGGCTCCCAAAGTACTGATTATTTATATATACCTCTGAAACTGGGTGATTTAATAATCCTTCTTCTTTGCTATTTGTCATTGATGTGATACATTCAGACATTCTTATGTTCTTGCTTCTCTTAGACCTGTCTCAAATCATTTGTAATATATACTTTACTACTTTGTCTTTTTTTTGTAGTGCTTCAACATGCTATATAAATTTTGACACAGTTATAATTTAGATTTGTTTGATTCTGTTATCATTCACCAAATTTAATTCAATATAACTTGCATCTATTGAGCATCGATTACATGATAAGAACTTAGCTAATTTTGCTGAAGTTACAAACTAGAACAAGGCAGTCACTAATAACAAGTATACAGTCTATTAACCAAGTTAGATAACTAAATATTAACCGTGGCCAAAGTACATATGACAAGCGCCAGACCAAGGTAAAACTTTCATATTTAGTTGATCAGGGCTGGCTTAGACATAGTTACATGTTATCATAATAGAAAATCTAAGGAGATCCTCTATTAATAGTCAGAGACATGAAACAGACAATGCAAATTTACGCTGACTCCCATAAAAATTGATCAACCAGATTTCTTGATCCTAATATATTTATCAACTGCAACATAATGACAAGCTGAACTGTGACAAAAAAAAGTTTCTATCTCAAGACTTCTGAGAAATGCATTCCATGTTACCCAATGTAAAACAACCTATTTTTGTCACTGAGAGCAGTTAACACATTCATATTTAATAAAGATTGTGATAACACTATGATAACATGAAAAGCAAAGGGCTAATTTAATTTCCTAAAGAATATAACATGATCCAAAGTAAAAGAAATTACATTGTACTGTGAAATACAGAGGTAAAATCTGTTTTTCAAAAACAGGATGGCTTAAGTAATAGTGTCATGAAAATAAAAGCAGTGCCTAAGGCATAGACAATGTAATATGTCAATATAAAATAGTGTTGTAGGTAATAAAATTTAGACAGAACTCATGGAACACCATATCACTGAAGACAGGATTAGTGAGCAATTCCATAAAGATGAAACCTACACTATTGAATTTACATTCCATAAGATTCTATTTTCAGTTTTGCTTGTTTATTTTGTTTTAAATCCCATGTTACCCCAAAAATAAGACTGGGTCTTATGTTAAGGTGTGCTCCAAAAGACACACTAGGGTTTATGTTCATGGATGCCATCCTGAAAAATCATGCTATGGCTTATTTTCTGGTTAGGTCTTATTTTCGGGGAAACATGGTGACTAAAATGGGAACAACATTCAGTTGTAATCTGACATCTCAGATCCAACAAGTTCTTTGTTTTGTTTTGCTTTTATTATAAAATATTTTACAAATTAAGGAAATGTTTACTCGATTATATCATTTAATTATATGTATGTATTATATACACACACACACACACACACACATATATTTGCACACATGTCTTTGTAAGGAACAAAAGGTTAATTTATGTGTTACTGATGCTAGCTGTTGCTTTCATATGAGAATGTTGTATTGATCTACAGTAAATGTGAGTGAATTTAGCTTTGTACTACAGCATGCAAAGTGATTCTTCTTGGAGAACATACAGTTTCTCCCTCACACACATATAAAACACCCAAGGTAGACTTTTAGATATATTTGATGTAATAAATAGAAGACCTCTAACAATTGTTATCCCAATACATTTTTTTAAATAATAAATAAATAAATAAATAAATAAATAAATAAATAAATAAATAAATAAATAAATAAATAAATAAATAAATAAATAGAAGACCTAAGTAAAATGATGGAAACTAGAGAAAACTGGAGTTGATTGACAGAGGGTACCTCTTTACAGGTGTTTTAAAGCAGAGAGTAAAAATGAACACAGTTAAAAGGGAATACTATCTCCAATCATATAATAGCAATTTTGATCTAAAATATGTAATTCTACCAGTTGCAGCATCAAAGTCACACTGACTTGTGTTAGATGAGAGAAATAAATTGTTTTATTTTTTTCATGTTTATTCAACAAATTATATGTTCCTTGAGCAATATTAATGGACTAAAAGGTGAGTTCACCTAGAGAAGAACTGTGGAGAGGGATAACAGTCCTATCAAAGCAGAAAACTGGAGCAAAAGAGAATCAAAAAACCAAAAGGTATATTTGACTACCATAATAGGATGATTAGAAGTTGTGTTCCCAGGTGTAGACATCAATATTTACACAGTAGCAAAGTCTATGACAAGCACAATCATAAAAATACAAAACAGAGATTCCTATCCTCAGCAAGGCACCTCAAGAAATTGTTTGATTCAATCATATACTGCTGCAAACAATTCACAGATGATAAAGCAAGAGATGTGATTAAGGTCAAACTACAAAATATTTGTGAAAACAAAATAATCCCATGAAAATATTCATACCATTCTTATTGGTATCAAAATAACAACTTGCTTAGTATATATACTAACTTATTGATTTAGTCCAGTTAACAAAATTTCCTGTAGTCATTCTAATTCATTAAGGTTTCAGTTAGCTTACATTACGAGAAATCGCAACACCCAGTGGGAAGTATGAGAGTGTATGTAGTTGAAGTGCCCATTTCTGTTGAGATGTCATCTCAACAAGTGATGTCTGGGAATAAATACAATGGCTATATAATTTTTGTATGGCACACTGGCTAAGTTTTCAAAACCATGTAATTTGCTTGTTAAAAAGTATTTAGTTAACATCCATTCTGTCATAAAAAATACCAAAAAAGAAAAAGGAAAAAAAAATCAGAATGTGACGAGAACTCTTAGGATTTATTCTCATATATATGCTACACAGCCTGGTTAAGTATAGTTATTATGCTGCATGTTATATCCCTGGTACTTATTTATAACTGGAAGGTTGCACTTTTTGACTACCTTTCTACAATTCCACACTACCCACACCTCTGGTAATCACAAATCTGATCTTTTCTCTACAGTTATTTATTTATTTTTTTTATTTTAGATCTGTATATAAGTGAGATCATACAATATTTGTCTTTCTCTGACTTATTTCACGTAGCATAATACATTCAATGTCCATACATATTGTGTCAAATGGCAGGATTTCCTATTTTTTTTGCAGTTGAATAATATTTCATTGTATATCTATACATAGATATATCTCTCTCTATCCATATGTATATATGGTGTCATGTCTATGTCCAAGTGGGTGGTGTCCCAGGGGTAAGGCGTCTGAGACTCTGTGAGCTGGAAAAAGATACGTGGAGCCGGAGGCAAGGCAGACATGCTTTATTTACAGGCTTCCTGGGACACAGCCAGGGGTTTTTCACGGCTGCACACAGCTGGATATTCTCAGGTCACAACCTACAGCCCGCAGCAGCCTCATAACTCATCAGTGAACAGCAGCAGCCCAGCTCTTGGGCATGGCCCCAGCAGACCCATGTCTCAGCAGGCCTCACGAACTTTGGGCAGGGGTTTTCACAGCCAGCCTCATACAATACAGCCCATGGTCTCCACTGTCTCTTCACCTCAGCCGCCCCCTAAAATGGTTAGACCCCGTTATACCATGTAGAGACAAAAGAGGCACACAGCCAAGGTGCATATATAAGCAATATCTTCAGGATGGACGGTGCTTGCAAGACATTCTATCTTATCGGACCAGCAAGCCAGTCAGGGTCACCAGCTGGCCAGGAGAGGAAGGCCTAACTCTATTGTCCCTACATAAATATACATCATAACTTCTTTATCCATTCATCCACCAATGAATATTGAAGTTTTCTCAATGTCTTTGATGTTCTAAATAGTACATCTGAACATGGAGCCACAGATATCTCTCTTTGATGTACTACTTTTGTTTACTTTGGATAAATTGTCAAAAATAAAATTGCTGGATCATAAGGTAGTTCTATAATATTTTTAATGTTTTGAGGAAACTCCAGCTGTTTTCCATAGTGGTCATAACAATTTATAATCCCACTAACAATGCACAAGGTTTCCCTTTTTTCCATATCCTCTCCAGCATTTGTCATCTTGTCATTTTGATGCTAGCCATTCTAAAAGGTGTGAGGTGTTACATCACTGTGGTTTTGATTTGCATTTCTTTGATGATTAGTGATACTGAATATCTTTTCATATATCTGTCGTCGGCAATTCACATAACTTCTTTGGGAAAATGTCTACTCAGGTCCTTAGCATATTTTTTAATTGTATGTTTGTTTGTTTGTTATTGAGTTATATGAGTTCTTTTTATATTTTATATTAAAACCCTGCCAAATATACAGCTTGCAAATATTATTCCCCACTCCATTGCTTCTCTTTTCATTTGCTTGATAATTTATTTTGCTGTATAGCAGCTTTTTTGTATGATGCAGTCCCACATGTTTACTTATTTTTATTTTGTTGCTTGCAGTTTAAGTGTCATGTCCAAAAAATTATTGCCAAGATCCATGCAAAAGAACTTGTTTGCTATTTTTTCTTCTTGGAGTTTTATAGTTTCTGGCCTAACATTTAAGTTTTTAATCTATTTTGAATTAATTTTTTGAGTGGCATAAGATAGAGGTCTAGTTTCATTATTTTGATTGTGACTATCTAATTTCCCAGCATCACTGATTGAAAAGATTGTCTTTTCTCTACTGAGTATTCTTGGCTCCACTGTCACATATCGATGGTCATATATGCATAGGCTTATTTCTGGACTGTAGATTCTGTTTCATTGTTCTATGACTGCTATTATGCCAGTATCATATTGTTTTGATTAATATAGCTTTATAATACAGCTTGAAATCATAGAGTGTGATGGTTTTCATTATTATTTTAAGATGTTCCAACATACAAAATTATCATGATATTTGTATATGATCTCTCAACCTCTAAATTTATTCTTTATTCTCTTTTAAAATTTTAAGTTATTATTTTAAATAATACTTGGAATTATGAGTCAATATTCAAAAAGTAAGCAGGCAGAAAGGTTTATATTAATTATGCAAAGTATACAACTAAAGAGAAATGACATAAAAGAAAAAATAAAAACATTGACGAGATGGATAAGAAGACTTCATAAGACTCACATACTAAAACAGAAATCTTTCTCATTAAGAGTTTCACAGGCCTTTTAATACTGTCTTCTTATTATGAAAAATCCTAATATATTTGTAAAATATGGATCATGCATACAGACTCCATCTACTTTTGCAAAATTAGTGTTTGACTTTGAGTTAATTCAATCTCTAAAATAAATATCCTATCCGTTATCATTTCCCATAATAAAACTAGAAAACTTTACATTCCTCTGCTCTTTCTTTTTGAAATGTGGACCACCACATGCTTCAGTGATAAGATGAAATCTTTATTAATGAGAAATCAGTAAGATACTGATTCCTACAACATGAATTTATCACATGCATAACTAAGCAAAAATAATCCGGTATTATTCATTATTTTTAATATTCCCTGGAATTTAGTGGTCTAATCTGGATATTGAATCAAATGCTATCCAAATGATCAAACATTATTTAAAATATCCTACTGAAAATACACTTAGATTCCCATAAGTGTCACACATTTAACGTATCATAGCATAGTAGTCAAGGGGGTGAAATCACCCACTTCAAAACCTAAAAACTGTCATGTATTACTCATTTATACAAAATTCACATTATCACAAATAAATATTTAGGAAATAGCTTCTGCTGATCTGCACTTCTCCTAAGGAGGATTTGCACTATTATTATTATAGTAGTAACTATATTATTATCGTAGTAACTATAAAGTAGTTCCATTGGCTGCTGTTTCACAATTGTTTGTGATCTTAGATGTTTCATGTCATTTACTAATGAATGCTTACTTGAGCTATTTTAATCGCAGTATTTGCTAAGCTAAGCAACTTCCATATATATCTTCAGACAATTTCAAAGTGAAGTAAAACCTTCATCACAAAACACATGATGAATGATAGAACAGCAATTACATTAGTTTTCTAAAATAATTTACAGAATTCCGAAATATCAAGAGACTTCACAGAAAAAGCACAAGAACTAATGTGGTATAAAACAATTCATATAGCTCTTTAAATACAAAGAGTAGTATATAAAGACTATAAATATAAAGACTACGCATTATCAAATAATGACAAATAGGATAATGCTGGAGAAGTACAATTTGTTTATATTTTATGTATACAAATATATAAATGCATATATATACATACACACACACATATATACACACACATATATATGTATATATCATATATATATAATATCATATATATATAATATAATATATATAATATCATATATATATATCATATATATATAATATATAAAACATAAAATTATATTGCTGAAAAAGACACAGCCTAAGGAAAGTTAACGTTAATTTCTTTTTATCAAAGGACTTCAGTTACAAACTTTGAAACAAATATTTTAAACTTCAATACAAGAGTGAACAAAATCTACTGGCCCTCTTATTTGGCTTCAATTTTGCCTCCTTCTAGAAGATTCTTCCATTCACTTTCTACTTAAGGCTTGCATTTTAATACCTACTGTTTTTTAGCCAAGACTGTAAGTTTCTTTCCAGTCATTTAAATTATTTATTGGAAGCTTTATGTAGGCATACCCATATTATCCTATGCAAAAAAAAAAAAAAAACCCACAAAACAAAACAAAAAACAGTCAAAACATGACTGTCATTGGCTATTTGAAAGAGCATCCAGTTACCATCCTTTCACAAATTGCTTCCAAACATGATATTTCACTTTCATTTCCTTTCTTGCTTCTAAGAAACTTGAGAGAACTATTTTCTTTGTTATAAAAAACTTCCTTTCTTCCCAGTCAGTTTGACCTTGTATAAAAACAGTTTTCACCTACCGGGTTGTATGAGATGTCTTTAACTGCTTTTCTCCATTCTTAGTTCCTTCTTCAAGTTTGCTTTTGTTGTTGACATAATCAGTCACACCCTCCTATTTCCCCTCCCTTTGCTCCATCATCTCCTTGTCCCTCTTTCATCACCTGTTGAACTTGAGTATCCCTAGGAGACAAAGAAGAGAAAAATAAAACAGGTTTAAGTAACAGCTTTTCATTGTAATTAAACATAATAGAACGACTCACATTTTCTTTTATAAAAACCTGTGAGAACTTAAATTAACAAGGAAACATAAAAATATTTTACTAAGAGATACAATGATTTACCCTGAAATAACATAAGCATTCCCTTTCTAATCAGTATTATTTCGATTAAACTAAGAAACTATCTAGGAAAATTACACTTTTTTTTCTTTATTTAGTTTACATTTTTAATTGGAAATGTACCTCATATGTATTAATTAGGATTTAATTGCATAAGCCAAATCCTGTAAAAATCCAGTCATGGAGTTTTTATGGCACCTAAGATGAATATATTCAATATGCAAATATTAAGTAAATGGCAGGATAAAACTAATTACTCTCCATTTTGAGACAGAAGTAGGAAAATTTCACTATATTGGTTAATACTGAATATTTATTGGTGGGTAGTCTCTAAAATGAACTAAGAGCTTTATATATATATATATATATATATATATATATATATGTGTATATATATATGTATATATATATATGAGCTTTATATATATATATATATATACACACACACACACACAAATATGTTAAAAACATTAGTCATAAAAAACACTACATTCCATGAAAAATGAAACCAAATAACTCAGTCTTACATTGCCGTGAGAATCTATTTAACCCTGAATTCTCAATACGTCAGGATCTGTTTGAGTTATTAAACGTGTCTTTTAACTCAAATATACTAAGTGTTATGGGTTGAATTATTTCCTATATCAAAGTCATAACCCTCAGTACCTCAGAATGTGACACTACTTGAAAATAGGATCATTGCAGTTATCGTTAGTTAAGATGAAGTTATACTGTAGTAGGGTAGGCCCCTAATGCTATAAGACTGGTGCCCTTACTATAAAGAAATGCGTGGACACAGACAGGCACACAGGAAAAATATCATGTGAAGATGAAAGCAGACATCAGGGTGATGCAGCAGAAGGGAAGGAATGCTAAATATCACCAGCAAACAAACAGAAACAAAGAGAGAGACCTGGAACAGATTCTCCTTCATAGCACTCAGAAGGAACCAACTCGGCTGACACCTCAGTCTGTAGTCCTGTGAGACAATAAATTTCTGTTCTTTAATCTGACCAAGAGGGCCATAATGTTCCCCTCAGCTTGACTGAACTTTAAACAGGTTTCCTCCTGACTAAAGGCCCCTGAGCATCATCTAGTACATTTAGTTTAGAAAACTTGCAATTATAAATTATTTCTCTAGTACTTTGAGATGTAAATCTTCTCTCCTCCTCTTGCCTGTTTCACAGGCCAGGAATATCTTTCTCAAGGACCCTATTTTTCTCAAGGAAAAATAGGGTCCTAATATCTCCAGGAGAATAAGAGCCAGACTCTTCATAAGTATCAATTGGCAAACACCAAAGTCCTCATTGCAGTGACCCATCTCCCTTCTATTGTCCTCCAGTACTTTTCCTCTAGTTCATTCCAGCGTTAAAAAGCTCTCCTGACTTTTTTTTCCACAGAGTTGAGCATAATCTCTTGTCCTTACTACAATAGTCTTGAATGAAGTCTCACTTACCTGTTTAACTCTATCTGATGCAATTTTTCATTGCCAAAGCCACCCAGTTTGTGGTACTTTGTTAGATACTCTAGGAAACAATTCACTAAGTATTGTCTATTGAATGCCTGGTAAACTGATAAAATATAGAGCTTCAAATGCTAGATTCAGAAAGAGTGGACTTAGAAAGTCCTATGTTTAGAATTGCATAGCTAGTTACACTTAGCTATAGCATAAATAAAACGTATAAAAATAGTATAAAAAGACCATCAACTACAATGGAGACATAAGTGAGACATGTTAAGTATTCGGGGCAGAGTTTATCATCTATTTATAATCTCAATAAATGTATGTTTGCATATATGTGTACATATGTACACATATATACATATATGGATATAGGTTTATATATGCATACACATATGTATTTCAGTCATTGTTTAATACACATATTCCATGTTTTGTGTAGATACAGCCATGATTACTATTAAATGAATTTAAAAGCACCACTGAATGATAATGTGAATTTTTCATTTTCTCTGTGGATAGATACTAAAGTATCCCTGAGACTTCACCTGTTCATAACTCTTCAGAGAATCCCTATCACAGATAGAATAAAGTCACCGAACACAAGTGCTTCCTTAAATACTTCTAAAGCATGAAATCTCATAGCTCCCCACCATGCTCTTATAATATATAATCATCTGTCATTTAATTTCATACATCATATTTTTCAGGTCACTCTTCTTTTATTCATACCATCCCCATGCCAGGAAATCCCTTACCACTTTTCTGCGCCTGTTACACTCTTGCTCATTTCTTTGAGTGACCTCAGGCATCATCTATTCTACTAAGACCATTCATGGGAATGTGGAGGTTGAAATAATTGCCTTATCGCTGCTGTGTGGTACTTCTTACGTCTTTCACTGTTTGTTTGTTTGTTTGTTTGTTTTTTTAAATTACTTTCCATATTATATTCAAATAATCTTGTTATATGCCTAGGTTCCCTCAGAGAACTGTAAAATCCATTAGAGCACAGTCAAGTACTGGTAATTAATAAATGCTCAAACACTGTCTATGAAAATGAATAGAACTATCAATTCTGGTTATTCCTAGGTAACATATGGGTAAGTGAATATTACTTTCACCTACAATATATCAACTGCTGTTACTAATGGTATATCCAAATCAATATAACCAACAGGATTTTAATGAACATCATTTGGAGTCTTGTAATTTATACATCAGTAAGCAATCTATTGTTCCCCTAAGAAATGGCTGTTTTCTTCCCCGGCAGCCGTCTAACATTGCAAGTGTATTCAAAATATTTCAGTTTATTTTCCAAAAGTTCTGCTTTACCATTCTCCCAGGACTGCCGCAACTTTCAAACTGGTTGCAGCTGCCACTCGTGTGTTTAAACAGTGAAAATAAATTTATGTGAGGAAAAAAGGACATAAAGTGCTGTTTATTAATGCCATTCAAATCTTATTTGACAGGGTGTCGTATAGCTATAGTCTGATATACTAATACCACATTGTTAAATGCTATCTTAAACCCTCCCCTTCTTTAACCTTTCATTTTGTGCAGTAGGACCATGTTATAATTCATTAATTAGCACCATGCACTAATTAAATTACTAAGGATGAAATTTTCTTCTGGAGTGAAATTTCTAAGCAAATTGATGTTCCCAAATATATCCTCTGATTTTCCAACCAAGCTGCCATTCCCTTACATCTGGATATTGGAATTGTTTCTTAACGCTTGTCTTTGCTTTCTCATTTCCACTCCTATAATCCATTCTCCATACAGCAGTCAGTGTGAAATTTTACCACACAAATCAGATTATGTTATTTTCTTTCTTAAAAACCCTCCAGTGGCATTCCGTTACCTTGAAATAAAACCCAAACTTATATTCACAGCCTAAAGGCAGTACAGAGAAGGTCCTGGCGCATTCTCCCACCTAGCCTCTTTCTTCTGCCCATCAGACACTGAACTGTAGCCCATGGGCCTCTCTATGATTCACACAACTACCAAAGTTTTTATTTCCTTTTTGTGTTTTTTGCATTTGTTTTTGTTTCCCCTCCCTAGATAAACCTGAACCTAAATTTCCTCATGATTGTTGTCTTATTATCTTATTATCTTATTATCCAAATTTCTAATCAAGGTGTTACCCCCATCTACAGAATTTCTGTGGTTACCTTTAATCCCTTTCCCTGTTTTCACCATGTTTCTTTACCCAACATTAGGACACTACATTATCGGTAGTTATTTATCTCTCTCCCCAATGACAGGGAATCACCCGTCAACTTTACACCTATGACACCACCATGCACATAGTGGTTGCTCAAGAAATATTTGTTGAGTAAATGACAAAAAGAATGGGCATTTAAACATCTATTTAATAACCTAATACCTCTTTCAGAACAGTTGAAACACTCATCTTTGCATGGCGGACAATGATGGTATATAGCAGGCCCTTGCCAACAAGCTAACATTTGTCACGCTCTAAGCACAGCAGGTGGTATTTAAGTGTTTTACATTCAAGTAAAATATTTAAAACATAAAATACTCTCATGAGTGATTTTTTTTTTCATCCTCTTTTTACCAAGGAGGACATTTAGAAGGTAAGGACACTAAGAGGTTATGTACCTTGCCCAAGGTTGCATACTATGTTGTGGCCAAATGGGGAATCAAAGAAATCGCCATTATTAGTATAATAAACTACACTGGGAATCTTTTCTACAATTCACATGTCATCATTAACAGTAGAAACTATGTAACTGTGAAATTACAAGTTAATACTATTATAAACTGAGAAATCTTTTTAATTCATTCACAGAAATGAAATAAAACTTGTTAATGGAGATCCAGGATGATTAGATATCTGCTCTTAATAACAAAGGATATATTTGTGTGTTTTTTCCTTAACTTTTCATATGATTATTTATCTTTTTATTTTTTCTATATATATTTATGGTTTATTTTCGAATATGATTATATATATATATAGATATATATATATATATTTTTTTTTTTTTTTTTTTTTTGCCTTTGGACGGCACACCAAAGTTACTGTGAATAAAATGATGAAATACAGGAACGTGAATAGAAGTAATTTCACTAAACATGTACTTACTGCTTATGTGTGCTCACAGACAAAACTGAGGACAAAAAGGAAATAATCATAAATAATTACACGTATAGAACAATTTTAATATAGAAGAGTTAACCAAAGAATACAGATGATCACGTATTATAATAAATCACAACACTTGCTGCATTATCTCAATGTGAGAAAGAGCACAACAGGCTCAGTGAGCCAAGTGTCACAGAATAAAAAATACAGTAATTGAGATGGAATTATAGGATGGGTAGGATTTTGACAGGCAGAAATTAACAAGAACCAGTTTTGTTTTTGACACTATAATACTTCAAATGGGACAGGAAAATAACAAAAGGAAGGGCTATAGTCTCAAGAAGCTAAAGCATTAGAAGATCTAAGTAATTTGGGAAGGAAGTCACCTTGGAAAGTCCCATTTTCTGCATCAGTGAATGGCACATGGCAATAATGTCATGCATTTGTGGTGACATCAAGGAAAGTTCTGCAGAAAAACAGCAGAGAGAGAGAGAGAGAGAGAGAGAGAGAGAGAGAGAGAGAGAGAGAGAGAGAGAGAGAGAGAGAATAAGATGAAACAAATCTCTACCCATTCCCTTCTTTGAAATGAGGAAGAACTTTTTTAGGAAGAACCATATGCAAACACACAGGGACTTGATAACTCGCATGTGATGCATTTTGTAGACTAAAACTCATTTGATCACAACCCAAATCTCTAGGATAGGACATTTAGCCATTGTAGGAAATGATAGTTTCCTGGAGAAGAGACAAATAAGTATATTTAATAGGGGTCTCAAAACAAGAAATCTACGAAAAAAGGAATCAGGAAAAGCACTGAATTCCAGATTCAGCATAGGGAGTAGGTGAGTATATTTTGGAGACAAAAGTTTCCAAATACTTGTGCAGTTAACGTTTATTATTGCAAGTGTTTTATACTATCTGCGGGCAACAAAGACCCTTAAAATTTTGTGCCACAAGTTTGTCCTACGTCTCAAATAATTCCTGAAGTGTAGTTCAAGAAGCAAATATATTTCCTATGAGATTTTACAAAAACTGTCTGGCTAGAAGTGCTACAGACATAGAAGCAGATGTTCGCTACCCAGAGTGAACAACTTATTTCAAAGAATCGTCTGCTGTTCGTAGTTCAGCCAAGATTGTGGCAGCCTGTGCTGCTCACTGATTCAGGTCTTCTAATCTCTGCAGCAGCACATCCAGTTGTGCTACCTTTTGCTCTTTATCAGCTGTGAAGCTATTAAAGCCACTTTCTACTTCACCTGGAACTGGAAGAGGTCATATTTGTCCTTCTCAGTTTGAGTGGAAAAGGGATTCCACCCTCCTAAAGTATCCCTTGCTTTTATTCATGGTCAGATTTCCCCTCTGCTAACCACAGCTGGCAAAAATCACAGAGTTGTAAGCTACTTGACCACATTGAGAGAGAGGAAAACATTTTTCCTTAGTAGCCACAATGTTCCAATTCCCATCTTCCTTGACGGAAAAATAAATCCCAGTTGTTGTGAAGAAGAGGAGACTATAGAAACAACAACAGTGACTTGTATAATTTGGTTCTTAATATCTCATAGCAGGTTTTCTCAAAATATCATCAGATCTGCCTCCTGGATGAGAACTATTTAGTGTTTGCTAGTATGCAGATTCCTTGATCACACCACCTCCCTTTGCATTAGAATATCTGTTGAGTAGAGTGTGGGCATCTGTATTTGTTAATATATTCTACAACTTCAGTTTATTCACACTAATTATTGAGATTTTTTTTGGTCCAAAAACCTCTCAATTGTCTACAAGTCCAAGTTCCTTGGCTCAAATGGTAAAATAAACTGAAAACTAATCCCAAAACTTTTTTTCTTTTTAACCAGTTTTCTTTTCACTTTATTTAACAAGACATAAACAGCATTTATGATATCGTCGTGCTGTCCCAAGTATTTTATAAAGGTTGACTTAATTATAATAGAAGTTTACTACTCTTTTCACTAGGTAGAACACCAGAAGCTAAACATTAATGAATGCCAACTATAATTTTATATATATAATGTGATTGCTCGGTGTGAGGTCGGAGTGATAGTGGATGGGGGGAGGGGGGTTCACAGTGTGAGGGATATAAATGATGAACGTCTAAATATTACCTTGTCTTGTACACTTGAAACTAATAAATTAAAAAAATAAAATAAATAAAATTAAAAAAAATAATAATAAAAAAAAGGAGTACAGAAAAAAAGAAGCAAGTGACCTGCCTAAAGAAAGCCAGCATAAGCAGTACATACCTAGGTGGCTTCAGAGCCCTTCCCCTTTTTTTCCTTCCACTTTGTTATTTTATGACTAGAAACTACACATTTGATGTATAGGTTTTTGTTCTACTTGCTAGATGTGGGTCTTTGGGACATTTTCTTTATATTTCTTCTAGGAAGCAGACATGTTTTTCTTTCTCGTGAGCTGGCACATCCATGTTTTTTCTTGGATATGAAATGTAAATGAATTCCCTAGTGGAGTCTTCTTCAACCACTCTCTATCTTTATTTCCAGTGATTTAAACATTGTCTCCCTTTTTGAAGAGGAAACAGAACACATCTTCACAAAATAATATTTCGTCATATTTGAAGTAGAGAGAATAACTCATCTGTCTATATCCAGAAGTGATGGTATTTGAGGAAATGCTTTGAAAATCACAAAAGAAAATATCAATATAAGATAAATTAAAGGAGGCAAAAAACATTTACTGAGAGGTTACCACGTGCCAGATTGTGTTCTCAGTGTCATTTTTCATATATCAGCATTTTGTGTCCTCTTAATGACCTAAGTTAGACATCAATAGCATTACTTTTTTTATGCAATTGAGGAAACTGAGGCAGAGTGAAGTTAAGAATAATAGATCCTAAAAACCAGGATTTGAATGCAGGCAGTTTAACATTAGAGGCCAAGAGTTCAACCACAACACTATACTGCTCTTCTTGAGAAAACAAAACAAAACAAAACAAAACAAAACAACAAAAAAAAATGGTGGCAGCAACGTTTATGGGTCGAAGTTTAATTTCATCCCTTTGTTGAGCACAGTGGGCATTCACAGTAAGGACATACTTAGACAATAATCTCACCACACAAATAATTAACAGATAAGAAAATAAAAGGGGAATGTGAGCCCTTGTTTTTTGTTCAAGTTAAAAGATATCTTAAGTTGGTAGTCTTTGGCTATACACAATTACATGCATAAGTACGAATTAGAAACATAGGAGTACAACACAAACAGGCATCACTAATTAGTTTTAAGGCCATTAGACAAAAATTTCTTCCTCTGCTGACAATGATTTACATATTTCTATACTACACCCACATCCTGAAAACTAAATAAAACTAAACAAATATTGGGGGAAATGGCTGATATATATATATATATATATATATAATAGATATTATATGTTTGTGTATACTCCTACACATGGATATATATATATATATATACACACACACACACACACACACACACACATATACATATATTTGGATTACATATATTTGCACTATATACATACATATATACTATATATATATTTCGTTTTATATGTATGTGTATATATATGTGTGTGTATAAAAATATATACACACATATATATAGCAATCCAAAAAACCAGAGATATGTGTGTCCATTACACTTTTCAATCATAGCTTAAAGAGGCGTATGGGTGGTAATCCAGCAGAGAACAGATCGATAGCAGTCTTGCTTTCTAGCTCTGTAACTCCGGATATATATTAACTATCCTTAGCTTATATCTATTATAAAGAGGGTGGCCATTCGACATCAGCTGTGATCAGATGGTAATCTAATTAATATGAAGAATGTAGAGGAGGAGGCATATATCAAGGGAAAATTGTCCAACATTCAGAGATATACAAAGATGGAACACATGACCCCGGGATGCACTGGACCAGGAAAAGCAGGTTGATTTCTGATACGAATATGACATAGACGACTCATGTACTAGGTACAGAACTATATTAAATGCCTTTACTTAAAAATGCATTAAAGGCATTTAATTTTCAAACCTTGAAATTCTGAAATTCTGAATTAAAAAATAAAACTGTTCCTAAAGGATATATCTTCATATATATATATATAAAGCAATCACTTCTCTCCACTAATCAAAATTTCAAAGATTATTCCTATGGTGTATGTTTCCTTTGAAACTATTCTAAATATTTGTATACGACTCTATTTTAAAGTTTAGTGATTTGCAGGTGGCAGTGCATTTATCTCACCTCCTGTGCTATAAGTATAATATTTATTGTAGGAAATAGTCAAGCTTATTTTAGATTGAAAGAAAATATTAGGCCATAACTTAATTCTCACTTCTATACATTTTATTGAAGTGGAAACAAAGCAAGTATTTGTATTTATTTTGTTAAATTACTAAATCAATATTGTGGGGAATTTAATCCACTTTTTAATTTGGAGTTATTCATATTCCTAAGTGGGTATGTTTCCTGTCCATAGCCTAAAGATACTTAATACAAATCGTAGAAAATATAAGGTTTTGTTGATATGTTCTGCCTAAACGTATGTGCTTCCATCATATTAACTTTAAAATTTTGAAAATATCTAACATAAAGGTAAAAGAGAAAGGGATGTATTGGAAATATGACAGTTTTGTAACAAGTTCTCCTTTACCAGGTAAACAACTTGGGTTTTAAGATACAAGGTCATGCCTGGAAGAAAAGATTAAATATTGCAGTACCATTAAAGTCTACAATAAACTGTTCTCTTGTACCTTTATTTAAAGGCTATATGACTGACACAGTTTATTAGCTAGCTCTATGCTTGTACTTTTGTCATAGCAATTGCTAAATTAATTTACAAACTTCAGTTGACTTGCCGTGTTCTTATTGCTGTCTCTCTGAATATCCTTCAGAAGAAATACTAAAATCCCCCCCAGACAGAGTATGGCTGTTCAAATTGTAATTCTTCCCCCGGTAAATAGTTGTAGTGTTTGATCGCAGCATAGGTCCAAAGAGTGAATTTCCTTTCAGCGTGTGCTATATTGTCAATGACTAATTTCTTCAGGAAGTAGTCATATTGCAATATGTATGAAATGGAACATTCCCCTTGCATTCTGATAGAAGCATTATCACTTGTATTCTATAATATTTTAATGTTAAAAAAATAGCAAACTAGTGGGTTGGTACAAGATGACCCTTTCAGTTTCCCACAGACATCATTTACTCTACGAAACCAATTTTCTCTTAAAATAAATTTCTTATGGCACTTGTTCTGCTTCAGATAAAAACTTCTTTGAGATCTGCCTGATTTTACCAGCAGTACTACCTGCAGAAACATACAGAAACATAAAAGACATACAGGGATCGCCTTGAGACTACCAATGCTGAAACCTAAGTAACTTATTATTGCTGGAAGCTGCCCAGTTCGCTACTAACAACTTCAATGAAAGTAATGTCTCAGAAATTCATAAGGAGAAAGATGAGTCAGGGACATGATGACAGAGTTTCCATGAACAGAAGGAGGTAAACAAAGGAAAACGTGTTTTAGACCTAATGAGAGAACTTCAAGGTGGTAACAGGTTCTCTTGATGGAAAAGGAAGACTTTCCCCCATATGACTACGTGATCTTCCTTGTTGATTACAAGTAGGCAAAAAATAACTTCAGTCCTTCATTCAAACACTAAACTATAATGACAGCAACAAATCTAGAGTCTCGTAAAATATTGTCCTCCTATTCTAAGTGAAATCACCAAATTCTTAATTCTTTGTCTCCTGGGTGCTGGCATCAGATTTTGTATATAGTTCTGAAGAAAGATCTGCAGTTCTGTATAATCAGCTCCTGCTTTTAGGATATTTTTTAAACATAACTTTAGTGAATACTGAAATAGGTGTTTTACATATATTGGTTTGCTTTCTCAACAAACCTATGTGTAATTCAATCCTCAAAAATTCTAGGTGTAAATAATAAATAAAGGAATACACTGAAGCTCATAGCTGTTAAGCCACATATCCAGGGTAATATACTGCGTTAGCAGCAAAACCAGAATAAATATCCAAGCAAGGCTGATTCAAGACTTTGTGGTTTTCTCAAAACACTCCACTCTTTTTCAGTTAAGCTTTTTCCATGTGTAAGATAAGAGTCACCAGACAGAAACATAATATGAATTTCACATTTTTGAACTTAGGTCTTATTACTTTTTGTATGATTTCTTATGCTACCAGTGAGGCCTGCTAACCAAGATTCAATCAAGAAACTTTAGGCAATGAATTAGAAAAATAACTCCTGATTTAATGCCTCTATTGAAAATTCATTGTAGTTGAATAACTCTGATGTACAACTGAAACTAATAAATATTGTATGTTAGCGATACTTTAATAAAAAACCTTAAAAATAAATAAATAAATAAGATCTCTGTCAAAAAAGAAAATTCACTGCATAAGAAAACCTAACGCAATAAAATACTATCTTCACCATGATGTATAGCTCCATCCTCAGAGTCCCTACTTTAGCATCCTGGAAAAGTCAGGTACCTTGGAAAAAAAAAAAAAACAGGTAGTTATGTATATTGTCTCATATGTTCCATGGTAAGGGGTCTACAAAATTTAACTATACAAAAATCCTGTAACTTGAAATCCAGGTGTAGATATAAAAATAGAAATGAGTATATAATGAATTGTGATAAATATCAGAAATGACACCTAAATCCTACAGAAGGTGAGAAGATGGTGGGATTCACTTTTATCTGAATTGATCTGAGAAGATACTGAAATTGAATCTTAGAAACAATGTGTCATTTTTAACAAAAGTAAGCAAAATTGTGGAGATAAGAAGGCTTTATACTCAGTGAATACAATAAAAATATCCAAATTTCTAAATAATCGAATTTGGTATTAAAAGTACTGATATATTTAGTGTTGGAGCAGCTGCTTCAAATGAGTTGGCTTAAAATATCAATCCAAGGATATTAGATTTCAGGTTTATTTTTAGAAAACAACTTTACTTTGGGAATATTATTCTTATAGACGTATGCAGTATGACTAGAGCAAACAGGTCCTGATAATAGGAGAATATAACAATAAGAATACCTCAATATGAGCTTAAACCATGATGGTGATAGTGGGAACAGGAAAGAAGAAAGCACTGGTTTTAATCGATCCTGCACAAGGTCTCCTACTTACACAGAATAATACTGGAAAAGAACTCTAAGAAAATAGTAGGTAAACTGGTCTCCTGATACCACCCTGGAGACGTATCACACTCAAAATTAGAAAATTTGAAAACTGATTTATTACAAATGACCTTATGGTAGGCAGAATAATGTCCCCCACCACGATGTCCATGCTTTAATGCCCAGATATAACCTTAAATGGCAAAAGGAACTTTGTAGTTGCAACTAATCAAGGATTATGAGATGGGGAAATTATTTTGGATTGTCCAGAGGGCAAAATGTAATCATGCAAGTATAAATGAAAGAGGGAGGTGAGAAAGTCACGGTCAGAGAAGGAAATGTGAGGAGAGAAGCAGATGTCAGAGTTAGAGGGGGCCAAGGAATGCAGGCAGCAGCCACGAGATGGAAAAGACAAGGACACAGGCTGTCCCCTAGGACATCCAGTAGGAAAGCAGCCCTGCCAACACCTGGATTCTAGGACTTCCGATCTCTAGAACTATAAAATAATAAACCTGTGCTGTTTAAACCACTAATGTCATGGTAATTTGTTACAGAACAATAGGAAACTAATACAGGATTCTATACACGGTGCGTGTCGGGGAACTCCAAGAGTTAATGAAGGTGGCAACCCAGAGTCTAAACCACACAGGAAGAGAGAAATTATCAGAACTCACAGGTACTCAGTTTGCAGAGTGGCAGCCACCTTAAAAAAAGTAGTGAACTTCTCTGGAGGGATCAAGGCACAAAAAGTTGACCTTGCCAGTCGAGAGATAAGGGAATAAATATGTTCCTAGTGTTATTCTCCTTCTGTATTTGATCTCCTACTAGGGCTCTCAGGGGATGACTCCAACTGGAATCAAGAGGAAGGGGAACCTGCTGACTGAGATGGACTGTTGGAACCACACACCTAGTAGACAAGAGTGGAGAGACGCCTGCCACCTCTCTCTTGGGCATTTCCACAGGCTTCCCATGTGCAAAATGTGCTGACCATGTAGTTACGCGCGATGGGTCTGTAAGTGAAGAATTTATCCCTTCTAACTGTCCATGCAGGTATCAAGAAGAACCCGTTTTTCTGACATTGTTCTTGAATGCTTTTCATTACTTTTATTAGAAGGGAAAAAAAAATGCTATTGAAAATCGAAGAAAATGTACTCTTGGAAATTTTCTAAAGAGAATGAAGAAAGTAAAATAATAGCAATAACAGTATTACAGTTGGAATAAATAACACTTATTGTGAGCTTAGATTTCCATGGAACTGCACTAGCCACTGTACACAACCTATATTTATGTCTCGAACTAACCTGTGATTTAGAAACTATTCGATCTTAATAGTTTTTTTCAAGAGAGATTCAAATATTTAAGTAGCTCGTCTCAAATCCCACAGATACTTCATGTAACAGCTGGAATACAAACCCAATGCTGTCTCCATCTATGTGCAGAAATACAATCTCCACGTTCTGATTAAAAGATGAAATATGAATAAATATACCCATAAACTGCCCAGCAGTATTTCCCAGATGTAATTTCAAAATCATTTTTAATGAGGAATGAGAATTCTCAAATGTCTCAGGAGAGTGTTAAAGCGGACGCTCCTAAACTGCATAAAATCTTAGAGAATACCCAGGAATACACATTGGCATACAAAGAAACTGAGAATACTCTTATAAAGGGCATGCTTTATACTCAATGACTTAGGATTTCCTCCAACACAAGTTTTTCTAATTCTTTTAAAAACTTGCCTTCCATCTCATTGTAACTGGCTTTATTGTATTCTTTGTCCACATCAAAAAAGAAAAAAAAATAAGTGTTTCATGGTGCATATTCTTTTAAACTATTTAATAGATTTGGAATTCTCTCTTGGAAAATAATTTTGAGATCATTGGAAATGAGAATGGTTGTTTCCCAACCCCTGCGCCTAGTTCTACTGGTTTCTCTTCCCCCCATGGGAAAGATAACTAAACTCATTGTATCTGTGTGTATGAGATTTTTAATCTATATGCAATGCAGGAGAAGTTAAATATGTAAGTAGGTTCATCCTAGCTATTAGTGAAGGGCACAGGAAATTTCTGGATCTAATGAAGGGCCACTGTGTACTGGCTGTCCCCTGAACTCACAATTAATCATATTTGACAACTGACTACAAAATGCAAATGACTTGGCAGAGAGCACTTTATGTTTCACATAATTCTCCTTCCTCTCCTTGAAGTACATGTTTATTTTCTGCTTCATGAACGTAGTGTTGTATATATGGGAATACTCAACAAAGCTATTACACAAAGTTGCTTTAAATATCTGGTACTCATGTAGCCATGTGGTTACCTGGCATGTTAGCAATGTGCCAAACAAGTTAATAGTGAAGGACTTCTGATGTCAAGGATACTTACTTTGCTTGCAAGTAAACACACTGAGGCTTTTTGAATATTAATGTTTATAGCGTCATACTTTTAAAGCAAGTGGTATGTTCTTGTGCCATAATAAACACTATTTTACATCATTCCAGAATGTAAATGATGATTAAGTATTAATTGCAATCAAGCAAAATAATTTCCATTGTTAGAGAAAAAAATCAAAATACAGTTAATACCATATGTACCACTTAAGATCAACTCTCCATGCTTTGATTTTCTGTTATTCTGTAAAAACATTTAAGTTGTATGAAAAGGTAGAACATTATCAAAAATTTGATAGACGATGTGCAGAATGGCATTCATTTGAAATAAACGTAATGTGAGATGATTCACATGATTTGTTGAAGTAATGAAACAGGTAGAAGAAGTTTATAAATGAAATAACATTCATATAGCAAGTAGGATTATCATAATAGTCAAGCAAATTAATAAATACCCCCTTGAAAATGCCTGTAATTTTATATTGGTATTTGCTTGTTGAGGGTGCAAGAGTGGGAAATGCATGGACATGGATACGTGTTTATTAAGATAAACCAATTTAAACATATTAAACATATTAAAGCAAGAAAAAACATTCATTTGTAAATGAATTTGTCCCACTCAAGTGCAGGAGCATATAATATTGATTATTCATTCTACACTCTGGAGCAAAACACAGTTTTAGGTATGCATATATGGAATAAAATACTAAAGAAGCATTTCAGCTATTATTTTTCTCCCATGTCTTATGAATAATCAATAGTAAACCAGCAATCTGAGTTTGGTAATTACTCTCTTAATTTTTATTTTGAAGTATGCTGGAGTATTCCAAATACTAATGCTACTTACAGCAATGCCTAATTTTAATCAGTCATTTTATGAAAGTGGTGATAAAAAAAAGGAGCAGATGAGTTTTAAAAATCTCAGCGTGAAGTACTTCTTTAAATAGAATACTGCATAAACAGCAAAGTCAGGAACTATTCTGGGTCTAAGGGCAAAATCAGCAAAATAGAACACCGTAAATAGTGTGTAGTGTTTGTAACTGTAACTGACATAAAATACATACAAGAGTCATATACATAAAGGTATATTTAAAAATCTTCTGCAAAGACTTTTACCTGAATCCTTTAGGTGGAGAAATATAGCAATATATTTTCACAAGGTGGAAATAATTCTACTATAAGCACAAAAGAATAAATGTACTGAAAAACTCAATAATATTGAAGTGGAAGGCTCTATCTAAAATATGAGAATGACTCCTCTTTGCCCTAGTTCTGTTGGGGGAAAAAAAAGTCATCATAATGTGCCATTCTGAAGCCTAGGAAAAATTGGGGCATGATGTGCAAAGTTGTGTGCACCAAGCAATAGCCATTTTTCTTATTTATATCTATGAGTATAAACCAGAGGATGTGTGCATTTGCTTAAGCAATGAAACCACACTGGTACAGTAGTTGCAACTGAAGTCACCACCTGGTTAAGCATGTGATAACCTACTGTGATTTTCTAAGAACCATCTGTTTTCTGCACAGGCCATCTAGGTGAATTGAATGGGGATGTGGTGGGAATCATCACCTCTATCTCCCTCAAGTCCTTGATGGTGGCACAAAGATCAGTGATCCTTCCAGGAATGTGATATTGCCTTAGTTTACTATTTTCCGAGGTAGAAGAAGTTCTAGTGGCTCCTACCTGGTCTTTCCCATGATAATAGCCCTCACTCTGCAGCTCATGGAGCCTATGTGGGGATTCTACCACTTACTGGATATGTCTATTCCAAATATACATTCCAGAGTTTGGGGTAATAATCACAAGATGGGTTCAGGGACCCAATGAGCCCACTGCATAACAGACCTGAGCTAAAACTCTGTTGGTCTCTTGACTTCCATAGCCCCTACTCTGATTGAAACCCTTTGACATTTTATGTCTCCTGGAATTAGGAGCAATCCAAAGCCAGTACTGGGCAGTCCTCAAAAGTTCTTATTTCCTTTTCTCCAATGCACAGTTACCATGGTGAAAGGACATACATATGCTCCTTTGAAGAAGGTTAGGAAAAAGATTAATGGGGTAAATTTTTGGAGTTCTTATTAAGGGAACCTGGTCCCCCCTTCATGACTGTTTTTTATGATCCAGGGTGGGACTTTTGTTCACTTGACCTAGAACTTCTATGCTTATACAGAGCAAGCAAAATTTAATAGGCTTCCTACCTATTTCACTTCTAGGAACACCATGATCAACTAGTTAATAGGTCTGTGTAAGTCAGGCTATTCTGCTCTTTTCTTTAACTCTTCTGGCCATTAGAGTAACTACGCCAACCTTGTCTTTGGAGGCAGAGAGCTGCTACTTGGCCCCTGCCACCATGAGATGCAATTACTCACACTGCATTTCATTTTCCCAATTCAGTGACTCCTGTTTCAACTATAAGGCCGAGATTACAGAGAAGAGACATTGCTGAGCTCTTCAAATATGATGCATAATAATAGCTCCCCTCACAAATTTATTTCTCACACTATTGGTGAAAGGTATGTCTCTGGATTCTCCAAGTGTAGGTGAGTAAATCTTAAATGACAAATCCACTATAACATTCCAATCTCCCTAAGCTTTTGAATGTCTTCCTCTACTTCAGACCAAGGCAGGTCTGGCATTTCCAGCTCACTACCTGTGGGCCACCTTTTGGTCCCTGGTTCAGCCAACCAACCAACACATCCAACAGTTTGGGCCATGTCTCCCTTCCCGAGCTGCAACATTAACACAGAATCTCTGCTTAGTGAGCCCACCGATAAATATGGCCTGACTCAATTTTATGTTCCTTTCATTACCCCACATCCTTAGAAGCCCTTCCCACACATGTTCCCTGGATTCCTTTCTGAATAAATAAGAAAACTTGAGTAGTTCTCTTGGAGTGTAGAGTACCTCCTCATGGGTTATGGTTTACCACACCTTTAGGGGCCTGAGAAGACTTAAGTCCAGTTATAGGTCTAGAAGCAAAGAAAGGTGGTGGGGTGTGTCCTGAGGAGAATCAGCATCTTGTGTGGTAACTACTTCAAAAGGGCCCATTCCAGTTTCCTCAATCAGTGCAGGGTTAATCCGTTCAGAAGGGGTAGAGGGGCCACTTCCACTGGGGGTTGGAAGCTGTTTCAGGTGTCAGAGGAGACTCATCAGAATTAGAAGCTCAATGTCCACAGCTTCATCAAGGTCTTTCCACATGTACACATTCCAGCTCTAAGGATCCCACTTCTTAGTAATCAATGTACCAAGTTTTGCAAGAGATACTCTGCAAAGCTGGGGGTTCAACTTGCATTGTATATCCTCCAGTAGCAAAATGAGATTAAAAGTTTTTCAGCCATCTAAGCCCTGCTGCTGCAGAACATAAGGGTCTCATTCAGGTCACACATAGAAGCCTTCAGGTCATTTATATAGCACATGCACTGGAATTCAAATCCTTGAGCTAGTCCTTTTCTTTTAGCACTTTGTTCAGTGACGTTAGGAGCAAACAGACAATGTCATTACATTTGTAAAAAATATTCATATACACAGTCACCCAGCTCCTTGCTTCATGTAAGTGGTTGATAAAGGATATCCAATGTGATGTTTTGTTTATTGCCAGATCACCCTATGAACTATCAGTTCTCTGCTTTCTACTGGTAATAGAGTCACTAGCATCCTTAAATCTATTTAAAGAGCCAATTCCAGAAATCTTACTCAGGGGAAGTTCAGCCTTTGTATTCTATTCAGGTCTTCAATTGACTGGATGAGGTCCATCCACATTAGAGAGGGCAATCTGTTTTACTAATTTGACCAATTTAAATGTTTATCTCATCCAAAACCCCCTCACTGAAATACTCAAAATAACATTTAATCAAAAATCTGGACACTCCAGGGCCCAGTGAAGTTGACATATAAAATTAACCATCACAGCCAATACGTATTAGTGGTTTCTACTAAATGACATGAGGAGAATAAACATAATTTGCTTTTAGACACAGCTACATAAATATGTTAGATTTCTATTGCTGTGTAATAAACTAGTGGTTTAGATCAACCCACATTGTCTCATAACTTCCTTGATCAGGAATTGTGCATATCTAAGATGGATCCTCTGCTCAGGGTATTTTAATGTTGCAATCAAGCTACTGACTGGACTAGGTTTTTGGGAAGCTCTGAGGAAATATCCATGTCAAAGCTCATTCAAGCTGGCAGAATCATTGCCTTCTGGCTGTATGACTCAGTCCAGCTTCTTACTTTCTGCCAACGATAAATTGCCAACAGGTCCTATAGTCTTAGTGCAATTACCTGGCTTTTGAATTTGTATACAAGCAGTTCACAACATACTGCGTTTCCCCAAAAACATGACTGGGTCTTATATTAATTTTTGCTTCAAATGACACATTAGGGCTTATTTTCAGGGGATGTCATCCTGAAAAATCATGCTAGGGCTTATTTTCCGGTTAGGCCTTATTTTCAGGGAAACATGGTAGCTATTTATTTCCTTCTTCAAGTCCAGATGAATAGTGCTTCTAACCAGTCTGCTAAGACACAGCCTAATATAATGAATCATTGTCCTGGGGGCAACATCCTATTGCTTTTGTCATAAAACATGACCTAATCAAAGTAGTGACATCCCACCATCACCTTTGTCACATCTTATAGGTTAAAGGCAAGTCCAAGTTCCCATCTGCAATCAAGGGGAGGATATTACATAAAGGTGTGACTCATTTAAGGTTACCTTCGGGTATGTCCATCAAATAAGAAGAAAACATGATTTTTTGTTTTTTTTGTTTTATTCCATTTGAAGGTGTATAGATATGGCTGTGAACAAAAAATCTAACTCCATCGTTGTGTCCCAGACTTCTTTCATGCTGTGACCTTTGACTAACCTCATTCTCCTTAGCAAGCATATCACAGCCTTCTAGTTAATGATTAACTGTTTCATAAAATACAGCATTCATATTTTTGTTAGTAATGGGCAGAATGGCATGACTACTGAAAAAAATATCAAACTGGTGATAGTATCGATTATAATCATCTATCACAAGACCACCAGGAGGTATGGACTGCATTCTTTGTCCCTTTGTCTTGTCAATCATTGGTGCCTGAGTTATATTATATAAAAGATGCTGTAACAGGGGTCTGTCAGCATAGAATAATCTGCGCAAAATTGCTAGGTTTTTTGTCTACTCTGACCCAATTTTCCCATAAGTAAATTAAGCTATAATAAACTTAAAGTCTATGGAGATGCCTGAATCATTCTTTGGTCTGAAGATACCTTGTTATGGTGGCCAGTACAACTTTGCCCCACCATCAGACAGAAGAAAAGTTATTAAAACTAAGTTCTGTTATGTGTTCCATTCATTAATTTATTCATTCTTTAATTTATTGAGGATCTGCTATGTGTCAGACATTTCAAGAGATTGAGGAAAAGCGATTGGAAAAATACCTAAAAATGATTATGCAAGTAAATGTAAAATAGCCATGTACATTTTAAACTGTATTGTACTCAGAAACAAAGAAAAACAATCCTATGCCAGTGAAAAAATGGAAGACATAATTTAGATGAGAACAACTTTTTCTCAAATAAAATTTGAGCTGAGGTCTGCATTTTTTAAAAACACAAAGTCGATTACAAACCATCTATAAAAATATGTCAAAAAAGAAACATGACCCAATTTACATTTTCAAAACAAATCACTCCTTATAATCCATGGAGAATGGCAGCTATATAGAAGATTATAAAAGCAGAACATTAGTAAAGAGGACCTTGCATAGTCTGAAATAGATTGCAGTAGGATGGAGGTAAAAGAGAAGATAAAAGGAAAAATACATATTCTACACACAAAATCTAGAGACTTGATGAGTTTGACACTGGAAATATATATTTAAGGATAGTATGAAGAAACAAAGGAGTAGCCCTGACCTGTGAATGTCCCTCATATCCTTAAACAAAACTGCACTGATTACATGTCCAGATGAGAGATATGAAAATATCGCTTGATATATTGTCATTGTGAGATCTTCAAATAAAATAGGAATGAATTCTATCAAGTAGAATATGATATGTGTGTATACAGATAGTAATATTCTATCAATGTTTCATCATTGCTGTCCATAAGTAGTAAGATCATGGCAAAAAAAAAAAGAAAGAAAAAAAGAAAAATGATGTTAAACTAAAGTGTGAAGAATATTTTGGAGGCTGAGACAGTCCTGAGAAAAATCATCTGCAATACTATGTTTCCAAGCAGAAGTTTCCTAGCCAAGAGAAGAAAGATTAGATATCTCTATGGTCACACAGATAGACAATAGACTCTTTTGGGAGCAAGTCCCTGGAAGAAGAGTAAATATACAGTATTCTAGATATTGTTTCATATGTCAGGTTTATACCCAGCTGAGCTGTTAATACTCCCAAAAGAAACATCTTCAGAATCAATTTTCATCTCATATTTGCTTCAATACATTCTTATCATCTATTTTTTTCTAAGAATTTATGAAACTAAAATATTTGGGACTCCAGAATAAGGATAGAGATGATCATAGGTCATTTTTTTTCCTTACTTTATGTTTCCTTTTAAAATTCAAACCTAAACAAAAGAAGGTATTGAATTTCATGCACAATTGTGCAACTGACTGAATGGAGTTGATTTTTACTGGAAGAAGATTAGGTTGTCTTATTTCTTTCATTATCTTATTTTTTGAATTTCCCATGACAAAACAAAAGATACATAGTGTGTAGAATATGTGGGTCTAAAGTAAAGTCCAGATAAATGTTATAACTTTGGGAGTAATAAGCATGCCATTGTTTTATGAAACAAGTAATGAAGGTACTATGGAAAGGAAGTCTAGATTCTAGTCATACATATCTGAATAATTTAAAAGTCACGTAGAGGAAGGCTTACTGTGAATTTAGACTGACATGTGTTCAGTGAAATATAAGAAACCTCAGAGAATCAGATGCCACCTACAGCTGGCTTCATGGACATGTGACTGTTGCAGTCACACAGGGACTGACATTTGGTTTAATGTTTTGTCATCAACATTTGTAACATTTTAATAATTTATGAACAAGGCACTCCACATTTTCATTTTTTACTGGGCTCCATAAAATATGTGGTTGGTCTTGGCGCTATTAAAGCCAAGAGAAAAGAGGGATTTCTCACATGGGTAGAATAAGAATGGATCTTTAATAAGATATAGATTTAAAAGTTTCTTTCAGTTTTGACAAAATGGAAGTCATTATTAACTTAGCAAAATATCTGAGTAAAGATTTTGAAGGTGAAGCCACATTGTAATGAATTGTAATATAGATTTTAAGAAACTTCACTGAGAAGGAGGGTGAAAAGACAAAAAAATTCTCTTTGTGCACAGAATGACAGAGAAAACAGGTCAGAGAAATATTTTTATCTGTGCTTACTTATATACAAGGCCTGACAATGTTAATAATTATTAACATTATTTTAACATTGTGAACTTATTGCAATGATGTTGCTAACCTTTTTTGCTATCAGAGGCATTATTCATTATGAATTTGTACCAACTGGACAATTTGTTCACCAAGTTTGCTATTTCAAAATGCTGAAAAGGCTGCATGAAAAAATTAGACGACTGGAACTTTTCACCAACAATTCATGGCTTTTGCATCAAGACAGTGAGCCAACTCACGCGACACTGTCTGTGAGGGAGCTATTAGCCAGTAAACAAATCACTGTATTGGAATACCCTCTCTACTGACCTGATCTGGACCCCAATGACTTCTTTCCTTACCTAAAGATAAAAGAAATATTGTAAGGAAGACATTTGGATGACATTTGGGACATCTAGGGTAATACAACAACAGCTTTGATGGCCATTCCAGACAAAGAGTTTCAAAATTGCTTTGAAGGGTACACTAGCTGCTGGCATCAGTGCATAGGTTCCCAAGGGGAGTACTTCAAAGATGACTGTAGTGATATTCAGCAATAAGGTATGTAGAACTTTTTCTAGGATGAGTTCGCGTACTTAATTGTCCAACCTCACACACACACACACACACACACACAGACACACACACACACACACACACACATTTATTTATTTCTAAGGCATATTTGAATATAATGGGTAAGAATCCAGTAGAGAGGGAGAAACAAGGTAATGGTCAAATATAAGTTAACCAAAAGAATGAGGTCCATGAAAGAAGTCAATGGAATGAGATTGTGAGCATGTACAAAAATATTGTGTTTTTTGTGCAGAGAACCACCTTTCACTGTTTTAAAAATAGGGCTGACATCCAAAAAAATTGAAAACAGTCATCCATAAAACTCTATGTGCTCCAACGTTCTGCAGCTTTATTTACGGTGACCAAAACATGGAAACAACCAAAGTGTCCTTTGATAGATGATCGGATAAAGAAGATGTAGTATATATACACAATGGAATACTACTCTGTCATAAGAAAAGATGAAATAGCGCCATTTGTGACAACATGGATGGATATTGAGATTATTATGCTAAGTGAAATAAGTCAGACAAAAAAAGTAGAGAACCATCTGATTTCACAGGTATGTGGGATGTAAAACTGAAAACAACAAAGGAACAAGACAAGCAAGCAAACACTGATAGAGACAGACAATAGTTGAGTAGTTACCAGAGGGAAAGGGGGGAGAGGGGTAGTAGAGGAGTATAAAACGGATCAAACATTTGGTGATGGAAGGAGAACTGACTCTGTGTGTGAACACACAATGTGATATATATACAGATGATGTATTACAGAACGGTACACCTGAAATGTATGTAACTTTACTTATAATTATCACCCCAATAAACTTAAAAAAACCAAAAAAATCGAGTTACCTAAATTCAGGTAAAATTTTAGATGGGGCCATGGGAAGATGGTATAATTCCAATATGGGAGCCTGCATGCCACCAGATAATCAGTTCAGAGTGAGAAGATTGGCAGGAGGTTGAGAAAAGTCAAGAAGACATAAAATCATCATTGCAGAAAGAGAGCAGAGATGACAGTTTACCATCTAAATGATCGAACTACCGTTGAGCTTTAAGTACTTCCCTGACTGATCAAAGGGAAACGATGTAAAGATCAAGGTAAAGTACAAACTGAACTTAGACTATCTTCCTTCAAATTAGCAAAAGGTAGCCCTCTGCTTGAGGATTTAGGGAATGGGACTTGGTGAGATTAGGCTTGGTTTCAAATGTACTCACTTCCTCCCTTTGTGTAGTGGCAGCAGCAGAACTGACTTCCTAGAAATAATGTCACACACTCTGAAACCTACAGCTCAAGCAGAGAGTATGTTAAGCACTTCATTCTTACTTTTATAAATTTGAGAACCAATCCTAGTTAGATTCCACAATTGCAATAGTATGACAAAAATGGAGTGTCTTTAATAAACAGTAAGAAAACGGAACTCTCAGTGAGATTATGCTATGGTATGACATAAAAATAAAGCAATAGCTAAGAAAGCTGGAGCATTTATAAATCTTGAGCAAATATGTAAGTTGTCCTTTACATCATCATTATATTTTTTTCCTTATAGGAAGTTACCCAAAAAACTTTAAAATCATTTGCTTTTTAACATTATCATACTTGACACTGGTAGTAAAAGATATATAAGTATTTAAATATTTTAGCCATAATACTCTTTGAGAGCATTCCACATACAAACTGATAAAGTAAGAAAATGCATTTACCATTTTTTTTTAAATCAGCAAATTTTACCCATAATATGCCTTTTCTTTCTAACAACATAAAATAAGAATTTGACCTTTGTTCTGGATTATTAGTTGACCATTAGACATTTAACTTTGTTTATTTTTACCTCGTGGGTTTTAATTTTTTTTGTTGCATTTTTAACTTTTTACTGAAATTTATCTCTTAAAGAAGTTATACATCATACTATATTGCTCAGCAAATTATCACAAAGTGAAACCACCGTTAGAATAAAAAAACATCTTATAACCATCACCCAAGAAAGCCAAAGCATTCATGCAACCACCCAATTATTCCCTTATTCTTTTCCCCAGAGGTAACCACAATCATGATTTATTACACCACAAATATAATTCACTTGTTTGAACATTGTAAAAATGGAGTCATATCACATGTATTATTTTATTTCTAGCTTCTTCCACTCAATATTTATTTTGCAATTATACCATGTTTTAAGTATAATTGATTTATTATCCATACTTAATAGTACTCAGTTTTATGAATCACTTATTTATGTATTCAACACTACATGGACATTTGAAACTATTTCTTATTTAGGTGTATTAAAGAAAATACAACTACAAACACACGTATCTTTTGCTGCACATATGAACACATTTTTGAAGGGTGAAAACATTTCCAAGTCCAAGGCAATAGATTTTTAGCATTCTTACCTTGCACAATTACATAGTGGCACAGTGAAATTTAAAGACTGTCACACATGGTGGGTTAGGGTTATAAGGAGGGTTGTGTTGGCTGTGTGGACCTGAGTAGCAATGTGCAGGCAATGAGGTCACCTATTTGTCCAAGATCTTGAAAAGCAGCTTTTATTAAGACATTTGTTTTTCTTTCAGACCCCCAGATGTGCCCAAGCCATAAAGCTCAATAACTTGAACACGTTTGTGGAAGTATGGAAGTCAGATATAGGAAGTGAGAGATGGACAGCAAGGATAATTCTACTGTTTATTAAATTTAATAAAAAGTATGCATGGTGAGCATTTGTCTTTAATGTTTTCCATAAACCATGAAAAATATTGAGACACATTTTGAGGAAAACATTTTGGATTAGGGTTAGAATATTTTAGAATACTATTTCATTTTAATACCACAAATGGAGGGAGTTTGCTTAATTTTCGGACATATCCACCCCACTCCCAGAATACACATCTAAACTTTCACTTCCTATTACTAATTCAACAAATATAATGCATGGAAAGTAATATTAAAATAATTAAGATCCATTTCTCTTTTCCAATAAAATAAAATATTATTTGATATAGTTGCATTGATGTATGTTTCAAAAAATGAGTATTATTTTAATTAGGTAATTATACATAATTGTAATTATACACATGAAATTGTAATTATATGTTATTTGAATTATACTGAATATTATGTTGTTATACATAATTTTAATTATACATTTTTCAGAAAATCTAAGAAGTTAGAGAAAAAATATCTACTAATTTACTTAGTCAATCCTTTTAGAATTCTGCCTAGAGATTTTCTTTTCTTAAGAATTATTCTTATTCTTCAACTGACTTAAATGAGACACATCTGTCCTCAATGATCTTTCTTTACATTCAGTCAGTAGCTCAATTTTTTTTTCATCTGTTAAAGCCTGCTATTATGCCTCTCAGAGTGTGTTGTGAGTCATGTTATGATGTGTTTATTAATACATACACAGAAAAATTCAATGCAATGTCTCATTTATAGAAAGGTAAGTTTTATGAACTGAAGCCACCTCAGAGATTCCATTCCCTAACCTGATTGGTGTCTCTGGTGTTGACAATCAGGATGGAAACTTATAGAAGAAGTGTGGCTAAGGAATTGTGACTTCCAACACCCTTCTCATATTACAGCTCTCCCTGACTTGGAACAGCTTGCTTTTCTTCAGTCCTGAACTGATGACACAGATATTAGAATACTATGGTGCAGATAAGGAGGTTAAATTGATGCTACCCTCATAATCACCAAAACAGTATTTACTCTGTATGCTGGGTTTTGGTATCCAGGTTGTTTGGACAGATGCTTTTACCTTGAAAATTGAATATATAAGTTGAAGCTTTCCACAAGCAGTATTTACTTATATGATCAGCACTTTCTTAGAAAATCACCTCAAGGATGACTGATCCTATCAATATGTTTGCAGGATTTGCACATGACTGAATTGTTCTCTTGCACTCTTGTTAAATTAGAAATAGATACAACTTTCCTTTCAGTGAAGGCAAGGTAAGCAAGTATGATGCTCTCTCTCTGTCTCTCTCTCTTTCTCTCTCTCTCTCTCTCCGTCTTGGTGTGTGTGTGCATGCTTTTATTTTTACATGTATATAATAAGCGTGTATATAAACACATATTATGTATAAGAAGCTATTTTTCTTTTCTATGAATATGTTTTGGATCACTCTCTCTCTCTCCCTCTCCTTTTCCTCCTCTCTCTCCTTCCATCCTTCCCCCCCTCCATCCTTCCTGCCTTGTTTCTCCATCCATCCATCCATCAATCCATCCATCCATCCATCCATCCATCCATCCATCCATCCATCCATCCATCCATCCACCAATCCATCCTAAATCACAATCACTATCAAGTGATGATCTAAGTAAACTATAAACCCATACCTTAATTCTCAAGTAAAAAAACCAGAGAGGTATCCTGCCGATAGTATGTACAGCAATAATTACTAAGAAAATGCTTTTTTAATCAGGGAAGTCAAAGTATGTATCTTATAGTATTTGTTATCAGTAGATATTACTCTTAATAGACATCTACTTCTAATACAATGTGTTTTATTTGGCAATGTCACAAAGTCCAGAGGAAAGCGAATGAGCTTTGGATCTATGAGAACATCTTTAACATCAAATTGATTATATAAGTTATATAATCAATTTGAGCCATTATTTCTTCATCCATTAATTAGGGTTGATTATACTTTCCCTTCTAGCTTAGGTGAGAGTTTTCTCTAAGCCTCCTAACAGAATATTTAGCACAATACAATTGTTCAATAAATGCTGATTATCTTCCATGTCTCTAGTCATCATATTCTATTAAAACTTGACTTACATGTTCTGTCCCTGACTGAGCCAGGCTTCTCTTTACATGCTGCATTCTGAGTACCTGGAGCCTACTTAGGATGTCTATATGCATATGTATTCTTAGCAGCTATTGGCGTCTGCTTGAATCTACTGTGTGTCAGGCAACTATGGGATTAGGATTCAGAAAGGAAAAAGTTATGCCTTGAATATACTGGCATGTTCATGGAAAATGTGGTCCTCATCCTAAGATGAACAATCATTGGGACCGTGGTTATGTCTATGCAGGGAAATAAGGTAATATAAACATAATTTCTACATCATCAGGGACATTATCTCCTTTTCCAAGACAGTTTCCATTTTCCTTCTGTAAATTAAAGATAATGATGGCATCTGTTCCATAGGACCTTTGTGAGGACGGAATGAATTGACATCGTATGAAGCACACAGAGCAATGTCTCACATACAGTAAACTCTAAATGGTTTGAACAAGAAAATGATTTTTGCTGTAACTCCTGGATTAAGGCTTTCTTAAATAATTGAGTGAAAACAGTAGGGTCTTTGAACCAGGCACCAAGCCAGGAAATCTGATTGTTCTAACTTGCCTCTTGTCTGAGTCTCTGAAGCCCTCTTGACATTTCCCAACTTGTAGTGTTATGTGCATAAATTATGAAACAAACTGTTATGAGATCCCAAAGTCACCTCTTCCTATGTGATTTTATGTTGGCCAGATGCTTTTAATTTTATAATTCAATACTATATGTCATGAAGTGTGCAGAGTGTCTGTGGCATATTAAATGCTGAGTGAATATTTGTCAACTACCTGAATGATGCACAAGGAGTAGGAGGAGATATTTGGAAATTAATTCTGGTTGTAGTGATTGTTCTACACTGACTACAATCTGAATCCAAGAGGAGTTTTATTCCTTTATTCTTTTCCCTTTATCTATTGGAGTTTCATAAGTTTCAGTCCACAATCTCTCCTCTTTCTCTATACACTCGAAATAACTGTCTTAATCATAGTCATAGCTTCAAGCAAGCACGTTCCAAAAGTTTGTCTTATCTACACTGTATTTCCAGTGGTCTCTACAAGAATCACTCATATATAAGTGACTTTCAGATCTACATATTTCAGACCCTAGGTTTCACTCCTATATTTCCAATGCCTACTGGGCATTATCAATTGGATACTCCATAGGCATCCTGAACTCATTTTGTCCAAAATATAAATCATCACTTTTTTCACTTGAACCTAATACATTTTCTATCTTATTTAATAACATTGTCACTCATCCTGTTGCCCAAGGCAATTTCTTGAGAATCATTCTATATTTTGTCTCTCTCCTTCTCAAACATAAGTCTCCTTTCTCCAACTTCCTCCAGTGGCACTGTAACTGTCTTATAGCCATACTATCTCTGGTGCAAATGATGATGACATGCTCGTGGTCTTGAGCCCTAGAGCCTGTCCACTGCCCTGTCAATCTTCCACGATTCTGTCAAGGCTTTTTTACTAAACACAAAACTTATTCTGTCACTGTCCTACTTTAATGCTTCTTTTCCCATTCCCTACAGTCTAAAAACTAATTTCTTAGAAAAGTCTGCAAGTATTCCATGATTCAGTGCTATTCTACATGTTTTGTTTCATACTAGTAACAACAAGAAAGAAAAAAAAAATAGTGCTCCAGGCATTCTAAACTGTGTGAACTATGCCAAATGAGACATATGCTTTCAGACCTTACTCTCTTTACTCAGGTTTTTCTTTAGCCTGTAATGTTCTCTTCTACTTTTGGTGCCCCTCTTTCTCCTTCATAAAGCTGATCCATGATCTCCTACACCATGAATACTTCTTAAGAAATTGAGGCAATGTTTGCAGTTCTTTATATATTCTGGCATAACTGCTAGAACATAATTCTAAAATGGAGACTAACATATATTACAATTGTATATTCATGGGTCTTTAATCACATCTTTACTGTGAGTGCTTAGAAAGAAAAGTTATATGAGGTCTGACATTATGTTAGCAAACTCATCCTAGAAAAAGTGCTACATACATCATCGCTGAATATCACTTCACCTTCGAAGTACAGTGGTACATCAGTTTTCTAACGTAATCTGTTTTGGAAGACAGTCTTGAGTTCTGAAACATTTGAAAACCACGGAGCGGTTTCCCCATGGAAAGTAATGTAAAATGGATTAATCCATTCCAGACCTTTAAAATAAACCCTAACACTGCAAATTTAGCATAAATTTTACTATCTAATGATACCACAGATCCATAAGTTTTATGGCATTCATAAACCGAAATGTTCGTCAACGGAGACATTCGAAAACCAAGGTACTCCCCTTGGGAAGCTATGCACCGATGCCAGCACCTAGCCCACTCGTCAAAGCAATTTTGGAACTCTTTTTTCTGGAATGGCCATCAGAGCTGTCATTGTATTACCCTTGATGTCCTGAATGTCATCAAAATATCTTCCTTTCAATATTTCCTTTATCTTTGGAAAAGATGTCATTAAGGGCTAGATCAGGTGAGTAGGGAGGCTGTTCCAATACAGTGATTTGTTTACTGGCTAAAAATTTCCTCATGGACAGTGCCATATGAGCTGGTGCATTGTCGTGATCCAAGAACCATGAATTATTGCTGAAAAATTCAGGTTGGTTTCATCTATCTTTTCACACAGCCTTTTCAGCACTAGCAAATACCATTTGGTACAGGTTCATATTGAATAATTCCTGTGATATAAAAAAAAAGGTTAGCAAGCTTTGGACTGAGGGAACTTTTTGGTCGTGGAGAATTGGCCCACTTCCATTATGCTTTGGAAGTCAGGGTCATTGACGCTGGGTCAGGGTACTTTGACGCTATGTTTCAGGGTCATATCGGTACACCCATGTTTCATCAATAGTGATAACACAGCCCAAAACATCATCTTGCCTCTCCAAAAGGTATTGGCAAACTTACACTCTCCTTTGCTTTTGTTCATCGGTGAGCTCCTTCAGGACCATTTTTGCACACACCTTTCTCAAGCCAAGATTTTCAGTTAAGATTTTCCTGTTTCTCTATCTATGTTTACTTGGTCTGCTTTGCTTCTTGCAGTAAGCTGATCATTTTGACACAAAATTCGATGAATTGTGCAATGTTTTCATCAGTTCTGCTCGTCACTGGCCACCATGACCCCTCTTCATCAGTGACACATTTTCTCCCCTCAGAAAAAAGTTTAATCCATTTGTACACTGCCGTTTTCTTCATGGCATTATCCCTATAAACTTGGACTGACATGTTCCTGATTTCACTTCCACTCTTGCCAAGTTTAACAAGACATTTAGTGTTTGTTCACTGCTCTAATTCAAGCTCAGACATTCTCGTGACAGCACACAAAAACACGTAACAACAATAGTGTATGCCACTCAGCCAGACACCAGCACATGTTGACACGAACACAGCTGTGAGGCACTGAAATTTCAACTTATAAAACTTTATCAAGCTGTTTGTACAGTGCTGCCAATGTAGGCGAATGGTGGCAAGTTGGTGAACTTAATTGCCACACCCTTAATTCTTAGCTTGGCACAGTATTTGATGTTTGACACAGAGCGAAGGGTGAATAAATGTTGTTTCAATGTATTAGTAATGCTTATTTAACTTGAAAACCAAGACTGTAGAATAGCCTTTCAATGTCAAACTGGGGCATTTTTAACAAGCCCACCCACAGATGATTTAATTCTTCTGAGATTTTCTTCATGTTTGATTTTGTTATTATTTGATTAGAGCCATAATACTGTGAAATTATGTGTTAACCTGGAGATTTCTGTTCAATAGGAGAGATAACTCCAATAGTTATAATTGCACTGTCCTGTAGGACATTAATCAGTTTTGTATTGAATACAAAAACTCTGAAAAATGAGCATCAACTAATAGCAGAATGACTCAGGTTACAGATTAAATGTGTAAGGGAGTGAAGGAACCACTCAGGTGCTATGAGTTCTTTGAATTTTTATGACTAATCAGCCAAACCATATAAATGTCCTGTTATTTTCAAGATAATTGTTGATTATATGAAGTATGAAATACACCAATCTCAAATTATAATGCAGCACCATAGGAAGGTGAATCCATTCAATTCTACCCTCTGATAACATCACAAATGAGTGAGTTTCCTGCCAGTGTTACAATAAATAAGAATATATTAATCACAACATTAGGTCTATCGGTACTTCCATCTCCCTTCCAAGGACATTTCATTCACTGCATAAAAGAAAAGTTAATGTTTCTTAGAATTGAAATTCTTTAACATTTATTTGTATTCTGAAAATGACCTTACAAATAAAATGTCTTTAGGAAAAAATATTGACAAAACTCATGGTTAAATCTCATTATATTAATTTTTTTGTTTGTTTTACAATTGGTATATATAACAGACAAATTTAAACATGTTTTTTTATAATCTATGTAGTAAAACCAGAATTCATCTGATGAAAAATTTTGAAAAAATAAGAAGCAATTAACAAAGAACTATTTGTAATATTCAGGCTAATTATAATAAAGGTTCTTGCTTAGAGACACAACAGTATTATTTTTGGCTAGTGCTATATTTCTGACTTCATACTGTCATGTGTATTCTCTCTAGTATTTAATAATAATTTACAAATGTTTTCAAGCAAGACATTCTAAGAATAAAACTAATGTTATTCACATTTTGCAGATACAGTTGACACATGAAATTGTAGTTTCAAAAATGCAATGTTATATGTAAACAACAATAAACTGTATTTCAAGGCAAATATTAATGACCTTTAAAATTTTAGTAACCTTTATTAACTTGGTTGTTTGCAAAATATATGAATAAATAATTTTTAAAAAATCAGGCCCAAAACTTTCTCAGAAAATCCCTTTGCTAGTTATCAGGAGGCATGAGAAGGAAACCAATTCATAGCTGTTACAGAATAACCAGGGGTAGAGTGTAAATCGATCGACAGGGTGTCACAGCCACCCAAATCACATCCTGTCAAAAGGTCATCACAAAGTATTAATGAAAGACAGCCTCTGTCAGCAGTAGTTGTGGAGTTGTTACACACTTTTAATAGAGCAATTCTGAGATCACGATGTGCACAAAATCCTACTTTAAAGGGTCATATGAGTTCACTTATTTCAGGTAAGGCTATAACTGAATTATGAAACGTTTTCCACATACATTGAGTTTTGGGCTTCAGACTTTTTTAAATGTTTTTAATTCTCATGAGCCTCATCTCTGCTGGAAAATATGGATAAGAATTAGAAAGAAAATAAAATATATTCAGCTATCCTATACTTTCATCCCCAATTCTTGCATTCCTTTTTCTGAGCGTTAAATTTAAAAATTTCAATTTATTTGTCCAAAATATACATTGATTTCATCTTTTCTGTGTAATAAACTCATAGCTTACTGAGTGGCTAAAAATGCTTAGATTTAAAGGTGATAATTTAATAGCACATTTAAAAAATAAATTCTGCATTATCTCAAGGCTAAGATATTTGATAGGAACAGTTTTCATTAGTAAAAAAAGGATGCTGAAATTAAGGAAACAGCAGCTGTTCAGAAAGGATATCCAATAAGAAAACATAATTACACTTATTTGGAAAACATTCATGCTAGAAAACACTGGAGAAATAAAAGTAAAACTTGGATTAGCCACTAACAATAAAATGTAGAGAAACTAGAACTCAATAGAACTCAATATTTAAGAACAAAAGTAGATAACAAACATGCTACAGTAAAGTACAAATTTGAATTATCCAAATGGTATGCATCCATAAGTTATACCCTCATGTGCTACCCAAAATATAGTTCTGCCAATAGGCACTCCTCTGAGGTAATTTCCCCTGAAAATCCATATTGTTATCTTCATTGAGAGAACTGAGAGAATTTTCAAGTTACTCATAATTATACATTTCTTTATTTCTAGGATTAAAGACTTCTTAATAGTTTCTCCAGTGATTCCTGATATTGACAGTTCAGAATTCACAGAAATAAAGGCCTGTATTTAAGTGGAGAGGAAGAAAGAAGAGAGTTTGTGTATTTTCTCCTATATGACTTTAAGATATTGAATTCAGGCTTGTTCTAAGGGCTTCCCCTCCACGTCCTACTTTATAAATCTATATTTTTATCTAAAACTAACACATCTCTCTTCAATTCACAAATGATTGTGTGACTAAAAATGAGAAAGATAAAGATATCTCCCCTAATAAAATATATAACTTGCAATTAGCTAAAGTAATTTTCTACATCTAGATTTGCCTAAAATATGTGAGAGTGAGTTGTGGGAGCAGTCATAGCTGGAATAACAATTAATGCAGTCCATATATACATACATATATAACTCATCCTACCCCTCAAATATGACAGTATTTGTGATCATGTTTTTAAGGTACTTTAAAGAAGAAAAAAATAAGTACAGAGGAATAGTGAATGCCAACTGATATTGAAACATTAAAAAAAAAAAGAAAAAGAAAGAGAAAAAAAGATCTTTCATAGCTCCCTATGTGTCTACATCTATATAAAAAAATATTTTCCCTAGATACCTATAAAACAAGTTTAAATATACGTTTTCCTTTATTATCAATATACTGTGTGAAGGCATAGTGTTTGACTGCTGGAGAACGTAATGCTATGTACAGAAGTAGACTCAGAAATTCTGATTTTTATATTGCAATTGTAAATGAATAGCATGTACAACTATGCACACGCTTCCCAAGTTGAGTTTCTAAATCAGGAGATTTAATGACAATGTCAATCGACATCTTCAAGAAAGGGGAAACTGAACTACTATTTAATAAATTCCCCCTCTGGCACTGGAAAACTATTAGTCATCATTTTCCCTATGAATGTACTATTAAAATACCGAGAAAATTGCCTGGCACATGTTAATTGCTCAGTAATGGCTAGGAAAACTTCCATCTGAACCAGCTTATTCTGCAAGAATTTCTGGCTTGGTATCACAAAAAGTACCCGTCTGCCTGTTCCAATAGTCGTTTGTAAATTGAGTAATATTCAAAATATTTAACAATAGAGAAAGGGCAGAAACAGATAAATACTGTGGCCCATTGTTGCCAATAAAATGAAACAGGATTATAGAATTATTTTCTGATATTAAGTACTAGGGAGGTCCTCCCATGGTTCTTCAAGGATAAGTCAGATAGATGTGATAAGGTCAATATAGGAGCTGGAGCAGCATATATTTTCAAACCTGCATGGGAATGAATTTCAACAATTTAACAATTGGCATGGCTGTATTGGTTCATAGTGACTTGACATAAGACCTAGTATGAGACCATCTTTGGCTATCTCTAAATCTACCGCTACTTTTAAAATACACAAATATATGAATTTTTCTTTCTTAACTAAATATTAACTATATCTAGAAAAGGTTCAGCTAAAATATATTTTGCAGTCAGAAACCTGAATTCTATTAATAATTTCTTAGTAATTACCTAACCTTAGGCAAGTCATTAATTTTATTTTACTTCAATTTTATCACGAATTACAGGTATAAAATAATATACTCCATATATTATGATGTTGAAAAGTCATTGTATATAGAATATACATAATGTCTAATGTTGAAAAGACATTGTGATAGTGTAGAACATGAACAAGCAATAAAACTTTACATTATATTGTAAAGCAAAATGGATATATATATACACACACATATATGTATATATACATATATGTATGTATATATACATATACACATTTGCCAAAATTTATTTAGAGCATACTAATGTCAGATAAGCACACTCATCTCTTTTCCTATTCCCCAAAACTCTTTGGAATAATACTACTATCATCGCCATTTAATAAATAAAAAAAGTAAAAATGTTTGTCAAGATTGCTAAGCTAGTAAACGGTAGAGCTAGTGTTGACTTCAAGCTATCTGGCTGAACACTCTAAATCAATTATTCTTCTCACTTTTCATGTAAATATTCAATATGTGTGATATAGTAACATTTCACATAAAAAATGAACTGGCATAATTTAATTGAAGGGAAATATTTTGATTGAAAAATAAATCAAAATGATTACATTCAATATTAGCATTTGATAGAATGAAACAGAAAATAAGTACATAGAACCTGTGAACAATTCTATCAAACAACTTAACCTAATACACATTTATAGAAAACTTTGCTCAAAAGGAATTGAATACACATAGTTTTCAAGTATACACAAAATATTTCTGAAGTTTAGACCAGAGTTGGGGTATAATGCAAATTTAACTGTAATTAAAGAAGAGATCAAAAGATACATTGAACCGAATGAGAATGAAATACAACATATCAAAATTTGGGGGATGCAGCCCAAATGGTTATAAGAGGGAAATTTATATGATCACAGGCTTATATCAAGGAAGAAAACTCCCAAATAAACAACCTAACATTACATCTTAAAGAACTAGAAAAAGAAGAATGAATGAAGCCCAAAGTCAAAAGAAAAGAAATAATAAAAATTAGAGCAGAACTAAATGAAAGAGAGAAGAAAAAGACAAAACAAAAAGTTAATGCAGCAAAGAGCTGGTTCTTTGAAAATATTAATACAATTGACAAATCTTTGGCTAGACTGACAAAGGAAAGAAGAGAAAAGACACAAATAAACAATATCAGAAATGAAAAGGAAGTTATGACAGATACCACAGAGATACAAAGGATCATACAAGAATATCATAAAAGATTATATGCCACAAAACTCAGTAACTTAGAATAAATGGATAAATTCTTAGAAATATATAAATTCCTAAACTGAATCATGAAGAACTGGAAAATCTAAATAGACCAATCAACAGTAAGGAAATTGAAACAATTAACCGAAAACTCCCCAAGAGCAAGAGTCCAAAACCAGATGGTTTCACTACTTAATTCTACCAAATATTCAAAGGTGATTTACCACCTGTTTTTCTCAAACTCTTCCAAAAAAAAAATTGAAAGAGGCAATACTCCCTAACTCATTTTATAAGGCCAACATTACCCTGACACCAAAACTTGGTAAAGATAAAGCATAGAAAGTAAACTACAGACCAATATATCTGATGAATACAATGCAAAAATCCTAAACAAAATACTAGCAAATTGAATACAACAATACATTAAAAAGATTATACACCACAATCCAGTAGGGTTCATTCCAGAGGTGCAGGGAAGGTTCAACACAAATAAATCAATCAATGTGATGATACCACAGAAACAAAATAAAGGATAGCAATCATATGATCATATATATCAATAGATTCAAAAAAAGCATTTTACAAAATACCATACCCGTTAACGATTAAAATGCTTAATAAAATGGGTGTAGAAGGAAACTACCTCAACATAATAAAGGCCAAATACAACAAACAGCTAATACTATACTTAATGCTGAAAAACTGAAAGCTTTTCCTCTAAGACTAGCAATAAGACAATGATGCCCTCTCTCACCATTGTTATTCAACATAGTATTGGAAGCCCCAGCCAGAGTAATCAGGTAAAAGAAAGAAATAAAAGACATCCAAATTGGGAATGAAGTTAAATTATCACTTTTTTTTGCAGATGACATTATTTTTTATATAGAAAACCAAAAAGATTCCACCAAAAACTATTAGAAACAATAAACAAATACTGTAAAGCTGAAGGATACAAAAATCAATGTACAAAAATACATTGTAATCCCATATACTAGCAATGACATTTCAGAAAAAGAAATAAAAAGAATAATTACTTTTACAATTTCAGCACAAAGATTAAAATACCTAATCTTCTAAAAAAATTAACAAAGGATTTGAAGGATTTACACACTGAAAACTAGAGAGATTAACAGAAACTGAAGAAGATACAAATAAATGAAAGACATCTCGTGTTTATGTATTGGAAGAATCAACATAGTTAAAATGGCTATATCACCCAAAGCCAAGTACAGATTTAATGCAATCCCATCAAAACCCCAATGGCAGTTTTTAAATAAATACAAAAAAAAAATCAGCAAATTTGTATGGAATCACAAAATATCCTGAATACCCAAAGCAATCCTGAGAAAACAGAACAAAGCTAGAGGCATCATATTCCCTGACTTCAAATTATACTACAAAGTGACAATAATCATAACATCTTATTGGCAGTAAAAACAGACATACCAATGAAACAGAAGTGAGAACCCAGAAATAAACCCACAGATATATGGGCAAATAATTTTTAACAAAGTGACCAAAGCATACAGGTGAGAAAAGAAAGCCTCTTCAATAAATGGTGCTGATAAAATTGGAAAGCCATGTACAAAAGAAACTAGACCAATCAGTCACCATACACCAAACTAATTCAAAATACATCAAAACCTAAGCATAAGGCCTGAAAAAATAAATGGCATAGAAGAAAGCAGAGGTACTGAACTTATGGATCTGGGGCTCAAAGCAGATTGTATGAATCTGCTGGGACTGTATCATAGTGAAAAAAAAATATCACTTCTCAGCAAGACTTAAGTATTATAAATATGTATACACTTAATTAGAGAGCATGATCATTTAAAAAAGGCTGACAGAACCAATGGGAGAAATAAATGAGGGCACAATCATAGGGGACACATGATGATTGACACATGACAATCAAGTGTTAAATCATTTTAACACTTTTCTCAGCAATTAGAAGCATGACTAGTCAAGAATTAGAAAAAATATAGAGAATTTGAATAATATTAGGTATAAACTGTCTTGCCTTAATTGATATAGATAGGGCACTATAAACAAAAAAGGCAGTATAACCTTATAAGGAACACGTGGTACAATCACCAATATAAACAACATCCTGGACCATTAGGGAGACAAAAAAAAAAAAAAAAAAAACTGGAAAATGTAAAATGTTTGATATAGAGAAGTAATAAATCAGTAACAATAAAGAATCTAGTAAAATTTCAAATATGTGGAAATTATTCTTCATGTTTTTAAATAATGCATGGGTCAAACAAACAATTTCCCAGAATTATCTATAGTCACATTCACTGGTTGGAAAAAAGTAGTTTTGCTTCCTTGGCAGCAAAGAAGCATCAGCAACAACTATGCCATAGTTCCTTTAACTTTATGAGTTCCTTCCAGAATTATTTCTAATTCCAACCATCATTTACCTCTAACTCTAAATTTTTTTTTAAATATTTCAAACAAAACGATAATTAAAATACAACAGAAAAATTTGGAAGGCAGCTAAAGAAGTGCTTATAGGGAAATTCATAGCTTTAAATGTTTATGTTAAAAAAGAGTAACTTATTATATGACAATTTTATAGGAAAGAAGTCCATGGCAATAAAGTCCCACAGCAAAAAAATAGAAAAAGAACAGTAATGTAAACATATTAGGAGGAAGTACACAATAAAGTTTAGAAATTGATTAAATAGAAAAAAAATAACAAAAGCAAAGCTAGGTCATTGAAAGTTTAACAAAATTGATGTATACTAGACAAAAAAAGAGAGGGACAGAGACAGAGAGAGCAAACGAGAGAGAGAGAGAGAGAGAGAGAGAGAGAGAGAGAGAGAGAGAGAGAGAGAGAGAGAGAATTAAACCACAAAATACAAATAAGAGTGGTAACAGGGTTATTATTACAGATTCCAGATATAAGGAGATAATATGAGGATGTTATTAATATCAAATTAACAATCTCATATTATCTCTCCAATGATTCAACAAATTAGTACAAATGGGGGAAAAAAGTCCTTAAAGAGAAGTCCACCTAAGAAGAAAGAGAGAGCCTTAATACTTCTGTGTCTATTACATAATTGAATATGTACTCAAAAACTTCTGGTCAAAAAATAGTTGTGGCCCAGACAACTTCACTGCTGAATTCCACAGAATACTTAGAAATATTACCAATCTTAAATTAACTCTCTCATAAAATAGAGGGCAGAAATCTCCAAGTTTTCCAAAAGTTGAATTAGTACTATATTGTTTGTTTTTCTGAAAATATGTCAAGCTTATGTTATTCAAATTAAAATAAACATGTACTACATGAAAGATAAATTATAAGTCCACCCCCTGAAAAAAAAAATGAAGACAGAATACTTCCTATGGTAGGCAGAATAGTGTATAACCCCCGATATGTCAATGGCCTAATCCTTGGAACCTGTGTATTTTACACTGTACATTGCAAAAAGTACTTTATAGATGTGATTAAGTTAAAGACCTTGAGATGGGAGAGAATTCTGCATTATATGGATGGGAACAATCTGGTCACATTGGTCCTTAAAATCAGAGAACATATCCTCAGCTAAATTCTTCGTGAATGAGAGATGACACAGGGAAGAATGGTCACAGACATAACATGGCTGATTTGAAGATGTAAGAAGGGGGTTATGAGCCAAGTCCTGCGGGTGGTCTTCAGAAAATGGAAAATATTAAGGAATAGATTCTTCTCTAGAGCCTTCTGAAAAAAATACAACTCTGTCAACACCGAAATTTTACCCTGGTGAGACATATATCAACTTCTAATCTTCATACCTATAAGCTAATAAATGCATGTTTTTTGTGTGTGTGTGTTTGTTTTTTTAACAAGGCAGTATGTTTGTGGTAATTTGTTATGGCAGCTGTATAAAATTAATGTGTTTTAGAATATTATTTTATAAAATCAGCATTACATTGATACCAGAAACAAGAGATTAAAGGAAAAAAAAATGAGATAAAACTTCAAAACAATATCCCTTAAGACTATAAATAATAAACTTTAAATTTAACTAGTCGAATAAAGTGAAATATGAAAAATGAAAGAGTGGGGTTTATCTCAGGAATGCAAAGTTAATTTAATATGCAAAAATCACATTATGTAATACAGTTTTTAAACAACAAAAGAGAAATCACATTAACATCTCTAAAGGTACAGAAAAGGATTTGGTACAATTTAACAAACATTCATGATAAAAACTAGTAGAACAGAATTCACTGCATCTAAAAGAGACCATATGTGGGGGGGAAAACACAACTAACAGAATACTTCAATGCTCTCCCAATGCTCTGTGTATTAGGTAAGAATGCCTTCACTCATCCTGTCTATGCAACATTGTATCATAGTCCGAAACCTTTTCTACAAGGTGGAAGAAAGGGTAGAAGGGAGGAAAAGTGGAAGGGGGGGAATGAAAGAGGGAAGAAGGGATGTAGGGAGGGAAGGATAGAGGGTGAGAGATGGACAAAGGGAGGAAGGAGCTATAGTGATTGAAAAGTAAAGCATAAAGCTTTCTATTTGTATCTGTTGTTGCTGCTTCTAAATAAAATTCTCAAGATTCTACAAAACAGATTGAATAAACAAATTTAGCAAAGTCAAAGGTTAAAAGGTTTAATACAAAACTTAATTGTATTCTTACATAAAATCACCAAAAATTAGGTAAATGAAACAAAAGAGAACAATTTGATTCACACCAGTGTCAAACATGAAATGCAAATGAATATTTTTTTAAAATACACACACAGTGTAAACTTTAGAATGTTGAGATACATTAAAAACATAAATAAATGAGACATGATATCCACGGTTTGAAATATTAAGATTTCAATCTTACCAAATGGCCAATAGATACAGGTAAACGCTATATGAATCCAGCAGGTGTTTGAAGTTAAATTGAGAAGCTGACGTTGCGGCTTATATGAAAAAAATAACTGTCAAAGCAAATATGAGAAACTAAAACAAAATTGAAGTATTTGCCTGATTTAAAACGTAATAAAACAACAAAAATTAAGAAACTGTAGAACTAGTAAAATGAAAGATATACAGATCAATGAAACTGTTGAGATAGTCCAGAAATATAGCCACACATATACAGTCAATTGCTTTTTGACTAAACATACCTTGCTTTTGACAGTTATCACATAATTCAACATGAAAAGGAAAGTATTTCTTAAAAGGATATTATGGGGGGAAAAAGGAACATCTACACTTAAGTTACAACATAGCCATATTTTTCCCATAGATATGATCATAACCCTAAGTGTGAAAGCTAAAACTAAAATCTCCCAGAAGAAAATATAGAAACATAAATGTCTGTCTGATGCTTGGGGTTTCTTATATGGGACACAAAGTAAATCATGTTTTGAAGAAAAACACACTATTTGAGCTTTCTCAAAATAAAAATGTTGCTCTTTGAATGTCACCATTAACAAAATGAAAAAGGTAAACCACATAAAGGGAGAAAATATTTCAACTCAACAGAACTCAGTAATAAGATCAACAAACCACTGCATGTGGAACTACCAGCAGAACCACTTTGGAAAAGTTTAGCAGTTTCTTAGAATGTTAATAAGCACTTATCATAAAACCCAGAAATTCCACTTCTAGGTATTTAACAAGGAGAAATGTAAATATAGTCTACTCAAGTACTTGTACATGGATATTCATAACAGTTTAATCATAATGACAAAATCTGCAAATAACACAAACATCCATCAACAGGTAAATAGGTAAAAAAAAAAAAAAATATATATATATATATATATATATATATATATATATATATATATAGTATTTATACAATGGGATAGCAGCCAATAGTAATAGGGAACAGACTGTTAATACATGCAAGCACCAGGATAGATATCAAAAGTATTAAATTCAAAGTAAAAGAGTTTACCTCAAAAGATTACATACTCTATGATTCCACTTATGTAAAATTACTAAAACAACAAAATTATAGAGGAAGACAACAAAATAGTGGTTGCCAAAATGGAGGTGAGGGGGAGATGAGAATATGAAGGAGTAGCATGAAAAATTTCTTTATGGTGACAGAATAATTCTGTATCTTGATTTTGTAGGTGATTACACAAATCTATGCATAGCACAAAATTGCACAGATCTATGCCTACCCACTTATATGAATTAATGTAAAGAAATGATGAAAACAGTACCATGTGTAACTTGGTAAATGTATCATACCATGGTTTTGATATCCCTTATATTTATAGAAGTTATCACCTGTGGGAGAGGGTGAGTGAAGCAATGACAGGATTCTGGGAAATAAATAGGGATGATTACTGCTACACCAAATAGTGTAGATGAATCTCAAAATCGTGTTGAAGGAAAGAAGCCAGTCACAAAAGATTGCATATCGTATGGTTCCATTTATATAAAAAGGTGAACAAATTATAGTCACACAAAGCAGATCAATGGCTGCAGGGGCAAGGAGCACAGAGACATAGCCTGCAAAGCTGTATGAGGAAACTCCTTGGGGTGACTGAAATCTTGATTGTGGTGGTGACTTCACGGGTTTATACAACTCTAAAAACATACTGAAGTATGCACTTTGGAAACATGCAGTTTATTATGTGAATTATTCCTCAATTAAATTGATATAGGAGGAAGGAAGGTGCTTTGAGGGCATTTCAATTATAATGCATTGGTAATATTTAATTTCTTGAAGGTCATGGTTTAAATTTTTCTGTTTACCTTTGTGTATATATTTAAAAATATAGTAAAATTTTAAATAAAGGCATGTAAGACATTTATTTAGTATAAATGTATTACGAAGATTTGTGGAAAATATGTCAAATATTTTCAATTACATTCAACCACCTTCATTTGCAGTTTTGTAAAGCGGATGTTTTCTGTTTACAGACATTATAGTCAGGTCAAAAGAAACAATCAAGAGAAAGCAATTTATTCTCATTGATTAATATAGTCAGAAACTTGTTTTTAATTCATCATTATTTCTATAAGCATTGTTGAGTGGAGAAGTGGAGAAAGTTAAATAAGTAAATAATCATTAAAGAAAGCATACTGATCTACTTGTGGTATGCTGTTATCTTATCCTTTTTTATTATGTTTAAACTCATATTTTCCTCTAACTTGTGGTTAATCCCCTAATAAAAATTTGGAACATTATTTTAAAAATTAGCTGATTTCTTTGTCTTGTTGATAATAGCCATTCTAACTGGTGTGAGGTGATATCTCCTTGTCATTTTTATTTGCATTTCTCTGATGATTAGTGATGTTGAGCATTTTTTGATGTCTATTGGTTATCTGTACATGCTCTTTGGAGAAATGTCTATTCAGGTCCTCTGTTCATTTTTTAATTGGATTGTTTTTCATTGTTGTTGAGTTGTATGAGTTCCTTATATACTTCGTATATCAGCCCCTTATCAGAGGCATTGTTTTCAAAAATCTTCTACTCGGTTGTGTTGGAGAGGTTGTGGGGAAAAAGGAACCCTCATACACTGTTGGTGGGAATGCAGATTGGTGCAGCCGCTATGGAAGGCAGTGTGGAAGTTCCTCAAAAAATTACGAATAGAATTACCATATGACACATCAATCCCTCTCCTAGGTATCTACCAAAAAAATCTGAAAACATTTATCTATAAAGACATGTGGGCTTCATTGTTCATTGCAGCTTTTTGTTACAGTGGCCAAGACATGGAAACAACCAAAATGTCCTTTGATAGATGAATGGATAAAGCAGTTGTGGTATATATACACAATGGAATACTACTATGCCATAAGAAAACATGAAGTAGTACCCTTTCTGACAACATGGATGGATCTTGATATTATAATGCTAAGTGAAATAAGTCAGACAGAAAAATTAGAGAACCATACGATTTCACTGATATGTGGTATATAAAACCGAAAACAACAAAAGAATAAGACAAACAAATGAAGGAACAAAAACTCACAGACACAGACAATAGGTTAGGGGTTACCAGACTATAAGGGGGGAGGAGGGTGGTAGATGAGAGTTAAAGGGATCAAATATATGGTGATGGAAGGAGAACTGACTCTGGGTGGTGAACACACTATGTAATATATAGATGATGTATCTATATATCATCTATATAGAGACAGAATATAGTACCAATTTGATATTATTTTCCACTTGCCTTTAATGCTGTTGTTCTTTTGCCAATGTGATAATAGTTATATGGTTTAAGTAACCTTAATAAATCATTCAAAATAGGATTTTTCCCCAGAAGTAATGTTAGGTGATACATAAAAATTACCCTTTCAATAGAGCCTGTATCTGTATCCATAATCAAAATAATGTAATAGTACACTTTCTGATGGATTAAAATTTGAGAAGATATATTTTATTACATAGGAGTCATGTTTGCATTTACAAAACAATTGCTAAATGAAATTATGACTCAACCTACATTGTTTAATTGAAACACAACTTCCCTACAAGTATAATAATGGTTGTACTGGCTTGCTTCATTTTTGTATGTTTATCATTGGGCTAGAGGGTGGGGCTGGCTTTAATCTGTAGGGGATTGAAAATGTAGAAGTATTTATTTTTCTAGGTGTTTCTTTTAGGGGCTACTAAAAAAAAAATTAAAACGTCAATTTTCAGTTATGTACATATTTACTACAATATAATCTTCACTTTGCCAAGACAAAGTTTCATCATATAAAGGCTGATACTGCCTAAGAAAATAGTGTTTCTCTAGTCATTTGGCTTCCACTAGAGAAATTCATCAGTTTTCAATGAAAACATCTACTAGGATTGAACATAAGGGCATTTTGGTCCAAGCAAATAAAATACTTGTTATCAACTACACAATGAAGAACAGAAGAAGTATATAGATAGAATAAAACCAAGGACTGGTAGAATTGTATTGGATTTATGTCATGAATAGATAATTGCACTTGAAGAGGCAATTTACTATATAATGACCCCATTCCCTGTCCTCTGTCAAATTCAATTCTTCTCACCCAGATGACATGACCTATCCATAGGTTCTGTCTACATAAGCAAAGTGAAACGGACAGTTGAGCGTTTATCCAGTGACTTTAATCAATATAAGTAGATTCCTTATAAATTCTTGATCTTTAAGAGAAACAATTTATTTTTAATTATCTAGATAACTGTCTCCATTCTTCTCTAAATTTTGACTCTCCAAATGTTTTCTTAGGCACTAGTTTGTTCATACTTTATTGTTTTACTCTACCCCCCTCTATGAATAACAACTGCATAATTGTATGTATTGCATTTCTTTTCAAAATGTAATTACTTTGTCTTTTTAAATTTTATTCAGTAATTCACATTTCAGCAATGTTCTAAAATCAAAATAATACCAGTTGTAATATCTAGTTCACTTTTCTCATCACATGATTTGGGTAGTGGAGGTGGTAACTTCCAGAAATACAAATTCCAAACCTCAGAGTGGCTAGCTGCTGGTCTTGGCAAATGGTTGTGTCTGCTGGCCTAACAAATCTTTGAGATTTGTATTTTAATTTGATTTCATATATGTCTTTATATAAATGTTTGCATTTACAAAACAATTGCTAAAAGAAATTAGCAATTGACTTTGACATACAATACACCACTTAATAAGATCTTTACTAACTGATAAAAGCAAACAGAAAAGGGAAACATCTATAGAACATGTATATTCTTCTAAAATTTCCAAATAAAAACTCAGGATTAAAATATCCCTCCTTTCATTGATTTAAAAAGAAAAAGATGACATTTTACCAAATGGATGTCAAGAAGCTATTGCATGTAGGGCATTTTGGTATTGTATTGGAAGCTTATTAGTAGTAAAACAGAAATAACAAGATCTTGCTTATTTAGGGCATACACCCAAAGCAGGAAACAAAGAAGTTGGTCAAAGAAAAGGACAAAAAAGGACATGTAAAAATTTTGAGCAAAAGTCAACAGAAATTTATCTCAGCTTGAGACAAAGTCAGATCATTGACAAAAACACTATGATGTTACAATATACTGAAAGTACTTTGGTTCACTGACAACTTGTTTAAGAAGCAGCACAATAATGTTTGAAATAATCCATATAAATAGTTCCATAAGCACAGGAAAGAATACTCAGAGAAGTGACTCAACATTTTCATCTTTACTAAAAATCCAAATTATGTTTCATTATAAATTTACTTTCATATTAAAAGTAAATAAATGCTCTCAGTTCTCCAAATTACTATCAGTTTCTAATATTAGCAAACCATTACATTTCTAACCATTAAAAGGCCCCATATACCATACTATTTTAATGTTATTATGAAATAAATAAAATATAGAAAATAATACATGCAATATTTATGTGTAGTTTACAACTAGATGAAAATGAACATGCTTACTCTCAAATTAGTTTAAGAAACGGAACCATACCAAACCCTTATAATCCCTGAATGCACATCTTTAATTTCAGACTCTCCATTTCCCTAAGAGTTACCTCAATCCTGAATTTATGCTTGTTTGTACACCTTTTTTTAACCCAAAATATAGATATGTCTTCATATAAATTGAATCATACTATGTGCATTCTTTGGCAATTTGTCTTTCCTTTCAACATTATATTTAGGATTTTAGATTTGTGATATTCAACAATTCTCGTTTTAGCTGGGATTTAATCTTTTTCATGATTAAATAGCATTCCAGTGTCCGAACATTGAACAATGCATTTGTACATTCTCCTCCCAATGGTCTTTTGTTACTATTTTATAATTTTTGTTATTTATGTTGACTTAAGAAGCATCCCAATATACCGGGGGTGCCAAAAAAACGTATACAAGTGGACACTTTGGTCAACGTTGCTCAAGCAGTAGTTTGCAGTAATCAGAAGTGTCTGGATGCTGATGGTAACCACTTTGAGCACCTCTTGTAATTGCAGAAGTCAAACATGACTTGTTTTCATCTTTTGTTATCAATATATATTGAGTATTACAATTTTAATACAGTTTTCTTTTCTTAAAATGTGTATACATTTTTTGGAACCCCGTGTATAGAACATTTTTATAAGAATTTACATGAGTCAAACTGATGACATATGCCGGAGAGCAAGATCTCAACTGCTTCAGAGAATAAGTTTTGCAGCTTCTTTAATGCATTTGTAATTAAGGGAATGTAAAGGAGATTACATGAAGGTAGGGGAATGCAAGACGAGGATTGGATTACAGGACCGTTAAGATTGTATGCTCTCTTAAGGATAGTTATGTCAAAGATGCGTTAACCTAAATGCACAGAAACAGTAGACATGCTTAAGGCAAAGAGAAACATTTTACTAGAAAGTTATAGGCCTGAGGCTTTGACTTCCCACCATGATCTGCCCAGTTAAGAATTTAAGATCAGATCATCCTGTGAGATTACTACATCATTTAGAACTGAAAAACTATATCATTAAGAACTAAAGTAAAATGTTTCACAATCGTTTATACACAGAAAAAATAGCAACGTGAGCAGAGTGAACAGATATATCTTGTTGGAGCTTTCTTAAGCATCCTCATTCATCAACCATGTTATGATTTATCTTCAAAGTCTGTGCTTATCAGACAAGGATAGGCAGAGACACAGGATTTCTATGTTTCTGAATTCTAGTCAAATACAAATTAAACAGTAAACTGCTATTGTCATCAATGTCTAGAGTGTGCTCAGAACATTCTTTGACCTGGTATCATTGCTGCATGTGGGGTGAGGGAAATAGGAAGGAGGAAACTAGACATGAGTTCACATAAATTACAATCGACCGTTGTGAATCTGTCACAGAGGTGATTTCTTCCTTTCAGGAGGTATGCGCTGTCATAGTGAAAGGAGTTTATCTGTCTTACCATAATAAACATAAAAGCACATGAAATGCATAATAGGCTTCCATAGATGGAATGTGCCCAGCAGTGTGGAATTACATTTAGTTCTTTAATTTCCAAATGTTAAATAATCTAGCCAAAATACTAAGGATAATCTGATAATTTTATGTTAACTACCAATTCCTATATTATGAGAAGGTTAAAAACTAAATAAATAAACCTTAAGGAGAGGTCAAGCTTTCCCATAACGGCACTAAACAAGCAAACAGCACCAAGAACTGGAGTGCAGGGTGGGAATTAGTATCCTAAATAGCTAGATTAGCATATGCAGGCTTGAGAAACTGCTTGTGAGAGGGGTAGAATGTTAGATTTAAGACACAGTCATCAAAACACTCATAAATTTGTTCAAAGTATGATTACAAAAGTAAAGGAAGGCATGATGACAATGCCTCATCAATTAAGATAATCAATAAAGTGATAGCATTTATAATAAAGGGGCAAATGGAAATTTTAAAGTTAAAAAGTCTAACAACTGAAATAAAATAAATTCACTAGAGAGGCTCAATGGATTTCATTTGGGAGAACAAGATGTATATTATTATGTAAGTTGAATATTAGTGAAATTTTCAGGACATTAAGGAAATTAATCTTCCAATACTCAGCATGCGCCAAAAAAATAAAAACTGCTCTTACAGAAACTAACCAAAAAGTGTTAAGAAATAATTTTCATACAATTTAAACAAATCCTTGGCAAACAAGACTAATTTACTGTATTGGTTTAATAAAATTAGCTGTGTTCCTGAGTTACTGCTCTTAAGTATAATATGAGGTCCGACAATCTCGTGAAATCATCCTAGAAAAAAAATGCTGAATATCATAAACTCTGCTATCAATTAAGAAATGCTGTACAAAATGCTGGTGTATAACAGACAGTTGAAATTACCCACATCCTAGTATTCTCTATGAATTTGAAGTTAATGTGATTAAAAGTTATAACCGATACTTGTGAATAAGACCCTACTAGGAACAAGAGTAGCAGAGAACAACTTTTTAGGTAAGATATACAGGGTGTGGTTTATTAAGGAAGAAAAGAATTATTTTATCCTAAAATAAAATAACTGGCTGTTTTCAGAATGAGAAATAGGAATGTAAAACAAAACTTGAATGGATGTAGAAAGCTATAGAAAGTTCATGGAAAGGAAATGCTACCTGTAATCGTCAAAGTTAGCTAAAATTTATAAGATTTTTTTTCCTTTTTTTTTTTTTTAACAGACCTTTAGTTTTAAATATTGTAATGATGGAGAACTAAAATTTGGTTTTCTCTCTGTTAAAAAAATGAAACAAATTTTTCTTGGATAATTACTGTATTCTTAATAAGAGCCTATGAAAAAGCCTAGTAGGCACAGATTTCTGTCTTATCAAAATTACTTTCTGTATTTTATGTTGACTTTTTTCATGTCATTGACTATTTACAAGGACAAAGTCTCATTTTTGAAAGAGCTAAGGTTCTTTAAAATCATGTTACCTCTGTGTTTACTTTTAAATTATTTTATTGGCACTTGTTTAAATAGGTAGCCAAGTATTGTTTCTCACTAACTCATATTCCTATTCAATCAAATGTTGAAAACCCCTGATCACTTTTGATATTTTGCTTTCCCCAAATCCAATGCTGAATGATATCATTCCCACTTTCAGATTTCCCAGGCGCTCCTAGGAATATCACAAAGGATTTGTTCTTTCACTTTGTAAAATGAGAGATGCTGGAAATAATTAGGTTACTTGATATGAGCGTAGAGGAAGTGTTGTCAAATCAGAAGAGGAGATTACCCTTCAATGGATTAAATTTGTATGAATAAAATATTATTAATGTAAATATTGCAGAAATCATCTGAGGTTTCTAGAGATTTGTCACTGCACTGGCTGTCTGTGACATGTTTCTATTTATCAGGGACCTGGTGCTACTTTCCCTGATATTAAGCAAAAGTTTACTGTGATCCATCATAATTTCAGTTAAATTTAAAATATTAATCTGGTCACAGTTTTATTATTTAACAGAATTCAGCATATTCTTGTGGTTTTTCAACTGGGGATTCACATCACTTATGGAGTTTTAGTGTGTTTAGGACCTTCTACATACTTAGTGAATCTTTTTAGTTGATAATCTTGAAATAATTTTGGTATATTCTTGACAGAATCCTAATGACTTTGATATATTCTTGGTATAGGCTTGGTGTATTCATAATACATTACGACTCTGGATTATAACACATCTGAAGATTATTTTCTTCTGTAAAGAGATTATGTTCCATTATTTATAAATTAGATATAATATCCATTGTTCTTTGAAAATAGAAATATTCATTACCTTTATATATATTTTGTCTAAAACTTTTTTGATTGACTTTGCTTTGTTTTGCATGTCACAGAAATAGCAAAATTTTCTTGTCAGTTACATTATTCCTGGAATGAACTCTCATCAGATCTGTCACTTTTGAAATGTATCATTAGTAAATCTACTAAGGTGTTTTTAGCTGTTTGTTTTACTCCCATGCTTCTTTGAAAGCACTTGCAAATCAACCAGAGGAGAGTCTTTAACAAAAAGTGATTATCTGAGAGATCCTTAGAAAATGCTATGCTAGTCAGGTACTCTTGGGTATAGCCTGCTGATCGCATTTCACAAAAGACTTTTAAGACCACAAAGTAGTCTAAATCAGGATTCCCAGAATCTTAGTGGAGAAGCAGATGCATTAATGAGATTGTTAAACCAAGCTCAAAGAGAATAAGGAGTAAATAAATAAGACTGAACTGATAAAGGGTGATTATGAGTTTTATTTAGAATATTTCCAATGTTTTAGTATTTTCTGGGTATATGGAACAACTTTCTCTTTTCTCTTAATTATCTATGACTAAATAAACAATTTAGTATATGCTTTTATAAACAAAAGCGAAACATTTGTTTTTTATCCCTGTGGAACCCTCAACAATTTGAGAAGTTGTATTAAGTATGTTTATCTTCATGGTAATGTAGTTGATTGTATAGGTTCATTAAGTGTTTGTCTGACTTGTCAATAGGATGTAACTGGAAACCCTGGTTATGCAATTTTTTAATTCTTGCAGTTTCATTCAACATCAACTCCAACCCTCCAAACTAACATTTACAAATTCGTCAATTAGTCCCAAGAACTAAAACCTGAACACCAAGATCCTTATCAAGACTCTAAGATGACTCTTACCTGTTTTTTTTTCTGACTCATACCTGGTTTTTCTCAGAGGATCTGATGAAGTACTGTCAGTAAAAGCCTAACAAATTCACATGTTTATCTAAGGTCTTGTCAATATAGTAAGGCAAGCATGGGTTGGATTCCTCCCTGAAAAAGCAAATGTCTAGCCCTCCAAGTCAGTCTAGTGAAATGCTTGGATCATGCATGCCTCTATGCAAAATGTAATGAATACTGTGGATAGCATTACCAAGAGCACTGACATCTTATTTTTATAAAACTTAATGAGTAGTATGGCACAATAGAATGATTTTCATCCACCAACCTCCTGGAATCTGCCGGACTGAGATTTTCTATAGTCTTCAAGAGACTATTTTTTAGACCCAGATTTACCCATCTCAGGAGGTTCATGATTGAATCTGAGTATTTCAGTGATGAATAAGACTCAATCATCATGAACTAAAAGAAGGACTATTTTGAACTTTGAGATGGCATACCAATACTTATGAGATAACAGCTAAAGCAATCCTTGTAGGAAAATTTAAAATTGTAAATAAACACTATTAAAAAATGAGAATTTAAATCAATAATATTTTCTGTTAACTGAAAAATAGAAACAAAATAAACCCAAAGCTAGTAGAAGGAAAATTATAATAAAGATCAGAGTGGTGACAATGTTACACTTTACCTGAGCCATGTGGTCCTAAACACAGCAAAGGTTAAAAAGCCCTGCCATCCTTTTGTAACTGCGTATTGGCTTCCCATAAAGGACCAACCTGCCCCATGTGACTTAGATAAGACTGCTGTCCACTCCTTCCCATGACTCCCATTAGACTCAGGGGTGACTCACTTGTTTACTTGTGCATTGGCCACACAGACATTTCCCCTTTACCTGAACATGCTGAGAGTGCCACACACAGAACCACCAACTCCCTGTGTTTTGTCTTATGAATGATTAGCTGAGCTATTTGCCCGTGAAACAAGCTAAAGAGAGAGGTAAACATTTCCTACTCAGCTGATTGAGACATCCCATGATCACAAGAAAATCTCAAATGTAAATTACCCAATTATAATGTGATTACTTCTTCCTATTAAGTATAAAGCAAAACCACCCTACCAAGACACTTTGAACTTTAGCTCTGGGGTGTTCACCCCATTGCAATAATCTAAATAAGAGCAATTTACTTATTTGATCAGTATTGTTTTGGAAGAAAAAATAAATGAGATCGTAAAAATCAACAAAAGTAAAAGGTAGTTCTTTGAAAAGGTTAATAAAATGGACAAATCTTTCGCTAGACGGACCAAGAGAAAAAGAGAAACAACTAAAGGAATATTAGAAATATATAGAAAGAATTTACTATGAACCTTACAGAAATAAAAAGGATTCCAAGTAAACACTATGAATGAAATTAAAAATAAATAGATAACTTAGATGAAATAGACAAAATCCTAGAAAGATACAAACTGTAGAAACTGATTCAAGAAGAAATAGAAAATCTGAACAAACCAATAGCAAGTAAAATATATTGAATTATTAATAAAAAGAACTACTCATAGGGCAGCTAAGTCCCATATTGCTTCATTGGTAAATTCTGAGCATATTTAAAGAACATCATTTTTTCATAGATTGATCCAAAATATAGAACAGGGCATACTACTCAACTCATTCCATGAATCTAGTATTACAATGATACCAAAAGTACACAGACATCAAAAGAATAAAATTGTAGACCAACATGTTTGTTTTTTTTTAATATGAATGCCAGTATCTTCAACAAAATACTAGCAAACTCAATCAAGCAATATATAGGAAAGATTATACACCATGAGCAATGAGATTTATTCAAGGAATGCAAAATTGGTTTAACACTTGAAATCATATCACCATATTAACTGAATAAAGGACAGTAAACATACATCTCAATAATTGTAGGAAAAAAGCATTTGACAAAGAATATTTCTTCATGATTAAAGAGAAAAACAAAAATAATACGTTACAAATGAAAGGGGAAATCCTTGATCTAGGACAAAAAAATAATAATAATAATTACACCTGACAACTGTTTTTCCCTTAACATTGTACTGGAGAGGTTAGCAAGGAAAATTAGGGAGAAAAATGATGTAAAAATTAGTCAGATTAGAAAGGAAGTAAAACTATCTCAAATTGCAGATTATATGACCTTTCTGAGGAAAAAAAAATAGTCTGAGAAATCCACTAAAGAACAATTATAACTAGAAAATAAGGCAAAGTTGCAGGACATAAAAGCACTATACCAAAATCAAGTGTATTTTTATAATTTGCATAAAACAACCAAAAATAAAATTCAGAAAATAATTCAATTTTAAATAGTATCAAAAAGAATATGACACTTTAGATACATTTAACTAAAGGAGTGCAAAATTTACACTTTGAAAACTATGAAACATTATTGAAAAGAAATTAAAGGTGACCCAAATAAATGGAAAGAGAGCATAGATCAAAAGACTTGTTCTGATGCAATACTCCCCAAATTGATCTACAGATTTAATGCAATTCTCATCAAAATTCTAGGGTTTTTTTTCCCTTCGTAATTGCCGAGCTGATACTGAAATTCATATGGATATTCAAGGGACCTAGAAAGGCCACAATAATTTTTAAAAAGTAAAACAAAGTCGGAGGACTCACACTACCTGATTTCGAAACATGTTACCATGATCAAACAGAAAAGTAATGGCCAAAGGTTAGACATATAGAATAATAAAATAGAAACAGGAGTCCAGAAATAAGCCTTCACATTTAGGATCAACTAATTTTCAACAAAGCACTGAAACAAATCATTGGACAAATAACTGCCCTTTGAAAATAGTGCTGGACAACTGGATGCTCACATGCAAAAAGAATGGAGTTTGATATACAGAGCTAATCCAAAATAGATTAAAAAATTAAATGTACAGACTAGAATTACAAAACTTTTAGAAAAGAAAACAAAAACACAAATCCTTGTAGCCTTAAATTAGGCACTGGTTTCTCAGATACAACACCAAAAATTTAAAAAATTAGAAAATAGATATATTTGACCTCATTCATTGCTGGTGTGAATATAAAATGATGCAGCTGTTGTGTAAGACAGTCTGTCAGCTCCTCAATAAAATGTAGTGTTACCATACCACCCAGAAAACTCACTCCTAGATACATATCAGGAAATCGAAAAACGTACGTCCACACAAAACTCATACATGAATACTCACAGGAGCATTATTCATAACAACCAAAATGCCTAATCAACCTAAATGCCCATCAGTTAATGAATGCTTAAATGACGTATTATATCCATACAACTGAATACTATCTGTCAATAAGAAGAAATGAAGTACTGATGGATGAACCTTGAAAACATTATGTTAAATGATAGAAGGTAGTCAGAAAAGGCCATATAAGTTATAATTCCACTTATATGAAATTTCCGTATAGTTAAATATAGAGAGACGGAAAGTTGATTTGTGGATGTCAGAGGCTAAGAGGAATGGGGAATGAGTAGTGACTACTAATGGGCATGGGTTTCCTATGGGGGGTGACAGAAATATAAAATTGACTATAGAGCTATATGTAAAACTCTGAATATACTAAAAAACCTTGAATTGTATACTTTAGGTGAATGAATTGTATGGTATGTAAATTACATACCAATCAATCTTTTACTTTGAAAAGAAAAAAAAAAAATAACTTGCTATTAGAATACATGGTAATAGGTTATAAAGCCTAACACTTTAAAAGCCCTTTAGTGCAATTAAATCAGCTTAAGTGGTTAACTGGTTAATAGAAAAGTCACTTAAAGTAAAAAAAGATTAAATATATATATATAATTTTTCATTGGAATTTCACATTAGTTTTCTTGCACGAACTAATGAATTTATTATGATTTCCACTTTGGACTCTTTTAAAGTGAAACGGAAATATAAGTGCACTATTTAGAGTAAACTAGAGGAGAATATATCTCAATTTTTGTGCTTTTTCCTATCTTATTGAATTTTATTGCATACATACAATTCATAATTCAGTGGTAACTTACATTAGTGACTGTAATATAATTTAACTTACTTTTCAGAAAAAAAGTATTCTTTCTTAATGTCCTCTTCCCACTAGTTTGTAGACTAATCTGATAATATCCTTACAATGACACATACACCTGGAATTAATAGGATTGGTATGTTAGTTACTTTTGTTAGGCAAATGAGTCAAAAAAGGGAGAATTGCACATCCATAGGAGAGAATAGCACATTACTTTCAATCCTCAAGTTGATCTAAACTGTTACCTGGTGATGGTATCATGGGTATTTGCACATATCCAACCTCACCAAATTGTGAAAATTATGTACACAGAGTTCTTTTTATATCAATTATACCTCAAAAGACTGTTAGACATTTTTATATAGACATTATTTTCAAGAGGAAGTGAAATACATTAGTAAATGTGGTAAACTGGTTAATTGGGTGGCTGTTTAAAATTATATTAACATATGACACATTCTTCAAGTTTATTTCATTGGGAAATTATACTACTGTGTTTGTAGGATAGGGGAAAAACTGACACAGAAGGCCAAACTGAAAACTCCTGTAGATTTAAACATGGTATTAATTATTATTGGAAATAAGCCCAATAGTTTTCTCAACTAGACTGTGAAAGTCAAGGTTAAATAATAGCAGCTAATTCTACAAAGCTGTTATTCTGTAAATGACAATTCAACCACTTCATGCTCAATTTTGAAATCTTGAAATTGAAAGCCAAAAATGAGACATGATTATTTATTTATTTATTTTTTTATTTATTTTGCATTTTATCACTTAGTAGATACAGACAACTGGTTCTCATTAATATTTAGAATTAGTTAATAGCTACACCAGCTTCTCAGTGGTACCAAGACACATTACATTGGCATACCAAAAATTATTTTCTCGTTTGGGAGGAAAATTGTTATGCATGATATTTGGCCTAACAAATGGAGAATGAAGATTCATCTTACAGACTCAGGCAAATGCAGGTATAAGAGATCTACACGTGGTGAGTAGCCTTTTTGGTTAAAGAGATGCCTTAATTTATGAAACCAAGATGTATGTGTAAAATTCTAGATAGAATTCAAAAGAATTCCTGTGAAGTCACTCACAATGTTATGCTTACTACATTACTAAACTTATTTGATGAAACAGGATGCCAATGATTAACAATGTATTGAGCACTTGCATGTATCAAGTAATGGTATAAATTTAGTTACCTTTCTCCATATAGTCAATTAAAATTAGACACTCATTTGAAAGAAGGAACAACTAATGTCACTTAGGTGAATTGTACTTATGTGACAGCCTTAGTAGGAATGACACAGTTCAATCCACCTATCTTTTTCAAAAGTCATGAATCCTGTGAATTTGGATATCTTCTTGAAAAGGGAATCCCACTTACAGAGTTAACCATTAAACTAATTATTATAGTAAGCATAATTAAAATGATCATTACTGAAACAAACCCAATTTTGACCCAAGTTCATTTCATATCAGGTGTGTGATTCCCAACACAGTCTATACTTATTCCCCACATTTTTATAATCTAGTTTAAATGGATATCCTACAAACATTGTAAATCCCATCACAACTCCTCTTATTTTTGAAGTAAAATCTATCATGAGTTAAGAGTTCTATAGGAAACCACTGGAGTTCCTTCTTTCCACTAAAACATACATATATTTTGAAATGGCACCCCTGGAGTAAATGCAGATGTTCACCATGTAGACAGGTAGGCGTGGCTTTTATCATACCTCCCATTCAATTCTTGATTGGCCATGGGATGAGTAATAAGTCTTAGGGAATGCCAGTAAAGATTCTGATTGCCAGTGCTGTACATTCCCTGGCATGCAGCCTCTACTGATTTAGGAAATTTATTTTTATGTTTTCCATTAAACTGTGAGCCTCAAGAGCAATTATTTTTGCCTGCCAAGTGTATCAGAACACCCTTAATTTTATCGCCCTAATTATAAGTCAAATTTCTAGAACCACACTATATTCTATATATAGAGACCTACAGCAAAACATCATCAAAATATCTTCTTTCCCATCATATACATGATGTAATCATGATTGCACCTGCAAACAGGAGGCAGGAGGTATCTAAAATGTAAGTCATTTATTTCCCCACAGAATGGGGAAAACATCTTATCAGAATGCAGTTATCTGCAACTAAAGTGAGTGGCATGTCACTGTGCATCACGCAGAGCCATTTGACTCAGATGCCTTAACCAGTCATAAAGAACTCCAAGTTGAAAAACAGACATAGACTGAAGAGGGGGGTTGTGTAGTGGAAGCATACTACTTTGGATTCTAAATACCGTGTTTCCCCGAAAATAAGACTTAGCCTGACCATCAGCCCTAATGCGTCTTTTGGAGCAAAAATTAATATTAGACCTGGTATTATATTATATTATATTGTATTATATTATACCCGGTGTTATATTACATTATACTACATTATATTACATTATATATTATATTATGTTATGTTGTTATGTTATATTATATTATATTACATTATATTATACCTAGTATTATATTACATTATATTACATTATATATTATGTTATGATATGATATATGATATGATACATTATGTTATATTATACCTGGTCTTATATTAAAATGACTGGTTTTTATATTAATTTTTGCTCCAAAAGATGCATTAGGGCTGATGGTCAGGCTAAGTCTTATTTTCGGGGGAAAACGGTACGTAACCTGCTCGTGCATTTTCCTTGTTTTTAAGATTCTCATCTGATATCCAACTGAGATGATATTTACTTCCATCTACTGTCAATAGACTAATGTTTTTTCTTCACTGGAAATGTACTAAATATGGATATTAATTGCATTCTTCCTTCTCAAGTCTCTGGTCGCAACACAGTCTGTGAATTCTTTGAAACCATTCCACTCCATTGTGATTCTACACATTGTTCTTTAACAATAATTACATTTTATTGAAGATATATATATATATACATATATATATATATACACACATATATGTGTATATATATATACACACACATGTATATATATACATATATACACACATACAGTCACACACACACACACACACAACAGGCTTACACCATAGGTTTCATTATTCTAACTCTACACATGATTTATATAGAAGAGGTAGGTCTTATGGAAAAGTTAGAATGGCCTACTGAACATTTGGCTAAGGGGTCAGTTTAGTGAAAACTAGTGTTCTGTAATATTCTGTTTGCTATATTATATGAATTTGTCATAGCAAAACTGTAATATATTGGTCTAGGAACCAACAAGTTGAGGTAGGAGTTGAGCTATACCTGCCCCCCACTAATAACCTGTGATTACACCACATTAAAATAAGTGCTTTTAATTTATCACTAACAAGAATATTTCTATTCATATGTAAAAACTTTAGGATTAAATAGCAGCAGCATTTTAGCCAGCATACAATAATATTTGCACTCGATTAAAAACAGATACTGCCACCTAGCATAAATAAGGCAAACAGGCAAAATATGAAGTGTTGGCTGAGTTAATTGACCTTAAATAATTATCAGAGATGAAGATTTTGGCTCACTGAGTGTAGCAGTTTCCTATACAGCTGAAGATCCATATGAAGGCAGGAAGAAAAACAGTAAGAAATGAAGCATGGGAATGTAGCCTCTTCCTGTATCTCCTTGCTTGCTACACACACACACACCAAACATTTTTTTTATAAATGATGTATACATTATTTACTTTTTCCTTTTCTCTCTCTTTTCCCCACAATTGTGATGAAATTAGAGGAGGAAAGAGACCAATCAGAGATTGTATTATCAGAGGTCAGAGAATTCATAAAAATGTTTCTGGATATAAGTGACTTCGTATTCTCTCCTAATATGGAGACATTATTCCATAGTCACATGAGCGATTTTTAAAATTATCTATTTAGCAAAAAGTTTGTATGTATAGATATATACATGTACATTTGTTTGACAGCTAAGGAGTGGAATGTAGGGAAAACTTTTTTTTTTTTTTTTTTGTACTTATGGTTTTCTCTCTCTAGCACTTCTTCACTTAGGGAATGCTCCTCCTATCTCCTGAAAGTTGAATACATGATATAACACAGAAGAGCCTCATGTTCCCAGAAATTTGAAGATGAGCAGACAGTGTATCTGAAGGGAACTTGAGTTGAATTATCCAAAGAAATACTTCAAAGCAAACTCCACAAGCTCCAATAGTCCCAAAGCTGTATTATTTTGTATTTTTCATGTTATCTGGCCTTCAAGATTCCCTTCAATTATGTGAACAGCCAAGTATAGTCCCAATTAATTATTTTTGCTTATGTTAGATTTGCTTTCTAATTAATACAGTTAGTGGAGGGAGAATATCCTTTCTTGTTTTGTGTCTGATTTTTGATGGGTTGTATTTTCATACTCGTATGTCTGAGTTTGAATACTACATTTTAATAGTTTTCTACTAAAACAGCCTGTATCACTTAGAATTCTCCTTGCCTGAAAGTAAGAGCAAACTTGACTTTCTCTAGCTTTTATAAATGTGAGAATGCTATTCTCGCTTTTGAGAGGTTGGTTGGGGATTTTGAGTCGCAACTCAGAATGTAACATGTTATAAGTTTGTACTTTAAAAATAATAAATATAGGCTTTACATTTGAAGCAGAACATCTAATTTCCAGACTGGATCGCTGATGTTAAATGGGAGTTGCCTATGTTTAGCTTTTGCTATGTCTTTAATAGAAAGGAGAAATAGAGAAAGTTTGAAAATGAGCATTGGTTCAGGAAATTAACTCTATTTGCTACAAATTCTTTATCAGATAATCTATATCTGCTCCCCTCCTCCATTCCTTAAATGCTAAGAGATTCTGTGTTTGGTTGGTTTCTGTCTAATTTAAAACACATACACACACACACACACACACACAAAAAAAAAAAAAATAAACAAAAAAAAAAAAAACACAAAAACAACAACAAAAAAAACACTATGTTTTCATTGGCATAATACTGATGGCAGCATATTTCAAAGAAAACCATCAGTTAATAATGAGAGCTTTAGTCAGACTAGGAAACATATTTGCAATTATTTCAGAATAAGGCCCAAAAGTCATAAGGTTTGGACTTATGTGAAGTAATCAATGCTCTGTGTGTCCCAATATTCAGCTCAAGAAACTCCCACTCAAAATGTGTCTCTTTCCTTCATTACTGCCACATTCCAATCTACTTTCCACAGTGCACACACACACATATTCTGGATTATAATTCTATTACTTCCTGATAAATAGCCTTTCAAAAGCATCCACCTACCCTCTGGATAACATCCAAATCCATTTTCATCATTTATATATGTTTTCTTGAGATACATCATAATGATATTCATGAAAATGAAGTTTGCAACATTTGGAAAAACAGAAAATACCAAGTTTGAAACAAAGACTAGAAAGAACAGCCATTAAAGAAGTTAAAAAAACTAAAACATCATCAACAATCAAGAAATCTTCCAGAGATATACAATGTATCCAGGGCATTGTAAAAAGAAAACCGATACGGAGAACCAGAAAACAAATAGGAACCTATTTAATGGAATTAATCTCACTTTGACATACAATAGTGCATACACACTCCATAATAAAGTCAACAGCTGTCTTGTTTGGAAGATTCATATTCAGAGATAAATATTTTAAAATGCAGATCTTGAATATTTTTTTTATGAAAAGTATATTGGTATTAAACTCATGCGATTGAGTATAGGGGAAACCAAGAAAATATCATATAAAGCTAATAAAGCTAGCACAATATTTTTTTCAGAAAATTTATAATTCCGTATATATACACACATGCACTAAATAGATCAAGGGTGTAATAAATTGGTAACAACCAAAATCTAGGGTGCATGTACAGTAGAAAGAATACTTGATTAGAAGCTTAAATATCTGATCTTGTATTGGCTCAGACACTGATTGTCTAGTATTACGGCAATACATAAGGCAAAGAAATGCTTTAAAATATATTATTTGCATGTAAAGGAAGCGTAAAACTGCAAAAGGAAGTGACTGGATTTGGAGACTGACAGGATTTCTTTTTAATCACCTCTTTATCACTCACTGGATATACGATTTTAGAGATTATTGAACTTCTTTAACCATATTTTCTAGTCTATAAAAGTATAACTTAAGTTTGTCAAATATTAGCCCTCCCATTTTCCTATAAAATAGAAGTATCATTTTTTTACTCATGTGTCTCATAGTAATGATGTGAGTTGAATACAAATTTAAACCATTCATATTAATTTTAACAAGGTAAATTTAAATAAAATTTATTCAATGTATCCTACCTTAGAGACTTTATTTTATTAGAGACTTTATATCATCGTTCAAAAACACCTATTCCTGGTAATCAATAGTAAGATAAAAATCATGACTGAAAACTAGAGTTTTAGAGGTTGTGACATCCAAGGAGACTGCGGAGTTAAGCATATACACAGGGTTTTTTCACTGGCCATGAAGAACAGTTTGGTAGTTCCAGAAGTCAAGTGGGTCTTTTTAAATGTGCATTAAATGTGCAGAAATATGATGAAAATTATGATTTAGAAACATTTATCTATACTATGTAGAAAATATATTGGACTACGACAATTCTGATGTAAGAGGCAAATTTAGTGGTGGTGGCAAAACCCAGAATAGAAATAACAAAGTCCAAAACTAAGACCTAGAGATAGAGATTTAAAGACAGAGATTCATAATCCTGGTGACTGACTGCAAATGGAAAGTTGGGAGGAAGAATAAGAAACAATTCTATGATGGTCTCAGAAGGTGAGTTTTCAAGATGGCATTCTGGAATTATTTAGAGGACGTGCCAACCAGCAAGGATCATATCGCTGGAAATAAGAGATAAGGACTACAGATGCTTCATAGTTTTGCTACATAGAGTGTGATTCATAGACCAGCAGCACTGGATTCACTTTGAGATTTATTAGGGTTCAGAGTCATAGATAGGTCCTACCCTAAAACTACTGGATCCAAATCAGAATTTCCACATGATTCAGGTGATGTAGGTGGTCATTAGAAATAAGGGATAGAATTGACCCTCTCACCATCACTCACAGTCACTCACTTTCAGGATTTATGTTTCCTGTCTTTGTATCTTTAGGTTCTACATATCTAGAGATCCTGATTTTTGGAAATGGGATAGAAAACTTATACCACTGAGTGCATTATGTAGTCCACTAAAATTAAAGCTACTGCTGCTAATGCTCATTTTTGGTTTTTGTAACAGTAAACATGCAGGTAAAAAAGGAGTTACTTTCCAGTCAAGAGAAACAGCATTATTATTATAAAGAAGAAACTATGCCACAAAATGTGAGCAGTGAGAGTACTTCTTAAATTCAGTAGATCCCATGAGTGTGTGTAATTTCAGTAATGACGGCCTGACAAAACATTGTAGTCAGGGGCTTAAAGATGCCAGGGATAAAGATTTGGTCACCCATTGAGCAAGTGGTCTAGACAAGCAGATGTGATGCTGAGAGTAAGGCACTTTAGAACAGGTGGTAGAAAACCATGCTAGATAGCAATTATGGACTTGAGATCAACTGCATCAATCAACAAGGAAAGTTGATTGGCTCAATAAAGTTTCTTGGTCTTTTTGGATATTTTTTGTTTTTGTTTTGTTTTAGTTATGAACACCCACTATTTTAGAAAATCAGTGATAGTACAGAAAAAACTTTATGCAGTGTATATGACTGGCTCTGAGATGTGCAAAGATGGACTGCAGCAGATCCTGAGTCTGATCCATTCATGTTCTGTTCACCCTTTCCATTTCTACATATGCTGGACCAACCTCCAGCACTTGTGTCTTTGACTGAAGATTTTCTCTACACAGTAGATCTCTCTGTCTGAAAATAGCCCAGCAGTATTAGGGAATTAACTTTCGAGTAGTCCCTTACAAGGCAATAAACATACCTACTCTTTTGCAGCTCTGACTATATGATACTGAATCATATACTCTACCATGGCTCTGAGAAGTAGGCTGCATAATTTAGCTTTGGTTGTTCACGGTAGTAACTTATCTGATAATGCACTCTATTTTGCTTTCATTCCATCTTTATCTAGCTTCTATACTCACCTACCACTGGTTTCCTGAGATCCTGTTACATGTACACTACTAGCACCCAACTCACTGTATCTGGGAACTCTAAGATGGATGCCATCAATATATGATTGCACTGGTTCATGGACTCGGAAGAAATTTCACATGGAGACTTTGTGAATCATAGAGTGTCAAAAAGAGATTCATAAATATCAAACATCTGAGGAAGAGATGAAGAAAAAAAGTCTACAATGTTTCTAGGAAAAAGCAGTCAGAGAAACAGGAGAATCTTGGGAATTTGTTATCAATTAGCTAAAAGGAGGTAAAAAAAAAAAAGCCCAGAAATAATCGCAGTGCCAACAATTTCAGAAATGTGAAGTATTTTAATGTCTAAAAATTGTCCATTGTGTTCAGCACACATTGATCATTTCTGTAGCATGTGTAGGCAGGGGTCAGATTCTGGTACAATTAAGAGATAAAGGGGAGAGAGATAGGAGATGTTAATTTGGTGGGTGGATGACAGGAAAGGACAATGGGAAAAAGTAAAAGTTGGTGGTAAAGATATTGTAGAAAAGAGAAACTTGTGGGAGATAATAGTAAAGACAGAAAACAAATGATTAAGAAAAATATAACGGGACAATAGTGGTATCAGTTCGAGGATACCTGAAAGTTCAGTGTAATAAAGAAATATAAAAGCGTAAGAGTTTGGGACAGAGAAATTAAACTTTTGTTTTCAACTTTTACTTATCTTTAAGTGTGTTTTTCCAGGACCCATTAGCTCCAAGTCAAGTATTTGTTTCAATCTGGTTGTGGAGAGCTCACACTGACCCATGTGGAGATCAAACCGGCAACTCTGGTTGTTATGAGCATCAGGCTCTAACCAACTGAGCTAACTGGCCACCCCAAGAGAAACTAAACTTTAAAGAAGAGGTTGGAATACATTCTGTTTTTCTATAAAGTTATATTTTTCAAATGAAAGCAATGTTTTTGTGAACTCCAGTCACAAAAACCTCAACTTAAACTTTCTTAAAGGCACAGTAAAATAAATAAAAGGTTCCCCTTCAAATACAGGAGTCATAGGAAAAAATGCATACTTAATATTTTTGTTCACCTGAATTTCAGGTATTCACTATCAAAATAGCCTAGATTTATGAAGTAAATAAAAGCTCTCCACTTAATTAAAGCTCGATGAGCCTGTGTCTGAGGGGATCCTTGAGTACTTGTCTTTTGCCAAAATTACTCTGCATCAGATGATACAGAGGAGTCAAGTCATTCGTGTAGGATTCTGGTACTAATTAATACTGTTTGATGATCTATATTCTAGGTTTACTAAATAATTGTCATTGTTTCATTTAACTTTTACTTTTGACTTATTTTTACTTCATAACCTATTTACTTTTAAAAAATTTAAATTATAAAAAATTAATGATTCGTAAATATTGATTTCAATGAATTATCTAAAACGTGAACACATATTTAACCACTACTCAAGAAACAAATAGCACACTGCCAGAAACCCAGCGCCTTTCTTTCACCTTCCCATCCATATCCATTTCCTAGTCACCAAGGGTAACTGCTTTCCTGATTTCTAAAACTATACTGCAGAACTGCCTGATTTTTTATTTACACAGAATTATAGAATGTAGATTTCTGTACATAAAACTTCTTGTGTCAAACATTACATTTGAGACTAATTCATACTGTTGCATATAGCTGTAATGCATTACATTAATTGAATTACAATGCCCCATAGTATGATTATAGTCTAATTTATTGATTCATTCTATTTCTGATGTTTGAACTTTGTCCGTTTGGTACTGAAAATATATTTTCCTGCTTTATCGTTTAGAATTGCTCTTTTGTTATGCCTCTGTATTTGGGTCTATATTCCATCTTGAATTAATTTCTGCACATATAATTTTGTACAAATTACAAATAACACTGCTTTGAACATTTTTGCACGTGGAGCTGCTGGATAGCAAATTAAACATATATTCAACTTAGATAGGCAATATCACCAGCATTTGAGAGTTTTAGTTACTTCCCATCTTACACACACCTTGGTTTTGACATTCTTTTTTTTTTTTTCAGTTATGTTGGTTGTACCATTTATCCAATCTACATTCCCATTAACAGAAAATATCTTCTGGATTTAACATATTGTATCAGGTAAGACAAAAGGATCTCAAACTCACTAACAAATGTAAATCATATTTAGTCATCATTCACAATTAAGCATAGCTAGATACATTAATTTTTCAGCATTCTAAACTAGAGAAGATTATGTTCATTTAGCCTAACCCTTCTGTAGGCATAAAAATATTACAGATTTAGTCCACATTATTTGGACTAAAAAGTAGTATTTGGAATTAGTCAGACTGGAGTTAAGACTTAAAGCATACAAATTATTTAACTTTTTTGTTTCTAACTTTTGTCTCATTTGGAATAACACTAACATGCCTTACTTCATAATGTTGACTAAAAATTATATTAAATAACAGAATGGAATGGAATGTCCTTGGATATTATATGTGGTAGGCAGACTTCAGATCTTTGGTCCCTTTATGTTGCAAATGCAGAAACAGGACCAGAGACTTATGTTGACTAAATCTACATAATCAAAAATATTTAGCCTATATGCCCAAAGCTAAAAACCTAATTTGTGTCCCATTATTCTTCTATTAAACTGTTTGATTTCAACTTCATTGCATACAAAATGACAAGGGGAAAAAAAAACTTTAGTTTGACTATGAAAGTAAAGCATTGATATATTAATTAGCCATTTAAATCTATGTAACTTTCTATTAAGCTCCTATGCTTACATGTAAGGTGCTCTGAAAATAATTAACAAAGTAATTAAAAACAGTAAGATACATGTCTATATTTTATATAAAATTCGTTTCCATTTATTCAAAAATGTTGTGTAAATTTTTATTTTACTGATTACTTAAAACAGCCAGACATTTACAGGTTCACATCTCAGGCCTAAGACTTCACTTACTGTTTTTGGGACACCTGTATTTTTATTCCTTTAAATATATTTTAACACCTTCCTAAAATATATTTTAATATCCTTATATTTAACATTTTCTTGTTGCTGATATGACATACTTCTGCCTACACGCCTGGATTATTATTATTATTATTATTATTATTATTATTAATCATTAAACCTTTAGCACAATCCCATTCTTTCACCTGTATGTATTTATTTAAGTATGTCTGACTTTTTGTAACATGAGACAGCAAAAGGGCTTATAAGAAACGTATAACTCAATGTCTGGTATCTACTAACAGAGTTGTGAGACCAGCATTTTATTTCTTTCTATTATCGTCTATAATATTTGAGCTAGTTAATCATAATCCACAGGCAAATATGCAAAACTCCTCAACAAAATATTTGCAAACCAAATTCAGCCATACATTAAAAAGATCATACACCACCATCAAGTGGGATTCATTCTGGTATGCAGGTTGTTTCAATATCAGCAAATTAATTAACATGGTAGACCACATAAACAAAATGAAAAATAAAAATCATATGGTCATATTAATAGATGCAGAAAAGTGTTTGACCAAAGTCAACATCTGTTTAAAAAAACAAACAAACAAACAAACAACAACAAAAAAAAACAGCACAGTGGGAATAGAGGGAATATATCTCAACAAAATAAAGGCCATATACATGAGAAACCCACAACTAATACCATGCTGAATGGGGCAAAGCTAAAAGCATTCTCCTTAAGATCAGGAGCAAGACTAAGATGTCTACTTTAATGATTTTTATTCAGTACAGTACTAGAAACCTTAGACACAGCAATCAGACAAGAAATAAAAGGCATACAAATTGGAAAGAAGGAAGTAAAACTGTCATTATTTGCAGATGACATAGACAACTCCACAGATTCCACCAAATAACTATTAGAACTGATAAATGAATTTAGTAAAGTAGGATAAAAAAGTTAATATTTAGAAATCAGTTGCATTTTTATACACTAATAATGAGCTATCAGAAAGAGAAATTAAGAAAACAATCCCATTTATAATTCTATCAAAGAAAATAAATTACCTAGAAACAAATTTAACCAAGGAAGTAAAAGGCCTGTACTCAGAAAATTATAAGACATTGAAAAGAGAGATTAAAGAAGATACAAATAAAGGAAACATAAACCATGCTCATGGACAGGAAAAAATAATATACTTAAAATGTCCATACTACCCAAAACAATATACAGATTTAATGCAATCCCTATCAAAATGCCAATGGCATTTTTCACACAAATAGGATGTATACTTCTAAAATTTATGTGGCAATCCTGAGAAAGAAGAACAACGCTGGAAGTATCATGCTACCTGCTATCAAATTATACTACAAGGCCATAATAATCAAAACAGCCTGGTATTAGCATAAAAGAGACATATAGATCAATGGAATAGAATAGAGAATCCAGAAATAATTCCATGTCTACATAGTCATTTAATCTAACACAAAGGAATCAAGAATATACAGTGGGCTAAAGACAGTCTATTCAATAAATGGTGCTGGGAAATCTGGACAGATACATGCAAAAAAATGAAACTAGACCACCTTTTTACTTGATATATAAGAATAATCTCAAAATGGACTAAAGACTTAAATGTAAGGCCCGAAACCATAAAACTCTGAGAAGAAAATATAGGAAGTAAACTCATAGACATTATCCCCTTAATAATATTTTCACTGATATATACCCTCAGTCAAGGGAAACACAAGTAAAAACAAACAAATGGGACTACATCAAAGTTTTTTCACAGCAAAGGAAACCACCAACAAAACAGAAAGACATTCTACTGTATGGGAGAAGATATTCGCCAAGGATGTATCTAATAAGGGGTTAATATCCAAAATCCATAAAACACTCATACAACTCAACACCTAAATAGATAGATAGATAGATAGATAGATAGATAGATAGATAGATAGATAGATAGACAGACAGTCAGATAGATAAATAAAACAATCCAATTAATAAACGGGCAGAAAACTTGGATATTTCACCAAAGAGGACATACGGATGGACAATAAGCATAACCATATAAAAAAATGCACAACTCACTAATCATCAGAGAAATGCAAATAAATACCACAATGAGGGATCACCTCACATCTGTCACAATGACCATCAGTAAAAAAATCAACAACAAGTTTTGACAAGGATGGAGTAAAGAAAACTCTTGGGCACTGTTGGTGGTATTACAAATTGGTGCAGCCACTATGGAAACAGTATGGTGGTTCATCAAAAAACTAAAACAGAGCTACCTTATGATCCAACATTTCCACTCCTGGGTATTCGTCTGATGAAATCCAAAACAATAATTTGAAAAGATATATGCACCCCTATGTTTACTGCAGCATTATTCATAATAGCCAAGATATAGAAACAACTGAAATGCCCATCAATAAATGACTGGATAAATTGTGGTACATATATACAATTAGTGTTACTCTGCCATAAAAAATAATAAAATCTTACCATTTACAACACATGGATGAACCTAAGGGTATCATACTAAGTGAAGAAAGTCACAATAAGAAAGACAAATAACATATGATTTCACGTATATGTGGAATCTAAAGAACAGAATGAACAAACAAACCAGAAAATAGATTCATGGGTACAGAGAACAAACTGATGGTTATTAGATAGGAGGGGAGTTGAGGGTATGTGTTAGAAAGTTGAAGGGATTAGGAAGTACAAATTTGTAGTTACAAAATAGTAATGGGGATAAGAAATATGGTATGGGAAATATAGTCAGTAATATTGTAAAACCTATGTATAGTTTTTTTTTAAAACTAGGTATAGTGTTTTTTAAAACCTATGTATAGTGTCAGATGGATATTAGACTTACCAGGGTGGATCACTTTATAAAGTATATAAATGCCTAATCACTGCACTGTACACCTGAAACTAATATAAAATAATATTGAATGTCAATTATAATTAAATACACACACACACATATATATCATGACGGAATAATGTACAGCATAGGGAATACATATAGTCAATGGCATTTTAACAGCTATGTATAGAGTCAAATGGGTACTATACTTGTTGGGGTTATCTCTTTGTGAGGTGTGCAAATATCTAATTTTTTGTTCTTTTGTACACCTGAAGCTAATATTTTTTTAAAAAAATTGAATCAGATCAGCAGTATGCTAAGTCAAATCACTGCTGTTAAATAAGAATAAATACCAATGTACTTGGAACAAGATGATCTCTGGGAATCACGGTTATAATGAACTGTTCCACATCACAAAGGTATTTTAACATCATGAATTATCCAATTTAAATAAAAATTATAAGAGTAAGCAGAAGTTGAAAAATAATACCTTGGACATAATGTACTATGAGCTTCCCTTTTATGGACTATGACAAAAATAAGATTATATTTGAGTTGAACTGTTGACCTATATAACATCATGTCAAAGAAGCCAATTGATACAATATCTACTTACTGAGAAAAAAATAAATTAATTAAAATGCATTTACAAAAAAAAAAAAAAATCAACCATATTTTCTTCCTGGTTTCTTTACAATAGTGTAAAGGACTGAAACAATAACTAAAAAAAAAAAAAAAAGAAAAAGAAAACAAAAAGTTTGTTGCTGTTAAGATGCTCAGGACATTTATCCTCTGAAGGTCATATTAATAACACAAATTTAAGAAAATCTGTGTGCTTAATGAGAACAATTAACCAGTCAATTTGCTATACTCTTACATCTGACCTTCTATGGACGAAGTTATCTCCTAACACTTTTATTAGCTTTTGATTTTTTTTATAATGCACATTTTAGAGTAACACTAAGTCACACACCATGGCCTAATGACGCTATTAAAATTCAAACCACTCCTCATCAAGCAGTTTAAGTGTTTTTGCATTTTATAAGCCACGTTTCTGTAGATATATCAGTTGGAGGTGGAGAAGGATAATGGTATCTCCAGGCTTTTCTCAGCAGGTAAGCATGTTTTTTGAATACGCACTGGTACCAATTCCTTCTGTGCCATGGGTTCAGCTGGAGGTACACAAACACAGAGGTAGGAGGGTTTAGTCTTCATCAAGATCTGCTACCTACCTTTGAGCTTCACCTACTGCAACCTCTCCAGGAAACACATTTAAATCAGATATTTGCTAAAAAGGTACCATATTTAAACTCCTAATATCAAGTCACTTAAAAACACCCCAAACATTTCTTAGACATAGTGAATGCAAGTCTTCATGCAAAGAACTAAGGGATATGTTTGATGCATTATATCAGTGACATTTCAAACATTTTCATAAAACAGAGCCTGCAAAATACATTGATAATCCTCTTTAATTTACATGTCACTAAAGAAAAGTGTAGGTTACTGAGAGTGCGTTTCATTCTAAGTTGTATATAGCCTCAATTCAAACCTGGTATTACCTGATTCTAATCTGAAAGATCTATAATATTAGTTTTCATTTTTCATTCAGACTTTAAATTGTCATGCACATTTAAGAATGTCGTTTTCTTTTCAAGGTCAAATATCAAAGACAATCCTCTAGAAAGTCTCATATCACCTACCCTAAAGTCATACTGCTCCAATCATTTCACATATTTAAGAAGAAATCAGATTATACTAATAAATATCTTGCCTCTACTTATTAAGTACATTTTCTTGACTAGTTCCCTCTTTCTAAAATGCCATTACATCTACACATAGAAATTTTGTAATGTTTCTGTGTTATGTGAACTCAGTGAACAAATATATGCTCACTTTCATATATACTTTTTCTCTTATTCCATATTTTCTTTTGGATCATTTAATTAAAAGGGCACTATAATAACTATTAATAGGTAACAATACAATAAAAAGATGTGTATTTGTCAGTATGCAGATTCAGCATCATCAGCATAAATCTTACATGAACTATCTGACTCCTCTAAACCACCTGACTGTCTAGAGTAATTTTAATATTGGCAAATGCTAATTGCTCAAGGATTTCCTTAGAAACTGTATAGTTTTCTATTCTGTTTATAATGTAGTATTTATTCATTCATTTATTTCCACAATGATATGTTAGGCAGAAGACATATTTCTACCCCCAATTAACCAAAATTGTACCTTTGGAATATTCAAATGCATTATTAAAAATTAGGTATCTGTCAGGTTGTCCAACAGCATATTACAGAAAAAAATCAAAATATCTCGGATTTTAAATTAAAAAAAAAAATTTCTTTCTCTGATACACAGAATTTAGATATTGTCAGTCTAGGTGTGGTATGGCAATTCCATGCTGTTTTCAGTTCCCAGACTCTTTCTTTTACTTGTTACCATTCTTAAGACATAGCTCTTGCCTTTTTGACACCCTGTGGCAGTTGTAGTTCCAACATAGGAAGGAATATATCTATGTTTATACTTATATCATTGTCCAAAATTTAGTAACATGGCCACATCCAGCTGCAAATGAAGCTGGAAAATCTTGTGTTTTCAATGAATGAATACTAGTATAATCAGGAAGACGAAGTAGAAAGGGAGATCAGACTGTGGAGTAGGCAACTAAAATAATTTTCCATACAAATGAATTAGAACATGTATCTCTAGGTTTAGAATCTTCCTCTCTTTCTGCTATTAATTTTCCCTATACATTTCACAATTGTTTTTCTCTGTGAATTCAAACTCTACAATTTCTTCACACAAACTTTTGCATATCATAATACTTGAGATAAATAACAAAGAGCAGGCTGCTAAAAAGAGTATATATTATACTGATTATACATTATTTATACAGTACTATGTTAAAAAATGTATGTATCTAATAATATATGGTATTTTGCATGTAAGAAAAATATGCAACTAGGTAAATTTAAAGAAGTTTTTCTTATAAAAGAAATAGAAAGTTTATTAAAATGAGATATTTTTAAATTTGATTTCAGTTTATTTATTTCCAAGCAAATCTAAACTAATCTTGTCACTTTTTTTTAAAAAACTAGAAGTCAAATCAATAAAAATACATTATAAGAACACAAACATGTAGAATCAATCGTATTTAGAGTATACTGTACACATTTTAATGTATATGTACTATCCTTATCTCTGGAATACTAACAAACTACCCACAAAATATATCATGGTCAGCTCAGGACCTGATGTGGTTAGAATCTGCTATACATCAGACTTTAGTTTAGTAATCAACAATGACAATAACATTAACAGCCCAATTTAATTGCTGGTGGTGAAGATGGTTTTCAAATACTGCATTAGCTTCCCTATTTTATATGTGCATTCAATTGTAACTACAAAAATACTTTTCCCTATGGAAAAAAAAAATAATGTATCTGATTTCTCTTGGGTACTTTTAGACTCCAATATATTTTAAGAGCATGTGATATTCCTGTGTGAGGGCAAATTTTATTCTTTACAGTTTGATGCCAACCTTGCCCTCCCGCCAGAATTGATTTCAAATATTCTATTCAATTATAAAAATATATATATATATTGCTATTTTCTACAGAGACTTTATCCAAAATACATTCTTGGTTTTACCACAGGGGGAAAAAATCTATTGTTGTGCAACTTTACTCTTCTCACCAAATTTATTTAGGGCACAAAATTCAAAATATAAGGTTGTGAAAAATCTCATCCAACTTGATATGCATTCCTTTAAAAGAGGTCTCATCATCAACTAGGACAGGAAAATACTATACTGAGTTGCCAATTTAAAAAAATAAAATATTACTATCATTTAATACAAATTTAACAATGAGGTTAACAAATGTTATAAAACTTATTATTTCTAATGTTTGTCTTAGAAGAAAATTAGCAGAAAGTCTTAGAAAATCCAAAATCAATCTAACTTAACATACATAATTTAAAAGGTTAATTTTACTGCATATATATCTAATGTAATGAGAATTGAATAGGTCCTTTAGAAATAGAGGGACTGAAAGCAGCTCCGAACAGTAACAAGAATGCTCTTAAACTATTATAGACTTCTACTTCTAGTTATGATAAACATCCTATACCAGACCACTCCTCCGTGAAAGGACAACAAAAGAAGCAGGATTCAATTTTTAAAAATCAGTTTGATATCATTGAATCAAACATGAATTACAAATTAGGACAGTGACATACTCTTTCTATCTATTTCAATGGCTAAAATCCAAAAAAATGACAACACCAAAAGCCAGCAAGATGTGTAGCAACAGCAACTCTCATTTATTGCTGCTAGAAATGCAAAATGGTACAGCAACTTTGGAATACAGTTTGGCTCTATCTTACAAAACTCACCATATTCTTAACATACAATGTAGTAATCACACTCCTTGGTATTTACCCAAAGGAGTTGAAGATGTACATCTACAGAAAAACCTGCACTCATTGTTTATATAAGCATTATTCATAATTGCCAAAAATCAAAGCAACCAAGATGCCTCTCAGTAATTGAATGGATAAACATTCTGCAGTATATCCAAATGATGGAATACTATTAATTGATAAAGTAAGCTATCAATCCACAAAAGGACATGAAGAAACCTTAAATGCATATTGCTAGGTAAAAGAAGCCGTGTAAAAAGGCTATATATATTATTTGACTTCAACTGTATGACATTAGGGAAAATGCAAAACTATGGAGACAGTAAAATATTTAGTGGTTGACAGATGCTACAGGGAGGGAGAGTGCGATGAACAGGTGGCACATAGGGATTTTTTAGGACTGTTAAATTATTCTGCATGATGGTGGACACCTGTCATTATACATTTGTCAAAATATGTAGAATGTACAATACAGCAAACCTAATATAAGTTAGAAATTTAATTAAAATAATATATCTGTTGGCTCATTGTAAAAAATTCACCTCATTAATGCAATATGTTAATAATAGGGGAAATTGAGGGGGTGGGTTAAAGGGTACATGGTAACTCTGTATTTTCTGCTAAATTTTTCTGCAAACCTAAAATTGCATAGAAATTATCTATTCATTAAAAAAATTAAAGTATCTCCCAAACACAGTATTACTTTCCTTTGATGGAACTGCTAGGCAGAATTGCAATTTTGAAAAGTAAAACAGAACCGAAAACACTAAATATGGTTCATAAACCAATGCCTGACAAATGCTGCAAACAAATTTGTTTTAATCTGTCATCATGCTTTAAAACATTTAAATTTTTGTTTTAAGCAGTAAACATATTTATTTCTTCATGATTCCCTAAGCTTTGGACATTAGTCAGGATTCTCCAGAGGAACAGAACCAACAGGATATAGACAGATGACACAGATGTAGCTATAAAGATTTATTAAAAGAATTGGCTTATTTGATTCTGGAGACCAGTCAGTCCCATGATCTGCTTTCCACAAAATGGAGCACCAAGAAAGCCAGTGGTGTAAGCCAGTATCTACAGTAGGGGATTACTATTTCTCACCTACCTCACTAACACTTAACTTCTGTCTCACTTTTCCAGGAGTCAGCAAAATTATTTGTTTACACGATATTTATTATAGTTTTATATGTGTCATTGTTTCCAACATCTTCATTCACCCTGTTGGTAAGGGAAGGATTCCATCCTGGCGCACTGGGATGGCCTAACTCAGAACAATGAACATTAGAAAGATGAGATCAAGACTAGTTTATTAGTCACATACACTCAGAGCCCAAAGGAGAGGGACACCACATGCTATGCAGGCCACATGGGTGGGTGCTGCATTTGGGAAAAGAATGAAAAACCAGGAGCTGTGAGGGGCAGACTTTGTAATACCAAGAGGAGAGGTGCCCCTTGGGTTCTGCTAGAGGATGTTAGTGGTTGTTTGCATATTTCTGAGGACTGCTGGAGAACTGAAACCTGCTGCTCAGGGATAAGCAGGATATGCACTTGGTCTATTTAGTAAGGAGGGCTTGACAAGTGGACCCTGGCAGCAGAGTGAGGAGGGAGAAATGTGGCTATTCCATGGCTCGGATTCTTACCAAATGTCACAATAGCACATTATATTAATATTTGTCCTTATGTTAATATTTGGAGAAGAGTCATTTACTCTTCTTATATGTGTGCTGGCCACTTACTGATCTGTGAAATGCCTCTTCCTGACTTGTTTCTACATGTAGTATTCTTATTTTATATTTTGCTTTCTGACGTACAAACTTTATATATTCTCGTTACTATTCTCATAGTGCAAATACTTTTTCCCCAGTGTTTGGTTTGTCTCTTCTTTCATTTTATGTATGTGTATAGACAAATATCTTAGTTTAAATAGATTTAAATATATCAAATGTTTCCTACATCATTGGCAAGTTTTGTGTCATATTTAATAAATCCTTAAAATTCCTAAATTATATACTGCCCTTGAAATATATATAATGTTCACTTTGATTTTTTCCCCACATGAAATTAATTTTTGTAGATGCACAGTGAAAATCAAATGTGATTTTTTTTTTTCCCAGTGAACTGTCAATTGTCTTAAAAACATTTAGTGAATGTGCAATTTTTTTCAGTAACTTGCAAAGTCAGCTCTAAATCAAATGTGTATATCTCTATTTCTAGGTCGTCTGGCTGTTTCATTAGTTTTGTTTTGGTTTTTGGTTTTTCTTTGTCCTCTCCCTATACTAACAACACAATATTAATTAATATGGTCATAAGTCTGAATATGCTTTAAAGCAAACATTTCATTTTGCTATTTTTCTTCTTGGCTATTTATGACCCATTGCTCTTCCTTATAATATTAGTGTGAGTCTGTCAAGTTTCATAAATCCCTTTTGGGATTCTGATTGCATCCTTTTGAAAATATTCAAGTTTTGTGTTTGTTTGTTTTTTTCCCTTGAAACACTCTCTGCTCTCTGATTACAGTTGTTTCTTTTTTTTAAATCCAAGAACAGAAAATAAAAGAGATTTGAAAAAAAGACATAAGTAGCTACCATGGAGTTCCATGATCATTTGTTTCTTCATAATATATAAAAGTTTTGCAACCTCATTCAGTTACTCTCAAATTCTTCTCTTTCTTCCTGACATTTGTATTTTGTTTTGCTTTTCAATTCATATACTCTATTATGAAAAATAAATCTGTTCCATCAGCTGAAAGAAATTAGATTTTTAAACTAGTGCTTAATTCTTCACTAGCATAAGTCTAGTTAATATGAAAAAAAAATCAGGTTCAATAGCTGTTGTGTTCTCTTAACCCATAATAATGCAATAATCTATGAAAAGTAATTCCCATGTACTTAACATGTTTATTCATTAAATTGGAGTCCTAAATTTTTTAATTTAAAATTTCAAAGGTTATCTCTAAAATTAAAATATATTTACTCATAAGTTTAGTTTATAAGATATGAAATTATATTCTATATTTATAAAATCCATGTTCTATATGCCAACATTCATATGCTGGGCATAAAATGATATGGGCAAGTTGGTTAGTTGCATTAACTAGTTATTCTAGTCACTCCACCCCCACAAAAAATGTATATTTATATATATCTTAAGATATGTGTCAAATTCAGTGTTTAAATATAATGGTAGATACATAATTATATTATCACACTAATGAAAATTAGGGAATGAACAACAGATGTTCTAAATTATGTTTGAAAAATTAATGGTTTTATGTATTTAAACTGCTTCACAAACTGACTGCAACTGTGTCTCTCCTTTTATATTTGTACACAGTTTCAACATTTTAAAGCTAAAAGTCCAACTCTATGATTTAATAAACTATAAATATGATGTTAACTAGTATTTCGAAATTTGATTTAAGTGGCAATATTATTTCTTTTTAAAATTGGATTTACAGAAGAGTCAGTAGTACAATTAATACTCAATCGCTGGATATTTTAAAAATCAGATTTATCTCATGGAACAGGAACAACTAGAAATTTCATTATGTGATTAAAATAGCTGAGTTACATAAACACGGGCAACAGTATGGTGGTTTACCAGAAGGGAAGGGGGTTGAAGAAGGCAGAAAAGGCTGAAAGGGGTCAAATATATGTTGACAGAAGTAGACTTGACTTTGAGTGAACACACAATGCAAATGATGTATTATAGAACTGTACACTTGAAAGTTATACAATCTTATTAAACAATGTCACCCCAATTAATTTAATGAAAACTAAAAAAAAAATAACTGAGTTAATTGGAATATTTTACTTACTATTTTTTAGCACTTACATGTTTCTTCTAAAAACAAAGAAGCTTAAATTTATTTTCATTTTATACTTTCCGTCTAATAATTATTCACTTCCATTAAACTATCTTGGCAAAGACTGAATTTTTTTGTGTCATAATGCAATCTGGTGAATCAAGATCAGAACGGACATTTTTAACAAGTTCACTCTTTTAGTTTCCTATAAGCTTAACAACAAATATACTTTAGTGACTCACCGTTAAGTAGAATTTTACCACATATAAATTCAACTATCATATTTTTCCTCCTGTTTAGATTTTTTTAAGTGTATTTATGATCTTACCATCAAACATATTCTTATATTTAGTGATTTGACTAGAAAACTGACTTGCATAGAAATATATAAATATTATGGGATCACTGCAGGAATTCCTATTGACTCTCCATTATCATGAATATGAGATACATAAGATCAGTGAGTTTTGTTAGCATTAATAATTATTCATGAGAATCAAATGGAGTGAGACTAGATTTCCTTAATTATAAACATTATAACAGTGCATTTAAACTGAAATTATTTCCAAGAAATATTTAAAATTAGAACACAGAAGTATTACAGCTTCAGGTAATTTCCCCTTAATATATGTCACAGCATTACACATCTTTCTTAGTCTGAATTCCTGACCTCTAGCATATAAATCCTTTTTCTTTTTTTTTTTCTGATGGCAATAGAAAGGGCCAAGTGCTTCCTATTTAGCACACCAATGCTATACAACATAAATTGGCTTAATGCCTATTCATTTTTCAAGGTTTAGCACAAATGTTATAGCTTTCTTGAAGCTTTTCCAAAAGTCACCATTACCAGACAAATTTAGTTATTACTGAAACCTGAGGTGTTAATAAATATATAATTTGATATTTACACCTATACTTGAATATATAATAAAAAACATAATTTAATGTACAACCTATGGAATTATTTTATGGACAAATTTCTGATGCATATAATAGATTTATCTTATGAGAGGGCCCATGGTTAACATATTGGCAAGATTTGCAAAAGGTCCATGTAAATTAACACACAATTCCTCCTCATGAGCAGTTTTAGACATCTTTGAATCTCCTTCAGTAAAGAATGGCACATAAATAAAAATGGCGCTATCAAAAAAAAATAATACTGGATGTTGTAGATTAGACAATAATAGAATTTGATAAATATACAGAGTAGTATGGCTAAAAAGATAGTATCAGAGATAAGGAAAAGAAAACACAAAAATCATTGTCCCCTTTAAAATATACAGTTTCAAAATTTTAATAATTTTGAAATAAGTTTAGTAATCCCTTCTTATTAAGTGAGAAAAACATAACTTAGTCATATGTTTCCTCATGTGAAGGAATAAGCTGTCATGAATTCATGGAAAGTATTCCCTGACAAATGGAATAAAAGAGACTTTTGCCTTTTTTTTTTTTTTTTTAGATTCAGCCTTTTTAAAAAGGAGAGAAAATTAATTAGAAGTGTTTAAATACATAATTTTAATTGTAGTATTCACAAGATTTATTCTATGATTTATTTCTAACCATATACAAATTTTCTCAATTTTAAATGAGTAACCGTAAATAAATTTATATAGTCTACATAAGAGGGTTTGTGTTGTTGTTGATGTTGTCCAAAAATCTCCCTTCACTTTAGAATTTATCATATAATGTTCAGGCTTTTTGTAATCATTCAACATGTTAATTTAAATTGGCTTCCTTATATTTTCTTCGCTTTTTCCAAAATTTGCCAGTTGCCCTTCCAAAGCAATGTCTTTTTGGCAGTGTCTCTCAGGAAAGGTTTGATTAACTTATGAATGGGCATCAAGCCATGTAAACAGATGGGGAGAGTGTAAACAGACTATCTGTAAATACAGCCACTGTGCTGGTATAATCCATGATTCCATTTTCAACCACATTAATGTGCAGATTGAACCAAACACACCTAGTACATAAACTCTTAATGGTGAAAATGGACTTCGGAAGCTGCTGCCATTTTTTTTAGGCTCATAGGATAACATTTTATACATTAAAACAGCTAATAAATTATAGAAATAGAAAAATTTGTACTCTACCAATCCATTAGGAGAGTAGTGATGACAGCCTAAAGGCAATCAAAATCCCCACAGTGTTTTATTTCTTCTTTAATCAAGTATTAAATGTGTCCTAATGTTTAGTCAATGTGACATACATTTTTACAAGTTATTAATATTTACTAGGCACAAAATTCAATCAGGCAAATATTCCTAGTTTTAACAGATGAGGAAAACAGGCACAAAGATAACTCCCTCTCCTTTCCTTTTTGTCATTATAACTATTAATTATGAAAGAATTTCTCTTAATTCTGTATAAAACTGACAATCAACTGTTAATGGAGGGCTTGGATTTATTTACCCAAGAGTCAGAATATGTAAATGTAGATAAACCATCTTTGGGTGTTGATACTGCAGGATAAGATTCTCTATGACTGAGATTTTGGTTTCATCACAAATTGAACACGATGACCTGAAGTAAGATCAAATACCTTCTGTTGGACCATTCATCTCTGAGATTGATGATCTTCTATAAGTACTCAGTATGGTCCAGAAGTGAATGTTTAGGTTACTGCTTCTCTTCCAGGGTAGAATATGTGTGCATCTCCTCTGGACACCAGATTGTGTAAAGTAAGACCAGAGTAAGACAATGCTACCTATTCCCTTTCCAATTATAAAAGTGAATATAAGTCTAGGAAATGTATTTTACTTTCCCAGCCATTTTCCTGACAAAGTTCTGTAGCCAGCTTTCTCCATGACCATACTTGAATCCCTTATATTAAAATAATAATAATAATAATAATAATAATAATAATAATAATATTCAATCAATTCTTAGCTTTCATTTTTTTAATCCAAGTATAATGGGTACAAAAGAAATCTAACAAAAGGTCAGTGAAATACAAGGAGACAGAGTTTAAGTCTAATCCTTCATCCATAATGAATAAGCACTGAGGCAGAAAGTAAATACTCAGAAAGGGAAGACACTGGAGTAATGAGGTAAGACTTTCAAATGCACTTAAACATTAAAACATTAGTCTATTCTCAGACTAAGTACAGGGAGATCTACAGTGCCCTATCCTCATCAAGTGGTTAACAAATGGCAGAAATCTGGATGGGAAAAAGAGTAGTATTTACCTGAGAAACAAAGCCATTTAGCAATGTGTAGGTAGGGCAGGAAGCCCCGTATTTGCACCCTGGACACTAGTGATGAGAAGTGGGAAATGAAACTTTGTTGCCAGGTGGGAATACCAGTACTGCTCTTTTTCTCCTCTCCTCCCTTCTTCCATCTCTCCCTCCCTCCCTTCCCTTTCAATACCTATAGCTAACTCTGCCTCAATTTCCTCCACTATCCAGTGCTTTCAAGTAACTAAGTAACTTCAGGTAACTATAAAATCTGGATCCACCAAAGGATGAAGGTCCCCAATTCTTAATTTCTCCAAAATTAAAAGGTGCCAGTTAGTTATCCATAGTGGAATGGGAAATCAGTGACTTAAATCTTAATTATCCCTTACTCTTTTTAGTAAAAAAAAAAAAAAAAAAATGAAAAAGATATTTAATATAAACAAATTCTAATTATACTTAAATTACATGTAAATGACATTTTAAGTAAGGATGTTTCAGGTGGCAGTATTTTGAATGCTGTAGACAAAAAACAGCTGAAATAAAAGTACTCAACTTGTAACGAAGTTTTGATAGAAAATATAAGGATGGAATCTGTTTCTGAAAATGACATATTTTCGTTGGCCAGTATTTGCTGGGAGCCCTTAGAGTAGAGCTGTGAGACATCCAAGTGTACATGCTATCACTTTACCCTGAGTCATATTTTAATTGAAACAGTTTATACCCTAAGTACTAAACATATTTTTATTGCATCACAAATCTCAACAAATTTTGTAACTAGGCTGCTTAATTAAAAAAAAAAAAATGCTGTGATGATTCCAGTCTTGTTTGGGCAAAATGTTTTAAGTAATTTTCATAGTTCTGGCACCTCAGTAACTGTAACAGCAGTTAATGAACTTGGCTGAGTTTGTGCATAATAAATTATTTTCTGAGCGATTATTTTATGCAGAAGAGATAAATGTTTTACCTTTTTTGTGGTAATATAAGTTAATTTTATATTTTTCAATGACACAATATAGTGTTGTGTTAGCAAGTATAATTATATGACATGTCCTTAACCTGCCACAATCAAGTCATATGTCAGAAAAACTAAATATGATTAAGACATTTTACACTTAAGTTGTGTTTTATGATAGTTATTTAATTCACAATTATTCTGTTGTTTTCTCTCAAAGCTGCTTTTTCCTGTTATTTACAGTGATAATAAGAGATTCTCTTCTGTGTTTCTTACACTGCCTTAGACCACTTCACAGAAGTCAACTGTATTGTGAAGAGAGATAGCCTTTCTTCATGCAGAAGTCATTTATTTATCATTAAGTTCTACTTTATTTTATAATATGCTCATGGATAATAGGTAAGTTTTTATTTTTACACTTGAGTTGAGAAACGCTGGCCTTATGCAAATCTGAAGTGAATAACCTGTTTGGTATCTAAGTAGCAACGACTGTATGATCAAGCATCTGTACCTATACCTGTACCAATATTTATATCTATATGTTTATCTTATTTGTGTGTATATACATACACACATAACATATATGTGTGTGTACCTGTCTGTATTGATGTCCTATCAATAAGGTATAACTATATGTATACCCCTACATAGATCTCTAACATCATATTATACATGGTATAGTTTTAGAGGCATTCAAATCATTATCATCACATAAACATTGAATCTTAATTGACCCTTGGCTTTTCATATCGATGCACCACAATAATAAGGTGCTACAATTACCTAAATACATGCAACTTATATGTATTAGATTTCTTGCCACATACTCACAAATATCACTGTAGAAAACCTGTTATCAACTCCCACGTGACTAACTGAAAATTATTTTCAGCTTGCCTGTTAATCCCACTAGTAACATTCCTCAATTTTATTATATATTTAACTTCACTAATTATACTTACTACATCATTATCCACATCTTTCTCCTTTCTTTCCTTATTTAGATCCCTTTTTATATTGTTGTTATAAAAGTACACATTCATATATATTTTCCTGTGCCTATCAGTTTTCATAATACACATGTATTAGCTTGGACAGGCTAGTTTGGGGTAACAGGTACTTAATGCTATTGTCAGCACACTCCAGTTGTTGATTCAGTCCTGTTTTCGTAAATAAAGTTTTATTGAACACAGACATGCTCAACTGTTTATGCATTGCTTATATCTGCCTTTGCATTACAGTTGTATATTTGAGCAGCTCTGACAGAGACCTTACAGCCCACGCAAAGCATAAATTAATTATTATCTGGCTCTTTTCAGAAAAGAAAAAAAAAGAGTACCTACAACTGGCTTAACACAATTGAAATTCATTTTCTATTCACCCACAAAAAAAAAAAAAAGTCCTATGTATTTCTACAGTTCATTGGTATCACTCCTTCATGTGGTCATTTAGGGAACTTGTTTTGTGGTTGCTTTGCCATTTACAACATGTAGCTTCCAAGATTGCCTTGACATTTTTATCTCAGTCAAAAGAAAGAGGGACCACAGAAGAATAGATGGGGATATTTCATCTACCAGGCCTGAACATAACTAAGATAAATTTTACTCATATTCCGTTGGCTGGAAATCAACCACTGGTCATATCCAGATCCAAGAGGATAGAATAAGTGACCCAGTTTTGTACCCATGAAGAGAATACAGACTTTGCTGACCAAAAAGAAGCATTTGCCACAAACTCTCTGTAAAACTTCCAATCCTAGAAGAACTCAACAATTTGATTTTTTCCAAGCCTGCCACTGGACATCTTAACAATGTTCTAAAAATTTCAAAAAGAGGGTTGATCATTGTCATAATAACCCAGAGCCATCAGTCTCAAGTGGGCTCTCAATCTGGCCTAAAAATCATGTTTCATTTCTCTGTGAGCACTCATACTTTCAAAGTAACAATTTGAAACTTTCTTTATTTTGTCCAACCATTCATTCCTCTCCCATCTGTACTACATGTTTTAGCAGATAAAATTGCCTCTGGCTTCAAGAGTAAAATAGAAACCATCAGACATTCGATCTCTCAACCTATGTAACAGTGACATCAATTTACCTGCAACTGTAGCCATCCATATCTCTTTCTTCCTTTATAATACAGGAGTTGTGCATTCTCTAATTGAAGGACAAAACTTGTACTGGAGCCCATGCATTTTGACTTAAGAATGTTTCAGTAATATAGTATCCGTCAAACTCATTTTATTCAAAATATCTTTCTCAAATGATAATGGCCCTTTGGAATGTCTGTTTTATCTTAACTCAAACAAAAATGAATCAAATTATCCAGCCATTATCTTACATATTATTTCCCATCTTTACACGGCCTCTAATTGATGCCTAATTTGAAAAATAAAATTTCACTCTCTTCTCTCTAAGGTCAGGGAGGAGATGATTCATTAACAAGGACCTTCTACCGATACTTGTGGCCATGATCAGGGATCTCCATTCTGAACTCTGTGCTTAGATTCATACACCCTGTTGTACAAAGTCACACTAAGGGTCACCAGTTAATTACACATTTTCTTACACTGTCAAATATATCAACAAATGATATATCCACCCATTCAGTTGTTCAACCTGGAAAACTAATATATCTAAATCTAATAAACCTAAATATATCTGTTGTCTTTATAGTTTCCTCTTCCCACTACCTCCATGACACATCCATTTTAGACATTCATTCAAAATAAGAAATGTCAAAACACCTTAAACTCTGTACAAGTTTCTTCTTTCTAGTCCAAGTTATCATCATTTACTTGAAATAATATAATAATCTTACCTTATTATATCCATTAGTAAAACATCCTTTCAAATCTAATCTCCATAATATAGGCAATGCAATACTATCAGCATGCAAAGATAATTATTTCATTGGATGCAAATATAATTATTTCCCCTTGCGTTATAAACTCTTTCCCAAATAGTTCTCTTTTCAACAATATGTTCAAGAAAAAATTTTCTCTATTGTTATTATGATTTAAAACAAAAAACAAAAAAAACAACAATTAAGTAAGTTACTTCTTATCTTCAAACACACTCACCCCTTGCAGAACCTCTACATCCCAGTCTCATGAGTTTTCTTTCCTTCATGTCACATTCAATGTATTTCTTCAGTTGCTACCCATTCTACTTCTGAATGCCTCCTCTTTAAAAATTTAAAATCTGTTCAGCTACCAGAACTCAGCTCTAATATTTCTTCCTCAAGGAAAATTAAAATTATATTTTCTCCCTAACAGAACTTTTTACAGCACTTACCAGAGTTGTCAGTTGGTTTTAATGTGACCATTATTCATGTGCCCATTCAATTAATGTATGTCTAACTCATTATACTGTGAACTCAAGGAAAGCAAGATCTTTATTTAATTTTTCTCTCCATTTTATAGCCAGTGCCCAGCACAGTGTTTGAAATTGCCTAGGGAATTTAAAAAAAAAAAGTATTTAACCAAGTACCTCATAAATGACCTTTGATAAGCAAAATCAAAGCAATCTGAATGTTGAGTGACTTTGTATCATTATCTTATCTAAACTTAATATTTTTTAACTCTCTATTCTATCAGATACCCACGTATTTTTCACTTGTGTACTACTGATAAGGAAGTACACTACTTAAAAAGGTAGTGCATTCCATAATTGAGCTGCTCTAATTTATTGCAAAAATATTTGCTATGTTGAATTTTTATACTGCCACCAGAACTATAGTGTACCTTTGTATGAGCAAAGTAAAACATACTCTATTGACTGGAACATATGATTTTTATAGGTAAAGGTTATATAGTGTCTTCTATATGTAGTTCTCTTTTCTATGATGAATAAAATGAATAGCTTTTTATTATCTATATGTCTTTAGTCTGTTTTGGCTGCTATAACAAAATACCATAAACTGGGTGGCATATCAACAACAGAAATTTATTTTTTACAGTTCAGGGGGCTTGAATTCCAAGATCAAGGCATTGCCAGATTACGTGTCTCGTGAGTGCCTACTTCCTGGTTCACAGACAGCCACATTCTTGATGTGTCCTCACATAGCAGAAGAGGTGAGGGAGCTATCCAATAACTCTTTCATAAGGACACTAATCCCATTAATAAGGGCTCTGCCCTCATGCCCTTATCACCTACCACAGGTTCCACCTCCTAATAATATCACATTGGACATTAAGTTTCAACATATGAATTATGGGAGCATGCGTTCAATCTACAGCGCAAGTCTTATTTTTCTAATAATATTTATACAGGGTAGTATTTTTTAAGGTTAAATCTAAATTTATTTAATTGAAACTTTAATTGAAATAATTATGCAGTCACGTGAACATTTAAGAAATACAGAGAAATCACACATACATTTATTTTCCCCTAATGTAACATTTCATAAAACTATAACACAATATCACAATGAGGACATTGACACTGATAAAAACAACTGATCTCATTCTGATATTGTGTTTTACTTTCATTAATTTACATACGTGTATATGTGTATATTTAGTTTTATAAAGTTTTATCACATATGTAGGTATTGTATTCATTACCACAGACAAGAAAAGGACAGATCAACATGACAACAATCCCTTATATTATTCTTTGATAGCCATGCTCACTCCCTAAAATCTCCTGTGACCTTCTCTACTAACTACGAATTGGTTCTCCATTTCTAAAATTTAGTCCTTTCATAAATTTTATATAATTAAAATCACACAATATATAACCTTTTTGGAACAGCTTTTTACACTCATAATTCCAGGAAGTTACGTTATAAAAATAAGTAGTTAATTTTGTGTGTGAATATTCCACGGTGTGTGTGTGTGTTTGTGTGTGTGAGTGTGTACGCACTTTTTTTCAGAGATTGTTTAACAATTCATTTCATGAAAGGGTATCTGATCTCTTCTCAATTTAAGTCTATTATGAATAACAAACACTGAATGAACATTAATATACAAATTTTTATAACCATATGCTTAAATTGTTCTGGGATAAATGGCAAAAAATGCCAACTGCTGAATTGCATGGTAACTGTAAAGAATTAGTATTTTGAGAATAAAGACCTAAATATAAGACCCGAAACAATAAAACACATAAAATAAAACAAGGTCTGACAATTAAGTTCACAAACTTGTCCAAGAAAAATCGCTACATACTTCATCGCTTAATATCACTACTTTCATCTTTGAATTACTCCTCTTAGGAAACTATGCACTGATGCCGGTGCCCAGTCTACCCTTCAAAGCAATTTTGGAACTCTTTTTCTGGAATAGCCATCAGAGCTGTTGTTGTATCACCCTTGATGTCCCGAATGTCATCAAAATGTCTTCCTTTCAATATTTCCTTTATCTTCATGTAACGAAAGAAGTCATTGGGGGCCAGACCAGGTGAGTAGGGAAGGTGTTCCAATACAGTTATTTGTTTACTGGCTACAAACTCCCTCGCAGACAGTGCTGTGTAAGCTGGTGCACTGTCATGATGCAAAAGCCATGAATTATTGGTGAAAAGTTCAGGTCATCTAAGTTTTATACACAGCCTTTTCTGTACTTCCAAATAGTAAACTTGGTTAACTGTCCACATGGTACAAATTCATAATGAATAATCCCTCTGATAGCAAAAAAAAATAGCAAATTTGTTGTAACAAGTTCCTTGAACTTAATTGTCCAACCTCATAGGTACTAAACTTACAGACTTTGGTCTTAGTATTTTATGAATTTGACCTCAAAGGTAAAGGAAGAGCAAAAATAAATAAATAAAACTATATATATATATATATATATATATATATATATATATATATATATATATATATATAAAGTTTTTATACAGCATAAGAAACAATCAACAGAAAATAAAGATGCAACCAAGTGGATGGGAGAAGATACTTGAAAAGAATACACCCAGTAAAGGGCTAATATCCAGAATATATAAAGAACTCAAGGGTGACGTCATAGAAATGGCATCAGTGAGGTGGGCTTCTTGTGTTCTCTCCTGGAAGTTACCACAAATTGAACATCTATAACCCATCAAAGGATTCTCTGCTCATCATATAGAACAGATGCGGAGGCCCAGGGCGCAGACCAGAAATCACAGCAGCCAGGCAGTGGGCTCTCTTCCTGTGCCCCACAGTCCTGCCAAGAGACCAGCATAGAGGACATCGGTGTTCAGCATTCGAGGCAGAAACCTCAGCTGAGACCTGTGGCTGGGCTCTCATGGTCAGACAGAAAGCAAACTTCATACACCTGGGGCCCTCCTCCCACTCTTCCAGCAATCTTACCCCCACCCTTCCAGAGTTTTAAAATGGTCCATGAACAGAGGACTAGTGTCAGATTACAGAAAAGCTATAGCTCTCAAGAACTGGAGAAAGCAGGTTTGCAGCTGTGGCATTGGGAAAAGGCTGGGAAAAGTGTGACACACCTGGGCTGTCCAGGCACTTGCCTACCCAGACCCCCACTCTAAAACCCAGGAGACCTGTGCACAGGGAACAAGCCCATTTCCTGCTAGCTGGCTGGGGTGATCTCAGTGAGCATTTGTGCAGGTGAGAAGAGAAACTTCACTGACTTTGTAAAAACTACCAACCATACCCCATAGCCCCATCCATCTAGAACTGCACTGCCAGGGTCACTCTGGGAACCAGGTGGCTACTCTGCCTCCACAAGATACAGAGGAGGTTTTGTACAGCAGAGAAAAACATGGGGATAGCTTGGTGAGCTTAAACCAAGACTGCAACTGTTTTTCTGTTTTCTTATGTATATATATATATATATATATATATATATATATATATATATATGTATATATATGTATATATATGCACATACATATATATAAACACACACATATATATTATTTTACATGTATATTATATATATAATTTCTTATATATATATATATATTTTTTTTCTTTTCCATGCTCTACTTTTCCTCCTTCTTTCCATTTTTCTGTATTGATTTGTTTGTGTGTGTGTGTTTGTGTGTTGCAATTTTTGTTTTTTTGTGTGTTTTTTTTTGTATTTCTGATTTTTTTGTTTGTGTTGTGTTGGCTGTCGGGTGTTTTATATGTGAGTGTATTTGTGTTGTTGTGTTGTGTTGCCGTGGTTGTTGTGGTGGTGGTGGTGGTAGTGGTAGTAGTGCCTGTTGATTTGTTTTGTTCTGAAATCACCCAAAACCAGGGCCCATTCCAATAGGCACAAGAATCAACACACCCAGAAGCCAAATCCGGAACAAACTAGAGCTTTACCAGGTTTGAGCTATAAGTAACATACCCACAGGGAATTCTCTACAGGCACAGAGCCCATAGGGATCAAGCCTCATCTGAGAGGTCAACACTCACTTAGCACTCATACACAGTGGGCTTAGTCAATTCTCACAGCTAGTCAGTCTGGGAGTCAATCCCACCTAATGTGCTTCCCCGAAAATAAGACCTAGCCAGACCATCAGCTCTAAAGCATCTTTTGGAGCAAACATTAATATGACTCAGTCTTATTTTACTATAAGACCTGGTTTTATATTCCCCGGTAATAGGGAGACTGTGCAATTGAAATATAAAGGATACATACTACATAAGTCCACCTTGCAAAGACTGAGAGACCTAGAGGATCTACCTAATGCATTGAAGCAAACAGAGAGACAGCCAGAATGAAGAAACAAAGAAACAGGCCCCAAATAAAAGAACGCACAAAACCTCCAGAATTGGAACAAAATGAAATAAAAGTAACTAACCTATCAGAGACAGAGTTTAGAACACTGATGATAAGAATGTTTACAGAACTTACTGAGAACATAAAGAAGGATAGAAAAATCATAAACACAACCAGTTAGAACCAATAAATACAATTACTGAAATAAAGAACATATTCGAAGGAATTACCAGCAGGTTAGATGAAGCAGAGGACTGAATCAGTGATTGAGAAGACAAAATAGCAAAGATCACTGAAGAGGGACAATGAAAAGAAAAAAGAATAAAACATAATGAAAATAGTTTAAGACACCTGTGGGATAATATCAAGTGCAACAACATGTGTATCATAGGAATAACAGAAGGACAAGAGAGGGAGCAAGGATTGAGATCATATTTGAAGAAATAATGACAGAAAACTTCCCTCACCTGGTGAGGAAACCGACATACAGGGCCAGGAAGTGCAAAGAGTTCCAACCAAGATGAACCCAAACAGGCCCACACCAAGGCATATTATAGTTAAAATGGCAAAGGTTAAAGACAAAGAGAATCCTAAAAGCAGCAAGAGACAGACAGCGTTATTTACAAGAGTGCTACCATAAAACTACCAGCTGACTTTTCTACAGAAACTTAGCAGGCCTAAAGGGAGTGGCAGGAGGTATTCAAAGTGATGAAAAACAAAGGCCTAAAACCTAGATTGCTTTATTCAGCAAGGTTATTGTTTAAAATTGAAGGAGAAATAAAGAGCTTCCCAGAAAAGAATAAGCTAAAGGAATTCATTACCACTAAGTCAGCATTGAAGGAAATGTTAAAAGGGCTTCTGTAAACAGAGGAAAAAGAAAACAATATAACTAATGAAGACCAGAAATACAAATAACAAAATGTCAATAACAATGTACCTATCAATAATCACTTTAAATATAAATGGACTAAATGCTCCAATCAAAACACATAGGGTGGCTGAGTGGATAAGAAAACATGACCCTTGCATATGTTGTATACAAGAGACTCACTTCAGATCAAAAGACTCACACAGGCTGAAAATGAAGGGATGGAGTTAAATAATTGCTGCGAAGGGAAATGAGAAAAAAGTTGGAATAGCAACACTTAGATAGGACAAAATAGACTTTAAAATGAAAAATATAATAAAAGACAAAGGAGGGACTACATAATAATAAAGGGACCAATCCAACAAGAGTACATAGCCCTAGTAAACATCTATGCACCCAACATAGGAGCACCTAAATATGTAAAACGGATATTGACTGACATAAAGACAGAGATCAACAGTAACGCTATCATAGTACGGAACTTCAACACACCACTGACAACAAGGGACAGATCCTCCAGACATAAAATCAATATGGAAACAGTGGCCTTAAACGACACATTGGACCAGTTAGATTTAATCAATATTTTTAGAGCATTTCACCCAAAGCTATAGAATATACATCCTTCTCAAATGCACATGGAACATTTTCCAAGATAGACCATATGCTAGGCCACGATACAAGTCACAACAGACTTAAGAAAGTTGAAATAGTATCAAATGTCTTCTCTGACCACAATATTATGAAATTAGAAATCAAGTACAGGAAAAAAAAAAAAAAAAACCACTGGAAAACACACAAATACATGGAGACTGAATAACATGTTCCTAAATAAAGAATGGGTCAACAATGAGATCAAGGAAGAAATCAAGACAAACTAAAATGAAAACATAATGACACAAAACCTATGGGATGCAGCAAAAGCAGTCCCAAGAAGAAAATTCATAGCAACGCAGGGCTATCTAAAGACATAAGAAAACTCTCAAATCAACAGATTATCTTTACCTAAGGGAACTAGAAAAAGAACAGCAAAATAAGCCCAAAGGAAGTACAAGGAAGGAGATAATAAAGATCAGAGCACAAATAAACAAAATAGAGACCAAAAAAACAATACAAAATATCAATGAAACCAAGAGCTGTTTTTTTGAGAAGATAAACAAAATTGACAAACACTTTAGCCAGACTAATTAAAATAAAAGAGAGAGAGAGAGCTCCCAAATTAATAAAATCAGAAATGAAAGAGAACTAACAGACACCACAGAAATAAAAACAAAAATAAACAAATAAGAAAATATTATAAGCAACTATATGCCGACAAATTAGACAATCTGGAAGAAACGGATAATTTTCTAGAAGCATACAACCTACCAAGACAAACTCAAGAAGAAACAGAAACTCTTAATAGACTGATTATCACCAGAAAAAATGAATAAGTAATCAACAAGCTCCCAACAAATAAAAGCCCTGGACCAGATGCTTTCACAGGTGAATTTTACAAAACATTCAAAAAAGAATTATCACCTATTTTCCTCAAACTGTTCCAAAAAATCCAGAAGAGGGAAGTTTCCAAAACTCTTTTTACGAGGGCATTATCACCCTCATCCCAAAATCAGACAAAACATTAAAAACAAAAACAAACAAACAAACAAAAAACCTCCAGGCCAATATCCCTAATGAACATAGATGTAAAAATCCTCAACAAAATATTAGCAAACAGAATTCAGCAGTACATTAAAATCATACACTATGAACAAGCAGGATTCTTTCCTGGTATGCAAGGTTGGTTCAATATTGGTAAATCAATTAACATTATAGACCACATTGACAAAATGAAAAATAAAAATTATATGGTAACATCAATAGATGCAGAAAAAGAATTTGATAAAATCCAACAGCCACTTATGATAAAAACTCATAAGAAAGCAGGGATAGAGAGATTATATCTCAACACAATAAAGGCCGCATATGATAAACCCATAACTAACATCATACTTAATGGGGAAAAGCTAAAACCATTCCCCTTAAAATCAGGAAAAAGACAAGGTTCTCCACTTTCTCCACTTTTATTCAGCATAGTTCTGGAAGTTCTAGTCACAGCAATCAGACAAGAAAAAAAAAATAAAATAAAAAGGCATCCAAATTGGTAAAAAGGAAGTAAAATGGTAATTATATGCAGGTGATATGATACTATACATAGAGAACTCCAAAGACTCCAACAAAAAGCTATTAGAACTGACAAATTAATTTAGTACAGTAGCAGGATACAAAATTAATATTCAAAAATCAGTTTGCATACACCTTTTGTATACACCAAAGGTGTATTAAGAAAATTAAGAAATTAAGAAATTAAGAAAACAGTCCCATTTACAACTGCTTCAAACTGCATAAAATACTTAGGAATACATTTAACCAAAGAAGTAAAACACCTGTACTCAGAAAATTATAAGACACTGAAAAGAGAAATTAAATAAGATACAAATAAATGGAAACACATACCATGCTAATGGATAGGAAGAATTAATATAGTTAAAATGTCCCTAATGCCTAAGGCAATATACAGATTTAATGCAATTCCTATAAACTACCAAGGACATTTTTCACAGAAATAGAAAATATTATGCTAAAATTTATATGTAATCATAAAAGACCTCAAATAGCTATGGCAATCTTGAGAATTATGAACAAAGCGTATTACTCAGCTGAAGCTAAATAATAATGAATGTCAATTAGAATTATATACATATATATGGCCACAGGATGTGGAGTACAGTATAAGGAATAAAGTCTGTGGAACTCTGATAGCTATATATGATGTCAGAGGGCAAGTAGATTGGGGAGGGGAGTTATCACTTTGAGACAAGTATAAATGCCTAACTATTACATTGTTTTGCATACCTGAAACTAATAATAATAATAATAATAGAACTCATACAACAAAGAACAATCCAAATAAAAAATGAGCAAAGGTCTTGAGTAGACACTTCTCCCAAGAACAAACACAACAGCCAGAAATATATGAAAACATGTTCACCTTCACTAGCTATTAGTGAAATACAAATCAGAACTAAAATCACCTCTCACCTGTAAGAATGACTATTATCAACAAGACAATTAATAACATGTGGTGGAGAGATTGTGGGAAAAAACCTTCATACATTGTTGGCAGAAATGTAAATTGGTATAGCTACTATGGAAAACAATTTGGAGGTGTCTCAAAAAATTAAGAATAGAATTATGATATGACCCAGCATTCATCTTCTGGGTATCTATCCCTAAAATTTGAGAAGAGTTGTCCATAAAGATATATGTACCCCTGTGTTTATCACAGCATTTATTTACGGTGGTGAAGACATGGAAACAGCTGAAATGTACTTTGATAAGATGATTGGATCAAGAACATGTGGTACATATATACAATGGAATATTACTTGGTCATAAGAAAAAACGAAATACTATCATTTGTGACAACATGGATGGATCTTGAGATTGTCATGATAAATGAAGTAAGTTAAATGAAAAAAGTCAAGAACCATATGATTTCACTGCTATGCAGAATATAAAACTAAAACAAACAAACAAAAATTTATAAACACTGAAAACAGTTTAGCGGTTATCAGAGGGAAAATGGGGAGGAGGGAGCCAGAAAATTGTAAAGGGGGTCAAATTATGGTGATGGAAGAAGATTTGACTTTTCGTGGTAAACACAAAATGCACTATACAGATGGTTGTATTATAGAATTGTAAAGTTGAAACTTGTATAATTTTATTAACCAATGCCACCCCAATAAATTTATATTAAAAATTATTATTTTTAAAATACTTCTCTCTAAATGTTCACCAATTACCATAGAAAAGTGTTTTCTTGAATAACAAAACTATCTGAGCATGATTTTATTAGTATCTTTGGGTAATCTATTACTGCAAATCAAAAATGGACTTGATATACTAAGATAACACAAAGGTCAACTCACAAATAGCATATAATTTACCCTCAACAAAGTTTTACTAATAATTCAAAGGATGCACAAGCCACAGTTTTACAAACTTGGTGATGTCTGAGAACAACACTGTAGCTTTCAGATCCTACCATCCCATATATTAGGGCCCATATATTAGGGCAGACTTATTCAAATTTGACATACAAGTTTCCAAGAAATACATTGGGGTATCACCTGCACAAAGTCATTTTAGTCATACAGTATCTTCATTTACATATCTAATTACAAACTGGCATTTTCTAGCAGTTTACAAATCCATAATTTTGAGGTTTAGATGCCACTTAAACAGATAAGGAATGTACTGGTGAAAGTATTTAACAAATGGAAATGCTTCATTATGTTTCCATTAGTAAATACCATGAGGTGATCATATTAGCTTGTTTACAAAGAGGTCTGACCACATCATTGTTTTATATTTCTTCAGAACCATTACTTGGGAAGGGAAAAGGAGTTACAAGTCAGCCACTAACCCCTCCTTTCCAAGACATTTTTTTTTTGAATACCCTAAAAGTATTAAAATATATTTAGATAAGAGAGAAATATATATGTTCCATACTTTTTGTGTGTACTGAGAAGAATAAAAATGATCTTCTGTCAATAGATTTGTCTAATGGAATTTTTTTTTTCCTAGTAGAATTTACCCAGGTTTTTTTCAGAGAGAAAAAGAGTGATAATTCTCAATATAAATGTGTTTTCAACCTTTCCTCCCATCTTTATAACTCACTTGAAATGTTGACCTATACATAATATAAATATTACCCTTTCTTGTATCGATTTTTCTTTCCTTCCTTTTTTTTTTCAGTCTGTGATGATGTTTTGCAATGACTGTGGTAGGAATTTTATATCATAAACTATTAGAACTTTTCTTAAGAACTATATTTTACAGAATGTTTTCAAAGAGTGTTTGATATCTACTTTATAAAAGTATTTTAGTGAGTGTGGCAAAAAAGGACAAATATATAAAAAGTAATATTTAAACAGATGAGCAAGTTTGGAAAAGCAAATGTAGTCAATTACTCTAATAATGAATATGAGAAAAAACATAAAACTACAAACAAAATTTTTAAAAGATCACCACAAAAGAGGAAGTTGAGATAATCGTGCCTTCAAACAGAAACACATATAAAATTGAATCCCATATTAGGTTGACTGTATTTCTTTATCAGAAAGTAATATGGCATGACTGCTGTCATGATGAAAACAACAGTATTTTAGCTTCAGATAAAAAAAAAGAGTATTTGAAGGTGGGCTCAGTCAACATTAAATACTGTACACATATTTTACTATTTCATTATGAAAAATTTAAAATACAATTTTCTCATAAACATACCTGTTATGTTCTTTTTATTATATATTTATATAATAACAATAAAAACAAATTGAACATAACATTTCACTTTTGATAAAAAAAATTTATATAGCAAAATATAATCTGGGTCTTGATTTAGAAAAACTGAAATGAATCCACAGTCCTCACAACTTTATTATATTTTAGGTTATTATCTCTAGCTGTGAAAAGACAAACCAAACCACATTTAAACCCTTGAACCTGGTTTCTTTGTGAGCATAAGGAACAAATAAGAACTCTCTTATTCTCAATATTCAAGACCTCCTACAAAGGCAATTTCTCCACAATCCCCGCTATGAAAGGTCACGTGCGTGGGTCTATAAAATTAGAAACTCCAAGACATAGAGTGTGTGATTAGATTATCTTTAATATACCTATCTATATACCTAAAGATATATAGTTATATATTTAATATATCTGATTTTGTGTGTCTCTATGATTGCCTTTAATAATATTGAAGCTAATAGTGGAAGATGAGGTTATGGAAATATTCCCCAATAGCCATGTTTCTGAAATCATGTTACACTACCGTGTCCCTCCACCATCTTCTAATACACTGATCAACTTCCTATTCTTATAGATTATTTTTATTCTTTCTCTTCCAGATCTCATTTAGAACTTTAAAACTTAGAAAGTATTGTTTTTAAAAGGTTTATTGACTATTAAAACACTATTCAAACTAATTTCTTCAAATATACTTTCCTTAGCTTAAATCATTTTTTCATCTCTTTAAATAATTAGGCTTGCACATTTTATATCATTTTTACCATGTTTAGTGGTCTTCAAATTCTCTACCTATGCTTTGAGCTTCTGGAGAGCAAGGATATGTGATCCATCTTGGTATCCTGACAATACTTACCAAATACAGTACTTTCCCCATAGTACATGCTCAATCTGTGCTAGATTAACTAAACAGCAAAATACCCAGGTGAGAAGACCCCTGTAAGTATGTCCAAAGTGACAACCTTTCATCTGTGTAATCTCAGGTTCCCTCACTTAACAAAAAGATACTTTAGGAAATATTGAGCAAAAATTTCCTACATTACTATAAAAAAATTTTCATTGTTAAAATTATTTGTTTGAACTCTGCAACTATCTCATAAAAGATGAAAAGGAAAAAAAATCCAATTTGTTAAAGGCAATTTAGAAAGTAAATCTTTTTATTATTTGATTGTTGTTTTGGTGACTAAAATTATCTTTCCAGACAAGCTTAGGCTTCTTGGGATAAATATTCTATTGTAAATATTTGTATTTTGCTAGGGAAAAGAAATCAGTCTTCTAAATTATAATTAGTTAATACAATAAAATTTTAAACCAAGGTATGATAATTGGTGTTTACTTTTAGAAAATATATCTCCCTGGTGCACCATATTATGTATAAACTGTAACAGCTGTCATGGAGTTGATGTTTCTACTCACTACTTTGTTATGTGTCTGAGTTTTTCTAAAAATATTTCAGGTCAGATATTAATGTAGGAAAATGTAGTGCCTTGTTATAGTCACATACACTTTTTTTCAATTACAGTTTACATTCAGTATTATTTATATAACCTTCAGGTATATAGCACAGTGGTTAGACATCTATATAATTTATGAAGTGATTCCCCAAATAACTCTAGTATGCACTTGGCACCATACATAATTATTACAATTATTACTGACTACATCCCCTAATCTGTACTTTACATCCCCATGATAATTTTGTAACTATCAATTTATACTTCTTAATCCCTTGACCTTTTTCACCCAGTCCCCCAACCAACCTCCTATCTGATAACCATCCGTTTATTCTCTGTATCTGTAAGTCCATTTCTGATTTTTGTTATTTTATTCTTTAGATCCCACATATAAGTCAGGTTATATGGTATTTGTTTTTCTCTGTCTGACTTACTTCACTTAGCATAATACCCTCAGGTCCATCCATGTTGCTGTAAATGGTATTTTTTTATAGCTTAGTAATACTCCATTGTATATATGGAGTATACACATTCTTTATCAAATTGTCTATTGATGGGCACTTAGGATGCTTCCATATCTCAGCTATTATAAATACTGCTGCAGTGAACACAAGAATACATATATCTTTTCAACAGTGTTTTGAATTTCTTCAAATAGATACCCGAAGTGGAATTGCTGGGTCATAAGGTAGTTCTATTTTTAACTTTGTGGGGCACTTCCATACTGTTTTCCATAGCAGCTGTAAAAATTTGCAATCAATGCACAAAAGTTCCCTTTTCTCTACATCCTTGCCAACACTTGCTGTTTCCTAATTCATGGATGATGGTCATTCTGACAGGGATGAGCATATATCTCATTGTAGTTTTATTTTGCATTTCTCTGATGGTTAGTGATGTTGATTATATTTTCATATGTTTATTTGCCATCTATGTATACTCTTTGGAGAAATGTCTATTCAGGTCATCTGTCCATTTTTAAGTTGGATTTGTTTTTCATGTTGAATTGTATGAGTTCTTTATAAATTTTGGATATTAACCCCATATCAGATGCATCATTAGTGAATATCTTCTCCTATTCAGTATATTGTCTTTCCCTTTTGTTGATGGTTTCCTTTGCTGTGCAAACACTTTGATTTCGATGTAGACCCATCTGTTTCTTTTGTTTGTTTGTTTGTTTGTTTGTTTGTTTAATTTTCCCAAGGAGATATATCAGGGGAAAAAAAAAAAAAACTAAGGGCAATGTCAGAGAGTTTATTGCCTATGTTTTCTTCTAGGAATTTTATGGTTTTGGGGCTTACATTTAAGTCTTTAATCCATTTTGAATTTATTCTTGTATACGGAGTAAGGAGGTGGACAGGTTTTTTTTTTTTTTTTTTTTTGCATGTGTCTGTCCAGTTTTCCCCAAACCGTTGATTGAATAGACTGTCTGTATCCCACTGTATACTCTCACCTCTTGTGTCGTAGAACACATATGCTTCTTAACACATAAGTTTTAAATTACACATCACTAAAAGTATTCAAAGAAATATATTGTTGTAAAGGATGAATATACGTATGCTCTCTCCTGGGTGGGGCATTGTCTTCATGATAACATTACATAAAATCATGTCATAAGTTTTGAAAAGCCAGACTAACTTTGTATGCATCGCATGGCTCACACTTCAGGAAAGCTTATTTTTGTGACATGTAGCTTAAAAATATTAACTGAGGAAATAAGTGAATGTTCCTGAAGACACTTCACATTTACATATTTGTCAACCACTGAAATAACACTACTTGATAGCATAATGTAACTAATAAAATGAAATGAAACAAAACATTCTTTACAAAAACTAGAAAAGAGTCAGAGTTATATAAATGTGAGATAAACTACCCTGTATAACCTAAAACTCATTTTATGTATCTTCCTATCTTCCTGTGATTGTTTTCATTTAAGAACGATAAATTCAGCTTATTGTATTAATCAGGCCAATAGACTTTTACTGAATAGCAACCACACATATGCATTTATTAGATAACTAGATAGCATGCATTTATTATTTATGATGTATATTCTTGATAGTGATAAAGTAGGGGTAGCAAATGCATAATCAAGGCAGTTTAAATATTGCCAATACAAAGCAAAAACAAAAAACAAAGTCCAAAGTGACATTGAGTGTTATATTTATCTAAATGCATAATTAAAAATAATATATAACTTCATTAAGTATCCAGGAATTCTATGTGGTATGTGTCTCCTAATTATATTTTAGGAGAATGTGGCAAAAAAATAAATCTGGAGTCACAGATGACAACAGTGTCTCCTAAAACTCCCACATAAATGGGATAACGTATACACCGTATTTTTTATTTCTTTTTCCATTCTCAAAATACAGTGATATTTCTTCCAAATAACACAGCTGTTTCACCGAAAATTCTGTACCATCATTGAAATAGTCAATTTTTTAAATGTATTATTTCATGGGTGTTTTTCTTTATCTGTTACCAAAATAAGAATATTAATTTCACTGTTTCCACTTTTACCCAAATTAATAGTTATGTACCACAAATTTTATTTTCAACTTAAAAACATCTTTAGCTTAATTCAATTATTTTGCTATGTTGCTTTTATATTGTAAAATGAAAGATAATTTGGGATCTTATTAGGTATTAAGAGTTCAGGTAGTAGTGATAGAATGATTGGATAAAAAAAATTAAACTAAAATAATAAAAATACACATGTATATTTTTATATACAAAATATATTTTGTCACTATTTCCAGAAACCGTCAATTAGCATTACATATTTTCTTAATGAAGGTATGATCTAGTTTTTTGTTACTTTTGCTCATTTTTAACATTTCTTTAACTCAAGATTCTACCAAAATATTTTTTGGGAGTTTTTTACATTGATGAAAACTCTATAGTCAACATCGAATCATATTCACAAAGGGTAATATATAGTTTATTAATTTTTATCATTAGTTTCCTTACTCCAATAGTCATTTCAACATGCATTCTTCAACCACTACCTGTTAATGCTTTTTTGAACTAATATGTAAATCTGACATAAACAATTTTTTTTTTATTATTTCTTTAAATTCATGTTTTGATTTTAAATTCTAATGTCTGTAAGTTAAAAGTGGGAATTATCTCTGGGATGCAAGCATAGTTCAACTTATGTAAATAAAAATGTGCCATATATCATATTAACAGAATGAAGGATAAAAATGATATGATCATTTTAATATGCAGAAAAATAATTTGAAAAAAATTCAACATGTTTTGATAAAAATGCTCAACTAGGTAGAGAAGAAATTTGTCTCAACATAACAAAGTCTATATATGAAAAGTCCACAGCTAACATACATACTGAAAAATAGAAACCTTTCCTTTAAGATACAAAACTAAATCAAGATGTACACTATTGCCACTTTTATTCAACACAGTAGTGAAAGTCCCCACTAGAGCAATTTGGCAAAAAAAAAAAAAAAAAAAAAAAAAAAAAAATGGGGGAAGGGAAGGGAAGGGAAGGGAAGGGAAGGGAAGGGAAGGGAAGGGAAGGGAAAGGAAAGGAAAGGAAAGGAAAGGAAAGGAAAGGAAAGGAAAGGAAAGGAAAGGAAAGAAAAGGAAAAGAAGAAAGAAAAATTCAAATCAGAAAGGAAGTAAAATTATGTGTGTTTACAGATGACATGATCCTATATATAAAAAATCCTAAAGATGCCACCAAAAAACTATTTGAATTAATAAACAAATTCAGTAAAGTTGCAAGATACAAAATCAACATGCAAAAATCAGGTGATTTCTTTACTAACAATAAATCATCAAAAAAGAAAATTAAGAAAATAATCCCATTTACAGTAACATAACCAAATAAGTTTGAAAATAAACTTAACCAAGGACGTGAAAGACTTAAACACTGAAAAGTAAAACACTAATGAATAAAATTAAAGCACAAAAAAATTATAATATTGTTAAAATAGCCACACTACCCAATGGCCAACACCTTAATGCCATTCCCATCAAAATCCCAGTGTTCTTTTTACAGACAGAAAAAAATATACATATATCCCAAAATTCATATGAAACCATGAAAGACTCAAAATACTGTGTTTGTCCAAAAATAAGACTGGGTCTTATATTAATTTTTGCTCCAAAAGATACATTAGGGCTTATGTTCAGGAGATGTCATCCTGAAAAATCATGTAGGGCTTATTTTATGATTAGGTCTTATTTTCAGGGAAACACATTAGTCAGTCAATCTTGAGGGGAAAAGAAAACATCTGAAGGTATCACACTTGCTGATTTTATAATATATTACAAAGCTACAGTAATCAAAGCAGTGTGGTACTTGCATAAAGATGACAGAAGGAACGAGGAAATGGAATAAAGAGCCCGGAAATAAACCCATACATATACAGTCAACTGATCTTTGGCAAGTGTTTCAAGAATACAAGGAAAGATAGTCTCTTCAACAAGTGGTGTTGGGAAAACTGGATATTTACATGCAAAGAAAATTACATTGTACCTTCATTTTATCATATCTGATCGCCATACACAAAAATAAACTAAAACCAATTAAAGATATAAACATAAGACCTGAAACTCTAAAATTGCTAGAAGAATATAAGGGGAAAAGCTTCTTGGCATTGGTCTTGGCAATGATTTCTTGGATATGACAGCAAAAACATAGGCATCAAAAACAAAAATAGACAAGGGTGTTGCATCAAACTAAAAAGCTTCTGTAAAGAAAGTGAACAGAATGAACAACCTATGGAATGGGAGAAAACATTTTTAAACCATAAAAAGTAAATTTCCAAAACGTAAGGAACTTACACAATTCAATAGAAAAAAAGAATTCCTTTTAAAAAATGGACAAAAGACTAAAATAGATTTCACCCCCCTCCCAAAGAAAAGATACAAATGGCTGACAAACACAGATGTTCCTTCAGTATGAGGGGGTTCTTTCCCAAGATATTCATCATAAATTGAAAGTGTCATAAGTCAAAAATGCATCTAATACACCTAACCTACTGTATGTTAGAACTAGCCTCCCTTAAATGTGTTCAGAACACTTATATTTGCCTACAATTGGGCAATATCATCTCTCTGCCGCTGTCCAGTATCACGAGAATTTCATACTACATATCACTAGTCTGAGAAAAAGTCAAAATTTAAAACTGGAAGTACAGTTCCTACTAAACATGTATCACTTTTACACCATCATAAAGCCAAAAAGTATGTCAAACCAACGTAAGTTGATGACTGTACATGAAATGTCACTCAACATCATTAATAACCAGGCAAACCAAAACCACAATGGCACACCACTTCTTATCTGTTAGGATATGTTGGTGAGGATGCGAAGAGACAGAATTCCTGCTATGCTGTTGGTGGAAATGTAAATTGCCACAGTCATTATGAAAAACAAAATGGAGGTTCCTCAAAAATTAAAAATAGAATGACCACAACATCCAGCAGTTCATGCGCTGGGCATGGGTATATATAAGTATCTTGAAGAGATTTCTGCAGAAATGTATGGAAACATGTTCATTACAGCATTATTCACAATAGCCAGATTATGAAAACAGACCAAGTGTCCACAGACAGATGAATGGATTAAAAACTGTGGTATATATATATAAAATGGAATATTATACAGCCTTAAAAATGAAGGCAACCTTTTTCTCTGCAAGGTATGGATGATCCTGGATAACATCATGTTCTGTGAAACAAGCCAATCCCAGACAGACACTATATGATTCCACTCATAAAGGTATCAAACAGGCAAACTCATGAAAGCATGGAATATGGTGACTGGCTGGTTAGAGAAATAAATGGGAAGTCGTTCAATGGATATAAAGTTTCTGTTATTCTAGGTAACAGAATAGCTGAACAACATAGTGCGTACAGTTAATAATCTGGTACTATGCACTTTAAAATTTAAGATTGTATTTAAATGTTCTACCCCAAAAATGGAGTGGCACAAGGGAACTTTGGGAGGTGTTGAATGTGTCTATTTCTTTGATTGTGGTGATGGTTTCATGGGTATTTGCATATGTTCAAAGACATCGATTTGTACAGTTAAATATGTGCACTTATTTTGTATATATTTCAAAGCAAACTTTTTTTAAAAAAATAAACACACTTTTAAATGTGGCATGACTCAGCTGAGACTTTTCCCCTCATAATCTAGAAGAAAACTATCTTGGCCCCAATCTGACCCCATCCACCTCAATCTGAACACTTGTTCATCACACAGCTGAAATGCAAGTTTGGAAAGTATAACTCATGGTAGTGTACTTATTTTATTATAATTTCTTATGCATGCACATTTTCCCTTTCATAGAGTGTGAAATTATTCATTCACGCAACACACATTTAGCATAATGTGGACTCCACGTATAGAAAATTCAGTGTATAGTCTATAAATCCTGTCTTTAAAATAATCACATATACAACCAAGGCCATAGTACATATGTATTAGGATCATAAACAGACACATGTATTTTGTTCCTATCCCTTAGTCTAATTGTTCAGTGTGTAAAATCCCAGGGAACTATAATCTATATCTAGAAAGAGATCTGACCCAATCTGGTGGTGACATTAGAGGAAAGGCATTCTAGAAGAAGCAAAATCTCTGCTAATATCTGAAGCAAGAATAGAGGCTAGCAGATAAAGAAGCATAAGAAGGGAATTTAAACATCCTAAAACTTGTTGAAACTGATATTCTGCTGTTTACTGTGAAGAAAAATAATAAGCAAGGTAAGAAGCAATGATAGAACAGTTGCTAAAGAAAGATCGATATTGTAAGTAAGGACATTTTTACCTACATATTTCAGCATCTTAATCTGTTTCATGGAAAAGGTCAACAGAAAAATAGGTAAGAAAATATAATGTCAAAGAGGGGTAAAGCGATAGAGAACATTTTAGAAAAAATAATTATGAAATTCTTGTATTTTTCTTAACTCCTCAGGTTCATCTCAAACATTACTTCTTTAATGCAGCTTTCCTTGATTGCTAATGGTCTTGCCTGATACTCCTCCACTATCATACCCATTTCTGAACTCACAAAGCTCTTTTTATACTGTTCTGTAACAGCCTCAGTCTAGTATTGACTTTAGTTATCATTTATCTTACCTATTCCTTCCTCTAAAGTGTAAGTTTGCAATACTTTATACATTAACACTTACGCTACTGAAAATGGTGCAAGTATCATATAAACATTATAGGTTTACAATTAGCTAATCAAACTGGTGAGCCTTGAATGTTTTTCACAGTCTACATTATCAGTGACATAAATTATCGGTATCCTGCCAGACATTAGTGTGTTTTTTCCAAGAAAAATATATACTTTAATAAATGTTTTTATAACTGGTCATTCACACTGGCAAACATGTGTTCCGGAAGTTGGACTACTACAAGAGTTGCCAAATAAATTCAACGTTTGAATTTAGGAATTCAAATGTATAATAGTTCTTATGTCATTTTCTATTTATCATATTTATATGAGAAATACAGAGGCAAAACCACGTAAAAGTCAGTGAACAGAAGGAAAAATATTTTCTTCTACTCCTGTCTTTGCACAGAAGTGATATATTCCCTGGTCACTACCATACTCAGATGTACTTGGTTTTGTTTTTCAGTCTTGTTATCTCTCTCTCTCTCTCTTTCTCTCCCTCTCTCTATCTCTCTCTCTCCCTCTCTCTCTCTCTCTCTCTCTCTCTCTCTCTCTCCCATAAAATGTTTGATTTACTAAACTTAACTTTGATCTATTTTGTTCATTTGCATGAGCCCAGTATTTCACTCTTAAGACACTTCCCCTTCCTCATTCATTTATTCAAAACATATTCAAAGAGTTTTGTTTAATTTAGTGATTTTAATGTTGTGAATACATATGTTAAAACACATAATTATTTTTGCTCTCATAGAACATCCATTCTATCCAATTGCCTAAGGCTGTTCCAACCAAATCCTAGTAATGTTAGCTTAACAGTTTCCCTTGTTTGTATATTTGCTGAGTTTAGAGAGTGAATATATCACCCATGCTGTATCAATTAAAAGAACTGAAGTGATTCACAATATGCTGAGTTATGGCAAAGTATCAATGGTGAAAGAGGTGGCTTAAGGTGTCGACATACTTGTAATCCTTACATCCCATGTAGACGCTGAGTTGGCTGTACTATAACTGAACCCTTTGACCATTCAGGATTATAAAATATATGCCCAGATCTTGCTTCTGAAATAGTGGTATAAGTTGTTAACTACAAATTCTGGGTAAAATAAAACAACAACAACAACAAAAACCCACAGTTGTTCAATGGCTATGAACAACAGCAGAAAGTGTTCGTTCTGAGAGCAGTAAAACTCTGAAGGAGTTCAGACCAGGAAGTGAGTATTGCATTTTGTGGCTTTATTTCGAGGGAAGGCTGCAGTCATTGTATGGTACAGGGAGGCTTTAAAACTCCAACAGCTAGTCTGCCTTCCTTTTCAAATGAAGGACCAGGGAATGGACTACAGGCAACCATGGTTGTGAGTTGGTCACAGGAGTGGAAGAAGAGTAACTGAGATGTAATAGAATTAAGCTGCTGCTCACAGACATACACACACAGTATTTGGGAGTGTATAAGGCAAGGGAGATAACATCATATAAGATTGGCTGTATGATGCTGCAGAAAAAGCAGGTCCAATAGCTCACTGAATTAACACAATTTTACCCTTAGGTTACATGCTCGTTAGTCAGCTATGTATATATTTTGCTTCTATATACTGTTTGTATTCTCAGATCCTGAACTGGACAGGGTCAGGCAAATGTGCACATTACAAGGTAACAGAAACCAGTGTTTAGAAAAACTGCAGTACTAAATAATGTATTTAATTTTGTACACTTTCCCTTTTGTTCTGCTTTAAACTAAGGTGTATTTAGATATTACTGCTAGTCCCAACTATTTTCTCAATATCAAGTGAAGAGCATTTTTTTTGAAATTTATTTTTATATTCCCTTTTCTACAATTAGGTGAGACTTGAGGGAAAACAACAGTTCAACTACGGGAGTAGATTTGTGTGACAAGCTTTTCAAAGTGAAAGAAGGTTGGGTGGGAAATAAAATTTGGTGGCTTGCTAGAACAAACTGAAGCTTCTCACCTAGGAATTTTCCTTTTGGTTCTAAATTCCTGGAGATAACTGTGCTGTGCTTCAGTATATTTATTTACTTACCTTCCTTCACACTTAAAACCTGTAACCATTTCTTAAACTGAGTATCTCATACAAAAAAATATGTGAAATAACTGAATATCGAAGTAAGGGAAGAAAAAAAGTCATCTAAAATAAAAATATTAATGTGTTTTTCTTTGTTATCCTAGGAAAGATTGTGTAGCTTCTTGGTATTTATAAAGTTAATGTTATAATCTAGAAAAATTTCCAATGATGCCTATTTTCTAATATATGAAAATTTATGCCACAACTTACTAAATTTAATAGCATATGCATTTTGAATAAGTGTTATGATGGAAACAGTAGAATGTTACTAAAAATCATTTTAAAGAACATGGGTAAATGATTAAAAAACTGTGCTATATTTTCCAGAAATCTGCAATGTTTTAGAGAAACTTAGAGACATCAATTTCTTCAAAGTGAAACCGTTCATTAAGCTGACTTTTGTTCCTCTGTTTATTTGTTGATAAAGTTTGAAGACTTTCAACAAATGTAGGATTCCAAAACACCTAGCTGATTTTATGACTATTTAATGTTGCTCCTTCAGTTTTTTTTGTTATAATTTGCCAATCATCTTGTTATTTTTACAACAATCCAACCTGGAAGAAAAAAGGTGCTTTCTTTACCTCCTGAGTCACAGAAATATTTAGAGTCTGGTAATCATAAGAATTTATTTGGTCCCACCAAGATACCAAAGGAATGAAATGCAAGAATGTACACTGATTATACCACATTTTCCATAAACAACGTGTTTATTGGTCTTCTGAAAATACATACATCAGCATATTCTCTTTTGTTATTCCAGAATGTAATATTCTTTTTGCCAAACCCACGCAAGTAACATGGGAAAGAAAGATTTCCATTTCCCCCCCATTATCAAGGTTTCTAGTCCCCTTGTATTTTCTTAAGGCTACACAAGCTCCAAGACATGGCCTCTGGTAATCCACTGAAACTATCAGTCTCACCATATAAAACGTACCAACATCTTTCATTCCAAACCATTGTTAGATAATTGCAATCTTCCTGAATATTCACTTTTTGCCCAAAATTCTGAAGAAATGATAGAGAACTCACACCCTGATACCGTGTTTCCCCGACAATAAGACCTAGCCAGACAATCAGCTCTAATGCATCTTTTGGAGCAAAAATTAATAAGGTTTCTATATAAGACCCAGTATTGTACTATGTTATGTTATGTTATATTGCATTATATGAAATCCAGACTGGGTCTTATATTAATTTTTGCTCCAAAAGACACATTAGATCTGATTGTCCAGCTAGGTCTTATTTTGAGGGAAACACGCTATATCCAAGGTTCTCCAAACACTGATGTCTTCCTATAAAAAATTTCCTAATTCTGGTTTGAAGACATAAAATTTGACTTAGGGAAAGGGTTTCATCTGGTTATTCATTGCAAATTTTACAGAAACACTTTTGTTTGTATATTGGTGATTCTATGTTCTCCAGGTCTACATGATAAGTGGGACTTTACGATGCATGTAGTTAGCTATTTAGTGACTTCCAAAATTTATTTTTTTGAAGTATATAAATAAGTTTACCTGTTCTTTAATGTTCTAACTGTGCAGACATAAAAAATGGAACAACTGTGTTTTAAAATCTACAAAAGCTAACATAGCTTCTCTGAGATAGCACATCTCATTTTAATGTTGCATTTCTACGATATCATTAGTGTTTGCTGTGGAATTCAGTAAATAAAGATGTTAATCATTATCAGTCTATGTTTAGCTTTGTGTATTTTAACATGCTAATGTATTTCATCAAAGCTGCACCTGTTTCCATCATTGAATTTAGGGGTCTCGAGCTTTTAGTACACTCTCCTATTTTTAGAATCATAGCTGGTACATCAACTCTGTCAAACATTTTCAATCCTTTAGTATTTCAAACTAGATTTCAATAAATAACCAAGAATATTCCTTCAAACAACTCTTTTGTTATTATTGTTAGGCCTCTCCTTGCTTTGTTTGTTTGTTTGTTTTGAAAGCTTCTAATGAAGTATTGGGACAGTTATTAGGTTTCTTTATTAGGTAATGAATGATGTGGAAGCTAAAATATTCATAAAGCAACACCATGTTTCTTACAAATTTTTAAATGGGAATATTATTTCCCACATGCTTTATCTTCCTTCTTCTACTAAAAGGTATTTGCCACTATGCTTAGAAAAGATTCCTGAATCAGATAAGCTCAGAGTTAATATCTGTTGAATTAAAGAGAATAATCATTATAAATCTAATTTTAAATTCACCTCACTATGCACAAAAACTTTTCCTCTCCAAAGTGAGGTTCCAGGACTGCGTCATATGATTCTTTCCTACTTTCATACCTGAAACACATCTTCAGATACTCAATGCTTCAGATACTAAATAACTGTGCACATTTTTCGCTTTAACGTATTGTTCCTTTCCAACTTGACTACCTACTATCTCTTGAAATGCTCAATTTTTGAAACGTCTGAAAAAATTAGGAATGTATCTTACCATTTAGGGCTTACAACTTAATACTAAAATGACAGGTAATGAAAATTGCAATGTTACAATTGTTGCACTCATAAGGCCCTCACTTTAGAATCTTATTTCATAATGTATGAATGCTGACTCCATTTATGACACCTAAAGAAATGCTTAGGAGGACATGCACATCCATTTATTCATTTGAAAAATATTTATTGAACAATTGCGCTGAATCATGCCTGGTACTAACCACTAGCACTAGGGTTTCAACAAAGCAGAAAAAGGCCCCCTCGATAAAGAATAATTCTGATAGTACTAGGAAGCATATGGTCACCAATGTTCTTCCTTCTTCCTGAAACTCCCCTGCAACAAACAAAAACTATATGTTTGAGCTATTCAGAGATGGATACACATAATTTGATCCCAGTGCTACTCAAAATTGAATGTGCTATATCTCATCACATCTTCAAATAGTTCATTTATTCATTCATTGCATATGTATCCGCCACCATTTCTGTGGAAATATTCTAGGACTGGAAAAGAGCACTGGACAAAGCACCCTACGTTCCCATCCTCAAAAAAAAAAAAAAAAATTAAAAAGTCTATAAAAAAGAAAATGGGTTAAAAATAATCATTACCATAGGACTGAAAACTTACAAATATGTCAATTTTAAATGTAACACCCATGTATTTTTCAAGTCCTAGAGATTATGAAGATATAGATCCCATAATTTCCCTCTTTAATAAAAATACAGCATGGCCAAACTATGTGATGACAATAGAAACAGAATAGCTAACAAAGTATCTGCATTTAGTATATGTTTCCCCAGAGGGAATAAAAAGAATTTAGGTTCACTATAGGCTCTATCTTCCATATGAGCCAACATGTTAAATTTGATTTGATGTGGGTCGATTTGGAACATATTTCTGCCTCTTAGCATTCTTAATACCTTATTTCTTCTTTCTGTATAAGCACCTTCACTGCAAAGCCATAAATTATTCCTCAAGTTGTTCTTTTAACACGCAAATTATCATTAAACAAAAATGAAGTAGGGAAACAACATAGGCTCTTATTAACAGATTTTTTTTTTTAATGACAAAAAAATTCTGATATATTCTCAATTAAAGTACAGCAGGCCAGAGAGTGAGAGACAGGAGTAATTATCCAGTTAATAGCTGTGGGCCAGCTAACAAAAGACTGGTCCCGTTCCTGAATGTATGTTGGAGCTCTGAATCAACCTCCAGGCACCTATCAGCTGACCATTCAAATCACCACATGCTGTGTACGTGTGAACTTTCAGGACACTTGCCTGTAATCAATCAAAAGTAGCAAATATTTCTTCCTTATAGAAGGTGTACCTATCAGAGACCTACCCCCAATTCACCTTTCCACACTCCCCTTATTTGCAGCCAATATAAACTATTTCAAAACAATTTATATCTTTCTTTCCTCCAAAATAATGTATTAAAGTTCCCATCAACTCCAGGACAGCATATATGCTTGTCTTTCCCAGCTAACCATGCTGCTTGTGGTTTAGACCTCATATGCCAGGACCTGGTCTTTTACTGGCTAGCATTTGGCTCAATAAAATCTTTTTTTCAGAAAAACTTCTGGCTATGAAAGTTTTGTTTTGTTCGTTTAACATGAGTATATTCCAAATTCTAATCATGTGCTTTTGGGTCTCTTAAAACTTAAGTCATATATGCTATCCCATTACAAATTATTTCCTAAAGATTAATTTGAATATAGCAATAAAGAAATATGGACACTCTTTGGGTTGACGAGTCCCAAGTTGCCATTAATTCTAATTATGGGAACATAATACTAATTAATACTAATTATTGGAAACAAAACCATTCAAGTAATACCATTTAAAGTAGAATTTAGGGATTGGTTTGGCATGAATTAGAATATTTTATGCCACTGTAATGTATAATTGATGAAACAATTTTAAGACAATGTCAAAAATATGTACAAGTGGGGCCGGCCTGGTGGCTCAGGCGGTTAGAGCTCCATGCTCCTAACTCCGAAGGCTGCCGGTTCGATTCCCACATCGGCCGGTGGGCTCTCAACCACAAGGTTGCCGGTTTGATTCCTGCAAGTGGTGGGCTGTGCCCCCTGCAACTAGCAACAGCAACTGGACCTGGAGCTGAGCTACACCCTCCACAACTAAGACTGAAAGGTCAACAAATTGAAGCTGAACGGCACCCTCCACAACTAAGATTGAAAGGACAACAACTTGACTTGGAAAACAGGCCTGGAAGTACACACTGTTCCCCCGCCAAAAAAAATAAATAAATAAATATGTACAATTGAGTAAATGTATCAAAGAATGAATTGATACAACAAGGACGGAGAAAGTTGCTAAAAATAGGTAACTATATATGAAAACTCCTTTATCATTATCTTGAACAACATTAAATCCTTCATTCACTGTATAACTGTTGACTATTATATATTTGGCAGACACTAGGCATAATATATGTGACTATAGCCTTGCTCTGCCATCTTGGAATCATGGTCTATTAGGGGGAAAAAACAACAAGGATGGAGAAAGTTGCTAAAAATAGGTAGCTATATATGAAAACTCCTTTATCATTATCTTGAACAACATTAAATCCTTCATTCAATGTATAACTGTTGACTATTATATATTTGGCAGACACTAGGCATAATATATGTGACTATAGCCTTGCTCTGCCATCTTGGAATCATGGTCTATTAGGGGGAAAAAAAGGAAATGGGTGATTTTCATAAAATCTGTTATCAGATTGATAAATGTCCATAACACTGGAAAAAGTTTTTTTCAGAGACACCTAAAATAGACTTTTTTTTTTTTTTTTTGGTTACAAGTGCTTCTGATTCCAAGGATTACCTTGAGTAAAATTTTTTTTGATTGATACCCATTAGCAGGAAAATCAAAACAGGAATTCAGAACCAGACACTGGATTTGTGGCAAGGGCTAAGACTGATAAACTTCAGGGAGATAAAACCTGCATGTATTTCTTGGAAAGTGATTAAGCATTTTTAATAATCAAAGAGAAACTCAGAAATTGAAAAGATCAAAACAAAAAAGTACATATAACCTCAATACTCATTAAATATCTTTTTGAAGTAGTAGTCAAGTTAAAACAACCTCGGGGAGCATATGATATAAATTTGAAAATTCATAGAATATTAAATATTTTCCAAATATTTAAATATTTCTAAACCTTTTAATACCTAATTTTCATTGGAATATATAAAGAGAAACCTGTGTCATTATTTACTATTGGAAAATTTTAATATAAACTACAATAAATTAGAGATGCTATTTCTTTTTCTGAAGAATTCAACATTTCCCAAATTCTCTTTCCAACTTCCCCACCTTCTGCCATGCATCTAACTAAAGGGAAACACTCATACTAGCAGAAGTTCACTGAAAAGAATAGGGAACTCTATTTATTTCATATCCCTGACTTGGTTAGGTTCGCAACAGTGGGACTCTAGATATGATGAAAAATGTTTCTACTTACCTGGGAGTGGGGAGAAAACTTGAAAGATAACCTAAAGTCATGAAATAGTCTTATCTTTGAAATACATGAACTAAAAGACACTTTAAAAATAAATACACAGTAGTATCTGAAGTATCTAACTGCAAGACTAAGTGATCTGTAATAAAATGCAAGCCAGTAATACTGCAATAGCTTGTGGCTTAATTTCAGGGGAGCACAAAGAAGTACCACTATAGGAGTTTCTCCTTTGAATAGGAAAATACAGAAAGAAAATCCAATAGACAGCATTCCAGTTGGTAATTGGAAACCCTTGTGACCTGTGAATGAGGGAATGAATAAGTGCCCAATAATTTAAACAAACCAAAAGGAGATTGATTCATTCTAACTGTGGCTCACATGTGAAACACAGAGTTTTCTTCTTTCTGGAAATGTTAAAGCAAAGGTTGAAGAATAACTTTCCAAAAATGCTGTAAGTAGATTTCAGTTCTGCCCTGGAAGAACAGTTGCGTGAAAAGAATCACAGGTCAATGGTGTCATACTTCAAGGAAGAATCTTCTTTCCCCACGTAAGAGTTATCATTTCAATTTTCCCAGTGTATTGTCAGGAGCCCCCCTGCTACCTGAAACACACACAAAGTAGATAATGACTGTGCTCCATGAAGATGCTTCAGTTCATCTTTTTCCATTTTTAAATGTCTCGGCTTCAATGTACTTTGTCTTCAAATGCACAGTACCTGCAGTTCTTTTTAGAAAAAATGGCCCTCAAACTGTGGGAGCCCATCCCTCCCCCATGAACAAAGAGCAATAAGTGCCTTAAAATTCTTCTACCTCCTTTTCCTTCCCACTACATGTACACATATACCCTTTACCTATGATGGGTAAGAGATTCTGAAATCAGTCTCTGTGCTCCATTGTTCCAGTCTGCAGTAACTCCAGGTTGTAACTGTATACTCCAGAGTTCTTCTGGGTCAGGTTGAGAAGTACCATGTGATTTTCCCCAAAATAAGTTCTCCATTTTTGTCCCTTTCCTCTCATATAACTGCAAGCACTTTTTTTTTTTTAATAAATCACTTGTACACAAAATGTCATCTAATGTTTGCTTCTAGAATGCCTAATATAAAACATGTTTACCTATCATTATTCAACTTTTTTTTTTTTTTTAAAGATTTCTTGTACTTCTTTTTTCTTCTTGGCGTATTTACCAACCCATCTTTCTCTGAACTTTAATACAGAATGACAGGGCTCCCAAATATTTTACAAGTGGTGTGGAAACATTAACATCAATCTCAATCTCTCGATCTTTCTCCCTCTCCTGTGTTGATATATTTTGTCATCCCAATAATATTACAAACTTTTTCAAGGTCAGTAACATGTTTCCCATGTTCCCTTTTCTTTAATATGTATATATGGCACATTGTTAATTAAGCACGAAGAAAAGAGGTTAGTGAATATTTAGTAAATTAAGAAATTCAGTCCCCATGGAAGGAAATAGGAATGAAAAGCTGCCTATTTTGTCAAGGCGCTATGTATTCCATTGTAGCAATGTGCCAGAGTTTATTAATCCATGGAGGATATATGGATTATTTTCAGTTTTAGGCTACTACAAATAAACACAACTTTAAAAAAGTGTGTACAGGTTTTTGCTGTTAATGATCTTATTTTAAGGCCTCAAAAATCCTATGAAAATGAAGAAATAATTATGTAACTAGAAAAGATGACGGTTCAAATCCCACTCCAGGCCTGAAATTTGTCATCCTCACTGAGATACTAACTATTCTGTTGTTTCCTACATCATTATATTTCATGTTTCAGGACTCCCAATAGTAACTAATAATATACTCTGAGAATGCCTTTAACTACTTAATGTCTATCCATTATTATTTATGAAATTTTTGCTTCACTCCAATGAGCACTAAAAATACTGGCTTTCTGCTTTGTTGTGAACATGACAGCTGTTCTATGTAGTGTAATCCTGGCGTAGTGTTTATATATTCTATTCCTGCTCAGATAAGCAAGCTTCAGGTTTAATTAACAGAAGGAACATTTAAAATTCTTTTTTTTTTTTGATTGGCTGTGTTATTGCCTCATTGAAGAACGAACCCAGCATCTCTTTTTTGTTTTGTTGAATATTTGCGTAATGTCATTAAATATTCCTAGATCTCATAACTCTGTGCAATTTTATAACTTTATATCAATATTATAAAATTGTTAATGATTTTGTAGAAATAGATAATATGGTAGGCAGAATAATAGACCCCAAAACTCCCATGTCCTAATACCCAGAATCTGTGAATATGTTATGTTACGTGAAAAAGAATTGTGATTGCCAGCATAACTAAGGTTGCTGGTAAACTGACCTAAATGGGGAGATGATCCTAGATTATTCAGGTGAGCTAAATATAATCATGAGAGCCTTTACAAGTTGAGTAAGGAGGCAAAAATGACTCAGAACCAGAGAGAAAGACATGATGATGGGACCAGAAAGATGGCGGTGTGAGAAAGGCTGCCAGCCCAATGTTGCTGACTTCAAATATGGAGTAACAGAGCCAAGACCCATAGAGTGGAGGCAGCCTTAGAATCTAGAAAAGGCAGAGAAACCAATTCTTCCTACAGTATCCAAAAAGAACAGACATTGTTTTCCTGTTGAAAGCAGTCAATAACTTGAATTTTACCCAGTGAGACCCACTATAGATTTCTAACCTCCAGAAATCTGTGATAATAAATGTGTGTTGTGTTAAACTACTAAGTTTATAGTAATTTACTATTAGCAATAGGACCCTAATATAGATAGGTAGACAGATATAGAGACAAATAGAGTGATGACTAATTTTGTGTGTCAACTTGACTAAGCTTTGGTGCCCAGATATTTGCTCAACCACCAGTCAATGTTTCTGTAAAGGTAGTTTTTAGATAAGATTAAGACTTACATAGTAGATCTTGAGTAAAGCAAATTATTATCTATGTGAGGGGGCCTCATCCAATCACCTGAAGGCAATAAAAGAAAAAGACTAAGGTTCCCTGAAAACAAAGAATCCTGCCTCCAAACTGCCTTTGGACTCATGACTATAACAATAACGTTCCTTTGGTGTCCACCCTGCCTGTCTGCCCAGCAGATTTCAGACTCCCAATGCCATATTCATGTGAACGAATTCGGTAAAATATGTGTGTGTGTATGAACACACATGTATATATGTATGTACATGTATACAGAGGGAATGTAGGTATGTCCTACTGTATTGGTTCTTCTGGTCTCTGAAGAACCCTGATAATCATAGATAAATGGTTCAATGAATATTGATATACAGATACAATAGGAAAACAGTGCTTGGTTACACTTCAATTTTAGAAGCCGAGAGTTTACTTCAATAAGAATGCTCTGAGTAATATTCTTCTAGTCCTTCATATAGGTAGCTGACCTTCTTTTTAACCCATAAAACTATATCTGCAGTAATAACAGAAGAGTAATTTGTAAATATAAGGAAATTGTCGTGTAACTATAAGGAAATTCAATGGGAAAATTCTATAGCTGTTCCTATCAAATTACATATTTGAAATATGTTAAAATGTAGTTCAAGAGAAATTGTGTGTGTGTGTGTATATATATACAGATATATATATATATATATATATATATATATATATATATATATATATATATTCCCCTGGACAGTTTTTTGGAATGCACTGATGCACTGGAGCAAAATCACAGTTTAACACAGTATTGTATGTGAACACAGTAGGAAACAAATTGTCCTAAGATTTTAACAAAGACATTTTAATGCAAGGATTATATACATAGGTCCAAGTAGAGTTACATGACAAACAAGGATATGGTAAAATATTCCAATATTACAGCAGCAGGAAGTTACTGTCCCCACCTGCAGAATTAAAGGAAACAGGGAGGAAAGCACTGCCAATGACCACTGAGAGCTATAACCATGGATAAAGACCCACTCCAGGAAAGTTATAGTCACGACAGTCTTACATGGAGGTACTAGTATCAGAGACATAACCCTGAAGCAAGGTGTTCTCTTTCTTTATGCCCCCCATGCCTTCCCAAGGTCTAAGCCAAGTGGATACCACAGACATCAGTCTTCTAGGGTACAGAATTCCTACAAGGGATGTCAGATAATTGCTATGTGGAGAACAAATCCAGAACAGGCATAGTCTGATTTGGTCTACATACAAGCACAAAGAAACCATGAGTGAAGTATTTTGTTTCCATGAGTCTTATACTTATTCTCATAGTCTTCTATTTTTCTACTCACTCCATATGTTTCATCTTATATATCCTACCAATTTCCTTTGTCTTTTCTTTTTATGGTTTAGTCATCTCATTTATCCCAATGTTTCCAATTTCCTATAGCAGAAGGATATTAGGTATTGACTGAGCATTTCAGTATCCTCTTTTGGGACAAAAGGGAAAGGTATGTTTTCCAGCTTTCTCCGTGTGTCCATGTGATTTACTTCTCAATAACGGAATGTGAGCAAATGGTGTGCATCATACATTTAAATCGTCATCCTCAAAAAATCAAGAGTTTGGATTCCTGAGTTGCTAAGAATATTGTGAGTGAAAAGTAAATCTTTTTAGTGTTGAAACACTGAGATAATTGGGTAAATTGTTACACTAGCTAGCATTAAATGTTATATCTCTTTGATGTAAAATTTTCTCCTTTGGATGGCTAGTTTCCTCATTTTATTTTTGAGTTGTCTAATGACCTAGACCCTACCTCAATCCACATTTGTTGTCCTAACTCAGATGAATGCAATGCTCACAATGCTCACAAAACAAACAGGGAATTCTGAGTACAATAGAATGCCATGTTCCCTGGTAGAAGGAGAACTCTTCTTGTGAACCTCTAAATAGTGCATCAAATAATAAAGCAGGAAGTGACTGACATTTCCCTCTTTTCCCAGGCAATTATTTTCAGATTGATAAGTCATACAAATCCAAGAAAAGAACATTTTCTACTGATGAATTTCCAAGGTAATGGAAGGAACTAAATTATAAAAGAAATGTATTAACTAAACTCAAGAAAGAGGTTTTCAGATAAATTTTAAAATCATAATGCCATTCTTCCCTTGATTCTTGAAAGAATTTCTTTAAAGTAGCTTGGGGGTGTAATTTAGAGGGAGAAATAGAAATAACATAGTAGAGACAATACCAAATACATTTAATTTTCAGTATGTTCATTCAGAAGCTTGATTGCAATCACACTTTCCACCAAAGATGACAGTTTCCATGATTTTCATCATGAACACGATTGGACCATCTCAATGATTTGGCTGCAGATTGAACAGTCATTGGGGTTTGGTCCAAATAAAGCACCAGAATGCTTCCCCTTAATTCACATTTGCTTTTCACTACAAATAAAATTTTAACTACTAGAAAAACCAGCAGTTCATTTTTGCTCACTGAAATGACAAAAAATTATTGCTAAATAAAGTAAATATTATCTTTGATCTAACACAAGTAATAAAATCAATACAATAATGTGCATATCACAGTGATAGTATCTATCCTATTTACTTATAGTGTGCATACATTTTGAAGGAAAAAATACATTTTATTAATACATTTTGTTAAAAGTTACCTACTGTGGGCTGCCTTCAAAATGCATTTTTTGGTATTTGTAGACTGTATCCAATAATAATTGTTTATCTTTAAGCCATTTATGATGTTAAATATAGCTCACAATATGTACTTTTTTTTCTATTCAATTTTAAAATAATTAGATACTTAATGAATTATTTTATTAGGTTTTCTTTAATTATAAGACAATTTTAAATGGAAACATTCAGTATCTTTAATATTTGACATCTATTGCATTTCAATAAACTTAGTCTAGTGCACAAGTGTGGTAGGTTGAATGGTAACACAAATACATTAATATCATAATCCCTGGAACGTTTTTAATATGTTTCATATTAAGTCAAAGTCAAAGGGACTTTGAAGATTATATTAATTTTTAAGGATCTTAAATTAGGAAGATTATGAATTATCTAGGTGGGTCCAATCAAATAACCTGAGATTTTAAAAACGGAGAACTTTCTCTGGTAGGAGTTGGAGAGATGCAGTGCAGGAAGCAGGAGAGAAGTAACAGAAGAGGAAGTCAGAATGACTCCAAGAATTAGAAAGTTTTGACACACGATTGCAGATTCTGAGATGTAAGTGTGCCACATGCATGGATCTAAGAAAGAGGCATGTAGCACCTATTGGTGGTTCCTGGCTGACATCCAGATGGGAAATAAGTTATCTCCCCCTACAATTACAAGGAACCAAATTCTACCAACAACTGAATTAGGCTTGAAAGCACAATGTATTTGTATAACCCCAGAGCCTAGAGAAAGAAACTCAGATTTGCTATCACTGTGATTTTGATCCTGTGAACCTAGAACAACGGAAACAATTCTGCCATATTGTGCCTAGATTTCTGATCAACAAAAACTGTGATAAAATAAAAAGATTTTTTAAAACTGTTAAGTCTATAGTAATTAGATACATTGAATATCACCACTTAATTAGGCAGCCATCTTGTTTTTTCCACTATCTGTATGTTTGAGCACCAGTTTTAAAATGTACCTTGTCAGGGCCAAATATTAAACATAAACAGGGAAGTGAATGTGGTGAATCAAATAAACATTAATCTTTATTAAGAGCAACTAGGTACATTTGGGTTTATTTTTGGAAGTAGCATCATTCATTCACACAATGAAATGAGGTACTTTATATTTGGCGGTATTGATGTGAGAGAACTAACTGAAATAATACAGATTTGTCAGAAAATAATAACTAACTCTCTAAGTATAGTAAATATTTAATGTACAAACTGCCACATATGTAGGAAATTCTAAAAAAGTTACAAATATTACATATTAATACTTATTTAAATGTGACTTCTAGCTAGAAGACATTATATATGTGATTTTGTTATTTGGCAATATTTATAATATTACAATCAACTATATTTCAGTGCACAAAGATCAGATGATTTAGAAAGTGGATTCAGTTCAGGAAAATTGTATACTCTCTATATTAAAAATTATGTAATTATTTACATTTTATACGTAACACATTATAATAATTAAAAGTATACCTTTCATCCTTAAAATAAAAATTATTACAAACTATCATTAAAATATATGTTAAATATATATTTACAACTTTATATAGATTCATTTCAGGCAACCAATGTAATAGCATAATGTCCATTTTGGAGACTGGTTTCTTTTCCCCAATTGAACATATGTTACTCTCAACAAACCCTTTATTTGGTAACAATCACAGTTTAGTGGTCAAAATAAAATGTTCATTGTTTTGGCAAACATTTCCCAACAGAAATATCCATATCAGTTATTTCAGTGAACATCTGCTTTAGAACAAACAGAATGGTAACATGTTTTTGGTCATGTCCCCTTTGTGAGCTTTGGCTAGAAAATATCCTAGGAGGATTGCCAATTGAAAAATCATGGTGATTTAAAAGAATATTGGTAGAATTTTAAGTGGGAATTTGATACCCTCAGAAAACAAAAACACAAGTTTTCCTAAAAACACCTGACTAAACAGGAACCAAAGAAGATATATGGATGGTAAATAAGGATATAGAAAACGTTCAACATATTTTGTCATTAGGGAAAAGCAAACGAAAACACGTATTAAAATGGTTATAATTCCAATGACAGCAATAGCAAATGCTGGTGAGAGGCAAAGCAAAAGGAGCAGTCACTAGTTGCTGACAAGAATGTGATATATATAGATGATGTATTACAGAATTGTATACCTGAAATCTACATAACTTTAGTAATAATTGTCACCCAAATAAACTTTAATTTAAAAAAATAATGCAAATTAAAAATAAAATCGACGAGGAGGTCAGAGGATCCCAGGAAGGAAGGCAGTATGTGCTAAAAGAAGTAAACTTTATTACAATAAATAAATTACAATATGACCTAATTTATTTAAATAAAATTACTTACTAGCAACATTTTTCATTATAGAAAAGCAATAATAAAAATGTTTATTTATCAAGAATCTGTTTAAATTACCAAACTAATTTTGCAAAAGGAATACTGCTTTTATTTTGCCTACTTTGTTCATTAGTAACTTTAAACCAAAATTATAATGACTACCTAATATGACAGCTCTCACAGAGAAATATTTTTCTATTCTTTATAGAGCTGCAATACTGATGGCTTCATGAATTTCAAAATTTAAGACTAAATTTCAGTGTCCTTTAATGAGTTTCACTAATTGCTACTTGCACCATGTTTGACAGAGAAAAAAGTTGGTATCTCAGATGGCTCTCCTCAAGTCAACTTTAATAACTGTACAATGCAAACCCTAGTTTGGAACTTTTTTTGATGCTTGATGTGCATATCTCCCTAAAGGGAATAAGAGAAAATATGACCCGATGTATCCAAGGTAAAATAAATTAGAACTTCACAATAGTTTCAGATTATAATTATATTTTACAATGGTGTGATACTTTTAGCCAGAAATTAATAAACAATAATACATATTACTTCAGCAGAGTGGTTCTGCTAAAGGTTGCAGATAAAGCATTGTCACTCATTCCTTAAACCTGTCCCAATCTCAATGAGCAAGCTCATATCTTGGATTTAGGATAATCCAGGCAATAAATGCCTTTCACCTTCAATCAATGACCAAAACTAATGTAGATTTATCTTTATATTGTTTAGACAATGCACAGATTTAAAGGTCAAAGTATCAAAAAACCTTCACAATCATCACTGCAATCTGCTGTCCTGAAAATTCCGTTTCACTGAATAATAAAGGATCAAAGTATGTTCTAGACAAGAGAGACAAAACATCCTCAAGTCTATGACATACACAATCATGCAACAATTTCTGGAATCTTCCTACTCATTGAATAGTAAAAGAATCACTGTCTAGTCTTCAGTTTTGCTCAACAACATATGCGCTGAGGACAGGAATAGAGGAATTTATGATCCCAGGATATTACAATATATTCTGACTTTTTTTTTCTGGTGAGAAATACACCGTTATTTGTATCAGTGTTTCTCTATTTATAATGTGTTGAGTTCTTGGTTTGCTTTCACATATTAACTTGAACTTTGTTTCCCATTGGTTTTGTTATATCTGGGTATGGCATTCTCTGAATTTGTTTGGAATTCTCTAAGATTCTTCCATCTGTAAATTATTGTTTTTCCTTAAATTTAGAAAGTTTTAAACCACAATTAGTTCAAGTATTTTTTTCTTCATTAACGGTGCCGCTGTACTTTTGTTACTCCAATAATGTGACTATAAGGCCCATTGATATTGGCCTACATGTCCCTCACTCTTTTTTCATTTTTATTTCTTTTGCTCTACAGGTTTACTGGCTTTTTTTTTTTTTTTTATTATATAAATTTTTTATATAATATTTAAAAATAAAATTATATTGCTCTACAGGTTTACTGGCTTTTTTCTCTGTTATTTTCATTCTACTACTGAGATTATCCAGTGAATTGTTATTTTAGTTAACGGATTTTTCAGTTCCTGATAAAGCCTTGTGTCTTCTCATTCTGGTATATTTGGCTTCTTTTAAGAGAGCATGATTATAACAACTTCTTTAAAGTCTCTCACAACACTTTCCAATGTTCATTAAGTAATTTTTCCCATGAGGGTTGTTATGGTTATTCTGGTGACATGTTTTACAAGAAATTTTGGATTATATCCTGGATATTTTCTATATTTCGCTTTGCAACTCTCAGTTTTATCTTCTGGAGAACTGTGAACTGACTGTAGGTGATGAACACACAATACAATGTACGGATGATGTATTATAGAAACGTACACTTGAAATCTATATAATTTTACTAACCAATGTCACCCCAATGAACTTAATAATTTTTAAAAAATTGATAAAGCAAGAAATCAACCTGGTTAGGTTCACAGCATAAGACTTTCTGTGGGCTTTATTTCTGATGTCACTTTAGTCTTCAAAGATTCTGCAGTGCAATTTGTGTGTACCTCACATCTGCACTACTCAGGATCCCTTGCCTGGAGCCTGAGCAGTATTGTGTATACCAGTTTAGCTCTTAAAGCCATTGCAATGCCAGTGTTGGTTACTTTTAGAGATGCACCACTCAGGGTTGAAGTCAGGGCTTTATACACAGATTTAGGGGTTTTCTTTTTCCAGTTCTTTACTCTCCATGCTTTTCTTTATATTCCCTGGCTGCCAGGGGGCCCTTATTCTGATACTCTGTTTTAATTTCCACATACTATCACATACTTCCTGCTAGTGTCATTGCCTTGGAAGCAAATCGTCGAGGGAAAAATAAGGAGAAAAAAATGAGGCTTTTCTTCACATTCTTTATATCACAGTCTACTTTTCTCTGTTTCTCTTGTCAAAAAGATATTCCATAAGAGCTTTAGATATCAGCATAGATATCAAATCCCTGCTGCTGCCACATGAGCATTGTTTTAAGGCTGTGACTGAGAAGGCAAAAAGAAAAAAATGGGGAGGTAGTTTCCCTCTGAAAAAAATTTCCATCCAATGCCCCTTTGCTCATTTATGGACAGAAAATGGGTTTCTCTTGCGGTGTTTGCTAACACACTTAAGTCACAATTCCGGAATACTGACTTGCATAGATACTCAGAGAAGATAATTCAAAGTAAAACAAACAAACAAGCACGGCCTCATGGTTAAGTAGATGTTCTTTTATTTTCTATTTTCCTACCAAATGTCCCAGCAATTCTTTAATTGTCCAAGCCCTAAATGGCATTTTCTCAGTGGTTTTAGTATCATCAGTTTGAAAGAAATGATAGGTATGTTTACTTCAACTTAGCCACAACTGGAAGTCCAGTACATTATTTTAATTATTGCACTTAATAACACTGTTCTGATCTTTTGACATGTTAAAATGGTGAGGTAATAGTCCCCAGTTATTCAAACAAATATCAATCTAGGTGTTTCTGTGAAGATATTTTTCAGATGTGATTCAAGTCCATAATTAGTTAAATTTAAGTAAAGAAAATGGACAACCGGAGTGGGCTTGAATAGGTCAAAAGACTTAAGAACAAGAAATAAATGTCTATTTGTTCAGTCACTGAGATTTGGAGGTAGCTCGTTGCTGCAGTATAATTTCAATTATTTTGACTAATAAATATTTATTTCAGGGATCCGGTTGTATTTTTTTCCTCACTACCTTTTTTTTTTTTTTTTGACTTAAAACCATGGGTGCATTTACCATCTCATAGTTTCTATGGGTCAGGAAGCTGGATACAGGTCAGCAGGTCTTCTGCTCAGTAGCTCATCAGGATGAAATCAAGATGTTAGCAAGGATTACAATCTCATCTGAGGCTCAGGGTCCTCTTCCAAGCTCACTGGTTGTTTGAGAGAATTCATTTCCTTCCAGTTGTGCGATAGGAGGTCCTTGGCTCCTAAAGGCCACTATCACTTCCGTACTACAACACGGCAGTGTGTTTCTTCAAGGCCAGCAAGATTTGAGTCAAGAGAAAAAGAAGAAAATCTTTGCCTAAGATACCATCCTGGAGAGATTTGCTGCCACTTTATTGCTACTTAATGCACTCAGGTGAGCTCATTTTATGTTCAGATCATTATTTAAATATAATGTAATAAGAAATTATATATGAAAATATAGTAGCACAATGTTAACTGCATCTAACAGACCCAGATGAAGAGGTAGTACATGCAAGGGATAAGAGCATTGAGTTTAAAGAAACCAAAGTATCCATTTTCACTATAACAATAGTCATGTTAACTTAGCCAGATATTATCTAATTGCTGATGCATTTTGTAAATCCAGTGTGTGTCAATATTAAAATATAATACTGCTCCTAAAATAAAAGTGAATATCTGTTGTTACTTAAGCTCTCTGGTGAATTTTCTCAATAGATAATTGAATATATTTTATACTTTATTTTTTGAACACGGTAATATGAATTAGGGTCCTTTTACTTAAAAAAAGACAAACAGCAATCTCACGTGTCTCTTCCAAAAGCTTTCCCACTCAGATGTTATTTGATAAAAAAATATTTGTAATTGTTGATGATTCTCATCTCCCACAATTTTCTCAGCCCTTTGTAATCTATATAGCCTTTCTCCTTACCACTCCAGTAAACATGTGCTCTCAAGAAATACTAACTCCTCTTTATTTCTAAGCCACAAAACAAGCAAACAAAAACCTTGTTTGTGTTCTTGACTGCTTGGCAATATTTAGCACTGCTGACAACTCCAGACTTCACTAAACCTTCTCTTCATCGCTTACCATATTAACCTAGTCTTTCTGTTATTTATATTTTTATTTCCACCACAAACTTTTCAGTCTTTTTCTGCTCCCAACGTTTTTACATGTTTTCTTTAAGCCTATCATTGACCCTCTGTATACTTAATCTTCACACTCCAGTGAATTCAATTAACTGATATTTTTCAAATTTATAACTTCAGCCCAAGTATCTCCCAAATAAAGGCAACAATTGACTGCTACACGTGTCCACTTGTAAATATATAAAGCTTTTACCTCTGTGCATCCAAAATCAGATTTATCTTTTCTCTCAAATCAGTTTGTAAGAAACCCAATGAGCTCTGGTTTAATTAAAATGCACCAGAATCCATCTATTTGCCAATGCTGGAATCTATGGCATCACCTACACATTTTTATTATCTGATCCTCCCATTTATAATCACAAAATCCTGAAAATCAAGTTTTGTATCAGCCTAGTTCTCTGCATCTCCACTGTTATATCCTGATTCCAGGTATCATTTCTACTCAGCACTTTTGCAATAAGGCCATAACTATTCTCCCAGCCTTTAAATAATTTCCCTCCATTCCTGTAGGAAGAATGATTTATTTTTCCTAAGACCCATATTTGAAAATTCCAGTTACCTAATTAAAACCCTTTGATAATCATCCCACTTCGGATAATATCTAAACAACAAAAATAGTACAAGTGATTACATATCTTAGTTTTAGCTCTTTTCTCTAGACTAATTTCCACCCCCCTTTTCCCTTATGACCCAGCTATTCTAACCTTATTTCACATTTATAAAGATTCCATATTCTCTCTAAACTATGTCTTTATCCACGATGTGCTTTACCTTGGTATATTCTTATCCACAATACTGAATGCCCATTAGTAACTCATGCTCCACCTCCGTATTCCAGGTCTAAAATTAAAAGACTTTGTCTTTCTAACATACTTTGTATACTTAGTACTTTACGCATTCTCTATGTTATACAAGACATATTTTGGGTAATTTAATAAAGGATGGAAAGGAGGGTGAGGGAAACAAGGGGCAAGAATCTATTAGCCAAACATTTAACTGACAGTTTCATTTAAAGTTAAGATTTTTCTGAATTGGTTAATTATACACTTTCAATTTATTTCATTCTAGTCTCTTTTCACAAAGTCTAAGTCTGACTCAAAGAGAAAGCTATAAGAAAAACTGTTTTTAAGTTCTATTTAAAAACTTTATAGTTACACATTGAAACCTAACTTTAATTGAATCTTGCTTCTTCCATGTTGAATATCAGGCTTTATTTTTTTCATATTTTTTCTTTAGTTTAAGCACAAAAAAGAAGTATTTGAATTTCTTTCTTCCTCTCCCCTTTCATGCTCAACTTTTGAGGTGTGTGTGCGTTTCTTAAGCATTTTGGACTTATTCTGTCACTTTTATTATATGTTACTTCAAATTACTAAAAATACTATATAAAGGGTAAAATAGACTTTTAAATACAGAGTAAAGAAATTCCATAGACTGAAGTTAATTTTACACATATACCACCAAGCAACAGAGAAGAAAAATCTGTCAAAATGCCACTATTGTTTCCCACACATCTGCCCCAAAATCTAAGAACTCAATTCCAAAATACCACATTTCCCCATTCATTTAACAAATACCTACTAAATACAATGTTTACTACTGCTGTAAAAACTGGAGATATGTACATTAAAAAGCATCACTATCCTTTATGTTTACTGAAAAAGACCACTAAATGATGCAGATGGAGATATTACAATACAGTTAAATACAGTTAAATAACACATAGATTGCGAGAAAGACATGGAGACTTTTATTTCATGCCTTAAACAGAGAACACCATGGTGTTATTCAAGCTTGAAGAAATAGTCGTCCAAATAAAAATTTGTAGTTCACCCTGAACACAAATATCACAAATTTCTAAAAACGGAGATTTGGGGAAACTGTCTTTTGATGTTGCTGCAACAAAAATTACCGAAGGAAGAAGGCTATGTAAGGAGGGTGGACAGAGAGGTAATATACAAATAATGGAAGATCTTTTGCCCAGCTAAGGAGCTTGCTTTGCACCGCAAAAGGCCCTCAAGTGAACTGATCAGATCTTCATCATTCTGGTAACTGAATGATTTAAATGCCGAACTAATTATGAAGTCCAAGTTACGGTGGTAATTTGCAAACTTGTTTCCAAATTCAGAAAGAAGGTGAAAGTTCATATACTTGAATACAGTGAGTACATAAGAAAATATTAATAACATTCATTACTTTTCAGAAATGTTTTACCTGCTAAAAGTCAGTTGGTTACTCTTAAAATTATACTAATTCAGTGAGGTGTTACTATTATCACTGCATTTTAATAGGGGTGAAATTATAGGCCAGAAATATTGAGTTATTTGCTTTAGATCCTATTGTTGACAATAAATGAATATAAAATGCAAATGTAGGCTTCAACAATTAGTACATATAACTACTACATTATAAGAAGATTTAAGAGAAAGAAAAATCATCACTAATTGAGGAAAAACAAAAGCATAACTCAACAAGGTGAAGAACCAGTACATATGCTTAAATGCGTATTTGCCATTGAGTCAAATCTATATAAATACTAGCTAGACATTTTTTTTTTAATGAAGATAACACAAAGTAATACATTTTAACTGATCTGCATCTATGTGTGATTACACTGGATTATGTCTTCTGTGAGCATTCCATTGTTAGAAGAGTTCCTGTGTAACTGTAAGATGAAAAACAGATTGCTGATATTACCCTCTGTGGTGGGACTCCTTGTCGCTGCAAATGGAAGGAGATTTTTTTTTTTCTTGAGTTAACTGAAAACACAGCTGGATGTCCCATGCAATTTAAATACAGAAATTCAACTAATAGACAAAATACTAAATAAATAAGCTATGGTAATGTTTGAACTTAGATATGGCAGAATAAAAAGAATTCTGAATTATAGTTGTTTTATCATCTTCAATACCTCTAAACATATAATGTGTACAATATATTACTGATAACATGAGTTCTTAAGAACATCATTACAAGTCTTGTCAAACACTTCATTACATACGTTACAGAATGGGTATGACTTTTATTCAATAAAAAAACAAACACTGTTCTGAACATGGCATGCAAGTGGCTTGTTAAAAACATTTTCTGTGAATTCCTAAGTAAAAAGTATTCTTAAATGAATGCTCATCAAACATTCAAATTAGCACACAATGTCTAAAGTGACTGAGAATGAAAAGATTTCACCAGAGTCAATATGTAGATAATTCACATTATATAAGAACTTTCTTCTATAGTATGTCAGTCACTTAATACAAATGATCTCTCGGGGAAGATAGTTTTATTATTCCCATTTTGCTGGTAATAAAACTGACACATGATGAAATTATAAAGCAAGCCAGAAAACTAATGACTAATTGGTGACAATCAGTAACCATATTGGGGACAATTCAACTTTTAACGATCTTCCTCTCTAAATGCATCCAACTGAGATTGTGAAACAGGCACTCTCCTATGTGCTAGGAACAGAGGAACAAACTGTAGCTGTAGAACTAATATTTGGTAAATGGATATAAGAAATAAACAGTTAAAGGAATAACTATGAAATATGATTTATATGAATAAAGTACTGAAGGTTAAGTAATACGGGGAAGGGGGATGATATTTCCCATAGAGCAGTCAAGAAATTTCTCTTCAAGGAAATCAAGCTGGAATGAAATGAGTGAACCACAAAGATACCATTAGAGTATTCATATACTATGTATTCCTATATGTATAGGTTCTATATCATATTATTTTTGTTTCATGTATACATACACATACATTATGCATATACACATGAAAACCTATATGAGCATATATGTATAAACACACACATACTTTTTTTTGTAATTTTAAATGCATTCTCTCAACTAAGTTTTAAATGCCTTCAGGGGACAAAACTTTGTAAGTATTCCAGGATCGAAATAAATTTATAATAATTCCAACCCTCATTCTCTATGCCTCAACCTCTACAAAACAAATCTAGAGTAGACACAGTGGAAATCATGATTTTATCGACTAAAGAATATAATTTTAGATAAAACATATGAAGTATGAATATATATGTATATGAAGACATACTGAGTGTAATACCATTCAGATATATATGCATGTATACACAAATATCATACATGTAAATGTATGTATGTAGTATCTATAGTAATCAACATACATGAAGTCTATTCCTGTTCCAAAATGTCAAGCCAAAACCCTATGTATCCTTATCAGAGATATTACCAATGTGTCACTCCCGATTCCTGACTATGCAACCAAACCACGATCAAAGTGTCAGGGTACACATTTGATCATCTCCCTGTTCAGATAATGAAGACAAACACATGTATTGCTGGCTTTGGCAGTGTCTTATGTGGATGTGTCTGATGCTATTGAAGCCCACTGCCAGTTGGAATAAAAAATATTCTGTAGAACCTACATTAAAAAAAAAAAAAAAAGACAAATAATCACCTGTGAGAAAACTGATGTGAAATGAGGAGAAAACAGTGGGCAGGTAAGACTGGATACCAGAGGAGTGTGAGAAATATACTTATAAAATGTATATATTTGTGCCTGATGAAATGGTCTTGCTAAGTCAAGAGCATATATATCATTTTCAATTTTAAGATATTTATAATGGCACCTCAGGTTATAAGCGTACCTTATGTCCCAAGGACATGTATTAAGTTTCTAAAGCGTGGTAGCAAGCGATGAAAAGTATCTCAGGCATATGAAGAAGAGCCCAAATCCCTGCATCTCCTGTGAACTTCTATTGGGGCTTCTCAGAGGTTTAATGACATATCTATCTGAAATAGACTACAATTGAATCTGTAGGGTTAAAAAGATCAATTATGAAGAAAATATTTCATTCCACCCTGGAATTGTTGCAGAACCTTTTATTGCTCAGGGTCCCACTCAAGCCCTGTAGCCTCATGAATTACTTGAATGTCATGTATGGTACCCCTAACACTGAAGAGGCCCAACCAAGGTTTGTATGTCTTATTTAAAGAGGTTGCATTACAGCACCTTGTGTTCCAATTTGAAGATGATACCATGACTGTGTTTCAGACTACTAGATCACTGGAAATTTCATTGCAGTGGAAGGACCCTAAATTATCCAGGTTTACTTCTCACCCTTTTATCCTGTATGTGTCATACACATTTGCTAACTTATTTGCTCCCTCCTCTTCCTCAAGTCTAATCAAGGATGCTGTAATCGATGTAATAGATAATCTGTGCTATATCCTGTGTTATGATAAGGGAATCAAGATTTTTGCACTACTCTCTTAGGAAAGGATGAGAATGAATATCAACCTGAGGTAACACTCTAAAAATGTATTGTTCTTATCTCCAGGTAAAAGAAACTGCTGTTTAATTTATATAGTGAAAAGAGCAATTGTTATATCAGAGGCTTCATATTAAGTTACATAGGCCTTACTCAGGAAATGATATCACATTTGAAACTGCCATGTAACTGGAATACAAATCAAGTAAAGTTTTGCTGCAATTATAGCCATTCTTTTTAATAAACCTTATCAATAGACTAAATGTGTAAGATAAATACAAATATGATAAAAAAAACACTAACAATTTTCAAAACAAAATTTTAATGAGATTAATTTATTGAATTTCCCCAGCTACGCAGTATGGTTTTGTATTTATTTTATTGGTTAAAAAAAAAAAAGAAGAAAAAAAGAAAAAGACTATCAAGGAGCTTCCAAATAGTACTACCTACCATAATAACCCTCAGTCCACTGGTTGGGGAGCCAATATGGGAAATATGGCTTCCAAGAAGTTTATTCCAATTATGTATTCAGGATGCAGAAAATTAATGGCATGTTGGTTCCATGGACCCAATGACCTATCCATGCACAATATTTGAGTACCCAAGGAATAATATTCACTTGCAACCTCTATCTATTAGAACATGAAATATTTATTTTGTCTTGGTAAAGTCATAGTGAGTGCTTAATGAAGATGGCCTAGAGGATGATTTACAACATATCAATTTTGAATGATCTTGAAATATTCCATTGTGTAAATTTAAGTTACACTTGGCCTCTGGGTATAAAAATTATGTATTTTACCAAATAACACTTCAGTACATTGTTTATATGTTTCATGTTTTGGTAAACTTGCGATTTTTTTGTCACCATCAAAATCCCTTCATTTTAAACCATTCTGATGCCCTTTTGTCCTTGCTCCCAAATATGGTAATTGCATTCCTTTTATTGTTGGAAGTTTAGGACAATAATAAATCTTCTGTTATTCTGATTACCACTGAAATTAGGAAGATCATCTTTATAGCAGCATCTCCTACCATCATCCCCACCTAGAGTTCAGAAATTGTAGTTTACATGAAAACTATCCCTCCCTCACTAATGCATTCCTCAATTCCTTAGTAAAGAGATATTCCTCTGAGTCATCTCTGAATATGTAACAGGGTATGTATGTACAGATCTTTCAAAGAGAATGCAGTCCAACTTTTCCATTATCTTAACAAGCAATTCATTCATTAACATCAGATATGGAATTAACAGTATTAATACAATCTCAGAGGGTAAATGTATATTGTTTGGAAAAATGTTTACTGATGAGTTCATCATGTACAAGCGACTCATGAGCCTGTGTGCCACCAGGGCTTCAGAAAGCCAGGATTAAGAGAGCTCTAACAGAGATATTGGAATTAACCAAAATTGCAAAGGTTGGTACCAATAGAAACAGCCAAGTTGTCAAATGAATAATGTCTAAAAAAAATTGGTAATTTGGACACTAGTCAGGTAATTTTTGGCCTCCAGAGTTCTAACTAATAAGTAGAAGATAGAAACAAGACATCCTAGGCAGTTGTTCAATTTTGAAAATTAGGAGAACATGCCAAGGCAGAAGTCCAATGCTATAAATGGATTCAATATTGGGAAGGGCAGATCATGAAGTTCTACTACTGAGCTTGGCATGAGTTTTGTTCATCCTGATTAATCAAGTCGTGGTTCTCATTAAATGCAAAGGATATACAGGAGACTGGCTTCTGGTTGCCTGATCTAATAGGAGTCATCTTAGCCCTTCTTTACTTCTGGATGAGTTCTTGCTGAAGGAGTGATGAGCCTGTTGACATATGCACAGTTCTTGGTAGGATTGCTGTAGAAATGGACAGAATTGGACCAACAGATGGCACTTCACAAAAGATACTGCCACAAAGATAAAGGAAAGGCAAAGACAGGTGAAGCGAAGATTGCTAGAGTTACCTAACAATCAATGGCTAAAATTACCAAGAAATACTGAAGGCATCACAATTACAAGAGTAGATTTAACCCATCATTAGCTATGTAGTTATTCAGAGCAAAGAACACTCAATTTATTAATGTCATATAAAATTATCTTTTTGAGTCAAAACTGACAATAATGGGAGGTATGAAAGGAAGAATAATGGGTGAAAAGAAAGACAAGGTGCTGCTGTATTTGGCCAAAGTGGTGAATAAAGTGGTAAAGTTACAAACTAAAAAAAGACACAGAAACAAAGAAACTTTGGCATAAAAACTGAAAGCAAATTAGTTAGGCAGATGATTATCATGATTTCACCATGAACTATACACATTTTAAAACAAAACGGAAGGAAAAGGAAAATGTGATGCATACACTCTTTAATAATGAGCCCCTTTAATTTTGAAAACATAAAATAGCTGGGATATATGGTTTGAACAGATATAAGCTCTGAACTTATTAATGTCAGTAAAGGTGGTGTCTCTTGATGGTTATTTAAGCACGTTGTTGAACTCAGATGAACATCGAAAAGTAACGATAAACAGCTTTCATTATTTACAATAATAGTCTTTAGAAAAATATCAAAAGTGCTGCAATAACACCTGAGGAAACTTTCTTAAAGTACTCGTCACCAAATTATTTTTTGAAAGTCACAAGCATTGACAGTGCATCTATCCCCAAATGCTTCTCCTTCCAATACTTCCAAGAATTCCTCGAATTCAACCCAATTCTGCACTTTTAAAGGAACACCTCCACTTTTTTTTTTTTTGGTGGGGGGTGGGCAGTCTTTCCTCTTGTAAGAAACAATACTCTGAATTCTCCAAAGTTAGAGATGAATCAGTTTGAGTTCCTTTCAATTCTCTCAATCCTTATTCTGAACAAAAAGCAAAGTCACCACACACATTAATTTATTTTATTGGTGTTTTCATATGCAGAAGATATATCTCTTGAAAAACAAATTACTCCTTATTTATTCCCCATCTCACACTGTACACACAATCACATTGACACCCACACCCACCCCACATAAACAAATATCTACATTTTAAGTAGAAACTACATCTTCAAAAGAATTTATCTGTACTTAGTCGTTTCCTCATCTCTATCCAGCCCCGCACATCTTACCTGCTGTATTTGAAAGAAATTGTGTGCTTATATGACCTTTAAAACACCTCTTCATTTCTGAAAATGCCACTTTCCTTCTTAACCTATATTCCTAATAAGTCTATTTTTAAAGCACTTGAACATGTATGTGTGTGAGTATACATGTACGAGTATGTATGTGATTGTCAACCACGTTTTTAAAAAATCAAATAAAACAAAAAATTCAATAGATACTGATTTCTTGAAGTTTTAATGAGAATTCACTACAGATTTTACAGCAGATCTACAAGAATAATGTCCTGACACTTGCCAGCTGTGAGGATTGTATTTCAAATAAAAAACATTGGTCCTATTTTAGTCCAACTTCTTATTACAGCTGCTGAGTAAAGAATACATTTAGATTATATTTTTCCCAAGGGAGAAGGTCAAAAATACTTAATGAATTAGTAATACAGGCATTAAAATACTTTTTTTTTTACATTTACTTCCTATTTCAAATATAGAAACAAAGTCATTTCAAATGCTACGCTCTATATTACTCAATGATCAGACTGTCTTAATTTAAAGAGTGAAGTAAAAGTACATTCTGGAGTCTAAGTATTGTTCTTTACCCAGCAAGTAGTGATTTTATGATGATGAAATCAATATAAAGATTTGGAACTGGCTGTATTAAATAAAAAATAGAACAGAATATAAATTTTCAGAGTTCACTCCAAGGGTAAGGATAAGTATATTGCCTGACATTTTGCTTTGGATATGTTAACACATATTTATATACACTGCATTTCTTTTCTACTGGTGTTGTCTTACTAAGTTACAATTACATACAGAAGACACAGATCTTAATTGTACATTTCTCTGAGTTTTGAACAATCTATACAGCCATGACCTCAATACCTCAATCAAAATATAGAGTACTGTCATTGTCCTACAGTCTTGACCAGTAGGTTTGAAGAACACTAGTTGCCAAATAACTTGGGATTGTCTACATATGTTTTTATTAATACGTTTTGATTGTATTGTCACTATAGCACATACTCAGGAAGGTTTTAACTTTTGAAACCAATTGTAGCTTGTGTTATAAACCAGTATATCATCTACACTGAGGAATGTCTTAGTAGGCTAGTGCTGACATAGTAAAATGCCACAGACTAGGGGATTTAAAAGAAATTTCTCACAGTTCTAGTGGCTGGAAGTCTTGAGGTCAGGATGCCAGCATGGCCAGGTTCTGGTGAGAGCCCTCTTCTAGATTGTAGATAGTTACTTGCCTTCCCATATATCATCACAGGGCAGAAAGACAGCTCTAATGTCTCTTCCTCTTCTTATAGGCTCACTAATCCCATCATGTGGACTCTGCTTTCATGACCTCATCTAAATCTACTTGTTAAAGGCCTCCCTCCAGAGCCATCTCATTGGGAGTTAAAGCTTCAGCATGTGACTTTTGGGGGTATACAAACATGCAGTCCACAACAGGCATGGATCATTGACTTTATGCTGCTCATACAGTATATATACCTATCGTTTGTTTTTCATTTATTGTTTAAAATTACTAAGAGAGGACTATTTAGCCTAAAATGTGTCTGTATTTTCTGAATCTGTCAATTACGGTTTTACTGTTAAATATGTGTACATTTACAATGGTTATATTGTGGTATGTGTGTGAAGCTCTAGTATGAGGTGCACACACGATATGAGTGTTATAGTGTTTATGTATCTCTTTATACATGGTAATGCTCTCTATATTGAAGCCATGTCTGTCTCATAGTAATATACCATGTCAGGTTTATTATGGTTATTTGTATATCATAGTTCTTTCTAGCATCTTGATTTGTGTCTTCATGTTTAGAGTTTATCTCTTATAAACAGCATATAGTTGTGTTTTCATTTAACCGGATTTGATAATGTCTAACTTTTTATTTGGAGTTATTAGCTCATCTATACTTAGTTTGGTCATAGTTATGGTTGAGGTTAAGTCAGTCATCTTGTTTTCTACTTGTTTCCTCTCTTCATTGTGTCTTTGATACTCTTTCTTGACATATTTTGGATTGAGTACTTTGCCTTTCTGTATTCTCATCTAAAGTACCATCTACAATTGTGTTCTTTCTAAAAGTTACTCTAGGTTGTATTGTTAACTTTTAAATTATTAGTTTATTCTAAATTAACATTAAACCATTTTATTATGAAAGTAGAAGTTCTGCCTGTTGTTTTTCTTTGGCCACTGCCATATCTCTAGCACCAAGAACAATGACTGGAACAAAGTAACATAATAAACACAAAGATAATAAGTTATTATTATTGCTGAGGCTGATTTTACTCTAGGATTTAGACCTGTCAGAATAGGCTTAAAGGACTAAAGCAGATGATTCTTAAAGGTTTCTTTGCAAAAAAGATAGAAGACTTCTTGAGAGGAAGTCTTCCTCAGAAGACAGAGCGCATATATGAGACTTCATCACCTGCAAACCTGCATTATGAAACATGCTGAAGGAAATTATTCAGACAGAAGGGTAATGATGCCAGATGAAAACTCACATCTTCAGGAAGTAATAAAGAACATCAGAAATGTTGTAGGGGTTGGGAAGCCCAAGGTCACAGTAGAGGCCAAAAACATATGAAAAAATGTTCAACGTCACTAATCATCAGAGAAATGCAAATAAAAACCACAATGATATATCACCTAACACTGGTTAGAATGGCTATCATCAACCAAACAAATAACAAGTGTTGGAGAGGCTCTGGAGAAAAAGAAACCCTCATACACTATTGGTAGGAATGCAGATTGGTACAGCTGCTATGGAAGGTAGGGTGGAGGTTCCTCAAAAAATTGAGAATAGAATTACCATATGACCTAGCAACCCCTCTCCTGGGTATCTACCCCAAAAATCTGAAAACATTTATCTATAAAGATATATGCACTACAATGTTCATTGCAGCTTTATTTACTGTGGCCAAGACATGGAAACAACCAAAGCCTCTTTTGATAGATGATTGGATAAAGAAGTTGTGGTATATATACACAATGGAATACTATTCTGCCGTAAGAAAAGATGATATAGCACCATGTGTGGCAACATGGATAGATCTTGAGATTATTATGCTGAGCAAAATAAGTCAGACAGAAAAAGTCGAGAACTGCATGATTTCACTGATGTGTGGTATATAAAACTGAAAACAAAAGTACAAGACAAACAAATGAAGGGAAAAAATTCATAGACACAGACAATAATTTAGTAGTTACCAGAGAGTAAGGGGGAAAGTGGGCAGGTAGATGAGGGTAAAAGGGATCCAATATATGGTGATGGAAAGAGAACTGACTCTAGGTGGTGAACACACAATGTGATGCATAGATGATGTATTACAGAATTGTACACCTGAAATCTATGTAACATTACTAACAATTGTCACCCCAATAAACTTTAATTAAAAAAAAAAAAGATATGTGCACCTCGATGGTTCATTGCAGCTTTATTTATGGTGTCCGAGACATGGAAACAACCAAAGTGTCCTTTGATAGATGATTCAGTAAAGAAGTTGTGGTATATACACACAATGGAATACTATTCTGCCACATGAAAATATGAAATAGTGCCATTTGAGACATGGATGGACCTTGAGGTTATTATGCTGAGCGAAATAAATCAGACAGAAAAAGTCAAGGACCACATGACTTCACTGATATGAAAGCAACAAAGGAACAAGACAAACAAATGAAGAAACAAAAACTCATAGATATAGAAAGTAGTTTAGTGGTTACAAGGGTAAAAGGGGAGAGAGTGGAAAAAGAGGGTAAAGCGGGGTTCAAATATATGGTGATGGAAGGAGAACTGACTCTGAGTGGTGAACACACAATGTGATATATAATGTATTACAGAATTGTACACTGGAAACCTATGTAATTTTACTAACCATTGTCACCCCAATAAATTTTAATTAAAAAGAAAGAAAGATAGTGTAACTGTGTATGGAGTTCTAGAAGGATATTTTCACTGAATATAGCATGCTACATAGAATTTCTTCCAACAGTTTAAAGAGGTTGGTCCACTCTCTTCTGACAACCACAGTTTCTGAGTCAGCAAATTCTTGGTGCTGGGCATGTAGTGGCTTCCCCTTCTCCCTTTTTGCTACTTTCAAGATTTTTTCTATGTCTTTGATTGTCACCTCTTCCTTTGATGTGATGTTCCTAGGCAAAGTTTTCTTTAAATGTATCCTGCTTGGAATCCGGCAAGCTTCTTTAATTTTAAAATTAATCTTTCATCATATTTCAGAACTTTATTTGCATTTTTGGCTTTTTCCCCAAATATTTTATTCTGCTTTATTCTCTCTCCTCTTCAAAGTCTGTAATTACAGGTATGCTAGACTTATGACATTGTCCCACAGGTCTATGACAAACTATTGTTTTTGGTTTTTTTCCTCTATGTTCTTCATATTAAATAATTTTTATTCATTTCTCTGCAAGTTAATCAGTTACTCTTTTTCTCCAATCCATTGTTAAATCTATCCAGTGAATTTTCTTTTCACCTGAGCTGAGATAGCTCAACTATTGAATATTTCCTTTATATTTATCTTAATTTATTTTAAAAATATTTGTGTATTAAATCCAAACAACAGCATTTTCACATGGGTAGTATAACATATATTTCAATAAAAGACGACAATGGCATGAAGGATGGAAGGATGAAAGTAAAAGTATAATATTTTGTACTATAGATTCTTATATTAGAAATGGTTTATTGATTCTCAACAGATTATATTTTGTTAGTGAATGACATATATCATTTCTAACTCTATTTTATATTGCTTTCATAAAATATCCCATGTTTCATGAAGCTCTTCTCCACATTACAATTATTACCCTGCATTTAGTATATGCATTTAGTATCGGGTACAATTATTACCCGAATTACTTTTCTAAATGCCAAAATCAGAGTTAGGCACACTCATTTCACGGATACACACTTCGGGGTGCTGGACAATATATTGTGTGTTAAATAGTTACTAAAAAACAAAACAAAACAAAAAAAACACAACACCTGGGATTTAAGTAATTCAAACAGATGTCAAATATCAAAATAATTTATAAATATTAAATTCATCAACTGATGATATACAAAGGTTTACAGTTACAAGGGTTTATAGTTATAATTGTATAAACATCTTTTGTTGAAGTTTACAGATAGTTGACCAGCATGAGTCAACTATCTGTAAACATGGTAGCATGAGTTTCAAAATCCCTTACATCCATTCAGGATAATCTACTTAGAACCCTAAATACAATTTATAGCTCCACTAAAATCACCACAAGCATCTGAAGCATATTTTATTATTTTCTTCTTTTGGAAAATAGTTGATCAATACCATGGTCACATTACACAGTTTTGAATGACAAATCTTATGACAACAGTATTTGAGGAAAGAGTAAACTCTTCTCTTTCATCCTTTCTATCAGGATCCTTTTACGTAACTGCAATTCCAACACATGCCCCATCCTAATTCTGTTTCTTGATTTTTTTGCAGTGGCCTACATTTGTTGCTTCAACTTAACAAATCATGTAATCATTTCAGGACCTTCAATCCATTGATCATATGTGGCAGACCAGCTGCCACGGATCGAATGGTACCTGGGAGGGGGAGTGGAAATGAAAGAAAGAGGCACACACAAATTATGATGCGGCCGCTCTCCAGGGATGCTGGAGCAAGCGGTTTAATTATCTTCACCAATATATACCCTATGGGTACGTGCAGTTTAACAATCACATGTGTGCATTACCTCACAGAAGGTAAATTTCTAACTTCAAAGAAACTACAGAGTCACTACAAGATTCCCCAAAGTAATTAACATACGAAAGAGACTACCATTTGCCCTGATAGCCATCAGTTATCTGTGTCCGGGAAAACCAGCCACTCCCACCTCATTTCTCTGCAACTTGCAAGCTCCCCAGGTGTTTTGCAGAGATAATGTTTTAGAAGCCAGACCACAAGACTCCTGAGAAACAAGAAATCATGGCTCCCCACAATCATACACTTAATTGTGCCTCGCCTGCTTATATGTTTTTGCATTTGTTATCCATTGAAGCATAATAACTCCAAAATATAGGGGATTAAAGCATGTACAGCAATACTTGAGTTACCTGATGCTGGGCTGATCACCTGTCTTTATCTTCTAAACGGGAATCAGCTTGAATCTTTGTGTGTGAACTTAAGTTCTGCCACATATCCCAATTTGTCTTGATGATATATTATTTGAAACACTGTTCAGACTAATGTGCCCCCATGTTTAAAGGTCACTGATAAACTTACTACATGCCAAATTCCTTGACCAAAACTGTACTTTCAAATAGATGATGTCTTCTAACCCATCTCTGAATAAATAATCCCAATTTATTGCCAGTGTGAAGGCAGGATGATGAAAACACATTTAAAAAAATGAAGAAGAGATAAAGCACAGAAAATGAACACAGCATAGAAGAAGATAAGTCAAAAGATTAATTTTCCTAGGACACTAAAAGGAAGGAGAGATAAACTATTTTAAAAACTTAAAGACTAAGTAATTGGTACTTGAGAAATATGAGAATGATCAGAATTGTAATAAAGAATATAAGAAAATATTACAGAACACTTTAATAATACATGTGTTCATTATAGAACAAGTATTAATATCTTAAAATATGTAGTTATATATTTTTTCTATTGGTATTGATCAAGAAAATAAATCCTTAACAGCTATCCGCTAGTAGCTGCCTTGCTGCTACCGACCAGGCCTGCTATTATTGGGCAGAATATAAAAGATTTCACAGAACTCGAACATCAAATGAAGTCACTCTGGGACTGTGGTAAAATGAGACAAAAAAACAATATCACTCGATAATCACATCTGAGCCCAGAACAACAACAACAAAACTATGTAACTATAAAAATGACCAAATATCATACTTGCAACTTCTACTTCACTATGGATAACATTAGACTCATTCCATTCTTTTTCCCTCCTAAGTAAATCACAGAATCATCCTCAAATTATGACAGCACCCACTGCAAAGCAAACACCTTCTTTCTTGAATCTTCCCTAAATAACCTAAAACGATTCTGAACATTGTAAGAAGCCCTGGCTAACAATGCTCACTGCAATTCCCCAAGGCTCCACTGGTGTGTTGTCTTCCCAGCTTCATGAAGTTTAATAAATGTAACCTATTTAAATCTAAGTGTGTTCACAGTGGTCTTTAACTGCTAGTCATCAACAGTATATAATTATTTCATTGAAGAGGAAAATTAATTCTACCTAAAATCACATCATGATTATTTATAACATATTAATATGTAAAAATAGAAAATCCTGAGTCAATCAGCAAGTAAATATCAAGTAGACTTCAACAAATACACTATTTTGTTGTCAACGCAAACAACATCATAAAATCTGTATAAATCACAAAAGATTCAGAATAGCCAAAATGATCTTGAGAAAAAAGCAAATCCGGAGGAATCACATTTCCTGATTTCTATATGTTAAAAAGCTACGATAATTAAAACAGCATGCTACTGATATAAAAACAAAAATATAGGCCAATGGAAAAAAGAGAGAGCCCAGAAATAAACTCTTACATACTAGAAACTAAACCTTTACAAGGGTGCCAAGAAGGCACACTAGAAAAGGATCATGTCTTCAACAAATGGTGTTGGGAAAACTGGATATTCACATGCCAAAAAAAAAAGAAAAGAAAGAAATCAGAATGCTTACCTTATACCATACCAAAATCAACTCTATTAAGTCTATTCCAAAAAATGAAATAGACTTAAATATATGACCTGAAACTGTAAAACTTCTAGAAGAAAAGATGTAACAAAGTCTCTTGACATTGGCCTTGGCAATGATTTCTTAGCTATGACACCAAAAGCACAGGCAACAAAAGCAACTGTAACAAATAGGATTATATAAAGCTGAAAAGCTTCTGCATGATAGCAGAAAAAAATAACAGACTCAAAAAACAACCTACTAAATGGGAGGAAATATTTGTAAACCATATACCTGATGAGGGTTTAATATCAAAAATATATAAGGAAGTCCTACAATGAAAAAAAAATGGGTAAAGGGTGTAAACAGACATTTTCCCAAAGACAGCATACATTTTTCCAAAGACAACATACAAATGGTCAACGGGTATATGAAAAGGTGCTCAACATCACTATCAGGAAAATATAAATCAAATCTACAATGAGATACCGCCTCACATCTGTTAGGATGCTTTATTTAAAAAAAAATAACAGGTGTGCTGGTAAGGCTGTGGAGAAATTGGAATCCTTGTACACTGTCGGTAGGAATGTAAAACATTACAGCAGCTATAAAAACCAGTACTGAGATTCCTCAAAAAAATAAAAATGCAACTACTATATGATCCAGCAATCCTGGTTCTGGCTATAGTATATCCAAAAGAATTGAAATCAGGATCTGAAAGAGATTATCTGCACCCCCATGTTCACCGAAGCCTTAGTCACAACAACCTATATATAGAAACAACCTCCAAGTGTCTAGTGTCACATGAATAGATAAAACGTGGGATATACCTACAACAGAATCTTATTCAGCCTTTAAAATAAGGAAATACTGCCATTTGTGACAACACAGATGAACCTGGAGGACACTACGCTAAATTAAATAAACCAGATGCAGGAGGACAAATACTGCATGATCCACCTTTATGAGGCCTATAAAATTGTCAACTCACTGAAGTAGAGAATCCAATAGTGGTTGTGAATTGGTGGAGGGTAGAGGAAATGAGATGTCATTATTCTGTGGGCATAAAATCTCAGTTATGCTAGATGAAAGATCTAGAGATATACTGTACAGCATAGTACCTATAGTTAAAGATACAGTATTTTGCACTTCAAAATTTCTTAAAGGGATATATCTCATGTTAAGTGTTCACACACACAACAACGACGACAACCAAAGAACACAGAGTGACTCTGGAAGGTACTAGGTTATTTCTTTATAGTGGTGATAGTATTACAAGTGTTTGCATATGTCCAAACTCATAAAATTATACTAATAACTGCACATGTTTAATGTATATACCGTGTTTCCCCAAAAATAAGACCTAGCTGGACAATCAGCTCTAATGCATCTTTTGGAGCAAAAATTAATATAAGCAAAAATTATTTTGCAATAAGACCTGGTCTTATATAAGAACCCAGTCTTATATAAGACCGGGTCTTGTATTAATTTCTGCTCCAAAAGACGTGTTAGAGCTGATTGTCCAGCTAGGTCTTATTTTTGGAGAAACAGATTTTCAGTTATACTTCAATAAAGCTGTCCAAGAAAAGGAACAATTTGAAATCACATTGTAATTGAATTCTGCTGGTTCAAATTCTATAACCAGAGTAACAAATATTTACATTTTAAATAAGATGTATGCAGTATGAAGCATCCTGTATATACATAAAAATGTGAATATATTAAATATATAAGAAATAGTAAATAAAATGCATTATGTAAACCATTTCACATAATTCCTTACAAGTTTATAAAAAAAATAATCTGATCTTATAATTGTTACTATAACTATCTATTTTGAATGCTAAATACAGTATTTTTTTTCCAGTCCACATTTTACAGTACAATAGAACAATACAGTATTGTTGCAAGAAAGACAATTTTCAATGTTTTTGTTGTTACCTATTAGTAAAATCAGTCCACAATCATTTTGAATTCTTTAAATGGGACTAAATTATAATGTTCATGATATTAATAGAAAAAGAAAGAAAATCTATTTCAGTGTTTAGCTTAATTAATAAGTGCAAGTTAGGGTTCTATTTTTAATTGACAAGAAATAGTGAAATTTTTCTGTCATTGCAATTGAAGTGTTGATTTTTTTATAAATATTTATTTTATTGCTTTACCCTAAATGTATTTTGAAAACATATGGGGAAATCTTGTGCCAGATCTTGAAAACTCAGAAAAATTCTCATCTCTTTCAGTTTCCATTTGTCCTCAGGGCAATGATTCAAGCAATTGTACTTTTTGAGACACAGAAAATAATATATAATTATGTTGTTTTGTCTACATATTCATACATTTGTGTTAATATATAAAACTGTTTCAACACTATGTAAGTACATTTTATTTTACTTTAATAATTAAATTTCTATCATTAGAGCCCCAGAAAATGTGATGACTTTTTTAGGTCAATATCACAGTTTTCATATACTTTAATTGGATTTTGAAGTCAATGTGCTATGCAATGGTATATTACTAGAGATGAAAAGATTTTTTTTCATGAGGTTTCTAGTGTACAGAAGTAATCACATGTGTATTTTAATCACTTATTGTATAAATTACTTTTTCAATATATTTTCTTTCCCAATTTTATAAAACAGGTGTGATGAATTAATGTAGTTTCATTATAGCTACTGTAGAGATTATAGATGCAGAGTCTAAAATATATTTAATGTTCTCATTTCATATGTCAGAGTAAAACCAGGACAATTTTAAACATTAGAATATATATACTCATCTGTAATGGAAATTACCACATATCTTCTTACAGATGTTTCCATCAGATCACAATTTGCTATGATGAAAGCATTTTAGAATAAACAGGGAGCCCTACTGAAAAAAAAGCAGCTACCTAATGCTTTTTTAGTTTTAGCTATGCTGATCACAATTTCTCCCTAACCTGTTTTTCTCTCAAATTCTATTTCTTTTTTTCATTTCTTAGAATTAATATGATGCAATGAAATGGAAATGTGAAGTATAAAAACTTCAGTTTTCATTATTTTTTCAAATGATTACATATAATAATTTGAGAACAATATTTATTGTGAGTTTTTCCATTTTTAAAAATTTGTACGAAGCTTCACTACTCTTTCTTTTGAGGATCAAAAAAGAAAAAACAAACAAAAAAAGGACACTTCATGACGGGACATCAGCAAGACTGCAAAATAGGTGACTCTAGCCCAGGGATGTCCAAACTGTGGCCCGCGGGCCAACTGCAGCCCGTGATCCATTTTTTTTTTAATTTATTGGGGTGACAATTGTTAGCGAAATTACAAAGATTTCAGGTGTACAATTCTGTATTACATCATCTATAAATCCCACTGTGTGCAATCCATTTTTAATTGGCCTGCATCAAATTCCAAAAATACATTTAGTTTACTTAAATAAACCAGGTGAGGCAATACATACTTTACCTCGAGTGAGTGTGCTGGCTATTTGTGTGTTTTACCGCATATGGCCCTTGGTGAAAAACGTTGAAAAATGTTTGGACACCCCTGCTCTAGCCTGTGCCCCTCTCAGAAAAACTGATATAAACAATGACCCACACGTGAAAATACCTTTAGAAGAGCTCTGGATTCCAGATGAAAGATTACAGCATCAAAATAGAACACAGAATCAAAATACAAATGGAAAAGCATAGGAAGAAGAGTTTAATCCTACCCAAGTCATGTCTCCTCTAAGCCCATGTAGCACAGGGCTAAAAGAGAGATTCATTCCACCCCACAACTCTTCCATAGATAAAAGAGAGTGAAGTGGGCATGTGACTTTGCTGTGGACCTAGTGTCCATTCCCACCCCACAGGTCCCCAGTGCCAGGCTGGTCTCCACGGAACAAGGCTGCACTCCTGGCCCAGTGTTATGATCACTACACCAGACTTAGGCTTTAGGCCTGCCTTAGCATCAGCCCAGATCCACTGGACCTTGGATACAGGCACACTCCTGCAGATTATGGGTCAGAACTTCCCCAGTGGAACACAGTACCAAGCTTGTCATGTGGACTCAGGTTTCAGTCCCATCCTCATGGACCAAGTGTATAGACCTGACAACCATGGTTCATGGCAGCAGGCCTGCTCACAGTCCCCACCAGCCAAACCTTAAAGAATCTCTGGCCAGGCTAACTAATGAAAAATTTTCCCTGCTAAAGCCAGTCTATAAAGAATGGAAGAGTTGAACATACAATGTGATATATATAGATGACATATTAAATAATTCTACACCTGAAATCTATGTAACTTTACTAACAATTGTCACCCCAATAAACTTTAATTAAAAAAAAGAGTCAATTATTTCTTCAAAACAGACACTATCAAAATGCTACAAGGATCACAAAGGATTGAAACAATATGATATCACCAAAGAAACAATAAAGCATCAGTAACTGGCCCTAAAGAATAGTAGATCTATGAACTACCTGACTAAGAATTCAAAGTAATTGTCTTAAGAAAGTAACTTATCATAATTAGCAAAATGATAAATAAGAAAAGAGTTCAACAAAAAGACAGAAACTGTAAAAAGGAATTAAACAGAAATGTAGATCTAAATACCACAATGACTGCTATACTGAAAAATGAAACAGAACTTCAAAAATATACTAGATCAAGCAAACTAAAAAATCAATGAGATTTAAGACAGACCATTTGAAGTTACCCAGTCAGAGAAACAAAAAGATAAAAGAATGAAAAAGGAGTAAAGAATGCCTATGGAACTTGTGACACCATAATAGCGAAATAATATACATTTTCTGGGCGTCCCAGAAGGAGCAGAGAATACAAAAGGGGCAGAAAACTAAAGAAATAATGACAGATAACTTCCCAAATATGAGGAGGAAAATGAACATCACAATCTGTCAAATCTAAAGAACTCCAACTAAATTGAACGTAAAGAACTTTCACCAAACTACTTTTTAATCAAATCATCAAAAGTCAAGGACAAAGAGAATTTTGAAAACAGCAAGAGAAAAGACACTCATGATATACAAGGGAACTTCCTTAAGACTATAAGTATTTTTTCAGTAGAAATTTTGCATTTCAGGAGAGAGTGAGATGATATATTCAAGGTACTGAATGAAAAAACTTCCGACTAAGAATAACATACCCAGCAAAGCTGTCCTTCAGAAATGAGGGAGAAAGACTTTCCCAGATAAATGAAAGCTGAGGTGACTCATCACCACTTGCTTTAAAATAAATTCTAAAGGGAGTTCTTCCAGGTAAAACAAAAACATGTTAATTAGTAACATGAACAATATGAAAGTATAAAATTCATTGGAATAGGCAAATATATAGTCAAATCAAGAATATTCTAATAGTATAATGGTGGTGTATAAAACACTTTACTACAAAGTTAAAAAACAAAAATATTAAAATTAATTATACCTACAATAATTTGTTAGTGGATATACAATATTTAAAAACGTAACTTGCATATACCTGAAACTAATGAAAACAAACAAACAAACAAACAAAACATAACGTGACATTAACAGTAAACCCTGTGAAGGGGGAATAAAGATGAAGAGTTTTTACATGTAATCCAAGTTAAGTTGTATCAACTTAAAATAGATTGTTGTAACTATAAAATGTTATACATAAACCTCATGGCTGCAATAAAGTAAAAGCTAGTATGTATTCAAAATATAAAGAAATCAAAGGATACCACTACAAAAAAAAAAAATCATTGAATCACAAAGGAAGACACAAGGAAAGAAGAAAGTAGAAAAGGAACTACAGAATAGTCAGTATATATTTTAAAAATTAACAAAATGGCAACAGCACATCTTTACATATTGATAATTACTTTAAATGAAAACAAATTAAATTCTCCAACCAAATATTGAGACAAGAAATCCCATGTCCATTAATTAGAAGAATATTGCTAAAATGCCATTACTGCATAAATACACAGATGACAATACAATCCCTACTAAAATTTCAATGAAGAGAATGATAGGCCAATAATTAAAATCTTTAAAGGATGCTTAGAGTGATTTAGGTCTCCATAGGACTGTAAAACAAAAGGACAATAGCAGGTGATACAGTACATGATATAAGTACATGGGACAGGAGGGCTGAACGATCTGAAAGCAGCAATGTGGTGCAAGTGAGATTTCATGGCCAAGTGTAGTGGAATGAGATACTAATCACCATTCTCTTTCTGTTGTTCAACCTCTTATTTCACTTTCTGCCCTCCTACACTATGTAAAGTTACATTTTAAAAGGAAGTGGAGGAAGACAGGCATTTATGGAGCAATAGAGGTGAACTGAGAGATTTTATACAATACTATATACCTGTAATAATCTGTTGTAAATTGTGGCTAATATTTTTTAACTCAAGTCAACTCAACATGTTATTCTCTACAACATTATTATATATGCTAGAAGACATATATAGAGGGAGGACACAAGAGTGAATAAAATGCTGTCCCTGAAATTAAGAAGCTCACAGCCTAAGGCAAGAAACAAATACATAACTAAGTGTTTGGTAGAAATGTAAGGTTCTTAAAAGCCAAGCATAAAAAAAGTGACATAAAGTTAGTAAAAACTGAACTCTAGCAACATTTGAGTGGATATTTGTCTATGGAAGGAGAGTTAAAATATGTATCTTGAATGAATAAATTATTAAACTGAGCAAAAACATGTACAATGGAACAGATTTGTGAAAGTATTTGGAATACTTGCTAAGTATGTAATGGTCTGATGTGGCTTAAGTGTTCATTTCTGAAGAGAAGCCCATGTAATGGAAAAAGAAAGCAGAACATTGTATGAGATCCAATACGATAAATCTTTTAAAATTCTAAGGCAGTTCTATGGTGAGCATTGATCTCAAAGTGTTTTGTAGGTAATAATCATAGAGAACATTTTGTGTGATCAAATACATTTGTGAAACACCACACACTCTGCCCATTTTGTGAGTTATCAATGTATATAAAGATCTTGAATCTTTTGTCAACTCAGAATTTTCCAAAAATGTTGGATGACAGTAGTTATAAACATTTTGTTGTTGTCTCATTAAAATAAGTTTGCACCAAGTACTCTGAAAAAGTGAACATTTGGCTCACATATGTGATAAGATGCAAAACAGCTCAACAGAATTAATGAATTGCAGGAATCATGGTGTCTGCCCCTAGAACTGGGACTACCGTTATGAATTAATCTATTTACTTATCAACGAATGGGTTCATTCTGTCCTCATATGAATATATGGATAGATCTTTGCTTCCTGTTGGCTTCCGGTTCTCCCGATATCATTTTATCACTTTTTTTTCTAGCAGGTAAATATTTCTAGTTCTAAATCTAGAAATCACACAGAAAAACGTAAATAGATAATCTGGATTATGTCCTCCAATGTGTGTCCACCAATGTGGGGGTTAAGGGTTAGACATATTAAAGAAAGATAGATGAATGGGGCAGCTTACTATTAACACATATGATTTCCACCTCACAACTGATTTCCATTTAGCTCCTGTTAATATGCTTTAAAATTCACACAGTCCTCACCTCCAAATCTGTGCATTCATTAAACAGCAACCAAAATTTAGTAGTCAACATTTAAAATAACATTTATATGTTTCTTCAGTTTGTATAACTTAATTATGGTTAATATGGACCATTTAAAAATATAAAAGTTATATCTGTGAAAGTTAAACATATAAGACAACTAGGAATATTTGAGTATTTCATATGTCTCTCTCCCTCATTTTCTCTCTTTCATTCATGGCAATTTTCTCAGCTAATTATGGACTAGCTTAGTTTGTTGCCCTTAAATTAATTAGTCCCCAAGAGTTTTACAAGAATATGCTACTCTGTAAAGTATGAATTATCCTATGTACTCTTTTAACCACATTTCCATAAAAGGAAGAGCTTTGCTTCAGTTTCAGTAAAAATATTTGCACTGGGAAAGGTGAGAGAGCTCTGTTTATCTCTTCTCATAGCTTGTCCATGTTAGTGTGGGGGATGGGGAGGGCAAAGTATAAATAAGTTTAATAAATATATCAAAAGGCAACTGATATAAAGAAAATAGTTAAGAAGAAACTTAGTGGTTGGATAAATCTATTGCACCTCTGAATAGGTTATTTTTTAAAAAAATAACAATGAATCAAGGTAGCAAACTATGAAAACAAATGAGGAGCGTGAACTCTAAGCAGACAAATTTAATGTTCAAAGCTGAGGAAGTAGCATGCTAAATGTGTTTGAGAAATACCAAGAAGGGCAATTTAACTTAAAAGTTAAAAGTGATAATGATAACAACAAAAAGTAGCAAGTATATTGGGTGTTTTGTCTACATTACACTTTCAAAATCCTAGTCCTTATTCACTAACTCATTTATGTTAACTTAATTAATCATCAGAATGATCCTATAAAAGATATAATCTCTACCTTACAGACATGAAAACCTAATAAACAAGTTTAGTAACTTTACCAAGATTTTCAGCTGATATGTAGGGATGGAGATTTTAACCCTGAAGTAGTCTGATGCCATGTTCTCACTTACAAATTTATACTCGATTTTAGATAATAGTTGCCAAGCTACATAGAATTTTCCCATTGTACTCTCATGTCCAATTCAAGAATTTATAGGTTATGATAAAATCTTCTTATTGATTTTGACATTCTTAATTATGATGCATTGGTTAAAATACAGAATTTGTACATCAAGATCCCCCTTAGTTCATTTGAGTGATATGTCCCACATAATATCTTTCAACTTACTGATAATTTTGTTTTTGTATCTCAAATATGTGATTTACTAGCAAATTTCAATTCTGTGATAATCACTACATTACTGGAATTGTAAGCCAGACATTTGGCCATTGAGATATCAAATGAAATTTGATCTATCCCAATCACTATTTTATGAATGCACAAAATTCCAGAAAAGTATTCAAAATTTCTATAAATTCGTCTTCCTTTTAGTCTTTGCGATGCCTTGGTTATGAAATCCAACGCCTGATCAGTTTCCATGAAAAATAGTTCATTCACACTCAAGCTATGTGGTTAATGACTACAAAACTTTTGACAATTCTTCTGCTAGTTCATGAGTCCACACTATTTTCAATTTGTTTTGCCTTTATGTCACACAAACCTAGAAATATTTTCCATTTTGTGCAGAACAGTAGTACTTCAATAATTAGGTCTGAAATGTCTCACCTAATGACTTAAAAACATCAGAGTTTAATCAGAGTTTAGTTCCTCCCCACCTGTATACACACACACACAAGCACACACACACACAATCCAGAATAGCTAAAATAATGAAACCTTCTTCTAAAAATAAAGAAAATAAATTTCTCAGTTTCATACAATGATGCTATGAATGCTGTACGAAAAACTGTCTCATTTAATTTATATCCAGGAAATGCCAAATACCTTGATACATTTTTTTAACTAACTGGTTTATATAACTGGCTTATATGATGTTACCATAACAAGCACACTTATAATTTATGAAAAATTATTGGTAATGCTGTGACTATTCTTTCAGTGTAGCTGGAAAACTCATTTAGATAGACCATAAGCAGTTTTGGCTGCTTTTTCAGGTTTATCTGATTATCTTAATAAAGAGCGTTTTAGACAAAAGGTGGCGTTGACTCCTCGGCATTGAGTACAAACAGGTGATAGCATAGGAGACTAAACTGATCCTCGTTAGGTTACCTGAGATGAATGGAGCAGGATACATGAGGTGTTGGGAAATATCAGAAATACCAATTTCTGGGTAGTTAGGAGCACTGTGCATTATTAAAGAGGAGGAGGATGGGGAATGTGACTTTGCTGTTGATCATTTCTGGGATTAGCCTGTCACTATTTTAACTAAAGCAAGTGGATATTGACTTCAGTTACTGATGGTAACTTAATGAGAGGCAAAATATTATGGAAACTTTCCTGAGCTAGGGGTCACAAATTTGGGGTTCTACTCATATTCTACAACAAAAGGACTGACTGTATCATTTGAGAGCCATTGGCCTTTCTGATCCTTGTTTTTATTTATATGTATAATTGAAATAATGAACCCTACCTAATAGAGGCATATTAAAAGTAATAAACATGTAAATGTGCTTTAAAATACTTGACTATCAAACAACATATTTGCTTATATATTGTATGTATATACCAAATGTCTTGTTGTCCATTAACTTCTTTAATGTGACACCACACATACTGTTCTGCATTTAGTCAAGCTGAGCTAACTGCTTCATAGATTTCAGTTCAAGACTCTTGTTTCATCTGGAAAATATTTCCAGTTTGGCAGAAACAAATCTTCATGTAGATTCAGGAGATGTCAACTATAATGACATACAGAGGGATGAAAATGACAGGGCATGGTTTTTCATTGGAAGTGGTTCCAAAAAGTGAAGTTACATAGGGCAGACATTCAATCAGACAGCTGTCTCAGATCAGCTAGGAAACGGTCTTAACAGAAGAAATCTGTAAAATAGTTGCCAGATGTTTGACACCTACATTAAAGTGGGTCACCAATGACTATCTTGATTCACAGGGATTCCTTAGAGGATAATATCACAGACTTTTAGGACTGGAATCATAGCACCATAAAGTTGAAGTAACTTGAGAACTGACGATGATTAGTTTAAACCAATACATCAATTTTTTTCATAATATACCTGTCTGCTAGTTCAGTGCTGATAAAAGACATTCTGTGAATCTCACTATTCTGCCAAGCATATTATTATATTTGGGGAGAGTTTTAGCTAATATCAATGATATTTTGGCAGAGTACATCTACAGCAAATATTTTTCTTCCACAGAGATTAACGAAACAGATAAAATAAAACCAGCAAAAAAAACATTCCAATGCAAAAATGGTAGGAAGCATAATCTAAAGAACTTAATTTTGTAAACTGTTGAGCAAAAATATAGACTATTACTATTAAGAGAGCCAAGAGGTAGTGATACAAAGGCTCAGAACCTTTACTTCTATAAAAACATAGCCTCAACATTTTATGAATTTGACCTCTAAGGCAAGGAAAGTAAAAGCTAAAGTAAATGAATGGGACTATATCAAACTAAAAAACTTCTGTACTGCAAAAGAAACCATTGACAAAATAGACAACCAACTGAATGGGAGAAGATACTTGCAAACAACACCTCCAATAAGGGGCTAATATCCAAAATATATAAGGAACTCATACAACACAACAAAAAACAAACAACCCAATTTAAAAATGGGCAGAGAACCTGAATAGATATTTCTCCCAAGAGGAAATACAGATGGCCAACAGACATATGCAAAGATGCTCAACATCACTAATCATTAGGGAAATGCAAATAAAGACCACAATGAGATACCACCTCACACCAGTTAGAATGGCTATCATCAATAAGACAAATAACAACAAGAATTCGAGAGGTTGTGGAGAAAAAGGAACCCTCATACACTGTTGGTGGGAATGCAGATTGGTGCAGCCTCTATGGAAGGCAGTGTGAAGGTGCCTCAAAAAAATTAAGAATAGAATTACCATATGACCCAGCAACCCGTAAAGATATATGTGCTCCAATGTTCACTGCAGCTTTATTTACAGTGGCCAAAAGATGGAAATGACCAATGTGTCCTTCAATAGATGACTGGATAAAAATGTAGTATATATACACAATGGAATACCATTTTGCCATAAGAAAATATGGTGCCATTTGTGACAACATGGATGGATCTTGAGATTACTATGCTAAGCAAAATAAGTCAGACAGGAAAAGTTGAGAACCATATGACTTCATTAATATGTGGGATATAAAATTGAAATAAACCAATAAGACAAAGGAACAAAAACTCTTAGACACAGTAAATAGTTCAGTGGTTACCAGAGGGGAAGAGGGAAGGGGGGAATAGAAGAGGGTAAAGTTGATCAAATATATGAGGATGGAACAAGAACTGACTCTGGGTGGTGAACACACAATGTGATATATAGATGATGTATTACAGAATTCTACACTTGAAACCTATGTGATTTTACCACCCATTGTCACCCCAATAAATTTTAATTTAAAAAAAAGGTACCATTTATAAGTATCTTCATACTAGGTTATAAATAGGCTTTGGCTTCCATCATGAGGTGTGTGTGTGTAGGATCACACATATTAGGGTAAGTAACGTCTCCTATTATGAGCAGCCCCAAGCAGAGGCTCACATGGCAGACTGAGGAAATGTGGCTATAAGTCCAATAGAACATGAGGAACTGAAGACTACCAACAACCGTATGAATGAACTTGGAAGTGAATCCTTCAGTCTCAGTGAAGTCTTTAAGGGACTACTATCTGGCAGATAGCTTGACTTCAACCTGATGAGAAATAGTTATGCTACTCCTGGACTCCTGGCCCATACAAACTGATAAATTTTTATTTATTTTTTAATTCTAAGTTTGGGGATAATTTGTTATACAGAAATAGATAGTCATAGGAAGTCATACTGACTGGATAATAGATGAGTAGTAAGTAACTCTTAGATGCAGGAAAATATTCAGAGGAACAATGTGCAGAAAACAGAACCATGTCCCTGATGTTCTTGTAAAGGAAAGAGGATCCAGGATCACACACATAATTACTAGACGCTATAATGATTCCCTATGAGATGTGTTTTAATCTTAAAATAAGACAAAAATAATCTTATAAGAGAGTAACAAACAAAATACTTTAAAAGACCACATACTACAGAGCTATTTACCACTCCTCCTATCACTCACTCCAGTCTAACTCAGTTTTGTTTGTTTTAATAGGAATAGAAAAAGATATAGTTCCCCATTAAACAGGCCAGGAGTGGAAAACAATTTCTTAATTACTATTAAAAAAATTGCATCTTTTCATATCATAACAGAGACTTGTTAGTATGGGAAAAATTAAGAGGATCATGCCATCTACCATACTGTATTCCCCACTCCCCACCAAAATAAAAGTATGTTTATGAAAAAAGCTAAACAAAACCACAAAGATGTAAAGTCTAACTAGACAACTTTCCATGGAACACAGGTAATTTTTGTCAATTATAAATAAAAGCTGTTATATAACCATAATTGTGTAGTATTTTGTGTGTGAAAGTAAGTTTTTATTTCTTTAGGAAGAATGTCTATGAGTGGAATTGCTGGGTCACATAAAGAATATACTTAATTTTATAGGAAACTTCTAAAATATTTTCATGAGTAGCTGCATAATTTTATATTATAACAAGCAATGCATAAAAGTTTCAATTATTATAGCATTTCTAATAGCTGTGTAGTGGTATCTCCTTGTTGTTTTAATTTATATTTTCCTGCTGGATAATGATGCTGAGTATTCATGTGCTGAACTGCTATCCATATATCTTCTTTGGTGAAAGATCTGTTCAAATGTTCTGCCCATAATCTCATTGTACTATTTCCTTATTAGTTTTTAATTACTTTTATAGTCTAAGTATTTTGTTGGATATGTGATTTGCAAATACTTTATCCCAATCTGTAGTGTTTTTTTTTCCAAATTAAAATAGTTTATTTTAATATTAAACGATAAAATTAGACAATATACAATATTTTCCTAATATGTCTCATATACCAGATATATTTTGCTGGTAGATATCAGCATCTGCCCCATGTGGCAAGTTGCTGGTCCTCAGGGGTGCTATTGAAAATGCACAGTGGGACTTTCTTCAGTTTCGACTTTGTCTGTGATGTTGCCTGTTGACATTGAACTTTTTTTGATGGCCTTGCCTACAGACAAATGACTGCTTATTGTGGCTCTCTGAGTCTGGCTTTGGTCTCTTGGTGTTTTTGCTGCATGTGTGGGAGGCTTCCAGAGAATGGTGCAGAGGGAACTAGTTGGACCATGAAAACTGGAAGGTGTTCTGACTTTATGAATTTAATTTCAGACAAAGAAAACAGGCTGTGGCACAGAGGCTTTATTTGGCATGGTGATTACTTAGGCACAAAAGTCAAGTAGAAGCTTGTGATCTTATGTGTGTAAAACAGCCTGGCTTATGTGTTGGTGCAATTGATGGTTGGGTTAAAAGGCAAATAAGCCCATGCCCAGGCATACATAAGTGATGGGCAGAGGATAGAAAAGAAGCCACTGAAAAATAATTGTCTTTAGTCACAAAAATACAAAGACTGTATGATTCCCTCTGTGAGGTTCCTAGAATAGTCAAATTCATAGGGAAAGTAGAATGGTGGTTGACAGGGGCTGAGAGGAGGCGGGGAATGAGGAGTTCTTTTTTTATTTTTTAATTGTTTTTTTATCTTTTTTTATTAGTTTCAGGTGCACAAGACAAAGTAATACTTAGACATTTATTATTTATATCCCTCACTGTGTGACCATCCACTATCCCTCTGACATCGCACTGAGCTATTACATTTCCACTGTCTCTATTCCTAATGCTGTACTCCGCTTCTTGTAAGTATATACATACATATATACATATAAATATATATATATACATATATACATATATATATATATATATATATATATATATATATATATATATATATATATATATATAAAACTATAGTTGGCATTATTGTTCAGCTTCAGGTGTACAGTGCAGCGATCAGGCATCTACACCATCCCTGAGGTGATCTCCCAAATGGGACACTTGTCCATCGGATACCCTACAAAATCTTTACAACATTATTGATTACGTTCCCCAAATTTATTTTCAAAACCCTGTGGCCATCTTGTGGTTAACGACTGTTTTCTAATCCCCTCACCTTCTCCCTTATCCCCACACCCCCGGCCATCTAGCAAGCCTGTTTGTCCTCTTTGTCTCCAAAACTGTTTCTGATTAGTTAATTCACTTATTCTTTTCTTTAGATTCCGCATATAAGTGAGATCATATGGTATTTGTCTTTCTCTGACTTATTTCACTTAACATAATGTTCTCTAGAACCAAGATTTCATTCTTCTTTATGGCTGAGTAACACTTCATTGTATAAATGTAACACAGTTTATTAATCCAGTCATCTGCCGATGGGCATTTCGGTTGTTTCCATGTCTTGGCTATTGTGTATAGTGCTGAAATAAACATAAGAGTGCATAAAAATTTTTGAATTGGAGTTTTGAATTTATCTGGATAGATACCTAGGAGCAGAATTACCAGATCATAAGGTAGTTCCATTTTCAGAATTTGAGATACCTCCATATTGTTTTCCATAATGGCTGCATTAATCTGCAATCCCACCAACAGTGCACAAGCGTTTCCTTTTCTCCATATCCGCGCCAGCTCTTGTTATTTCTTGATTTATTGATGATAGCCATTTTGACTGGGGTGAGGTGGTATCTAATTGTGGTTTTTATTTGCATTTCTCTGATGGTTAGTGAGGTTGAGCATTTCTTCATATGTCTGTTTGCCATCCATATGTCCTGTTTAGAAAAATGTCTCTTCATGTCCTCTGCCCATTTTTTAATTGAGTTGTTTGTTTTTTTTTGGAGTTGAGTGAGTTTTTTATAGATTTGTGATATTAACCCCTTATCAGATATATCATTGGCAAATATCTTTTCCCATTCAGTAGGATCCCTCTTTGTTTTATTGATGGTTTCCTTTGCTGTGAAAAAACTTTCTAGTTTGATGTAATCCCACATGTTTATTTTTTCTCTTACTTCCCTCATGCGAGATGATATATCAGTAAAAATCTTACTCCGGGTAATGTCTGTGAAGTTTCTTCCTATATTTTCTTCTAGGTATTTTATGTTTTCAGATCTTACATTTAAGCCTTTAAGCTATTTTGAATTTATTTTTATATATGGTGTAAGGAAGTGGTCCAGCTTCATTTTTTTGCATGTATATGTCCAGGTTTCCAGGACCATTATTTAATAGACCGTCTTTACCCCACCATACATTCTTGCTTCCATTGTCGTAGATTAAATGGCCATGTAGGCATGGATTTATTTCTGGACTCTCTATTCTGTTCCATTGATCTATGTGTCTGTTTTTATGCCAGTACCATGCTGTTTTGATTACTGTAGCCTTACAGTATAATTTGATCTCAGGTATTGTTCTACCTCCCACTTTCTTCTTATTTCTCAAGATTGCTGATGAGGCTATCTGGGGTCTTTTATGCTCCATTATAAATGTTAGGATTATATGTTCTATTTCTGTGAAAAACGTCATTGGTAGTTTGATAGGAATTGTGTTTAATATGTGTATTGCCTTAGGCAGTATGGACATTTTAACTATATTAATTCTTCCTATCCATGAACATGGTATATGTTTCCATCTATTTGTATCTTCTTTCATTTCTTTCTTCAGTGTCTTATAACTTTCTGAGTACAGATCTTTTACTTCTTTGGTTAAATTTATTCCCAGGTATTTTATAGTCTTTGGAGCAATTGTAAATGGGATTGCTTTTTTAACCTCTCCTTCTGATGTTTTATTATAGGTACATACAAATGCAACTGATATCTGAATATTAATTTTGTATCCTGCTACTTTACTAAATTCATCTATCAGCTCTAATAGTTTCTTGGTGGAGTTTTTAGGGTTCTCTATATATAGTATCATATCATCTGCATATAATAATAATTTTGCTTCCTCCTTACCAATATGAATGTCTTTTATTTCTTTTACTTGTCTGATTGCTGTGGCTAGAACTTCCAGCACTATGTTAAATAGAAGTGGAGATAGTGGGCAACGCTTACCTTGTTCCTGATCTTAAGGGGAATGGTTTTAGCTTTTCCCCATTGAGTATGATGTTAGCTGTGGGTTTATCATAAATGGCATTTATTATGTTGATATTATCCCTCTATTCCCACTTTCTTAAGGGTTTTTATCATAAATGGTTGCTGGATTTTATCAAATGCTTTTTCTGCATCTATTGGTATGATCATGTGATTTTTATTTTTTATTTTGTTAATGTGGTGTATCACATTGATTGATTTGCGGATGTTAAACCACCCTTGCAAACAAGGGATGAATCCCACTTGATCATGCTGTATGATCTTTTTAATGTATTGCTGAATTCTGATTGCTAATATTTTGTTGAGGATTTTTGCAACTATGTTCATTCGCAATATTGGCCTGTAATTTTCTTTTTTTGTGGTGTCTTTGTCTGATTTTGGGATCAGGATGATAGCAGCTTTGTAAAAAGTGTTTGGGAATATTCCCTCCTTCTGGATTTTTTGGAAGAGCGTGAGGAAACTAGGTGATAATTTGTTTTTTTTTTAACGTTTTCTAAAATTCATCTGTAAAACCATCTGGTCCAGGGCTTTTGTTTGTTGGGAGATTGTTGATTACTGATTCAATTTCCCTGGTGGTAATCAGTCTATTCAGGTTTTCTGTTTCTTCTTGAGTGAGCCTTGGAAGGCTGTACGCCTCTAGAAAATTGTCCATTTCTTCCAGATTGTCAAATTTGTTGGCATATAGTTGCTCATAGTAATTTCTTAAAATTTTTTGTATTTCTGTGGTGTCTGTTGTCACTTCTCCTTTCATTTCTGATTTTAGTAATTTGGGTCCTTTCTCTCCTTTTTTAAATGAGTCTGGCTAAAGGTTTGTCAATTTTGTTTATCTTCTCTAAGAACCAACTCTTGGATTCATTGATCTTTTGTATTGTTTTTCTGGTTTCTATTTCATTTATTTCTGCTCTGATCTTTATTATCTCCTTCCTTGTGCTCCCTTTGAGCTTATTTTGCTGTTCTTTTTCCAGATCCCTTAAGTGTGAAGATAAACTGCTGATAAGTGATGTTTCTCGTTTCTTTAGGTAGGCCTGCAGTGCTATTATTTTCCCTCTTAGGACTGCTTCTGCAACAATTCATAGATTTTGGGTCGTCGTGTTTTCATTTTCGTTTGTCTCGAGATAGCTTTTTATTTCTTCCTTGCTCTCCTGCTTGACACATTCATTATTTAGTAATAAGTTATTCAGCCTCTATGAATTGGTGTGTCTTCCATTTTTTTTTCCTGTAGTTCATTTTTAATTTCATAGCACTGTGGTCAGAGAAGACAACTGGTATGATTTCAATTTTCTTAAATTTGTCAAGACTTATTTTGTGGCCTAACATATGGTCTATCTTGGAAAATGTTCCATGTGTGCTTGAGAAAAACGTGTATTTTGCAGCACTGGGGTGAAATGCTCTGAAACTATCAATTAAATCCAAGTGGTCCAATGTATCATTTAAGGCTGTTACTTCCATATTGATTTTCTGTCTGAAAGACCTGTCCCTTGTTGTCAGAGGTGTGTTGAAGTTCCCTACTATGATAGTGTTACTGTTGACCTCTGTCTTTATGTCTGTCAGTACCTGTTTTATATATTTAGGTGCTCCTATGTTGGGTGCATAGATGTTTACTAGAGTTATGTCCTCTTGTCGGATCAATCCCTTTATTATTATATAGTGCCCATCTTTATCTTTTAATATGTTCTTCATTTTAAAGTCTATTTTGTCAGATATAAGTGTTGCAACTCCAGCTTTCTTCTAATTTCCATTTGCATGAAATATCTTACTCCAGCCATTCACTTTCAGCCTGTGTGTGTCTTTTGATCTGAGGTGAGTGTCTTGTATACAGCATATACAAGGGTCTTGCTTCCTTATCCACTCAGCCACCCTATGTCTCTTGATTGGAGCATTTAATCCATTTACATTTAAAGTGATTATTGATATCTACATAGTTATTGCCATTTTTAAATTTTCAGTTAGATTGTTTTCATCTGTCTTTTATTTACAGAAGTCCTTTTAGTATTTCTTGCAATGCTGGCTAAGTGGTAATAAATTTCTTTAGCTTATTCTTTTCCGGGAAGCTCTTTATCTCTCCATCAACTTTAAATGATAGCCTTGCTGAATAAAACAATCTAGGTTGTAGGCCTTTGTTTTCCATCACTTTCAGTGTCTTCTGCCACTCCCTCCTGGCCTTCAATGTTTCTGTAGGAAAGTCTTTTGATAGTCCTATGGGAGTTCCCTTGTATGTAACCCTCTGTCTTTCTCTTGCTGCTTTTAGGATTCTGTCTGTCTTTAAGCTTTGCCATTTTAACTATAATGTGTTCTGGTGTGGACCTGTTTGGGTCTATCCTGGTTGGAACTCTCTGCACTTCCTGGGCTTGTATGTTGGTTTCCTTCAACAGGTTAGGGAAGTTTTAGGACATTATTACCTCAAATATGTTCTCAATCCCTTGCTCCCTCTCTTCACCTTCTGGTATTCCTATGATGCGCATGTTGTTGTGCTTGATGTTATCTCAGAGGTCTGTTTAACCATCTTCATTGTTTTTTATTCTTTCTTTTGTTCTGTTTGGGTGATCGCTGCTAACTTGTCTTCTAAGTCACTGATTCGATCCTCTGCTTCATCTAACCTGCTGGTAATTCCTTCAAGTGAGTTCTTAATTTCAGTAATTGTGTTCTTTAGTTCTAACTGGTTGTTCGTTATGATTTCTATATGCTTCTTTATGTCTTCTCTAAGCTCCTTAAACATTCTTATCATCAGTGTTCTGAACTCTGTCTCTGATAGGTTGGTTACCTCTGTTTCATTTGGTTCCACTTCTGGAGGTTTCTTCTGTTCTTTTATTTGGGACATGTTTCTTGTTTCCCCATTTTGGCTGACTCTCTGTGTTTGCTTTGATGTATTAGGAAGATCCCCTAGAGTTCTTAGTTCTTGCTGGGTTATCTTATGTAGTATGTGTCCTTTATATTTGACTTGCACTACTTCGTTCTTCTCCTTTGCGTGTGCTCCAAAGGTGACCCTAGTGTTGTGTATATAGTCCTGTTAAAGATGATCTTTAATTGTTTTTTGCTTGTGTGTATGTGGGGTTAACTCCTAGGCTGACTAGTTGTGAGACTTGGCTCTGCCCACCGCAGTGTGCTCTGCTGCGTGAGGGTTGACAGCTTAAATGTGGTTTGGCCTCTATGGGCTCTTGTGTCTTCCTCTGGGTGTGTGACTTGTAGGTCAAACCTAGTAGTACTCTGGTTTGGTATGGAGTTGGCCTCTGGGCATGCTGAATCTTATTAAGCTGGGCCCTGGGAGGGCAATTTTAGAACAAAGCAAATCACCAAGCACAACAACAGCACCACCACCACCAAAGAAAAAGTCAAATACATTCACATGTAAAAACAACCGACAACCCCCACTCAACACAGGCAAAGATATCAAAGATATAAAGACAAAACAAAACCAAGCAAAACAAAAAGTAGCTTCTGTCTTGGCTTAAGCCCACCAAGTAATCTCCAGGTTGTCCTCTGCTGTACCAAAGAGGCCCCTGCCTATTGTGCAGGCAGAGCCGGTCACCTGATGCCCAGAGTGACATTGGAACTGCAGATTTAGATGCGTGGGGCTGAGGGATCTGGATGGTAGTTTTTATAAAGTCAGTGCAGTTTCTTCCCTTGCCTACACATATGCACACTGAGAGTAGCACCAGCAGCCCTGTGTCCAGTTATACTGAGTCTTAGGGCACTTCTTCTGTGTGTGTGTGTGTGGCGGGCAGGAGATTTCTGAGCTGCTGAAAGCCGGGAGCTTCGTCTGCCCCTTACTGCTGATCCCTGGGAGTGCCTCCGCAGTTGTACTTGCCCCTCCCTGGGCAGGCCAGAATGGGTGGGGGCTGGGGATAGAGGGGTCGTCTCTCTCCCAGGCCAGCAGTGTCACACTCTTCCTGTAGGCCAGAAAAGGTGGTGGCTGGGGGTGGAGAAGTCTCTTCTCTCCTAGCCCAGCCAAAATCACACTCTTCCCAGCCTCTTCCCTGGGTCAGAGCTGCCTGCCAGTCTTGCCAGAGCCTGAGCACAAAGGTTCCTCTGTAATCTGACACTACTTCTCAATTCAGGGGCCAGTTTAAGTATCTGGAATGGCAGGGGTAGTATTGTAGGGAGGGAGGGGCCCAGGTATGGAGTTTGTGTCCTTTGTCTAGGGCCCACCTAGCTGCTCCCTCGGCGGGAGAGATCAGCTGTGGGACGCAGGGAAAGAACCCACTTCCTGGCTTTTGTGTTCTCTGTTCCGTCCTGGGATCCCCTGCATCTCTGCAGCTGTGGGTGCCAGCCGCATTTCCACTGCCGAAGATGCCAGCCGCATTTCCACAGCTGCAGGTGTGGACCGCGTTTCCACCGCCACAGATGCGGTCCATGTCCCCACAGCTGCAGATGCGGGCTGCGTCTCCATTCCGCTCCCTTCCCTCTTCCCTGTTTTTGTTTTTATAGTTTATTAATACCGTGTGTGGGGACAGAGCACCAAAAAGCAGTTTCCAGGCTCTTGGCCTCACACAGAAAAGTGCTGGCTCAGGTAATAAATGGCCATCAACTGTGATTGGATGGCCATCAGCTGTGGCTAGTTGGCCGTCAGCTGTAACCAGTGAGCCACTGGCCACTAATATAAGTGCTGTGGCTACGTTAGCAGGAAAAATGGGGGCTAGCAAGAACATGGTGGCTGAGTTAGCAAGAGCAGATTGCAGAGGCGGATGCTGCCAGCGAGAATATAGTGATATGACTCCCCTACTTATGGCTCGTGGGTGTTCCTTTTTGGCCTCACCATATCCTGTGTTCTTATGTGGGGAGAGGGAGCAGAGACCCCTCAGGAGACCCTGCATGACACCGTGTTTCCCCGAAAATAAGACTTAGCCATATGACCAGCTCTAATGCATCTTTTGGAGAAAAAAATTAATATAAAACCCGGTCTTATTTTACTATAAGACCGGGTCTTATATAACATTAATATAATATAATATAATATAATATAATATAATACAATATAATACCGGGTCTTATATTAATTTTTGCTCCAAAAGATGTATTAGAGCTGGTGGTCCAGCTAGGTCTTATTTCCAGGAAAACAGGGTAATGCTCTGAGTAAGTTTTAATTTTCATGAAGTCCAATTTATCAGTATTTTATGGATCACACGTTTGGTTTCATACTTTAGCATCTAACCCAAAGCCATGAGGATTATGTCCTTTGTTTTTCTCTGAAAAAATGAGAGTTCCATATTTCACAATTGAATGAATTTTTGATATGTGTGAAGTGTAGATCAAAGTTCATTTTTGGATGCCCAATCAATACATCATAATTTAGTGAAAAGACTGTTTTCTCCATTGAAACACCTTTGAATCTTTGTAAGGAATCAGTTTAAGAGTATTTGAGTGGGTCTAATTATGAACTCTCCAGTGGGTTCTATTGATCTGTAGATTTTCTTTCACTGAATTTTCTTAATTAATGTAGTAGCTTCATAGTACGTCTTATTTCAGGTTTTTGGAGCGTTCCACCTTTGTCCACTTTTTTCAGTATTGTTTTGCCTATTCTCATTCTTCTACTTTTCCATATAGAGTCACATTGTGGGATATTGATTGAATATTCATGCAATCTACAAATTATTTTTGGGAGAATGGACATGAACTATATTGTGTATTCAAATCCCTGAGCACAATATACTCCATTTATTGAGGATTTTTTTTTAGTCTTTCCATCATTATTGTATGGCATTCAGCATACTTACAATAAAGTATTTCCTTTTGGGGTGGAACGCTATAATAAATGGGACTTGTATACTGGAAATTGTTGCTGTTCCTCATTTTAGATTTCAATTATTTCTTGTTAGCATATAGATATGTAGTTGATTTTGATAAAATGACTTTGTGTCCTGTGATTATCCTAAACTCAAGTATTACTTCTAGGAGATTCTCCCTAATACAGTGAAAATCTTTGGAATGTGAAGGATAGTTCTAGGTTTTATCCCCCTTTGAAATGTAAATATATAGACCTGGAAATATATAACTTTTAAATAATCCTTTAACTTTCAAGGGTTTTCTTTTAACCCACATTCCAGTTTTCTTTTTATCAGAAGAAAGCCTTAACCATGCAGAAACAAAAATGTTTTCCCTGTATTTCCAGTTTTCAGATACTCAATCTTCAAAAAATTTTTTCTGCCTCATATCTATTTTCTCCTCTACAACTCCAATGAGAAGAATCTTAGGTCATTTGTTATTGTGCTGCAGAAACCTCATTCTCTATTCATTCTTTTTCCATATATTTGCCTCTTTATTGTTAAATCTGGGTAATTTCTTATTCTCAAATTTACTCATCTCCTGGTAATCTCCAATCTGCTATTGAGACCATTAACTGAAATTTTTATTTTAGTTATTGTATTTTTCAGTTCTAAAATTTCCATTTGGTACTGTATTATACATTCTATTTTCCTCCTGAGGTTTTCTATCTCTGCATTATTCTAGGAGTGTTTTGTTTACCTCTTTTGCATGTCTATAATACAGCATTTAGATTTTTTATAATTCCAGCATCTTGTTCATTTTGGGTTTAGCACCTGTTGATTATGCTTCCCTAGAGAATTTTTCAGACTGTCTTGTTTCTGTCTGTTGAGTAATGTTGGATTGTGTACTGGGTATTTTGAATGTTATCAGAATATAAATCTTGTTTTAATCCTGAGAATAGTGCATTATTATTATTATTATTATTATTATTATTATTATTATTATTTTATTTCCTAGTTTTAGCAGAAAACCAATCCTTTTAGGTTTTGTAGCACAAGTTCCAACTCACCTTCTGTGTACTTTGGTTCTAATTTCAGTTCAATCTAATAACCTTTCAGTGTTCTTTAGATCTGCCCTGCAGGTGCTCCACCCCAGAGGCCAGCAGACTTTAGCCAGTTTAATTGTAACTTCACATCTTCCAATAGTTTGGTATGCTGATTAAAATCAGGTCCCAAAATGTGTAAATCAGTGGTCAGCCCAAACATTCACACCGTTTTATGCATTTTATGCCACCCTTTCTGTTGTCTGTTCAACATTTTCCTACTCTCAATGGTAATCCATCTTAGTCCTCTTGCTGGATAGCAAGAACTTAGTATCTCTCTGTTGTACATTTCCCATGACTGTTTCTGTTTTGGGGGCTAAATGGCAAAAGGACAAAGAGAAAAAAAACAAAAAACGAGAATTCTCTCCACCCTCTTTGAAGCTCAGTTCCTTCAGCAAGAAAAAAGGCTTCTCTTTCACAGAGTTTAGAAGTTAGAAATGTCACTGTTTCAATGTTTCTGCCACTGGATTTCAGATTCAGAAATGCAGTTTGAAAGCACAGAGATTAAAAAACAAAAAACAAAACAAAAAAAAAACCCTAAAGGATTTTGCCCAATTTCGATGTCCCATAGTTGCCCATTTTCACACTCCTTGAATCAGAAGAACAAACAAAAAACAAAAGAACAACAACAAAATAATGGTATTTCTTTTGAAGATCATCCTGTCTGTGCTCAGTGTACAGCTTAAGGATTTGTACTGCCATTGTGTCTAGGCCAGAAGGGAGGGGGAAAAAAATCCCATGCAATTCACCATGGGTCACTGATTATTTGAGTTCCAGATTTCTTCCTTAATCTGCCTTCTACTACTATTGTGTTTCCCCCTAAAATAAGACCTAGTCAGATCATCAGATCTAATGTGTCTTTTGGAGCAAAAATTAATATAAGCTCTGGTATTATATTATTTTACATTATATTATATAAGACAGGGTTTATATTATAAGACTGGGTCTTACATTAATTTTTGCTCCAAAAGACATATTAGAGTTGATGGTCTTATTTTCGGGGAGCCACGGTATTTAGTTTTCAGTTTCCAAAGAGTTACTCCATGCCTTCTTTCAGAATTTTCAGTTGTATTCAGTGGGACAGAAGGATGAAGTATGGTTACTTTGTTAAAGCTAGAAGCTGGAATCTACTTTATTTTTAATCTCAGCAAATTGATATTGCTTGCAGTATACAAAAATATTTAATTCACTTCCTCATGTGTATTCATCACCCAATTCCTATTTATTATGAATTTTTAAAGACAGATATAATCTAATTCAAACACTCCTGGTTTTTTACCTTTTTGATCCTTATCTAGAATATCAGGAGTGCTAGAAAACGGCAGAGACATCAGTTTTAGATTTCCAAATTCCCTCCCTCTAAAATATCAGAGCAACTACGTTAAAAATCAGAAATCCCAAAGAAAACATCTATAGCAAAATTAGATGAAAATGTAATCTAACTACCCTCACAATTGGAGCAGACTTGGCCAAATCACAAATGGCAGAAACACCCATATGATGTCATCATTATGTAGGAGGAGGATCCAGAAATACAAACGGACTTTTGGTGTTCCTGTGCAAAACCTCACAGGTTTTATATATATATAATCACCGGTACCTTAATCTGACAATGGTAGCCAAATCTGTAATTCTTTAGCCTTCAGTTGATAGAATAAGCAAATCAGTAATTACTTAGAACCAAGATTTTCATCATGAGAAAAAAGTAATAGAAAGATAAACTTAAGAAAGTAAGGAAACTTTCTTGAATCCTAAGATTAATTAGATATGCAAAGACTATGTTTCCTACTTCTAACCTTTACAATTTGAAACAATGACCAACCCAGTAGAAACAAGCACTGCTAGTATCCAGATTTGAGTATCTATTTGCCATTTTTCCCTTGATGTGGCCAAGAGTACTTGGTAACATGTTGGATTTCTCTTTTGAGGCAGCACATATAGTAGATGAGCAAAGACAACCCACTAATGCTAGACAAAGAAGACTTGGGTTCTGTCAAGAAGATTTAGGCAACAACTTGATTCGTAAGGATCAATGGCAGGACAATTGAAGTATCAGTAACTGTTACAGCCACAAATTATTAAAACATATCAAATATGTTAAAAATGAATAAGCCCAATAATGGTATTAAGAAATAAAAACACACTGACCCACTTCGGGGAAATCTAGGATATCAACTCATTCTGAAAACTAACCATTACAGGAAAAAAAAATTAAGTATTTGGCTTGCCTTTCTTCTCAAGGTAATCAAATTATACATGATGAAAGCTTATTTCTGTACAAGAAAACCAACTATTAAAGAAAGAAGCAATAACATAATTAGAGTATCACCAATTTCACACTGCTAATAAATTGATTTTGCAATCAAAATGAAAGATTACCAATATCAAGACAATCAAGACAAAGGATATCCTGTTCTTCATAATGAGAGTACACAATTCTACTTGCGATGCAGTTTTGCAAAAATATTTAATGTAAATTCAGCATTTTAACAGGAATGCAATCAGTAAAATTGAGAATGTGAAATTCTATATGGAAAAGGACTGAGTTTATTCAACAAAAAAATTGCAAGGACAATAAAAAAAGATAAATATCAAATCACCTAATTTTTAAAAGAACTTAAACTTATTAACAATTTACAATACATTAACTTTATTTTGCATTGTAATTCAATTAGGATATATTATGAAACCTGGATAGATTAGACATGGCATTTGGGTTTAGCTTCAAAATCCTCAGGCATGGAAGTGATAAAAGATAAGGTGAGGATATAGATGAAATAAAAGTTAACAAGAGTTAAAGGTTGTTGAAATTGGTAATGGGTACATGGGCATTGATAATACTCTAATTCTATATTTATATGTTTGTAAATTTTAATTAACTGTTTTCTAAAAATGAAAATTTAAAACGTGAGGTTATTTCCTAGTGTAATTGATCAGAAATAAATCAAAATGCTAACATGGACTCAGACATGTCTATGACTGAAAATGTATTCTTTACAAAGTATTTTATTTAATGTTTTATTAACTCGTCACTCATTCCTATACACTACAAAGAAATTAAAAGTAATATTTCTGATTCCTTTTCAATTTTAGATGTAAAAATCTTTGATAGTGATCCAGGATTTTCTTGAAAATGAAAATAAATTACAATCATATATGATGATGCTAAAAGACTCAGGAAAAAATGAAAAAATTCAAACTTCTACATATTCAATGGGCTGATTTACATTTACTATGTTTCAATTTTTTTTCCTTTAAATACAGCATTACTTTATGTAATAGTATTATTATAAGTTCATAATTCCAATTAGAATCATCTTATTTAAATTTGTGCTCTGTCGTGCAGGGTCTCTGGTCCCACTCCCCGCCAAAGAACGCAGGACACGGTAAGGCCAAAAAGGAACACCCATGGAGCCATAAGTAGGGGAGTCAAACCAATATATTCTCGCTGGCGGCTGGGCTGGAGACGCAGGAAGCAGGATCTACATGATCTGCCTAACAGCAGTCCGCGCTTGCCAGCCACCATCTTCTTGCTAGCCCCCATTCCCTTTTGCTAGCGTAGCCACAGCCGTTATATTAGTGGCCAATGGCCTACGGGTTACAGCTGACGGCCAACTAGCCACAGCTGCTGGCATCTGATCACAGTTGATGGCCATTTACTACCCGAGCCAGCACCTTTCTATGTGAGGCCGAGAGCCTGGAAACTGCTTTTTGGGGTTTTGTCCCCACACTCCACCCCTACAGGGTCTCGCCTCACAATCTACGCGACAAGCGTCTTCTGCGAGGGGCCCTGTGCAAGGAGCCTGGAGGTGAATGCACTATCCTGAACACAGCCAGGCTCTCTGGGCACAGCCAGGGTTTCTCAGGGCACCACCAGTACTTCTGGGCACAGCCAGACATCCTGGGCTTCTTAGGGTACCACCTGTTTTCCCCGGGCACAGCCAGCTTTTCTCAGGGCACCACCACAGTACTTCTGGTCACAGCCAGACTTCCTGTGCTTCTTAGGGTACCACCTGTCTCCCCGGGCACAGCCAGAGTTTCTCAGGGCACTGCCACTCTCTCTGGACACAGCCAGACTTCCTGGACTCAGCCAGGGCCTCTCAGGGCATTGCCACTCTCTCTGGACACAGCCAGACTTCCTGGACACAGCCAGGGCCTCAGGGCACTGCCACTCTCTCTGGGCCTCTCGGGGTACTGTGCTGGAACAACAGCGGCTCACATCAAGGTGCTTACATATTATCAATGGCGACCAGTCAAGACACAAAAGCAAACATCAAACCAGTCCCACTACATGGTGGTATGTTCCCAAACAGTCAAGCGTCCATTAAATTAGGGATGGAAGGCAATTCCCCATAGTCCATAGTCATTCGCCAGGGCTGTCCTGGGGGTGAGGGATGACCTTGACCTCACCCTCATCTCCCACGGAGGACTCAGCAAGCGTTTCCTCCTGGGACTAAAAGTCCTGCATCCGGGCTGCCTCAGCAAGCAGTTCCCAGCCCACAGGGCGGCAACAACCTTCGCTTTCTCCGCTTTCTCCGGCCTCTGCTGGTTGGGGAACCATCCACGTCTTTCCACCCCTCCACGGGAATCGAGCTCTCCGGCAGCTGCTCCTCCTGGTCTTCCTCAGACTGAGCTTTCATACGCACAAACTGCTCCACTGCCCTTCGGAAAGCTTTGGCCAGCACCATATCCTGCCGACTACGCCAAGTGTCACGCAGGGGACCCTGCTCGCTGCGCCATTTGTCGTGCAGGGTCTCTGGTCCCACTCCCCGCCAAAGAACGCAGGACACGGTAAGGCCAAAAAGGAACACCCATGGAGCCATAAGTAGGGGAGTCAAACCAATATATTCTCGCTGGCGGCTGGGCTGGAGACACAGGAAGCAAGATCTACATAATCTGCCTAACAGCAGTCCGTGCTTGCCAGCCACCATCTTCTTGCTAGCCCTCATTCCCTTTCTGCTAGCGTAGCCACAGCCGTTATATTAGTGGCCAATGGCCTACGGGTTACAGCTGACGGCCAACTAGCCACAGCTGCTGGCATCTGATCACAGTTGATGGCCATTTACTACCCGAGCCAGCACCTTTCTATGTGAGGCCGAGAGCCTGGAAACTGTTTTTTGGGGTTTTGTCCCCACATGCTCTTAATCATTCAGTTATGAGTAAGTGTAATTACAATTTAATAAGCATAAATATACTTGTCTATCTCTGAAAGACACATTTTAATTCATTGCTGTCTCTTTCTAGGTTTATTTCTTTCATTTTAAAAACCAGGGGTCTGTGAAAACATCCATATATAAACTCTCATTATCAATCATAGAAAAAGTCACTTACTCATCACTCTCACCACACTTTAGATACCCAGCTTTGCTGCAAAAAACGGAAGTAAACTATAGAACAGAGCTCTGAACGCAAAAGCAAGCACATTTTACACAGCAGTTTTAAACGTTTTTTTATTTGATTGTATTTATAAAGAAATAAATTTTACTCAATGGCATGTTTAAATAGAATCTTATTTCAATGACCAGCATGCCTAACATTAAAACTGGAAAGGTCAAATGCCTAATTTCCTGACTACAGGCAATATGGTTCCACCGAAGGCCATTTATCGACTGCCCTGTGTCTTACATCATTTGATTTACTACCTGCCATTTCTTCACATAATTTTGTAATTGGTCTTTGTGCTAGTTTTAAATATATTATGGTGTCCTCACTACTAAGTACACAAAAATTGGAGTTATCTTTATTTGAGGACATGAGTTACTATTAATTAGCAGCCCATTCAACAACTTTGAGTTCCTAAAATCTTGTTTCCACAGTATTTTTTGATTGGCCAAGTTTAATTGTGACTACGAGGAATCTCATTTTTGTTTGGTCTTGTTTTGCTTATCATCTAATTCAAGTCTGGTATCAAACAATTGTGTAAATTAACCCAAGTTCATCTAAATTATTACTCCTAAATTCTTCTAAGAGTCCATCATTTATGTCTGTTAATGTTTATTTTTCCTTTTTGTTTCTTCATCCCTAGGTTGAAGTAGAGCCCTGATTTCATACTGGGATTCTGTTAGCTTTTTTAAATTATATATTATAGAGCACTCTCAAAGTACTCATTATACAAGGTTAAACTTTCACATAATACAGGGACTGCATGCTTTCTAGTAATTTATACTGGATACCTAATACAGTATTAAATGTACTTTTATAATTATTTTAGCCTGGAAGCAAGACCTTTCTCTCTTCAATCAAGTATTTTTGCCATATTCTTACATGATCTCTAGATTCTAAATAGTAGCTAGGCAAATAGATGCCATGTGATTACCACCATGTCTGTGTTTGACTACAAATTCCTATACCTAGTTAAATCCAACAATCATGTTTTGATCTCATTAGGAACACCATTTTCCTCATTCTCAATTGTTCTCCCACTGTTTTTCAATGATTACAGCTATATCAATCTGTCATTATCTTTCAATCAAAAAGTTGTTTATATTTTATTTTCATTTAATCTGTAAATTTTCCTCTTTTAAAATTAACCTAGCCAGCATTCCCATGGTAAATGTTTTATTATCCTGTATGTGTGCCAAAATTTAGAAGTAAATTGGAATTAACATATTTTGAATGTTGAACATTAATTTCTAAATGTTTGCCGTTTTCAGGGAACTCTTATTTCAGTTTTCTCAAATTAATCCTAATTTAGTTTAAAAATTAATTTAGGATACAGTTTTCACAATAGATTCAAGTAACTAATTTTATCTACATCATTTCTACTCATGACTTCTAATTACTGAAAGTTAACTTTCATTTATTGAAAATACTAAATTCTCAAATTTTCTTCTAAAGCTACTCAGTAGGTTGTTCATAGTATCACTGGTATGCATTGTTTTACTATATAGATGATTTAGGGTGATTATTACAGCAGTATTCAGATACTTCAAATTTTGCAACTTGACTAACAAATCACATGTAGATCAAATACAAATTATTTTTTCTTTCTTCTGAAATTTTATTGAAAAACAATATAAAACTAAGAGACATGCCCATAAGACATGATGGCTTCAGTTCTCCCATCATTATCTGTAAGCTCATAAATTACTCCGTTTTACTTCAAAGGAAAAAAAAAATAAAACAAAAAACAACACTAAACTAAGAATAAATACTGCAATAGTTAGAAGAAAAAGCCTCAATGTTCAGGCAACGTGGTAATGCTTAGGACTTTGTTGAGATTCACTCTGCTGATGTACCACGCAGTTTTTCTTTCAACAAAGATTTATTGAACAGATTCCATATGTCATACATTAAACTATATGCTGAGAATGAAAGGATGACTAAAATACAATTTCTGATTTCAGGGATCTCAAAGTCCAATGGAGAAAACACATACAGATAATACTAAAAAACTTGACAGTCAATGATAGCCTTATGCAAAATGTGTTAAAGGACATGAAACTTTTTTATAAACAAAGTCTTAATATTTCAGGAAAATAATTATTACAAAATTTATAATGAGGAAATTAAGTTATAAAAATGTGATACAATAAGCTTTCAATAAGGAAAAATGGTACTAAAAGGAGAAAAGATATCAAAATATACATAATAATATCAATTACTACATTAAGCATAATATTCTAAATATATATTACTGTTTAAAATGTTTATTTTAACAGGTATGTTGGTATTTTTTAAATGTATTTGTATTTCTTTGGTATTTGAAAAAAAACAAAATTGAAACTCAGGAAAAGTTGATAGAGGCCATCAGTGTTCATGATGAAACAGGAAGTCATACTGGCTATAGTTTTTTTAAAAAAGGGTAAGTTCAAGATTCAAAGATACTAGCATTAGTGAAACTCAGATATAATCAATGAAGATAATGATAGATGATTAGACAATTGATTTTATTTTGTCTTTAGGAATATTGAAAGGATTTAATTAGGCAATGCTCCAGGACTTATAGTTTAATTTTTGAAACTGAAGCCATACTAAAATGACTAAGTAAGAGTCCTGGATTATTAGGAAAACTTTGGCATACGTTGCACGTGTGATGCCTATTGGGTAATCAAATGATGATTTCACAGACAGATGAATATAAATCAGTAGAGCTTAGAAAAGATATGTATGGTCTGAAAGAGTAAACAAGCATAGTAGTCGAACCATGTTTATGTCACATGCTCTTAGGTAACATGTGTAGAAACTAATAGCAGAGACTCAAAAACAGAAAGGGCACTCAAAAAAACAAAATGGGAAGAAACATCCAGAAATGCTGGAAGAAGAGATGATAGAATATGATAGATGTGTCAAAAAGACCAAAAGATGTAAAAGTTTCAAATTGAGAAAGTTCATTTATGATTATTTTGGTGAATAAGGATTGCATTTATTTATGGATATGGAAATGACCAATGTAATGTTATAAAAATGTTAAGACATGCAACACTAATACAAAGTCAGTTAGTGCAATTCAGAAAGGACCAGCTTTAGGGAGATGAGCAGTCACTTACTTGCAACTGTTCTCCACTAAGAATACTGCATAGCACTATGGGGGAACACTGAAACAACCCAAATATACATCCAAATTTGATATACAAAGAACAAAGTAGAAGAATTCTCAATGGTATGTCTTTCACAGCTACGACACAATGATTTTCATAGTGTTAAGTTTTGAGATTTCTAGCTTTTTCACATCAGCACCCTCAAGCAAAAACCATGCAATTGGATAACTGTTTCTTGATGAGGAATGGCTTCTTCCAAACAAAGTATGATGCTCAAAAAGGACAGAGGCAGAAGAGAGTAATTTGGGTGGTAATTGGTCCAAGCTGAAATTGGTTCACAGAAAACATGACCTCTGGCACAGCATCTTCACCAAACACAGAATAAATTATATGAACATAAAATTTATCTAAATGAATTCCTAGGGCTCTGGCTGCCTGCCAACTTCCTCTGACTGTTGGATAATTGAACTGGCTCTCAATTTACATCAACCATACTTCCTCCTTAGCATTTTAGAGGATGATACTAATGGAAACCAATTGGACAGTTAGAGTATTTTAGAAAAATCTACAATTCCCCGGCAAAAGCCAGGCTTGGCTCGGTCTCCCTACATTCAAGTGTGAAAATAAGTGGAGAAAATTGTGTTGCTTATAAAATGTATAAAATGTGTAAAACAGACACATGCAAAACTTTTTGAAAAATATGCAATAGAACACCTAAATATACACCTAGATATCTAAGACAACAATCTTGAAAGATTAAAGAATTTGTTATCAAACCCAAATAAAGATGGAGCTTCTTGAGAGAGTAAAATCATTTATGGACCTTACAAGTGAAATAATGAAGATAAAATGTGAATTAGAAAATGTATAGGCAAAATCAACACTAAAGAAAACAGAATAAGTGATGACCTCTTATACATATCCCTCCAGAACAAAGGTAAAAATGGAGGTTAGAACAGATGACAGAACATATGGATCTCAAACGTAGTAAACTAATCTTCAGTAAACAGTCTCCAGGATAAACTCACGAGGACTTCATTTTAAACAAAAAAAAAAAAAAAAAAAACATTGAAATAAAACTTAAGTGAGGGACAATATAATACCACAGATATAAAAGCAAATATGTCAGATAAAGTTAAAGAAAAACATCAACCTTGAGGAATAGCCTTTTTAATACCAAGAATAAAATAAAAATTCAGTATGAGGAAAAATACCGGTTTGGTTATAAAATAAGAGTTTTAGACTCAAATCATTAATTTTGGAAAATAAATATCAGAGAGCCAAATTCTCAAAATTAAAGTATATATAAGCAAATATTTTTTCAAAGAAATCTGGCATTTATGTGTGCCTATATCAGAAAAGACATTTGAGGAATTGCACATCCTTTCTAAAAACACAAGTCTGCATGTGTGTAGAGACACACTGAAAGATACACCACAGTTGTAGAGAGTTCAAATTAACTTAGGCACAGATTACAATTTATAATGGTTATGAATATTAAACCAAAGTCCGTTTGCTCAGCTGCAGATTCTCCTTTTACTAGTTGCGTAGTTTGTACAAATTTATTTATCCTTCTGGATAATTCATAATACCATCACAGAAGACTGGGAGAACTACAAATTTTTAAATAATTTATGTGAAGTTCTAAGTACCACAATATGTTTGGCATATAGTAAGGAGAAATAAATGTTCAAATGAAGACAGGTATGTAAAATAAATAGATGAAGACAAAAAGGAAAAGAACTGAGAATAGAATAGGAAATTTTAAAAGTTTGGTAGTTAATACTGAAATGAATTAAGTAAATATTTTTGCATATCTTTAGTATATAACTAGTAAAGTAAAATGACAAAGTTATAAATACAAGCATACCTGGGAGATATTGCTGATTTGGTTCCAGACCACCTAGCAAATAAAGATGCATATACTATTTCAAGACAAATTTTTTCACTGCAGCCTCTAATGTTCTAGACTCTATGTTCAGCAATAACTTAAATATTTCTAATACAACAAAGAGGGGAGAATAAAATAACTGCCAAGAGACAAAGCAATTAACAGAACTTTATTCAGAGACTAATATGAATTAAAAATATTTGGACTTAGTTGTGTGCGGTTAGCTCTCTAATGAACAAGCTCCTTAATGACCTCATCAAACACTTCACACAATTGCCCTTTTACTACTCAAACTGAAGTTATGCTTCCAACATGATCCCCAAGTGCCACAATTTCCACTGCCCCAATGTCCTCTAAGTCTCTTTCAAAGCTCATGATAACGTTTTCAGGGCTTTGATTTCTTTTCTGAGGGTAACTTCTTTAATGCTGGCCTATATGAATTCTTTATGAATACTAAAAATGTCATTAAAAAGTCATCCTTTGAGCTAGCAGATGTGTTTCTTTTCTTCTATCTCCAAAATTCAAAACAGAATATCTACATCATTGAGTTCAACATGAACATAAAAGATTACACTAAACTTCTGTACATTTTGCTACATATATCAACATTTGCCTCTAGGAGTATTTTTTCATATACATATATATGTATATACGTTTGTATATATGTATATATGTGTGTATATATACACACACACATATATGTATATATCAAATCAGCTTTCTATTTTTATTTCTGTAACTCTCATAATTTGAGATTATTAGAAGTCATTATTCAAAAGCTCTCCATTTTGAAACTAGATCTATAATTCAAAATTAGATTTTGTATCTTAATCAACTGGGATACTTTTCAAAAAGGACATAATAGACAGCATCATTCCTAGATGCACTAAATCAATACGTCTGGATTCAGGCATAGTGCTTTATATTTTTATGAAGTTCCCAAAGATAGAATGATATTCCTGGAATAGGAAAAAAAGTGCTTAGAATAATTTACTGTTTCTCCTATATGCTCACTATGTTAGTTATGTATCAACCATATTTGACCTTAATAATACTTCTGTACTGTTTTTCACTAGTTGAATACATGCCATTCCTACTAAAACAGAATCTCTTAATAGACCAGTCAGAACAATATACACTCAATTATTATTCTCCAAATCATTTAAGCTAATATATAATATCTTCATATGAATAATGTCTGCAGTAGCAAGAAGTTTGTGGAGGGAAGAATGCTAATTTGCTTTAAAGACAGTGATTGAAAAGAATAAGGAACTGAAAAAGTAATTTTAAAAGTTTCAAAATATGTCTCTCATACAAATATAAAATAAATAGATGTCAAATATTTTATTGAACCCAATTAATAAGGGAAGTAGTAAGATAATAAAACAGTCAGAGTTTTTGAGGAACTGGTTGTTTTTAGGAAATGTTAGGATAAACCCACTAGCCTAGCTACAAGGCTCAGTAATGTCCAACAGTACAATAAATCATGACTCTATGAGTTATCTTTTCCATCAGAAAGAAATTTGCATCACAACAAAATCTACTTTTCACCAAAATTCTACAATTAACATGTAACCTCATTAACTCCAGGAACTCTAATCAATAATACATAGTAATTTGAATTAAATATATTCCGCAAGATCATCTTTTATCCTAACGTGGCATTAAAAGAATAGGTCACCCACCTTTTTGCCTTACGTTACTATTTTAAGTATTGTTTTTTCTCTGAAAACATAGTATTCATAAGCAAATGTTTTGAAAGTGATAATGATTTTATCTGGAACACAGGCTTAGAAAAAAATCAAATTAAAATCCTCAAGCACCACCTGACTTTGGAGTTGAAATACTAAATGGAGATTTTCAGTGAGCATGTATAGGAAGGGTTTGGCTTTACACAGAAATTGCTTACATCTACTCATCATTTCAGAATCTCACAAACCCTACACAGTTCTTCAAAATGAAGTCACCAGACCACAATAATATAAATAAACCCGTCAAAAGATTATAGTCTACGCAGAGGTAAGACCACCCCCCTTCATTCTTGCTAGGGTACCCCCTATTTTTGGTCATGACACATCAATGGGCACATCAATTCAGCCCCATGCAGTGACTATTTACAACAAAATCCAGATTCTAATTCCAAAGCTCCTTCTTCTAAAAAAAAATCTATTAATTTAGAGTCTTTTTGATGTTCCATTTGCGCACAGTATTACTGTATTGTAGAAATTAATAAAATATTTAATCTGAAAGTTTACTGACATTGAACTTCTAATATACTACTTATTCAAGATCAGCATTACAGTTACACACTAACTTTATGTGAATAATCCAATAGAGGGAAAATTACTGACACAAAAAATGGATATAAACTGGAAAATGTCTTAGTCAGAAAATCATTTTCCTAAAAACTTTTCCAAAAATTATACCAGAGGTTCCTGTTTTTTACAAATAGCTTAGATATGAAATTAGCAATCAACAGCCAATATTTTAAATTCACATGTATTTTAGTAATTCAGCAAATTATAAACATTATTTCCATACTCATCATTTCTCATAATAACCATTATCTATATAATTATTTTCTATATACTTTACTTCAAGATTCTAAATTTATAAATCCTTAATTTTGTTATTTATCTTTGGCTCCCGAAACTCTAGATTACAAAATGTGTCATACATCCCATTCTAGAGAGCTGTCATCAGTTATTATTTTTTTAATCTACTAGAGTTTCTCATATCATCACCGGAGGCAATACACTATCCCTTTTCAATTTCTTTTCAATAAAATTCAACAATATATGTTCAAAATATTTAAATTATCTCTTACATTAGTGATTTAATCTATAGTCCATTTAACTTTTAAATAGCACTACAAATTATCCTTCATATATTTCATTTACCCCATTTCTTCTTTGAAATGTCCCATCATCTATAAAAGCACTTAACTTCATGTCTTGTATCAGGAGGACCTATGCTTGAGAAAAATGGGTGGTATTTTGAGAATTCAAATCATCCTGTTAGTGTAAAAGATTCGGAAAATATTGCACAAGATTTCTACAAGAAGAATGCTTCTAAGTATGGCATGTTTTTCCCTTTTATGAAAATGTGAAGGTTTAATCTTGGAAAATCTTGCAAACTCATGATTTTACAACTTATCACATATTTTTACAGTGATTGATTTCCATTAAAGAAACCAGTCACCTGTCCCACAGTGAGAAATCTCAATAGCTTTGCACATTTTTGTGATATTTTATTATGTAACTATTAATATATATTAACTGTGAATTACATTCCCAATTTCTTGAATACAAGATGCATTTATTAAATAAAGTAGTAGGCAGAAAGTTTTAAACATATTTTAAAGGATTTCCAGCTGTGTCTATGTTCTTTACAAAGAAAGCTATGTATTTTCACACATAGTGGCTGGAGAAGCCTTGAAAGCGGTATAATGTGCAAAGCTAAGTTTGAACAAGGCTCTATTACAGAGTATACAGCCATGGTTCTTTTTCTTGAACTAAACTATGAATATCATTGGGTCTGCTAGAATTTTGGGTTAAAATACTCTTAGGTAAGCAGACATCAGCCAGTGTCAGAGTAAGGACTTATAAAACTTTGTCCCTCCAGTAAAGCAATGAAAAAACTGGTAAAAATTGTGAGAATCCATTTTTCATAACTAGAAATTAATCAAAGGATTGCAGAAATCAATTTAATAAATATAATAAATAAAAATCATGAAGTCTCAGTAAGAACAGTGAATTTTGTGACAATATCTACTACTGTAAACCTGTCCCCACTCTCCAGCTCTGTGGTGGCCTAAAAAAGTAATAACCTGCTTTCCATGGTACTGGAGTGAGCAGATTGAAACTTAAGTTTCATTCACAGAGATTTTATTTTACCTGTCTTATGATATCCTGGAAGAATCCATTCAAAAGACATCTTTTTTTTGAACTTAAAAGAAATTGCCCAATATTGAAAGCTTCTCTATAAGAGGCACTTAATGTTCAACATCACAGCTTCCTGAGGTGAGGGTAACAGTTGGAATGAACAACAGACCAACCAAAAACCTTAAAAGGAGAAGCTGAAGAATGACATGACCATAGGGGTTTGGAAAAGGTCTGATATATTCCTGAAATCACAATGGATTTAACGTGCCGGGATGATTGTTGAAGGCATTTGCTAACCTCAGGGTCCAACAGCAGGCTGAGAAATTTATTGTTCAATGGTCAAGGAAATCTCTATCCAACCATTAACTGACCATGAAACTAACCAAGTAAGATGTCAGTGGTCACATATATCAAAGATACAGACTTTACAGAATTAGTTCAGAAAAGTCACTAAACAAACAACTAATACAACAAGCATAACAATAAATCATAAAGGGATGTGGGGATTAAATGTCCAGAGTTTACACATTATGTTATTTGAAATAATCAGATTTCAACAACAACAACAAAATACAAAACATGTAAAGAAAGAAGAACATATGACTCATACACAAGAGGAAAACTCACTTGATACAAACTGTCCAGGAAGAAGTACAAAAGATAAACTTACCAGCCAAAGACTTGAAACAAACTATTTTAAATGTGTTCAAAGTGCTAAAGTTTTTTGTTTGTTTGTTTGTTTTAGATTTGGTAACTTTTAGCTCCTTGAGCACATTTAAAATAAATTTTAAAAATTAAAAATAAATTTAAAATAAAATAAAATTTAAAATAAATGTGCTCAAGGAACTAAACGATACTAAGTCTAAAAAAAAATAAATGAAGGTATGAGACTGATGCCTCATCAAATATAGAATACCAATAAAGGGATAGAAAGCATAAAGAAATCCCACATAGAAATTCTAGATTTGAAAAGTATAATAATGGAATAGAAAATTTCACTAGAGAGGTGCAACAGCAGATTTGAGCAGGTGGAGAAAAAATTGGGAACATGAATAGGTCAATGGATATTATCCAGTTTGAAACAAAAACAAAAAAAAACAAACAAAAATAAAGAACAGAGCTAACGTTTGAAGACACAATTTCAGATTTCAAAAGCTATTACAAAGCTACAGTAATTAAGACATTATGGTACTGGACTGTACAAGTATAGTACCAACATAAAAATCGCACAGACCAATGGAACAGAATCCATACCCCAGAAATAAACCTATACATATATGGTCAACTAATATTTGAGAATAGAGCCAAGAATACTCAGTGGGGAAGGATAGACTTTTCAATAAATGGTGTTGGGAAAACTGAATATGTATATGCAAAAAAAATCCAATTTGAGCCTATTTTACACTACTAACAAAAATTAAATCCACACGATTTAAGATTAAAGGGCTAAGACCGAACTGTAACACTCCTAGAAGAAAACATAGGGGAAAAGCTCATTGATATGGTCTTGGCAACAACTTTTTTGGATGTGACAGCAAAAACAAAAGTAAAATGGGACTACATCAAACTAGGTTTTTGATAGTTTTTCCTTTTTTCCAAGTAATTTTAAATACATTACATTCATTCTCCAAATGATCAATAAGACAATGCGTATATATTACTTTTACATTTTTCTCACATTAGATAATTGAAGCTCATAACTTAACCCCTCCAAGAATACAGGACTGATAACATAGATATTCAGATGTTTATAGTGATTTTTTACATGTTGTTACTGACTCTAGTGAAAAATATTTTCAGCACCAGGTGTTAACTGTTAACTAAATATAAAAACCAGACAAGTTCTACTAGAAAAGAGTTAACTATAATAGCAGTAACCATAGACAAGGCATTAGGAATAGCCATGCTAGTCTACTCAATCAGGGAGGTCGTGTAAATGAAAAGGAAAACGACATGCAGCTCCTCTTTTATTAACTAAAATCAAACTACTTTCACTTTCTCTGACCCACTAATCTTTCCATTCCCCAAATAAAAATATACTTTCACTTTATTCCTTTTCTTCTGTATAATTACTCCTTTCCCCTGGTATACAATTTCCCTAACCTAAGGACGGTCAGATATATGCATTAATAAAACTCTAATCTCACATCTGATGTCCTCTCAGCATAACGGCTCTATAGTCCATTATTTTGTCAGCAAAGATTGGGAAAAGGTATTTTGGGGGTCTTGACTGATAGGCCAAATAAAGAAGTATTAGTACCCACCATGCAGTTCAGAAATATTTTCTAACATAGCACTGTAGATATATTAGCAACTGATCATATTATATTTTTGTGTAAATTTACATCCAAATATGTATCAAAGGATCTACCCCTCCAAAAATGTTAAGTTGAAAATAGTGTGGCCAAGGAAAACCAAAATACTGCCTCAAAACCTTCTGTAAGTTATGTAAATTATAAATTGTGAACACACACCACTTATTTATTTATATATTCCTTTTATATATACTGTGAATGTTTGACATGCCCATTGAATTTGGAGATTCCGGTGGCGGGTTTTTTTTCTGGATTCTAATTATATGAAAGATGACTCGAACAACCAGCCAAACAGGCAACTATGTAAAAATGAAAGACTGGATTTGTGACAAATTAATCATTTGACTGAGACTGATTTTTCTTCTGAGTATGACCCAACTGGCATGACCCATCTGTCATAGAAAATAAAAAGGAGCGAAGTGTTCATAAGGTTTGGCATATACTCATGTAGATAATTGTTTAGATCAAAGGATTAATTGTCTTTTTATCAACCAGCTGCTATTTACTTGCCAGGCTATTTTTTGACATATATTCTCTACCTCTACACTGATTTCAAATGTTCAAACCAAAACATATCTTTCTTTCTCACGGTACTATTTGCAAAATTTAGAAGACTTTGCTTAAAAAATATTAACACTCAGAACTTAAGACATCTTCTATACTCAACCTGAATTTTTTAATTCAAGTTATCTCCTCTATTTTCCTGATGCTCAATTAAAGGTCAAAACATTTTCCCAGGAGAAATGCATATGTGTGTTTGTGAATGTGTTTTGTAGGGAAATCAAAGTCGCTGTATATTTTAAGATACACATATACTGTTTGAAAACACATAAAACTGGCTTGATAAAATACTGATAATAAAATCAATTACTGCAAACCAAGGTAGGAAAAGAAAAAGAATACGTAACCTGGCCCTCTTCTTAGTTAACTAACACTCATGCCACATCCCCTCAACAAAGCTCCAAACTATCTCACCCACAATATCTCTTAGCATACCTTTTATGTTTAAAAAACAACAGGAGGTGGGGGAGAACTGATTGATTATATGAAATGTGTTATTTCAGGTTTCTTAAAATTTTATGACAAGTCAAAACTTAATATTTTCATGGTATATGAGCCAAGTAGTATGCTAGACAAATATTGAGCAACCTGCATTTCTTTACATTTCCTGGCAAATCTTACTGTCACAATTACTATAATCCAGCCAACTAATTCAGAGATACTGTCTTGTCAAGATCAAAGTGTTTTACATTTGCAAAGCCCAATTAAGCTCTATTTGTTCTGTCTTCAAAATTCTTTACATAATGAAAACCAGAAATAAACCAAGGAACAAACAGAGCATTCTTGAAAAACAACCATATACAATCAGTTTCTTCGTGGTAACAAAAGTAAATTTATTGAACTCAATAAAGTTTTCTTGGGATACGTTCTATGAGTTTGTGTCTAAGTCAATCAACTTTTGAATCTCAAATCCATTGTTTTAAACTAAGTGGCCTTGAACATGCTATTTAATTTCACTTTTCAATTAGTAAAATCAGCAATTTAATTAAATTACATGTAATTGGTCACATTCAATAGGTTAAATTCAATAGACTTCCAATTCCATGTTCTTTACTGTTTTTCAGTTACTTAAACAAAATGAGCATAGCATTGTTTTTTAACATCTAATATTTTTTCCACTTGGAAGCTAAACACTTAAAAAGGAGGAAAAAAACTCACTTTTTAATCACTATCGAAGTTCCCTTAGGTTTAGAGTTGGGACACAGATATTATTAAAATACAAGCCTGAAAACATTGCTAAGAGTCATTATAAAAGGATACTAGGTCTAAACCAAGGAGGTAGCAGTCCATACAGCAAAAATAAAATTAATCAAGTGATAACAAGTATATGTAATATATAGGACTTAGTTTCACATTAAGTTTGGTGGATAAAAGAAATTGAGGAATCAAAATTGTTTACTATGAATCTAGTTTGTAGAAATGAAAGATGCATGTAGATCTAAACAAACCTGTGTATTTGAGAATTTAATAAGTGGCAAAAGCCAAAATATACAAGTTACATTAGTGCATTCAAAAATACTCCTTGATATTTTAGACATCAAAGTTCTGTGGAAATACTGCTTGTGATGTGCCTGCCTATCAACAAAAATGTTTACATAGGAATTAAAATGGTTAGTATATGCTTAATTCTTGAATCACCTGTTGCACAAAGGACTCTGATTGCTCCAATCAATGGAGTTTATTTCTATTTCACCTTACCCATGCTATTTACGTTATCTTACCTTGATTGTAAGGTCTTAAAGGGCAATGCTCTAGGATACTGTATTTTTAATGTCAAAGCATCTTGATTAGGGTCATTCTTATTTTTATTTTGCATTAAGTATATTTGTGTAAACCACTGATATATCGGCCCCAAAACAGATACAAGTTTTCTATTCATTTTTTCTATAGTTAAAGATAAATACAGTTATAAAATATCATCTCAACCTCATGCTAAACATCGTTAAGTAGCCTTTCATTTCTCTCTAAAGTATAAACTCATTAGTTAGCATATATGAGTATACATCAAGCATATTAAAGTATTATTACCAAAAAATGTATTTTTTCTCAAGCCATTTGCATCTTTCTATACCACCACCCTATACAAGCATCTTTCTATACCACTAATTAAAAAAAAAAAAAAAAAGTTCCCTCCTTTCAAAATTTGGTTAAGATACGACCTTCCTGAATGCCTCTTTCTTCAAGTGGATACACACACACACACACACACACACACACACACACACACAATCTGAACTGGATCCCTTCCTATGTGCTTACATGCCACCTTTTGTTTCCTACTATTAGGTTGGTGCAAAAGCAATTATGTTTTTTGTAATTTTTAACCTGTTAAACCGCAATTACTTTCGCACTTACCTAATACAACTAAGCACCATATTTCTGTTTGTTGTCTAATATCATAAGAAATTACATAATATATAACGACAATAATTACTTTATTACTCATTCTAACCCCTGTCATGTAAAACTCAGCAAATAAACATTAATCAATTTAATACAATTTTTAAAACCTAAAAATTCTGAGATGATAATGACTCTGTCGATTTGGAATGTTCCCACATACCTCTACAAACAGCAATGAGAACAGGTCAAAAACTTCGATAAGACATATAAAACAAACTTCAGTGATAAGGTTTCCACTTAAAATCTCCAAAATTCTAATAAGTGGAGAAAAATCCAAACACACATAAAACCTTCGTGGTAGTAGCAATGTGAGAAAAGAAACAAACAAACAAACAAAACAAAACAAAGTTCTGAAAGTACCAAGAGTTGGAAAACATCCTGATTGCCACCTGGAAAACTCCAATGGCCCATCTGACTACTGCAGGAAAAAATAAAACTGGGAGTGCATGTGTAAGCTCCAGTAAGTCGGTGCTCACACTTGTAGCTACAAACGAACATTTGAATGATTGAATAGCACTGGAATTATCTGGGATCTATGAACTCATGAGAGTAGCCTATGAAATCCTAACCCTTAGACAAAGCTTCACATTGAGAACAAACTTTTGGGTGTGAATTCAAATCAAGCAGGACTGAAAAAAGAGCAAAGAAAAAACTTTGAGCTAAAAGAGAAAGCGGGGGGAACAAGCAGATCTCAGAAATTATGAAGCAATTCAGGAGGCACTCTGACTTGATCTCTTCTTTCTGGAGCCCAGGAAAAAAATGTCACATTTCCTAAACATGAGCACAGAAGAAAACAGCACTAAATATTAAAGTTATTGTAGGAAAAATAATATGAAGGGTAGATAAATGTCCTTACCAAAAATAAAGAAATTCTAAAAGATACTCCCACAAAGCTGAAGAGAAAGAATGATAAAACATTCTTTCTAAAGAAATCATAGTGAATCAATACAAGGATAGTATAAAAGACTAAGAATTATTAAAAAAAAAACAACTCAAAATTGAGGCAACTAGCGAAAATTTGAAAAGAGAGTTGACAGAATTCAGAGTTGTATCTTTAAGCACTGTTAGGTTACTATTATTTCTTTCTGGGTTTTGTTGCTATGATAAGACTATTATACCATTTCCACTTATCTGTTTGCTTTCAGTGTCATATTCTATTGAAGGATAATATATCCCAATGTTAAAATGAATAAAGGTAGGTACTTCCAGAAATAATTGTGCCTTTTATCTAGCCTCTTCTCTTATTTAAATCACCTTCCTTTGTATATTACAGTCCTAGCACATTTTAATACGTGTTGCTCCTTATAACAACATACTTTCTGAGGTCCAAGCATATGTTGCCAACTTTATTTGGATTACTTTCTTTACATTGTCTTTGTTAGGCTGATGCCCACCTAGCATATAAAAGTCATTTTCACTGCCTTAGCATATAAAAGTCATTTTCAAATGCCCAGTCATTTTCACTGGCTCAAAATAATTTCACAGCCAGACTACATGTTGAGGCAATCCAACCTGCCTGTATACTGAGCCCGGCTCCTGGTTGATTTTTTTTTTTTTTTTTTTTTTTTTTTTTTGTGACTGTGTGATTTTTTTATTTTGGTCCTAGCCAGGTCTTTGCAAAGTTATCTGTCACACCTCCTGAGGAAAGCTGCCCTCCCCACATCAGATACGCTGCACAGCCAATGCACTGCGATTCTGAAAGTAGGTGCAGTCAGCGACTCAGACCACCCACTGGCCCACATGCTCTTTACATATGTGCATTCCTAGCCCAGTCACCTTAATTTCTAGGTCTCCCTATCTAAAGTACTGTACAGAGGTCTTATTTAGGTACCATTGCTGAGAACTCCTTATTGGAGGGGTTGGGAATGGGGACAGGAGTTAGGGGAAAACTTGAAGACACTTTTGCCCACTTTGACTTAGTGCCCAGTACTTTTCTACTCACCGATCACCCCCAAATCCCTCAAACTTATCCCACACACTTTTGTTCACTACCCTGGTTTCAACTCTGCTGCCCACTAACTGCAATCACTCTGCAGTTTCCATTCCTGCTTCAGGAATATGATTCAAGGAGCTTGGCCCTCCTTTTGAATCTGACTTTGCAAAAGCCATGCTGTCTTATACAACCTTGACCATCATAGCGCAAGCCAAGAGTGCAATGCAGGCCCAACTTCTTATGTTGAAGTATTTGAAATTTATAAGCTAAGCTTTTGTCCTAGGTTGTGTCTCCATGAAGGGCCAAGCACCCTACTTCCCAGTAACTGCAATGAGAAGGAGAGGAGAAAGATATTTAAGGTATAATAAATTCTGTAATGCCATGGCATCTGCGTGATAATATGGATGTTCTAAACAGAGCAGAGAGAAGAGTGAGCTCAGATCCCAAACCCAAGCAGAGACTGGACCTGACACCTGGATGAAGACTGACAGGTCAAGCTGCCCATGGAGTCAGACATGTTCTCTTCCCTCACGTCACCTTCAGAATTCTGAGGCAATTCTATGTAGCTGCACAACTAATTCACACAGCAGAGAAAAAGGGACCAGCACAGTAGTCTGGGGAAACCAGGCTGCCTAGACACCCCATTAGGGGAATTTGGAGAGCTAACTTGAAACAAAACTCAGAGTCCATAGCCCCTACTCCTCTCAGAACCTCATCATCCAGCCGGATGTCTAATACTTCTGTTCAGGTTTCCCTCACCTTAAATTCCATTTTGCTCTATTATTAAGATGAACTTTCTCCCATCTTAAAAAACAAAAAACAAAACAAAACAAAACAAAAAACTGTCAAAAAATTCCTTAAATAACTAAACAATTATCTTTTATGTTTCAGTATTTGTGAGATTTAGGGCCTGTTTCCCAGGCATAAGGGCAGCACTGGCCTCTATCATCCTCCCATTCAAGTGCTATCACAGGTGGCATTATGTAGGAGTCATGTCCAATATTCACTGTCTTCCAAAAGAATGTGGGCAGAGGTGTGCAATACATAAAACTCAACTAACTTGGTGGAATATATAGCTAAAGATGTAATGAATAAAGATGGGAAAATCTAAAAATGCATACCATAGCACTTAATAGGTTAATTTTAACATAGATGGCAATAATACAAAATACAATTTGTCTCTGTCCCCGGTTTCTGGCACAGAGCTCCTGAAACCCTGGTAATTTCCTAAGTGATAACTGTACTACGAGCATCTTCTGTTCTAATATTTGGTCTTTGACCCCAGTTCCTGACACAGAGATCCCAAAACATATAATTTCCTGTATAATAGGAGTATGTTTTGTTCTAATGAGGCAGCTCAGAGTGGGCTCCTGGATGGCTCCTGTGTGACAGCTGGTCACGGGAAAGGCCAAGGCCAACCCATGATTACAAGCTTGGACTGTTCAGCCCCAACCTCATCCGCATTCTCTTGAGAAGGAATAAAGGCTGAAAACAGAGTTAACAATTGATCATGCCCACATGATAAAGCCTCCATAAAAATCCCAAAGGAATGGGGTTTGGAGAGCTCCCAGATGGATAAGTGCATTGACACTGGGAGGGTGATGCACCCCAACTTCATGGGGACAGAATACCCTATCCTCGGAACCCTCCCAGACCTTGCCCTATGTTTTTTTTTTTTTTTATTTCCCTCATCTGGATGTTCTTCTGTATCCTTTATCATATCTTTTAATAAACAGGTAAAGGCAAGTGTTTCCCTGAGTTCTGTGAGCCGCTCAAGCTAATTAATAAAATCCAAGGAGGGAGTCTTTGGATATCTGATCTATAGCTTGTCGGTCAGAACCACAGGTGATAACTTGGGCTTGCAACTAGCATCTACAGAATGTGTTGGAGGCAGGGCTGGGGGTACTGTTTTGTGGGACTTAAGCCTTTGTCAGTGAGATCTGAATGTATCTCTGGGTGAATAGTGTCAGCATTAGGTTAAACTGTAGGATACTCAGCCGGTGTCTGAGACTTGCTGCTTCTTGTCTGGAAAAACTCCACACATTTGGTGACCAGAAGTGTGAGAAGTGAGGTGTTCTGTGTGATATAGTGTAAAAGAAAAGGAGATCACAGTAAGGAAGAACTAGGTTTTCCCCAACACAGGTGGAAAACTTGTAGGGTTTTGCATGCAGGGTTTTTCTTTTCAGTAGAGAATCCCTACCTACCTATCTACTATTCACAGCTTATTAGAAAGGATGTGACAAGATCTTTCTCCTTATTTCATCATTAATCTAATGTTCATGTATGGTATTAACTCAAAATACAGAGTAATGCCTAATTTTATGTGTGAATTCAACTGAGCCAGGAGGTGCCCAGCTATTTGGCCAAACATTATTTTGAGTGTGTGTATGAGGGTGTTTTTGGATGACATTAACCTTTAAAATGTTGGTAGGCTGAGCATAGCAGACTGCCCTCCCTATTGTAGATGAGCAGATTCGTCAATCAAAGCCTTGAAAAGAACAAAAAGGTAGATAACATTTCCACCCAATGCCTTCAAACAGGGACATCAGCTTTTTCCTCCCTTCTGACCTGAACTGAAACACTGGTGTCAAGTCTGCCCAGCCTTTAGACAGTGGGTATAACATCTGTGCATCAGTCTCCGGTTTGCAGACTCACCCAGATCTTGGGACTTGTCAACCTCCACAGCTGAGTGAGCCAACTCCTTATAACACATATCTTTCCATACGTATCCCATATATGTATATATTTATACAAATATATTTATATGTATACAAATATATGTGTGTATATATACAACACACACACACACACACACACACACACACACACACACACACACAAACACACCCTCTACTGGTTCTTTTCTCTAAAGAACTCTAATACATACAGTATTACCTTTAACTTCCTGAAGAGAATCTAAACTATAGTTGGTAATGTCCTGAGTGTCTCTCTCTCCCTCTCTTTCTCTCTCTCCATACACACACACACACACACACACACACACACACACACACACACAGAGTTTGGTCAGTCTTAACTGTAGACAAATTCAAATGATTCTTTAAGTATTCACTTAATTTTTTTTTCCACAAAGGACTCTTATGAAATACTTGAGGCAGAGTGTACAAAACATAACTAATATATATAGGAGGTATGGATTTGTGGTCAATTATGCAAAAGAATTTTCATTGCCAGAGACCTCATGCTCAAAAGCCCTACAATTAGATCAAGTATAAGGCAGAAAAAGAGAGAATATTATATACAGATTTAATGTTAGAGCATTGACATGAAAATATTTTTAGCATTATATTATCATTTTTAATGATAATAATTAGCATAATTATTTACATTATACTTAGCATAATTATCATTTTCCAATTACTCTGAATATCTAACAACAATATATATTTACACATGGTCCTTCAACATAATGCTAATGTCCTAGAGTAGACAATATACCTGTCTACCACCCACTCAGAATGGAAAAGATTTGGAAATACTAGAAACAACACAGAACAAAACAGAAAAAATCGACTGTAAAACACTCATTGGCTCTGTTCTCAAAGAATTGTTTTTCCTCCTTGATTAGAAAGTCTTACATTTTTACAATAACGAAAGTCAAAGAGGTTATCAGAGCTTACCAGAGAATTTTTGTACATAGCTTATGCTGTAAATGCTAGAAATATAGATTATCGTTTTCAAAGGAGACTGGAACTTTTCTTCTTTTTAGCCAATAATTGAGACTGGGTTTAATATATGAGTATTTGATGGAGCACTTTCTCATTCTCAGGTTCAGTAATGACCTAATAGCTCACTCTTGGAATGAGCACACAGTTGGTCCTATCAAAATGTCCATGGAGATATTAGTTCCATGCTAAAAGGCCAACTAGGCTACCAAGAAAAGAAGGATTATTATTGGCAATATAGCCACAACATAATAATTTGAGCAATAAAACATGAGAGTATTTTTTTATATATTAATCTTATAAACCCAAAGTAGAAATATACATTATGAGCTATTTGAACACATGGATGTTTTCTAAGTGTTGACGTCTTTGACAGAACCAAATATCAAGGACCATTTAGAGTGGACGATATATGCTCCTGGACATTTTGGACACGACCAAATTTCAAGGGCCTTTGGGTTTGGTCCAAAATGTCTCTGTGGATGTTTGCACAGAACTAAATGCCTTGCAAGTTGTCTTGACTACTGCAATTGATGACAATACCATTAAATCAAATTATTTACACTTATTTCCCACTATGTTGCATCCTGCCCTATGCATGAAGGTCAATTTTTTTACTCTGTATATGGGTATATTATAATTACTAATTATTATGGGTATTATTATATGGGTATTATAATATTGGTATTACAATATGTAGGTATATAATATAATGGGTATTATGTTATTATATGGGTATTATTATAATTACTAATATTATAATTAGTACTATGTGCATGTATACCCTAATTTGGAATGTTATTAACAACACTCCCCCATCCTTTTTGCTTACCACAACGTTAATCATTCTTGAAGGCCCAACTGAAATTTCACCAGTTCTAAGAAGGTTTCCTAAAAACTATACTTAATGATATCTCTCTTCTCCAAATTATATTAATAATCATAGTGACATTTTAAAAAACATAACTGCAATGGGAGAGAGAATAGAGGTAAAATTAATGGAAGAGCTCTGTGCATGTTTAGAAGCAACAAAGAAACTAAGCTGAAATACAAGTCTTTGAGGGCCTAATAACTCCTTTAGAAGGAGAAAAAGAAGAATGTAAAATACTTAAACTAGATCAGAGTGTTCTTCTGGATTCTATATTGGATTATAATGGATGGAGTTAAAATTATATACCTATGTGTGATGCAATGAGGTTCAAGATTTTATTGACTACACTTTTTCTAGCAGAATTTTGCTCCACTTAGCTATTTCAAACTGCCTTAATGAAAAGCATTTTCTGTACAAGAAGCCATATTTATTTAGTACTAGTATATTATTTAACTCAGGGGTGTATTTAATAAGACCATCCTAACTCATAACTTACTCTTCTCTAGCTCTTCAGTTGAGTTAATCAAACCACAACAGGAATAAAACCTCAAGAATAAGAATCACATTGAGTAACTCTACTGTTGCCCTAAAACATTTTATGAATGGATAAACTGTGATATACATATACAATGGAATACCATTCAACAATGAAGAGAAATGAGCTATCAACCATGCAAAACCACGGGTGATTCTGAAATACATACTGGTAAACCCCGTACAACACTGCACTTCTATAGCACCATTTCACTCTAACGCGGTTCATGAATTGGGGAAAATCCTCGTACAACATATCATCCTAGAACATGGTTTCACTCTAACATGATTTGAGAATTAAAGAAATCCCCAAACAACACAGAGCATAATAAGAGCTTTTAAGAGCAAAAAATATCTCATTTGAAATTAGGGAAATCCCCGAACAACACAGAATGTAATAAAAGCTTAGTAGTGATGATGAAAAAAACATTATTTAATACATGTTAATATGTTATACTTTTGGTGAAAGTTGCTTTAATAAAGATATTTCTCTCAATTATGAAAACATAATAATATTTTTCTTTTTAATTTTTGGAACCTAACCCCTTTTTTGTACTAGTTGTTTCATAACACAGATTCACATAACACGGCACTTTTAGGAACCTAACAATTGTGTTATATGTGGGTTACCTGTATTCCTAAGTGAAAGAAGCCAGCTTGGAAATGCTACATAATGTACGATTGCATTTCCCTGACATTCTGAAAAATGCAAAACTATAGAAACAGCAAAGAGATAAAGTTGTTTCCAAAGGTAGGGAGGTGACACACTCTACTTGTTAATGCTTCACATAGGGGTACAAGTTAACAATTCTGATATTGTTATACATGTACACTGGAATTGAACAACTAAGTAAATGGACGGCAGATAGAGAAAGCTAATCTTATCACTTTTGAAGTGGAAGGTTAAAGATGAGCAAGAAGAGATAATCCATAGGTTAATGGATTAGAATAGGAAACATCAATATGAATCATGTTTAGTTTAAAATAGTGTTACGGGATGAATTGCATCCCTCCAAAATTCATATCTTGACTCCCTAACTCTTAGTACCTCAAAATGTGACAGCATTTAGAGACAGGGTCTTTAACAGGTGATTAAGTTAAAATGATGCCATTTGGGTGGGACCTGACTTAATCTGACTAGTATTCTTTAAGAGAAAATGTGACGTACAGCAAGACAGGAGGGATGCGCATGCCTAGAAAAGAAGACCGCATAGCAGGAAGCTAGACATCTGCAAGCCAAAGGGAAAGGTCTAAGAAGAAACCAGACCTGCCAACATCTTTATCTTGGACTTCTGGTCTCCAGAATTATGAGAATATAAATTTCTGTTGTTTTATTGTTTAAGCCAGGGGTGTCCAAACTGCGGCCCATGGGCCAACTGCCGCCCATGATCCATTGTTAATTGGCCTGCAGCAAATTCCAAAAATATATTTAGTTGACTTAAATAATCCAGGTGAGGCAACACATACTTCACCTCGAGTGAGTGGCCCTGCTGTTTGTGTATTTTACCACATATGGCCCTTGGTGAAAAATGTTGAAAAAAGTTTGGACACCCCTGGTATTTTTCACATCAGTCCTCACAGAAATAGTTGTAGATGTGTGTATACATGAGTTAGCATACAAAAATAGATTTCCTTAGTCTACCAGCTCAGAGCTCCTAGAAGCAATGATACCCCTGTATTAATAAGCATACCCAGTCCACAAATTATGTTTTCTAATATAATTCTCCAATGAAATGAATCAGGATTCATAGAGAAATGACTGATTCTAGAACCAAAGCAGGAAATACACAAGATAAATCCGGAGCATCTCATAGTACCAAAACGCAAGGAAAGAAAACAATAACAAAAGAAATTAAACAATGATGAGTGGGAGGGTCTGTCAAAAAGATAACATCAGCCAACTGACACACTCCCAATGGCCAGACTGGAAAAATCTCAGTAACAAAATAAATATTGGATTATAAATCAAAATATGAAGTAAATATCTATGAGTTCATACTGATATTGGAGATAAAACGAAGGAAGTGTAGGGTGCTGAAAGCCAAAAGAAAGTGTTTCAAGGAAGCATGTGTAAGTATTCTGTCAAATACTATCAAATGATCATGTTTAATGATAATTGAAAATTGACCACTGGACTTATTAATTCAGTCAGTACTGCTGACTAGAATAAGAGCAATGTTTAAATAATGAGTATGTAGAACTATCACTGGAGTGGGTTCAGGAAAAAAAAAATGGAGTAGTGATTTGGAGTTGAATGAATGCCCAATACATGTTTTACTGAATGAATGAATACAGTTGAGAGAGAGCAAATTAGGCAGGAATTGATTTAGAATTTAAAACAAAAAAACAATGTTCAAGTCCAAGAGTGTCAAATGCTAAATTAGTGTAGCATCATGGGAAATGGAAGGATAAAAGCTGAGAAACGGTGGAACTTAAAACCTACAAAATATATAACTGATTGAACATGAGAGGGAAAGGAAGAAACAGGTTAGAGATAACGGAGATTGTGTGGCTGGAGGACTATAAGAATGGTGTGTAAGTAGAGAAATAGAATACAAAATAGTATCTCTATTTTAGACACATTGAATAAAAGTAATAAGCAGGAAATGTGTACAAAACTGAAAATACATACTGTACACTTAAAATGGTATAAACTAGGCAAGTGCAAACGGGCCCACATGCCCAAACTGTGGCGATGCCTCTGTTTTCTTGTAAATAAAGTTTGATTGGAATTTGCCCACACATTCATTTATGTATTTGTCTGCGGCTGCTTTCACAGAACCGCAGAGATGAGTAGTGCAACAAAGACCACATGGTCCAAAAGCTTAAAATTTTACTGTGTATCTTTGCAGAAAAATTTAGGCAACACTTGTGTAAACTAATTATGTCATGAATATAGCAAAATATGAATGCTAATAGCTAATAATTTATTTTAACTAAAATGGCATCAATCACTAAAAACTATGATGTATACGATTCATTTCTTTTCCAGTGGTCCAATGGTTTGGTTCAAATACAGTAATCTTGGATCATTTCAATTCTCCCTAAAAATTCCAAAACCATTTGAAAAAAGACTCAATATTTCAAATAAAATTCTACGGATAATGAAAGATGGAGTAAGTCAATTAATAAATAATTAATTTAGTTCTGAGATACTCTGGAATCTAACATTTTAAGGCTTTAATTTTGAAACCTGAGAGTTATAGAACTAGTACAAACTTCTATTTATCTCTAAAAGATTTACAAAATCAGAATGATTTTGAATGGGTACAAATGATATTTCAAATTTTCTTTAGCAGGGATAAAAGTAAGTTTCTTCAATCATACTAATAAAAAGTTATAATTAGGTTAAGTCTTTATGATAGCATGGTCGTGACATATTGAGAATCCTTAAAATTTAAGCCACATGAAATACCTACAATGATAATTTTTACACATTAAATGAAATTTATTCTATGCATTTATTGAAATATTTTTATCATCTCCATAAAAGTTTGAAACCCTTCACAAATATTTAGGACACACGTTTTAGTATCCTATTGTTCATGATGTCAGCAAAAATTCCCCAAAAGGTGTTAAAAACAAACTTCATTCATGCAAACAGTATGTAAACTGGAGAGCGGCAGCCTCAGTGGAAAATTGAAAGTGCACTCTGTGAGACAAAGGAGAAACCACCTTTTATAAAGTTCCCACCCAGGTTCCCATTTAATTCCATTTATGCAAATGAGGATTTCAAGTCTGATCAGTTCAGAATAGTCAGTATAGACGTAAATGAGGGGCACAATTGTGCAGTTCTGAGTGGTCAGGTGAAATCACAGTCTACTGGTTGAGTGGTAATATGCTGATGGTGGAACAAGGAACTTCCCTGTTGTTGACTCAGGCATTTTAAGTAGGAAGGGTATAGTGCAAGAGGTTAAAACTTCAACAATCTGTGGTTCTTCCTGGAACGCAGAACACGACAGAGGCCTCTGTCAGCAGAGGACCACTTATTCTATTACAGTTTTGAATTTAGGTCCCGTTAACCACAGGACATCCATCTTGATAAGTCCTTCTCAGGGTTCACAATGACTTATAAGTTAATATGCAGACATATCATCTGACTATTTTCCACCAGTAAGTTTTCAAAGGTGATTATATAGGACAATTTCCCTGTTCAACTATTTTTTTTACACATGTGTATTTCTTGTATTTATTGAACAAAGGGTACTTATTTTATTTAGGCCAGTGCCTTATTTAGAATGGCGTTCCTCAAACTATAATGTAAAAGTACAATTTAAACAGAATGAGAATGAAACCAAGACAAAAGATTAATTTTGAAGCAGGAATTTATCACAGTTACACCTGGTGAGATAAGACATTTAATTAGATCCTTCACAACAGAGGCAGAGTGAATAAAAGCTTCCCAGCCCTTTACTAAATTAACTAAATTGTGTTAGCGTTTTGCAAAATCTATGCCTGCCAAATATTTGGCATAAGTGGTGTCTGCTGACTTTGAAGAGTTAACTTTCTGTAGAGTGTTTGTAGAAAAATAAAGTGAGTATATTTCAAAGCTATACTTCTAGAATGATGGTCCCCTTAAACTTCATAAAAATCCTTCAGAGAAAGATGAGAAACTTCACTCTAGTGTAAATTGCATTGGTCCACAATCCTTAGAAATTGACACACACAAAGAAGAGTTACTAAACCATCAACAAACACCCTATTAGCTAGAGAAGTTCCTGATGCTCTGTGGAAATGTAACCCTGAGTCTTGAGGAATTCCTCAGTACACTGCAAAAATCTATTTCAGGTTTTATGCCACTTAAGGAACTTTTTTTTTCTTTCTTTTTTTTTTTTTTACTTTCTCTTATGAACCCAAACTTACCCAAACTCTACCCAAACTTTTGTTCATAGTCTAATATTGTGTTGGATGTTATATATTTCAGTGTTATCTTCTCTATATGTTTAATTGGAACAAAGATTTAGTTGTTATTTTAGATTTGAAGGAAAATGGCATTTTTTAAAATTTATCAAGTAAACTAATCATTGCTTTCGAATTCTGATTTTAGTCCAACAGAATAAAGTAATGTAACATGACATGAATGATGTCAGATATTTTAAATATTGTATGCTTATTTTTGAGTAATCAACTATGTCATTTATTTTGGACTTGTTTCTACTTTGTTCTGTATTAGCTTTAAATGTCTCATTAAAATGAGTTTAATTTAGCACTTAAATTGAAAGTCCTTTGGCATTTTGATTTCTTCTACGTACTTTAGAAACATACCAGTGTGACAAACATTGGGGCTTCCTAAGGGAAAGGTTTCTCTCAGGTTTCAACAAAACTACTCTGTCCCTAAATAGGTTTGTCGCATTGGAGGCTTAAAATACTCATTTATTTGTTTTTTACCCCAACCTTAGAAAATATTCTTGATTCACAACATTTCTGCCTTTAACATTGTATTTGTTAAAACACTCACTCTTTTTCTCTTCAGTATTATAAATCTGAGTCATCTCAAACTTAACTCTATACATTCTTTTCTAATGCTACCTATTATAATAGAAAATCAGGGAATGTATTTGCCACATCTTACAAGAAATTGATACATTTAGGGTACAAAAGAAATCTACAAAGCAAGAAAAACACTTGAAGAACTCAAAAGAAATTAACTTGCAGGAAAAAAATCCACTGGCTAATATGTACATAAAGAGATGCTTAAAATCACTAGTGATCTTAAAAGCACAAATTAATATAACAATTATATTACTACTCTAAATCCAATGTAATAAAATAAAATTATATATAATACCATGATTTGAGATCATTTCATGACAACCTCCTATGTACTTGTGGTGAAACAGAAAGCTATTTTTAGCTATTCTGTTAATTAGTAGCTCACATTCCGTAAAATTAACTAAAATAGAGCTGCCCAATTAAACAGTGATCTCATTCTTGGTTTGCTTGTACCAGAGAATTTTTCACCAAATACAACAGTTGCTTTAGCACTGTTTTCAATACAGAGTAGAGAGAGGCAACTTTTGTGTCCTATCTAGGAAAATAGCTAAATGAAAAGCCATAAATTCATAATAAATAATAGTATGCAGCATTTATAAGCTATGGATTAGATGGGTATACTGAAAAGCTAATAGGTCTTATAGTCTTGAAGGAAAAACACAAAAATTAGAGTGAGATTTAAATCAAATCTGCTAAATTAACGTACAGTAAAAACAAACAGATCCACAAAAACCTACATCAAAACATGCTAAAGTGATTGCATATAAGGGATATTAGTATGGGAATAAGAGAAAAAAACAAGAGACAACCTTATACATGCTGCTGATGATTACACACTGTGAATTGAATAGTCTGATGAACTTTCTTCACCAGAAAGGCCACAATTAAGCAAATAAATAAATTAATAATTCTAACTCTGAACTGCCCACTGTGCATAGACTGTAAAAATATCAGTCACACTCAGTCCTCAGATCCTCAGTCTGCATAGGTTTATCTGGATGCAGCTAATGTTCTAATCAGGTCTATTTGATTGCTCCAAGCTATGATTGTGGCGTAGGAAACTGGAAAGGTTGCCTCTCCATGCTCCTGCTCTCTCCTTGTTGGTACCATAGGTCATATGTGGGTCCTGTAGTTAAATTAAAATAAATAAATAAATAAATAAAAATAAATCCTGACTTAGTAAGGAAAGACTTTACTCAAAATGATTATTGCAAGAGAGGAAAAGAACTGTTGCAATAGGGAGAACACTGAACATGAGATCCGTAAGTGACTCAAATATTAGGTAAAAAAGCATTTTTTGTTTGTTTGTTTGCTTGTTTTTATAGACAGGAGTAAACAAAGCTGGAAAGAACTGAGTGTGGGGAAGTGGGGTGAAAGGGTGGTCTACTAGATCAAAGAATGTTCTACCACCAGGCCAGCCTATTCTCCAAAGGGATTATTTACTGGCTCAGTCTGCGAGTGGGTCAAAATTCAGGGTCCTGGAGGAAGGACAGAATTTTAACCAGTTTGGTTGACAAACATTTTGTTCCCATTGATCAGTAAGAACAAACGGTTCAGCTAATCATTTATGAAGCAAAGAAGAGGAATTTGAAGGTTTTGTGTCTGGCCTCATCATAAGTAAACAAGTGGGAGGCATCCATGAATCTTACCTAAGTCCTATAGGGAAGGTGCTTCTTCACCATGAGCCATTTCTTGGAAGCAATTAAATAAATAAACAATTTTCCTGCCTCAAAATCATACTACATTGATCACAAAAAGTGGAAGGACTTTTTTAATCTTCAGTGTTTGTAGGGCTCATATAAAATTCAACACTGTCACTAAAGACATTCACCTTCCTAGGCTCCAGAAATGGTTTGCCCTTTCTTGACACAATCTCTCTTTCATCTTAAAGACCCCTAGTATCATCTGTCCCATGGTTTATACTTTAAGACAAACAAATAAATTAACATTAAGTTGTGCTATTTTAACCACATAAGAAGTTCATTTCTTTAGCATGCATTCTGCTTTAATCCAAGGTAGCTTTGTTTAGCCAGATAGAACTATGATTGACTTGCATTCTTTCAATGAGATCCTGTACATATACTGTATGTCCACTACTTTTAATCGTTTAATCAGCCCTCAGGACATTAGGTTCTGGTCAGAGTCAAACTCACTGAAGAATCAAGCTTCATTCAGGTCTATCAACCATGGCTAAGATACAATAATCAAACCTCAAACTAGAAAAAGTTTTAGTCAAATAAAGATAACACCTTGGCCTCAGTTACGTTTCAGCTCCAGACTCATGAAAGCAGAATGGCCCCACAGAATGAATCCCCTGTGGGAAACCAGGTGGAGAAATGTCATGAATGAAATCTAGACCTAATGCCAAGATCAACTGACCCCCCCCCCCTTAGCCTCAATCAATCAGTAGAGCCCATGGTCCCAACTCCCATAGCAACCACGATTAACGATTTTTCCCTTATATAATCTAGCTACTAGAGGCCACCCAGGAGCCAGGTTTTTGATAGTACTAGCTCACCTGTGTCTCCAGGCTTGGGCACCATCTCCTTAAATAAACCTTTATTTTCTTTGATGCAATCTACTGTTTGTATCTTCTTTGGCTTGGATGTGCATGGGCAAGCAGACCCATTGAGTCTGCGGTAACACTATGGTCTGAGTATTTGTGTCCCCCCAAAATTCATATATTGAAAATCCTAATGTCCAATGTGATGGTATCGCAAGGGTTTTTTGGGAGGTAACTAGTCCATGAGGTCTCCACCCTCATGAATTAGATTAATGTCTTTACAAAAGGCCCAAGAAAGCTCTCTTGTCCTTACCACCATGTGAAGATACAGAGAGAAGTCTGACACCCAGAAGAAGACCCTCACCTGACCATACTGGCATCCTGATCTTAGATTTCCAGGATCCAGAACTGTGATAAATAACTTTGTTTATAGGCTACTCAATCTTTACTATTGTAACAGGAGCCTAAATGGACTAAAATCGTCTCCTTCTGCTTTTTATCTCAAAAAAGTCCCGGAACTTAAAAATTGAAAACATTTTAGAAATTAGAAGAAATGCATTTTCAGATATACTCAATTTAATATTTTTCTTACCTCAAAATCATACTATATTGATCACAACTTTCTAACTCACCAACCAGGTTACTCAAGTATTCCTACTAAAGCAATTTTGAGGTCATATAGTGCCAAAATTCATTATCTGTGTAAAATTTTCATTGTGCAGTAGTCTCTCCTGGTTTCACCTCACCGCTGGTCAACCTGTTATCCTTCAACTTATTTTACCCAAAAGACTGTCCACCCCTTTCATCTGGGTAGAAGTTCAAGGCTGAATAAAACTTTGTCCATGATTTGCATATCTACATCCAAATAGCTTAAGAATGGTGGAGGCATTCATATACATTCATTTTAAATGTGTGATGAGCTATCTAGCCATTCAACATTGATAGATTCAGTTTCCTATCACAAGGGTTATTTTAAAATCATCTTTGTAACTCCTTAAAATTCCAGAATCTCCTTGAAAACCCACTTTTAAGATGATTCAGGCTTGTATGATATTGGGGAAAAAAGAATTTAAAGTAAAACACATTTACCTTACCCCCAATTAATCTACAAATAAACCTATCATTGGACCTATTTTCACTATCATCTGTTGTTTTACAATGAAGATTGTGTTCTTTCTCAAAACAAAGCAAAATCCCTCCACTTCTTTTATTAATACAAGGACTTAAATACCTCACTCAACCCACAATCCAGTAAGCATACAACCATGACTTAACTTTTCCTGTAATAATCTCGTCTCCATATTTCTTTCAGAAATTTCACATCCTACTTGATCTTTATACATTGAACTGTCACAAAGAGCTGTTTATAAGATTTTTCCATTTCTTTAATATCAATTACTTTTAACCTATATGAATCTGTCTTCAGTTCCCATCATTTCAGTGAAGTTATTTGTATCAAGGCCACCAAAACTCCTGGGGTTTGTTTTTTTTTTTTTTTTTTTTTTTAAATTTAATATGCCTATCTCTATCTGCATGTTCTTCAAATTCTCAACATGATTTAACACAATTGAAGAAACTCTTTCTTAAAACACCCTACACTACTGAATAATTTCCTACCACAGTGGCTGTGTGGGGATTAGTCACCCCAACACGTGCCTCAGTAGTATGCAGGTTGTTTAGAGCTAAGGGCAACTTTAGCTCAGGAGAAACTTCTGCTCCTCCGTACACTACCTACAAGAACTTGCCCATAAGGGGAGATTATCAGAGACAAACTTTTTTGACCTGTCTAGAATGGGACAAACTTCTATTTATTAAACATCTTCTCTTATTCTGTAATGACCCTTTGAAGCCTCCAAGACACGGTATCTCATTCCTAATTTAGAATGTCTTACCCATTTTCCCTTTGTTTCTGAACCTCTCTGAATGTGGGGTTTCTGATTCTCTACTACATGTGGAGTTCCCATGGATATTTATGTATTACATTTGGTAACTTTTCTCTTAATTTGTGTAATGCCTATTTGATGATTAGTGCAGCCAAAATAACCTTGAGTGTAGCAGAAAGTTTTTTCCTCTCCCACAGCTGTTTCATTTTGGTCTACTTTACTGAATCCTCTTCTCAATGTCAGATCTTAGATTTCATCAGAGTTTGGTCATGAGCCATGTTCTCTTCTGTTTATTCTTTCTTCCAAAATTCCATGGAATTAAATGTGACTGATTCACTAGCAACTCCTAAACTTCTCTTTCCAACTCTCTCTCAATAACCTGTGTTCTGAGAAACGTGGTTTCATTTTGCTTATTTTTCTATTCTTTTGGCACTTTTTTCCTGCAAGACTTCTGGGTTTTCTCCTTCCCTTTTGTTAAAACCCATCACCCTCTATCTAGTTTTATAACTTTTTTCATTTGTTCTCCTCAGAATTTTCTTGGGAGTTGTCATGTGAAGAGTTATGATTTTTCTTAAGTTCTGTCATCCTCCCCCTTATTAAGTATTTATTTCTTCTATTCTATTCCTTCTTCCTCCTTCTGAATTTCTTTAAAAGGATAGAACATCAAAAAAAAAAAAATCCTATATCTCTATTCCATTTGTCCAATTAAGTTTTTTTTGTTGTTTTTTGTGTGTTTTGTTTGTTTGTTTGTTTGTTTTTCTACCTCCTTTGCCGTAGGTTCTGGGAGAATCCTCTAGCTCTGTAATTCATTCTTGAACTTAAAACAGTAAGCTAGTCAATCTTCCTATTTATTTTAACTGTACATTTTACTGTTTAAATATTTTATGTGTCTTTATGTTTTCTTTGGTTTCCTACCTTCGTGAATTTTCTAGCAATATTTGAAATGACAATTGTTTTTACATGCACTACCTTAATTCCAATTCCTGGGGTAATAATTATTTTTGTTGAATTTAGTGCCCCTTTTTACACTTGGAAAAATATTTGGTATTTCTTGGTTGACTGCTTGTTTTCATATTTTTTATTCCCTCTTCACCTCTTGTTGAATGCTATTTCTAATCATAGTAGCTTTTTTTTGGTGAGTTAGATAATAAGGAATTCTTTAATATTTTTGCTCGTCACTCTAACCTGCCTTTCCCAATATCCACTTCTTTATCTTTCCTTGTACAATACCAATGAAAAATACTAATATGAGGCCAAATGTTGCTTGTCACTGTTTGTCAATATAAATGATGATGAGGGTAAACCTGCGAGCTCACCAAACTGCATGAAATGCAATTTCCCCATTATACTCTTTATAGTCATTTACTCCTGGAACCTTACTTCCAACTCTTATTTTTATCTGGAATTCAACTAGATTTGACAAAAATCCTTATTTGCACATGTTTTGTGTTGTAGTTTCTACTAATCTTATTTCTTCTTCAATCCAGAACCATCTGTTTCCTACTTTTATGAAATATTACATACCCTTAATGTTTACTTTCTTATATTATAGTGCTATATTAAATAGTTGCAATTTTGTTTTGATGGGGAGGGATTTCGTTCAATAATAAATACCTGCCAGTATTGCTTTTATATTGTACAGAGTTGCCACTGAGTGGGAGCAAGGGAGGAAATACAAGGTATGAGTCAGTCCATCATTGTGATGTAAGTTATGACATTTGACTTGGTACCATTCAGAAAAATCATGATTATGGAAAGAACAGATCTACACAAATTGTGATGCAGCCTAAGAAACTTTCAACAAAAAATATGTGTGAAAAATGTAATGTTCACTGTACACAGTTAAAATATGATTTTTTTGCTCTATCTCTGTGCAAGTTCAAGTAAAATTACTCCAGTGACTATGAGAGATGTAATATTTATCTCAGCTGGACTAAACTTTAAACTCCATGCCTATAGACAACTGATATCCCTTTCATCCTCCCTCTTACAGATGACATAACCACAGAGGTCCCTCCTTCTACTTTTTCTTAGAGCATGAACTTTAGAAAACTTGTGAATTACTGCCCTGACCCTTTGAGATGTAAATCTTTTAAAATACATTAATCAGTTTTAGAACCCAGGGCTGTCTTTCTCAAGGACCTCAGACATATGTTTGAAATGTAATTACCAAGCAATATACCACCTATATACCTCGTCTCTATAAAAGGGTATGAGTCTAACATAGGTGCCCACCTTCTTGAACTTATAAGTCTAACTTCTGTCAGGAAAATACAAGTTTACTTTTCCTTTGGGTAAGATAATCAGTGAACACAGAAGTCTTAAGAGTCCTCCACCCACAAATTTAGCTCTTAAAAATTCTCCATGCTTTGTTTCAATGAAGGTGAATTCATAGTACTTCTTAACACTTTAATTTTGCCCACTGAAAATTTTGCTTTGACGCCAGTTCAAATCAAATCACTCATTCATTAACATTTGAATATAAAATGCTTAAAAAGATTAAAGGGACATCTATTTACGATAAAAACTTTCAACAAAATGGTTATAGAGAGAATGTACCTCAACATAAGACATATATTACAAGTGCACAATCATCAGCAGAGCCAAAGGTGAAAAGCTGAAAGCCTTTCCTCTAAGATCAGAAAGACAACAAAAAGGCCCACTCTCACCACTTTTATTCAACATAGTATTAAGAACCCTAGCCCAGGCTGTTGGGCAAGAAAAAGAAATAAAAGGCATCCAACTATGGATGGCAGGATTATTTTTGAGGGCTTAGGAATTTAGGAAAAGATATTTGAATGTCTTACAGAGGTGATGGACAACACTGTCTTTTTGTTGTTCATATTTGCTAACTTTTTAAATTTATCTTTCTATTTGCAACAACATGGATGGACCTCGTGGGTATTGCATTAAGTGAAATAGAGAAAGACAAATGCCATTATGACCTAATTTATATGTGGAATCTAAAAAACGAAAACCCAAGCTCATAGTGAATAGATTGGTGGTTGCCAGAGGCAAAAAGTAAGAAGCAGGGGGAGAAGGGGAGTGGGGCGAAGATAGGTGAAGGGGGTCAAAAGATACCAATTTCCAGTTATAAGTCAAAGGGATGTAATATACGTTACGGTAACTATACTTAATAATATTGTATTGCATATTTGAAAGTTGCTAAGAGAATAAATTTTTAAAATTCTCATCACAGAAAAAATATTTTAACTACATATAGTGGCAGATGTTAACTAGACCTATCATGATGATCATTTCATATAATACATACAAAGAGCAAATCAGTACGCTATACACCTGAAACTATGTTATATGTCAATTATACCTCCAAAAAAGATTAAAGAGATAGTAATCATCAGAAGTCCATTTGTTGTCTGAAACACTGACTTATCTTTAAAGTTCACTGCCAAATTTAAGAGGATCCTGTATTTTAAATGAGGTAGAATCATATAATTAGGTATTTGTACATACAAACCATTTGAAAACTCATTTACTTTGTCAAATATTTGCTTTCTATTTTTTCTAGCCAATGGCCTTGCATCAATTCTAATCTCTGTGTAAGATAATATGCACAGATGACTGCCAATATCAATTATTTGTCTTTGGCAACATAGGGCATTCTCAATGTTTTAAGAAATAATTTGATTATTTTGGAATTGATGTAACTTCTAGAATAACTTCTAATTATAATGTATTTTCATGAACAGAAGATTGTTTTGCATAAAAAAATTATTGTTATTATTTCAGAGTTATTGTTCTTTGTTTGCATAAACCCATTAATGATAACTAGTCTGAACATTGGATGCAAAAGTAGGAGGACTAAACTTTGTCTATGCCTTCATTTCTATAATTTAAAAAATATTAATCGGGGGGGTCAAAAGGTGAAAACAAATTACTAAGTAAAAAATGCAATATATGTAAATATTAATCAGGCATTAGCTATATTCAAGGTTATTTTAGTTGTTCCTATCACATCACTCATGTAAAGATATGGTTCCTATTTTCTGCAATGAGAGTTGTGAACAAACATATGACTGTAGCATAACATGTAATAATATGAAGAGAAATATTTGTGATATAGTGCTTGATAGGATTTTAGAGTAATATAGGATTTTACAGAATTGTTGGAAAATACTTTGTGGAGATCTGGTAGAAAGTGTAAGGGATCTATTTAAATAAGCCTTTATAAATTTAGTATACTTTAAGGGAAGTCTTAAGAGATTTGATTTGTATATATGAAGCACTGATGGCTCTACAAATATTTGGAAGCAATAGAGGACTGCACAGGAAGTGGTAGGAAAGAAAACTATCAGAAAGACCTTTTTGAAAACCCATCTCTGATCCTTAGTAATATGAATTTAAATACAGTATTTGTTTTATTTTCATTATACTATTCAACTGTAAATTGAGAACAATACCTGTTGCTCAGACTCATTTCAAGAAAATGAAATTCTGTATTTTGAAATTTTGTATAATGATTAGCATGGAGCCCAAAGCTGTAGAAGTTCACACATATTAGTTTATTCTCTACCAATCCTAACAAGTTCTACATGAAAAGAATGGCTTATCAGAGTAATGGAAAGTAAGGCAATACTCCTGGTGACTATGGATGGCAGGATTATTTTTAAGGGCTTAGGAATTTAGGAAAAGATATTTGAATGTCTTACAGAGGTAATGGACAACACTGTATTTTTGTTATTGTTCATATTTGCTAACTTTTTAAATTTATACCACAAATATTATAGGAATCTGGCAGCAATAAGCATTTACAAATATAGATAGATAATACACATATTTATTGATATAACTTATAAAGAGCACATTCAGCACTCCAATTCAAAAAAAATTAGTGTAATTTATACCACGAATCCACTGGAATGATGTGAAAACTGATTTTAGTATTGTAAACTAAATGTGGCTAAATGTATTATTAGTAGTAATATTCTAAATATGATCCCAACTCACAAAGATAAAGCATTTTCTTTTGAATATGTTAAAGCACCTACTCTCCAAAAGTAGGCATCTGTGGTATTTTCTGATTTTTATGGGACTTTTGACATTTCTAAATTATTTGAAATTATAATCTTATACTAATTCTGAGTTTAAATGACAATATTTTACTGGAAAAAAAACGCGTACTATACATATATAACGTGGCACCATTATAAGGTCTAATTTATTAACAGATATTAGCTTATCACATTACATAGATACTAGATTAACCCCTTTAGAATAACTGTTTAAAGAATTATCTATCAGACACTGTATAATAAGCTCCCTGCATGCAAATATACCTTATTCATTTTCACAGAAATCCTGGATTTACAACTCTATCACTTTCTTGATTTTTTAGATAACTAATCCAAGATCACTTAGCTAATAAATTGTGGAATGAGCCAGGATTCTCCAGAGCTTACACTCAGATCAATGGTGTTATACTACAGATTACTAGGTCCAAGGGGTTTAAGAAGAGGCTAATGATAGATGGTTGAAGGGCAAGAGGAAATAACCTTGGATAGAAAATTTTCAATAATCAGTTGAAATGGATTGTGGACAACAGAAGAAAGCTTCAATCAGAGAGACTGTGGCTGGAGAAAATAATGAATATTTTTATGAATTCTTTGTCTTTTTGTTTGGTTTGCATTTTGCAGCATTTACTAGGATTAGTCAGAGAATTGAAAGTTTGAAGGACATCTATTACAATTCTCAACAAATCAACAGTTAAGTGCTGTTGGACTAGCAAGGCCCTATTTGTGGAACATTTGTCATGTCCTGACCATCCTGTTATAAAGAAATTTCTTTAAAGATGCAAATACATCTCTCTGCACCTCACTGAAACTTGCAGTACTTTTTTTCCATTCTAAAGCCACAATTAAAATGGTGGTGAGAACCTACTGCCTCTTCTACATAAATTTCAAGTTTGATAGGGCTCTTACACATCCTTGAAAACACCCATTACTAGGATAAGAACTTTGGTTTTATATTCAAATGTCTGAAACTCAAGACAATTACCCCTGCCCACCTGTGAATACACGTTGGTTCATCAACACACTTCCTAAAACATTTTGTACAAAATGTAAGCATATATTTGAGCAAAGCCATATATATTTAAAGATTCCTGACATATCTCTGGTTTCCTTGCACTAGACAAATAAGAGTGCTGGTTAGTCATCCCATTATTGGGTTTTAACTTCTGAAGACAGAAAATACAAATTGAGCTGAAAATATTAACTCAATATTAACTCAATTCACATGTAAAAATACCAGTTAAAGTACATAGTTTTTTTAGAGTAATTATGTTTTTGGCTTTTACTAAAGTGACTTGACAATCTAATGATTGGAGATATTTAAAATTCCTGGGAGTTTAACAGTTGTATTTCTTAATGATTTTAAATCATACTTGTATTCAATTGTTTTTATTAAAGCTCAGTATGTTTACTTCAGGTAGGAAGTGCTTAAAGATCTAACTCTACCTTCATGGTAATAAATATTTTATGTTTTCTATATGATGACACAAAGCAGAAAAACTAAGCTAGTCAAAGACATTTAATTACCTGGGACAAGCACCCTAAAAGTTTCATGTATTATTTCTATTTCCAGCTAGTACCTAAAGTAAGTTCAAGAGCAATGACAATGACAATATCTAAAATAGCTAGGAGCAGTATGGACATGGTTCATTAGAAATCATGTTCCCTGTAAAAAAGAATTCACAAGAAAATGGAAAAAAACAATAGATCGCTGTACTGACAAACTGAAGGAAGAAAAGACATGAAGGAAGAAAGGAGGTAGGAAAAATTAATCTAATACAAAATCAGGAGGCGCACTGCCTGTAACTCCCTTTCTGTTGACATAAGATGTGTCAATGGTTACAGCCCCTGTCTGAGACAATCCAAAATGTTTCTTTTTATAGTGTGAAGGAAGAGGACATCCGTGATACAACCTGACTTTAAATTCAATGCTACATTAAAGCAATAATAAAATATGTCATAAAAGTGAAATCCAATTTTCCAATGTTCCACTGCAGCAAAGTGAGAGATCACTTGCCTTTACAAAATGGGGCATATATTTCAGCTGCCTATATCATCTCCGCTCTTGCCAAACTGTACACTTAACTTGAATGCACTATGCTCTCTGCCTCCAAGATTCTGCTCAAGCTATTCTTTCTTCCTGAAGTTCTAGTTCTTCTCATAACTTTAAAGGATACAGTAGGTGTTTCCCACACCATTTTGTCATATTCTCTTTACTAGCATTTATTTAACTGAATGATAATGGGCAGTCTCATCTAAGACTGTAAGAGCTTCACAAACAGAGACTGTGTCCTGTCAAGCTTATCTAGGGAATGGGGCAATCCATCTCAACACCAGGTACAATCTACTGAACAAATGAATGAGAACAGACAAAAAAGTACTTTCGTTCCCATCGATTCCATAGTAAAGTAGCCTATGAGAAAACACAGCATGCTATCATTTCATATTTATTGTGAAGCAAACTAAAACCTACATACTCTTTACTCAGATTTCTGTCACACGAATTATCACCCAAATTGCAAGTGTTCCCTTAACCCATGCGCAGAACTTCACATGTATCTGTTAAAATTTACATTCTACCTTGGCAAGATTATGTCAAGTTTCTTCCTCCCTAATTCAATTTATTAGGTTGACATTTACTAATTTTCCATTACTTGTTGTTAGGCACTGTGTTTTGGAATTTGAACCACAGAGGCACTTAATGCTTATTCCAGACACTTCTTGATGGTTTTCAGTTTTGTGGAGAAAAGGGAAACAAAATAAAGAAGCAAAAGCAAACCAAAAAAAAAAACAATACTTTATAACAATGTGCTATGTTACATTTTTATTTAGGATGCCACAGAAACACAAAAGAATTATAACTAAATTCAAGTGTGTTCTTACCAATATTAAGAACTGAGAAATTATGATGGAGTCAGCTGGATGAAAAGGGGGAGAAAAGATACCCAGGTGGAATAATGGGAGAACCTAATATGTCATAGAATCTCAAGTAATTCTCAATGGTTAGATTCAAGAATGACTGAGAATAATACGAGATATAAAAGGTTATAAAATACCTATAAGGTTATAAAATAAGGTTATAAAACACCTATAAGATAAATTAAAGATGTCAAACCAAATTCCAAAAATTTTGAGCTGTTAGACTTCAAAAACAGAAACTTCAACATATATATTTATATAAGACTAACTATTCCACAAAAACTTTAATCTCGCTTGTACATCCACTTATTTGTTGTCGTCACCAGTGAAAACAGAGAATGCTTAAGAGCCAAGGACAGAGCCCCATGACACTCCACTAGAACTCTTTATTAATCAATAATTTTTAATTAGGAGGCCCTGCCAGCTATGAATACATTAATCGTTTTCTAGCCAATATTCCTTCATCTTTCTGCGAAAAAGTAATGGGAGATTTTGGCAAAAACTTTGTTGAAACACAGACACCACTATTGTCTTGGTAGACGCTTTTCATTTCCTTTCCTGTGAATAGCCTCAGCAATTGGACCAGATAATGCATAAAGTCTTACTATGAAAATCATCTTCTTTAACCAGTGACTTTCTCCCCCTTCATTTCTTAGAAACCACATCCTCCTTTTGGGCAACTGTTCCTTCCTTATTCCAAATGTATGGCTCTAGAGGGGACTGACACTTATTTCACTTAACCCTCATGGGCACAGTGATAGCTTCCAAGAATAATCATGAAAACCAATCCTTACTAATTAGAATTTTGTATAAGAATTTTTCAAACTGATTTTGAACCATGAAGCTCCAGTTTCTTTATAATAATATGATGTTAACAGACGACAGAATAAGTCAACTAGGACAGATTCACGCTGCACTTATAACTGCATTTGGCTACAGACACTCTCTCTCTCTTAAAAAGTAATACAGTGCTAACTAATTAATCCAATATGCCTGGGCCATTGTTTAACAACATGTAAAAGTAGGAATGAGTTCCTAAATTTAATTTTTCCAACCAATCAGGAACTGGTTCTAATGTGCCAAATGTTCTTTTTTAAAGGAAGGCAAAAATACTTGAAATTGCCCAGAACTCAAAAATAATAATGAATTTAAAAATATTTAGTCATAAAATGATATCTATTGGGGGTGGCTGGTTAGCACAGTTGGTTAGAGCATGGTGCCCGTAGCACCAAGGTTGCTGGTTTGATCCCCTCATGGGCCACTGTGAGCTGCACCCTCTTTAAAGAAAAAAAAAAAAAAAGATGTTTGGAAATATATTCAAAATATTGATTATATACTAGGCACTGAGGAAATGGCAGTGAATAAGATTAATATATATAGTCCTGGACTTTATAGGTCTTACATTTTAATAAATAAAACTCAGAACACTAAGCATGTAACAGAAAGTAAATACACATTAAAACAGATCCATAGAAAAATCAGTAAGATAAAGTGAAAATATTACAACTTGGAGGCATAGATATTATTGGAGAAGTTCTCTATGAATAAAAAAAAAAAAAACTCAAATGGAATTTGAAGAATGTAAAGAAGGTAGCCTTGAACCAAAAGTTAAGGTTTCTTGAAAGAGGGAATACAAAGTGAAAAAACCCGGAGATGGGAAAGAAAATGGTTTTAGAAAAAAACAAAAGACAGAGAGGACGAAAGAGAATCAAGATAAGTTTGCAGGAATAAAATTGTGACAAAGATAACAAAAGGATACCTAGGGCATTGAAAACTGGTTTATTTTTTTTTCTAAGTAATTGGGAAGTCTTGAACAATTATAATGTGAATTATGTTCCTAAGGGTGATTCATGGCCAGATTATGAAGAACAGAATGTGTAAGATCAAGAGGGGATGTAGGAAGATCATTTAGATAGCTATTTCAGCACCTAAATCTAAGATATTGTACTGGGAACTCAAACTGTAGTAGACCTGCACACAAGGTTTCAAGACAGATATTCGAGGTACATATTCGGAAGAGCTTGCAGACATGTTAAAGATGTTAAGGGAAAATGAGCCAGCAATGATGACACAACATTTCTGGAGAAATTAACTCGTTAAATCATGGTGCTGTAACTGAAATGGGGACACATAATAAAAGAACACTGAGGGTAAGGGGAAAATAGATCAAAGTTCCATTAGGTAACTGCTAATTGTCTTGAGTTGCTAAGGAGTGGAGCAAGAAGAATGCCAAGTGGCTAATTATATGAGCACAAAAATTGGAGGAAATGTCTAGGCTGAAATTTCTGATTTGAAAAAGAAAATTAGTTTGTGTATAGAAGCTTTCAAATACAATATACAGACATTTGAGGAAGATGTAAAGAATCAAGAGGAAATACCTCCCTGATCAACTCAAATAATTATCCAAGGATGTATTCAAGAAACTAAAGAGTGGGCGATATTAAATGGAACTAGATAACAATATAACCTATTGATATATAAAACAAATAGTGGATAAAAATCTCAAATTGCCACAGTTTTCAAGGTGAAAGCACAGAGGAATGGGTGAAATATAAAACCAAATATGTTTCTGGTCCTGTTTTCAAAAAGGATATGACTACTGTTTAACTTTCTTGATTGAAATAAAAATACATTTATTTATAATATTGGCTATATTCATATTATAAGTATTATAAAAAGCATGCATACACATTCACTACCTGTAGAACACCTGCCAGGTTTAGCATACCTTTTTTTTGCTTTCTTCTTTTCTAAACTCACTGATGTATTTTTAAATGATCTTTAAAAAGTTTTTAATTTTTTTCTTAAATACAGATATCAAATTGTTTATTTTTACAACATACCTAGGAGCTTTGAGTTATAGGGCTAGCTATATTTACTGGTCTAAATATTTTACAGCAACTGGGCTAAAAATAACTTTGTATTTTAGTCAGTTTTATTAATTTATATTCTGAGAAAGTCTTCTAGTTTTTCCATATCTATTTATATCATCAATGTTGTTGAAATTCTATGAGCTTATTTATTTAGCATCCCCTTGCTCTATCAATTTCTAAAAGGGGTGTAGGAAAATCTCTCACTAAGGTTCTGTTGTTTTTTTCTTTACCAATGAATCCTTAAGATCATTTCAAATTATCTCAGGCAAATCATTTAAGTTGGCTAGGGTGAGATTTAAAAGCTTCAATTAACAGGTAAGTCTTATTTAAAACTAGTATAATTATGTTCTGTAAGTTATATAAAAGATAGCAAACTACCCAAATTAATCTATGAGACTAGCATAACCTAAACACCAATACTGCATTAGGATAGTGATTTTTCTACCTAAAAGAGTTTTATGTGAAGTGATTCATTCTAGCAATCAAATGTATTATTTGGAGTTAAGTCACAGTTTCACAACTTATTAGGTGTATGATCTTGGGTAAACTCTTTACACTCCTGAAACTTTAGTTTTTCTTAACAGTACGTTGAGTAAAATTATTGTATTAAAATTTCCTTTGAATCTCTGTGAATCTTTCCCAACTTCTAAGAGCCCTTATCAGCCCTGAAGTGCCATCTTTATATTCTGTGACCTTATGTAAGGAACCTAAGTCAGCTGTCGGAATAAACATGAACATCTCCAACTGGGGATGGTCTATATGAGTCCTGAACAATCGTGATACTGAATTTAATATTGATATATTGTTTTGAGCCTAGGCGATTGTCTACATACAGAGCTGGGGCTCATGGTACAGTAAAAGCTGTCATGCCAAGAAAGAATAATAAGGCAGAGATTCTTGTACCTCATAGAGATGGAAAACACCATCTTTCTTCCTGATTTCTCATTTTCTTAATTACTTACTTCTACATCTTCATGCGTATTTCCTATTTTTTCTGTTCCACGAGATGCATCTAAATCTTTTCAATATAGTTATCTTTTTTGACCTTAAGCTTATTTAAAAATTCCATTCTCTCTTTCAATTAAACTATGATTACTCTAATAACACCCAATGTATAGGGTTACTGTTAAAGTTGTATGTACTTGTTTTAAACATTCAATAAATATTACTCAAGTACCTATCATATGCTTATTTAATATATATTGTAATAGAGAAATTATAGTAGTTGTGCAGTTTCAGGTGGCAGCAATAGAAGTCACTAAACTTCAGATATATTTTAAAGTGGCACCATGATTCATTCCTGACGTAATGGACGATGGATAAAAAAGACGTGAAAAGCTAAGGAAAAGTACCCGGAAGGCTGTTGATACTATCAAGTTAGAGAGGAGGGCGTGAGAATGGGGTTGGTTTGGGTTAAAGAAAAGTTCCATTTCACATATGTTATAATTTAGATATTTAGTGGAGAATCAAGAAGAAATGTTCAGCAAATATTTGGATATGGGAATTTATAGCTCAGATAAAAGATCTGGCTGGAGATATTAATTCTGTAATTGTTGGCTTATACATGGCACATGTAAGTGGATGAGATCACCAAAGGAGAAAGTGCAGACAGAGAAGATCAGGGAACAGATTACTAAACCCCAAAACACTTCATGTTCATAGCTGTGACGGAACACAAGGAAACAGCACTAAGAAATCTTAGTAGAAGCAACTTGTAAAAAAGAGATGAAGATTTTTGGTGGGGAACACACAATGCAACACACGGACGATGTATGAGTAGTATAGAATTGTACACTTGAAACCTACATAATTTTACTAACAATGTCACCTCAATAAATGTCATAAATATTAAAAATAATCAGAGATAGTGCTCTAAAAGCAAAATGAAGGTGGTGTTTCAAGGAGTAATTTATGGTGTCAAATGCTGCTGCTAACACAAATGATTTGGAAAAGGGATATCTGGTGACCTCCCAAAGAGGATTTATGGTGTGTATTGTTTTGTGTGTAAGTGTGTGTTAGGGGAATTTGTGTGTTTGTGGCAGGAGGTAGACAAGATTGAGGGGGGAAACATTAATTTATTTCACAATAGAGAGAATTCCATTTTGATAAAATTTGAAAAGTGTTTAAAAGTAGGAAAGGATAGAAAACACAGCTTATATATTTAAAGTTTCTATAACTGCTTGAAAAAACCTGACTGACTTAGGAATTACAATCCCACTATAAACACCTGGAAAACCAGAAAAAAATATATGAAAAGCTGTTTTCAGATATTGGACAATAGGCCTTGCAGGACTGCGATACCTAAAAGAAGGAAAAAATAAATGAGGCAAATCTTACAATTGTTCTATATCACTATAGGAGTGAGTCTGTTTCTAAGCCCCAGCAAAGGCAGTGTGAATTTGGAGTCTAACAATCTTACTGAGTTGAAGAGAAAGAGATTGGAGTGCAGAAAGTCTAAAGTTCTATAATTTGTATAGCAGAATATTGGAGATCAAGACACAGAGAAAAATAATGATAAGCATAGCAGCCAACTTTGTGTTGATTGGTAAAGTACTCAAGATGTAGAAGAGTAACATCCTGAAGGAACTAAAAGAAAAATTCTAAATTCTATAACTGAGAATATATTTTAAAAGTAAAAGCAAAGTGAAACCTCTCAGAAAGAGAATTTATTGCCAACAGACACTTTGGGGTGAAGTGAAATGATACTATAAGGGAATTAGGATCTACACAAATGAATGAAAGGTTTCAGAATATCAGTTATGTGGGTAAATATTTATCTCATTTTAAAATCTCTTTAAAACAAGTGACTAAAACCTAATTATCAGTGTTTTGCAAAGCTCATAATACATGCAGAAATAAAACGCAAAACGGGAGTGGATAAACAGAGGTACACGGAATTAAGATTCTTATAGTACACAGAATTGCTATAACATTTTATGGCATGTTATGATCAAAAAATACAGTGAATGCTGCTGCAAAGTGCCATCCAGCAGAAAGGCAGGGATCTTCATTATGGGAAGTGGCGCATCGAACCGTAGTAACAGTGAGTGACAAGTTTCAACTTGTTCGGCGCAATCAGTCGGGTGTGAGCTATGGTTGAGAGGTGTGTTTTAAAATGTGTCATAAATCATCTTCCATCATGACAACGCTCCGTGTCACACATCATTTCTGGTATATGGCAATTTCTGTCAAACAAAAATATTACAATGTGTCCTCATCCACTTTATTCACTGGATCTGACATCATGTGACTTCTGGCTCTTTCCCAAAGTCAAAATGATTCAGGACATTAAGGCAGCCATGACAGTGCAACAAAAGACACAAAAGAGTTGTTGCAGAAGTGCTTCAGAAAGTGGCAAGAATGATGGGATGTGCTCGAAGCGAGAGTGAGTATTTTGAAGGGGATTAATGGCAATGTCTTTTACTGTAATAAATGTGTGTCTATTTAAACATTCACCGAATGGTTTGATCATACCTTATATATAGATGCCCTTTCAGCCTAAATTCCCTGCTACGCCCAGTTTACTGATTTTATATTCTTTTACATCATAAATGGGTAGGGAAATTGGAGATGTTTTTCTCCAGCTATTGAATTATATTTTTTAATTATGTAATCAATGAATACTGTTAATTACATTTACTGCTTTTCAAATGTTAATTCAGCCTTCCATTTCTGGGAAAAATCCAACTTGATTTTTTATTTTTTTTATATATCAGTGGATTTTTATCTAAAATTTTATTAATGATTATTGCATCAAGTTTATAGAGGATATTAGTCTGTAGTTTTTGTTTGTTTTGGCTTTGCTTTGCTTTTTAATCAGCATGTGCTGGCCTCAAAAAATTACTTGGAAACTGTCGTTTTTTATTTTCTAATTATTTGAAGCTTTGGCATTATTTTTTTCTTAACTCTTTGTTAGATTTCACCAGAGAAGTTAACAAAGGCTAGATTTTTTTCTGTTTGCTTGTTTTTGGTTTTTTTTTTGTGTGTGCGTGTGTGTTTTTGTTTTTGTTCTTTTTGTTTTTTGGTGAGGTGTTTTCTAATGGTTCAGATTCAAATTATTTCTTTTTTAGTGAGCTTTAGTAGTTTGTCTTCTGAAGAATCTTTCCATTTCATCTAAATAGTCTAATATAATGGAATAGAGCAATAGAATACATTTTATTCTTTTTTAATATCTGTAGGGATTTCCTCTCTTTCATTCTTGATATAGTTACTTTGGGATTTATTTACTCAATTTCTGTCTTCAAGATTAGCCTGGTTTTATAATATTCTTTTGCTCTTTAAAAAAAAAAAAAAAAAAAAAAAGCTTAGGTTGCATTGATTTTTTTATCATTTTTTTCCAATTATTGCTTTATTGATTTCTGCTATTAATTTCATTATTTTCTCTTTCTTCATGTATTCTGAAGCTCTGTCATTAGGTAGCTATACATTCAGGATTGCCATGTTTTCATATGATTATAAAATTTCTCTATTCTTGGCAATGATCCTTGTCCACAAATTACTTTATAATATTAGTTTTGATAGTGTTTGCATGGTATAGCTATCTATCCTCTTTAATCCATGTATATCTTTCTGCGAATATAATCCACTGAAAGTGGATTCTTATAAAAAAAAGTATATACTTGAGTCTTGCTTTTTGGTTCAATCTGACATTTTAATCTTTATTTGGAATGCTTACATCACTTAAATTTAATGTACTTTTTGATATGCTCAAGTTTAAATTCATCACCTTACTGTTTTTTTACATTGTCCCATCTGTTTCTTCTCTTCCTCTCCCCCTCCCTCTTTCTCCTCCCTCCATTCTTCTTGCTTTACTTTCTAGTATTCCATTTTACCTTTACTATTCATTTATTAGCTATACCTCTTTTGTTTATATTTTTCTTAGCTCTAAGGCAGTGATTTTCAAACAGTGTTGATATCTCCCCATGGTACATTTGTCAGTGTCTGGTGATATACTTGTTTGTTCCATTTGGGGGAGGTGTACATAAAAGAGCGTGTGTGTGTGTGTGGATAGAGGTCAGTGATTTTTCTAAACATCCTGCACTTCACAATACAATCCCCCATGACAAAGAATTATCGAACCCAAAATAACATTAGTGCCAAGACTAAGAAACCCTTACCTCAGATGTATGAGGTATGATCATAAAATATGGTAATGTTTACATACAAATTAATACAGTAAAAGACACATTGCCATTAATCCCCCTCACTTCAAACACACTTATCCCATCATTCTTGCCACTTTCTGAAGCAGTTTTACAAGTCCTCTTTTCTGAGTGTCTTTAGTGGGGCTGGGCTGGCTGCCTCAATGTCCTGAATTGATTCAAAACGTTTACCTTCCATGGTCATTTTGACTTTGGAGAAGAACGAGAAGTTGCACGATGCCAGCTCCAGTGAATAAGGTGGATGAGGACACACTACAATATTTTTATTTGACAGAAATTGCCATGCCAGAAGTGATATGTAACACGGAGCCTTTCTTGCACAACTCATGTCTAACATTATACTTATTGTTGAAAGATTAAATGCTTCTGTCCATCCCTTTTTACTCTAAGAACATGGCAAAAGTGTCTACTCTCTACACCTATTCAGTATTGTTTTGCATGCTCTTACCAGGGCAGTAGGAGAATAAAAAATAAAAGTCATAACAACAGGAAAGAAAAAACTGTCTATAGTCACAAATCATTGAAAAGATTACTACTACCACTGAATTCAGCAAGGCCATATGACAGAAGCCAGGTGTGTGTGTCTATCTCGTAAGTGTATATTATGTAATGGAATTTAACAAATGGAAAGTGAAATAAAAATTAGCATTGAAAACACTTTAGAGGAATAAATGTAAAATATAATGAAAGCTTTGTACACTTAAAACCACAAAACGTTGCTGAAAGAAAGAAAATAGCTAAACAAAAGGAGAGTGAATCAAAACATTATTGTTACAGTGGCTTTTTTTTTTTTTTACGTAAATTTATCTACTGATTCAATACAATGATCAACATCCCAGCAGTTTTATTTTTTTGTAGAAATTGACAAGATGATAGAATTTGTTTTGAAAAGTAAATAACCTAGTATAGGTAAGACAATTTTGAAAAGAAATCAAAGGTTATGGCTCTTACTATGTTATCTCAAAACTTATTCTCAATCTACAGTTATTAAAGCAGTGTGGTATTGGCATAAACATGAACATATAGATCAATGGACCAGCATAAGATCAAAATACAGACTCATATATTATTAAAAGTTCACCAATGGAATTTTTACAAAGACACTAAAGTTATTCAATGGTGAAAGGATAGCTTTTTTTAAACTGTTAACTATGGAACAGTTTGATACTCATTTGGGGGGGGTACTTCAATATTTAGCTTACACTTTATACAAGTTAATGTGAATTTGGACATAGATCTTTTTCTTTTTTCTTTTATCAATCTGAAAACACAAACACACACACAAACACAGGTCTGACAGTTAAGTTCAAGGAACTTGTTGCAATGATTTGGTAACCTTTTTTTTTTTTTTTTTTGCTAACCTTTTTGATATCAGAGACATTATTTATAATGAGTTTATACCAACTGGACAAACAGTTAACCAAGTTTACTATTGGGAAGTGCTAAAGGGGGCTGTGTGAAAAAGTTAAATGACCTGAACTTTTTGGCAATAATTCCTGGCTCTTACATCATGACAATGATGAACCAGCTCACACCACACTGTCTGTGAGGGAGATTGTAGCCAGTAAGCAAATAACTGTATTGGAACATTTTCCCTACTCACCTGCCCTGGCCCCCAATTACTTCTTTCTTTACCCAAAGGAAATATACAAAGATATTTTGATGACATTCAGGACAACAACAGCTCTGATGGCCATTCCAGAAAAAGTTTCAAAATTGCTTTGAAGGATGGACTAAGCATTAGTGATGGTGCATAGCTTCCCAAGGGGAGTACTTCACAGGTAACCATAGTGATATTCAGCAATGAGGTATGTAGCACTTTTTCTAAGATAAATTCACAAACTTAGTTGTCAGATCTCCTGTGTCTATGTGTGTGTGTACGTGTGTGTGACAACACACACACGTACAAACACACACACACACACAAACGGTACCAAAAAAATGTATATACATTTTAAAAAAGGAAAAAAAACTGTCATTAAAATTAAGCTGATGGTAACCACTTTGAGCACCTCTTCTAATTGCAGAAGTCAAATGTGACTTGTATCCATCTTTTGTTATCAGTATATATTACAATTTTAATACAGTATTTTCCTTTCTCAAAATGTGTATCCATTTTTTTTTTTGGCACCCCTGGTATATGCATCCTTCTAGATTTTCTAAATTTCTCCTTTAGGTTTTCACTTTTATAATTCAACTCTAACCTACCTGAATAATATGTTATTTTTTAAAAAATGGATATTCAGCAGTTCAAGGGCGTATAAACTATTACATCCTTCCCCACTAACTAAACTAACATTATTTGTATACATTATATTCCCATATTTATTGGGATCTATTTCCAGGATTAAGACATCTTTCCTTTTGCTATTGTAGTCTTTCTGGACTTTTTTTTTTTCCCCCACTTGCTTTATGGAGCTCAGGTCCAGCTTTACAGTGTCTTGAAGGAGGGCAACCTTTCACTGATAAAAAGTACAGCAGTCTGTCTTTGTGTTATGTAATTGGATATCAGTCACTTAATTGACAGCCCCTTCCCTACAAAGCTAGACAGAGATGATTGCTAATTATCTTTAGGGAACAAAGACTACCCTGCAGCTTCTGAGGACCCAGTGAGGCTACCAGTTCTTGCAAGAAAACTCCACAGTACAAGCATGATGCTCCCTCTCTTCCCCAAGACGCAGGAAACACCCATTTTTGCTCTTCTGGCTCCCACTCCAGACTCTATGCTCTGTATTTATCTATATCCATACTACTGAACCTCCACCAGTTCCCAGGATTCTTTAGAGCCGACTTGAAATCATTACTACCCAAGTTCTTCAGAAACTAAGGAGTGGATGTAGCCACCAGTGTGTGTAGCTAGGAGCGTGTAATACCTTTAACGTCCTGAAAGGGCCTAGCCCCAGTGAGGTTTCAGCAGTTGATTGGAATGAAAAGGAACACTAGCAAGGACAGCCAGACTCATGTATACTCAATCTTTTCAGAGTCCTACACCAGTTATTTTAAAAACAATCCAGAATTATGGAAATCATGACTCATGATTAAAATATCAAAAACACACCCAAAGTATGACTAATTTTAAGTTTCCTAAGCTTCATATACTTTGCCATTTGCTATCACTGACTATTGTCCTTCAGCCTGAGTAGCCCATGTGAAACTGATTTATTGAACTTAGTTTCTATTCTGCGCTTAGTACTTACTGAGAGGAAGAAAAACAAGTTGGATTACAATTCTGCATCTCATAAAATAAGCAAATGTCTAAGTTAGACATTAATGTACAGCAATTATTAAAATCATCATTTATACAACTGGCAAAGTTGTATCACAATATATACTCTATCTAGGCTATAGAAGTGGTTTGCAAAGTGATGTAAAAGCATGAGACTCAATAAAAGCATTTTGATCATTATGGAGTATAAATATAGGATAAAAAATAAGAAAAGTTGGAACCTTTCACACAGGAATACAAAGAAAATGTAAATGGGTTGGTTATGTGGCTTGAAAGATAAGTTACTCAAAAGCCAATATAAGAGAAATAAAAATATATTGAAGTTTAAGTACATCATTTCCCAACTAATTTTGATAGTACAGAGTTTATGATCAGGTTTATACTTGACCAAAACTGGAGCCCAACAATGGCTCATAAACTAGACAATATAGCCTTGAATAAGATAGTCAATTGATATTAATGTTATTCTTTCATATTAAGAAAATTCCTTACTTTTCATTGCCTTTGGTTTCAGCACATTTAATCTATTCTTCCTGAATGATATAGGCGAAAGAATAAATGTAAAAACCTGATAATAATTTGCAAATCCTTGGAGAAGCTATAGTTCACCAGTTGTTTTTTTTTAAATGACAGTCAATATGGAAAAAAATAATAATAAAAGCTGAGAATCATGGACATAAGAAGCCATAAGACAGTTAAAAAATAGATCACAATACCAGAGATAATTTTCTTTGCCAGCTTAACTGATCACAAAAATGCTTCAAGTTTAACATTGCAGTTGTGATTTGTAGCAATAATCTCTCCCAGTGTTTCAAGTTCTATGTTACGTTCTGTCTCTAGTATTTTTGTCATCCTGGTGTACCAAAAACATATTAGATGGGTGAATGTAACCCAATTCATAAACAAGCATATTGAGAAGAGAAATGAAGATATATACTTTTGAAATCTAAATTTAAATTCAATGTAATTTTTCAAATAGGAATAACTACTAAACAAACACAACTACAAAATTATAATCAGCATAACAAATATTTTCGTAGTAGTTTAAGGTGTTTTGATCAATGATATGAGTTGCATGTTTTTATTCATCAAAGCAGGAGGTTTCTGATAGTGTGTGAACGTCTCTTAACTCTAACAGAGCTATACAACTCACAGTAATTTTAAGTAACTTTGGGTGTAAGCTGAGCTTTTTAAAACTAAACTCAGTATTTTAGATTTACCTTTTTTCCTGCTTCAAAGTCACCTCCAGGACACGACGCTGCATTAAATCACTGTTGTCTTATGCTCTTCCAGGCTATGACATTCTCTCCAGGTTTCAGTGTTTTCAATGACCTTGACAAGTTTTGAGGAATACCAGTCAGGTATTCTGTAGAACGTACCTCAGTTTGGGTTTATTTGAGATTTTTCTCATGGTAAGATGGCTTTTGGCAGGATGATCATGAAAATGAAGAACTATTATCATCACAACATATCAAGGGGATAAGCTATTTACATGACTTACCATTGATGATGTTACCCTTGATCACCTGGCTGACAAGAGTGTTAACCAGGTTTCTGCACCATCATGGCACCACCTTCCCTTCTTTACTGCAATCTTTGGAAGCAAGTCACTAAGCATAGGCCACACCTAAGGGATAGTTTCCTCCTCCCTGAGAAAAAAACATATATGTGTAATTCTTTTATAGAGAAATTTTGCCACTTCTCACCCATTTATATGTTTATATGTATCAATTGTTTATATCAATTCAGATTCATGGGTCTTCATTTTATAATTTGGGTTATAATCTAATACTAAATTTTTTTATCACTCAAATTTTCCCACCTATGGCCCCTGGGAGCTTTTTCAGTTACTTTCTGTTTGCATTTCACATACCTCCATCATATATTTATTTACTTTCTGATGCTACAAGATACTCAAGGCTCACCTTCTCTATGTCCCTGCCTAGTCTCAGTCATTTCTCCAAGAGGAATGGTACTAAAACTCAAGATCTGGGTGTTGGGTGTGCTCAGTGCCACTGGGGTATACTTGCTTCTAGGTTCTCTCCACGAATACAACTAAGGAACACACACACACACACACACACACACACACACACACACACACACACAAATACAAAGTGAAGAACAACTTTGAAAAGTCCTCGAGTAACTTGGAGGGCATTCTGCTGAGTGGAGTATGTCAGACACAGAAAGGCAGATGCTATGTGATTTTGTTTATATGTGGAATCTAAAGAACAAAATAGACAAACAAAAGAGAAACAAACTAATAGATACAGAGAAAATTTGGATGGTTGCCAGATGGGAGGATGTTGGGGGATGGGTGGAAAAGGGGCAAGGATTAAGAAGTACAAACTGGTCATGGACAAAATAGTCATGGGGATGTCAAATAAAGCATAGGGAATATAGTCAATAATATGGTAATAACTATGTATAGTGCCAGGTTGGTACTAGACTAATCAGGTGGAATCACTTCTTAAATTATATAAATGTCTAACAACTATGTTGTACACCTGAAATTAATATTGAACGTCAAAAAAAAATACCCTGAGCAGACAAAACTAAGTAAGTCACATAAGTAAAATTTAATTTAGCTTATTCTGCAAAGCAAGTAAAACTAATCTTGGACCACTTCTTGTAAATGGCTCTGAAAATAATAAATGAAACTTCAGCTGTTTCGCAAAATTGGCATGAGGTAATCATTTTCAACAAACCCTTATCACTAGGAAAACTAATGCCATTACCAATCAGCTCTGTATTCTCACTGTATAAGTTGTCTCATAACAATATACCTCTGAGCCTCATTCCACTGTTGGTTTGAGAACTCCCAATTCACCAACAGTTCTTGCATGCACAATAAACTCTTACTAATACTGCTATACTGATTTGGTATTTTCTTTTTTTTTAATTTACATTTATTGGATGACCATGGTTGAAAAAATTACATAGGTTTCAAGTGTACAATTCTATAACACATCATCTATATATCACATTGTGTGTTCACCACCCAGTCAGTTCTCCTTCCATCACTACATATTGGATCCTGTTTACCCTCATTTACCATCCCCACCCCCCCACCCCCCCACCCCCGTTACCCTCTGGTAACCACTAGACTGTTGTCTTTGTCTTTGAGTTTTTGTTTGTCTTGTTCCTTTGTTGCTTTCAGTTTTACATCCCACATATCAGTGAAGTCATATGGTTCTTGACATTTTCTGTCTTATCTCGCTTAGCATTACTTTGGTGTTTTCAATTTTGCTTTTTCTGAATTTAACAGTATGTACACTAACCCACATACAAATCATTATTTATAATTCTTTATCTACTCATCTGTACATTGTGCTAAACATGAGTTCATACTGATGTGTCTGCCTCTAATCCAGTAGCATTTGGTTATTCTAGACTTCTCCCTTCTTTATTTTGTAGCTGCCTCCTCCAACAGTAGAAACTTGGTTCCCACCATCTGCCTTCCTTTTGAATGTTTGTTCAATACCAGTATATACGCACAGCACTAAGATTTATTAACCTGTATGAAGTAAACTTCAAAGAGAGTTTCTACATAGTACCGTATTAGCTCTTGAAGGGAATTACAGTTCTCATCTGAATTTTAATCAACTTGGTAATGTTATTGTTTCTATGTTCTGTTTAAGGATGCTACACTATCTTGAGGTTTATAATGTCATTTATTCTATTTATAACTAAATGCAGTTTTGATAGGCAATGTATCCTACATTAGCTTCATATATAAAGCATGTGTTTTTGAATATATCCTATTATTATTGAAGGGCTTAGTAAGTATAGTACCATTCCTTATTTTATACCGTATTAGCATTATAGCCTAGTGGATGATAGGATAGGAAAACATGAGAAATTCAACTTAATTAACACATGGTAGCATACTGTGCTACCACTACCTCCCAGGTCCTTAAATTCCCTTAAACAAAAGCACATTTGAAATCTTTAATCATACTATCATTAATAACACAATTACAAATATTACAAATTTAAAAATAAATTTTATAAGACACATTGCTACAATTGATTCTATTTGCTTCTATTGTTAAACAAACTCAAAATATGGAATAAGTCTTGAGGTCTATTTTTTAATCAGTAATTTTATGAATGGCCAGCACATTCTTTTCAAGTGATCTAACTGCTATCCTCAGGCTGGAATCTGTGGTTAGCAATAGGAACTTTTTGTTAGACTCAGGGCTAAATCTATAATGTATGGATTTACGATTCTATTCCAGTAATTTAACTACAGGAGTAAATATTTAAACTTGAATCTCTCCATAAAGTATCTAATTAAATAAATCATCACCTATACTTCTAAAAAATTTGCTTTCACTAAACTTCTACAGTGATTTTTTTCTTTTTTGGAAGTCATTTAGAAATATAAATGAGACCAGCACTAAGTACTACCAATTAGAATAACAGAGATGAACTAAATATGACACACTGTCCTTATCTCAGGATACTCCTATTTTTCAAGACCAAAGAAATAACTCCACTAATTTTATTTAAAGGGAAATATTCATTCTTAAAGAGATTGCACGAAATAATAATTATTATCAATAGTTTTGATAGTGATGATTATACTTTGTTCTTATCTCCATTTTGAGATTCATGAAATATGCATTTTGTTTAAATCAGGGGTATCCAAACTGTGGCCCGTGGGCCAATTGCAGCCCGCAGTCCATTGTTAATTGGCCCACAGGAAATTCCAAAAATATATTTAGTTTACTTAAATAAACCAGGTGAGGCAATACATACTTCACCTCGAGTGAGTGGCCGGGCTGTTTGTGTATTTTACCCCATATGGCCCTTAGTAAAAAACTTTGAAAAAAGTTTAGACATCCCTGGTTTAAATGTTTCAGAATACTATTAAGTAAGAAAAAGTTCAAAGGTTGTATCAACTGCTGTTTCTTTTTTAAAAAGCGGTTGAGGGAAGAAGTCAGATATTTAGTAACTTATTAAACTATATTTTTATCACCCAAATTTCCTCACAATACTTACAGTTGGGTGATTAGTTCTGGCCAGTAGGTCCCAGTCTGACGGCATGCGTATCACCACCAGAGTGGAGCATTTAACTGTCAATGTTAAAAACCTCAAATATCTTTCTGTGTCGCATTTATCAAAGATATTCTTCAGTTTGTTACACTAGAAGATGAGGGTGCTAAAAATATGAGTTAATGGTTACTCTGCAAAATAATCCTATCTTCACTATTACAGAAATTGGTATCAAGTAAAAGCCATTGCTATAAATCTTTAGCTGTTGAGGAAGCCAGTACTGGAGGCTACAATGATAATATAATGTTATGCTGTTTCTAAATATTTGGTAAAATCATCACTTATGACATTCACGAGGTAAATAATATAGCTAATGAAATTCCACGTTTAATGATTGTAAGGGCATTAGTAGTATAGGTTGATTGCTAGGAGGTGCATTTTGCAAAGTATGAACTCAGGATTAAAAAAAAAAAAAAAGTGTCTGCTCAGCAAGCAAATTCAAAAGGAAGGAAGCCCGGATATCTGTGGCCATCAGAAGAAGTGGATGATTCTTAACACTAAGAAACTTTTAAAATTAAAAGGTCTCTTAAAATGTTTCATTGGGCCAAAGAACAAACAGTGCAGCCTTCTCCTGATCGTTAAATATCTCAGAAGGATTTTACCTCTAGCTAAAGAGCAAATTAAATAGGTATGGTGCCCAGTCACTTCTTTCAATTAGATCTTATGGCTCAGGGAAAAACACTTCAATCTTGTAGCTCTCCCACCTAAGATTAATAAATTTAAGGTAGTTTAAACTTCTAGTTGAATCCAGGGACCCCTGGGTATACCAAGACTCTTTTATGAGTTCTTTGAATTCAAAACTATGTTTAGCGATTTTAAGATGTCACCTGCATTTTCCATTCTTGACACAAACACACACACACACACACACACACACACACACACACACACAATAATATAAAACCAATAGTGAAGGCCCTATCACAAATCTGCACTAATAGTGAATTCCTTACTGCCAAGTACTTTCAGAAAAAAATAAAAAAAACAATGTCCTTGACAAAGCATTAAAAATTGAGTTAATTAAATCTTGAATCTTGTGCTCACATATTTCTAATTTCCTGTGTGACAAAACAGGGAATACATATAAAATATGTCTGCATCAGTTGAGGAAATATAATTGGAAACAATATCTTCTGCCAACCCAGAAAACCATTCCACAAAGGTAGTAAACAAAGAAAACAGTTTTATGATTGAATAATCATTGAACCGGAATAAAATGTACATCACAGGCAATACATTAAGAGACTACAAAAAAAGAAAAATCACCCTTTCATATAAACAAATAGATACAACTGTTGAACATACATGTACAAAAAATAATAATTAGTCCTCAAGCAAAAGGACTCGACAGCACCACTTATTATGCATTTTTCCTAAATTCACCTGGTAATGGGGATGACCATCTGTGTTAGTCCATCGGTTTTCCACAACATTAAAATAAACTTCTATTTTTATGACAGGAGGTAGTTTTACAACTGGGAGCAAGATATACACCAAAAGTTAAACTCCTACCCTTTCCCAGACCTTCTTTACAGAAACTGGGAAATGGAGCACAACTGTTATGAAATATTTATATTCCAAAGAAATGATTTCCAGGTCCTGAGAAAAACCTTCCTAAAATGTTAAGATAGCAGAGGCTTATTTAGCTTTTAAAGAGGTAAATGCAATTCAAGAGATGGAGGAAGAAGTTGCAAGGTTTCTAAAGTAAATGCTCTAAGAAAAAGGAGACGGGAGGAAGGTCTCCCTTATTTTCAACAAGGAGAATTAACTTCATTGTTTTCAATTTGTATTTGCCCTTATTCATACTGAAAGAATGACTGTTTCAAGGAAAAGTCCTGATACAATAGAGACACACCTAACTAGAAGCTTTGTCCATGGACTATCGTTTTCACTCCAAGAACCAACAAACAAATTATGGTTAAGCAGGCTTGGGCAGTTGCAAATATTCTCTTGGAAACGAATTAAGTGAACCAGTCACCTGAAGGGAAACAACTGAGAATATTTATTGCCAATGATACAATTCAAGCTTTCAGTCAAAACTTGTCTCTGCTTGACATAATATTTAAAGGCTTATAAAAGATACCAGTGGTAATTACAATGAATGTAATGTTTTGATGTTGTATAAAAAAACCTGCTGACATTGAAAAGTACTGCTCAACTCCGTGAACCCATACTTTCCAAGTAACCAGTATACGATGTTATAAAATTATGTAAGGGGCAAAGATCCTTTCACAGTGCAAGACATTCCAACGGATTTTAAAATAACAATTAAACAAGTTTCTTATATAGTTTTAAACTCCACATTACAGCTAAACTTTAAGAAACTACCACTTGTGCAGTATAAACAATATATGCAATTATCCAAAAATAAACCATCACAAATACTCCTGCCTCTTCCAATTATGTATCATGTGAGGATGATTATATATATATCCTTCAACCAAGATAGCACATCACAAGTGACTGGAACAGAAGCAAATATGAAAATCCAGTTCTGTTCCCTTAAGGCAGTCATTAGAGATACTTGTAAAATGTACTCATATGAACAAAACACTGTTGTTTGAAACAAAAAAAATCTCATCGACACAGGTAACAGTATAGTGGTTACCAGAGGGGAAGGGGATGCGGGGAGAGCTTGAGGGAAAAACGGGTCAAATATATGATGACAGGAGGCTGGACTCTGGCTGGTGAACACACAATGCATCATACAGATGATGTATTATAGAGCTGTACACATGAAACTTATATAATCTTATTAACCAATATCACTTCAATAACTTTAATAAAACAAAACACTCTTGTTTTGGAAAAACATATTCCAGGAAAATAATTTATTTCTATTAACGTGCAATGGACTTATATTTTTGAATTTAAAATAAACATTTCAATATCCATGTTTTAATTTTATATGGTAACTATAGATAGATAGAACTCAAATAACAGAAGGTCTTTGAAATTTTCAAACATTTTTAAGAGGAAAAATCGTTCGGAAGCTAAAAATGTGTGAGAACCATGGATTGAGAAGAATAGCAGATGAGAAACCAAACACATGCTTCTTCTGGAAAATATGTCTTTAAAAAAAAATATGGGAATGGCTAATGGTAGAGCTGACTGATAAAAATAAATAGAGGCACACCATGTTGTAGACACAAGTGCTGTCAAAAGGAAACAACCTCTGTCTTAAAAGTAATTGTGTTAAAGCCTTAAAATGACTCTTGGGCCTCCAATGATCTTTAGAAAGGAAAGAGATGAGAAAGTACAATTTCCATGGAAGGGATAGGCCCTTTGCCCACTTCCAGGTGGTCAGGAAGAAAGTAGATACGGGACAATTTCCAACACATTAGATTCTGAGCCTACAGAGAAAAGGGAAACAACATTTATTGCATATTTATTGAGGGGAATCTTTAGTCCTCAAAATAATTCTTTCAATAAAATACTTATCTACCGGGTTTCCCCGAAAATAATATCTAGCCGGACAATCAGCTCTAATGCGTCCTTTGGAGCAAAAATTAATATAAGACCCGGTCTTATTTTACTTATTTTACTATAAGACCCGTCTTATTTTACTTATTTTACTATAAGACCCGGTCTTATATAACATAAGACCGAGTCTTATATTAATTTTTGCTCCAAAGGACGCCTTAGAGCTGATTGTCTAGGTCTTATTTTAGGGGAAACCTGGTAGATAAAAACCAAGACCCAGGAAGTTGAAGCAATTTTCCTAAAATCACAGGGGTAATAAGTTGTGTATGCACATTTAAGGCAGGGTTTTATGATCAGTTAACAGTCTTTTCTCATTAAAATGTGCTTACTTGTTCATTCATTCATTACTCATTCAGCGCATTTTGAATATCTATTCTATAAATGGCACTGTGTATAAAACTAATTATAAAAAAGAAATAACCTGACTTAGATTTTTCCTTTAAGTTTATAGACTCACAGGGAGGTAGGACATATTCATACTCCTGAATTTTTGTAATATAGAAAAAATATGAATTGGCAGGTCTGTAGAAGCAAATATAACTTTCAGTGAAGGATTATCAGAATAAAATTAATGAAAAGATCATCCTAGTAAAATGCTTTGTTTTTATTGTTAATGCATGCTTCCATTTCAGGTTTTCTCCCATGTTCAGCTAGTGTTTTGATGTGTTAACCATGTAAAAAATTATTTGCTAGAATAAAAAGAATTATTTGGACATAGATGTGGAGGAAGAATACACCAAAGAAAATCAAGTACTTTTTAGTTAAGGTTACTCAAAGAATATGTGAATACTACAGTATACAAGAACAAGTTAATTTGTTCTCAATATTATTCTGACCTGAAAAGTGAGAAACATACAATTATTAATTTAAAGCAGACATAGGATTACAGTGATTCCAAGTGTATGAGGTAAAAGAGGCTATAAGGAGAATTAAAATTTGCAGTTTAGAAACATGGTATCTGTGCATAGAGAATTACATTCTATAGGACACACAGATATTCAATATATTGTGCAATGAAGAAAAAAATAAAGCAGAGTAAGGGAACTAAGAATGATGGAGGAGCTTGGTGACTTGAGCAGAGACCTGAATAAAGTGAGTAAAATAGTTTTGTGTTAAGCAAAATGACCTATAAGGAAACCAATTTTACCACAGGCTGATTGATATAAACAAAAGCTAAGTTCCTGTAGCATCAACATTATAATGAAATGCTACTGAATGAAATGGCATTATATGAGGACCTGTTGTACTACATAACAATACCAGGTAAAAGCTTTCCATACAGAGAGAACTGCAAGTGCAAAGTCCCTGACAGGAAAGTGACCCTGCAGAAAATGACCACTTCTAAGGTGGGGCAGTTCCCTCAGCATCTCTTTCACTCTACAGCTGCCATGCCATTTTTCTTTCATATCAGATTACTTCTTGCTTCTAATATAAGCTCCCCAAAAGTACTGTTTATTGAGGACCTCATCTGGGTTGGGGTTCCCATATGTATTATTGTCAAGGCACACAATGTCATTATGATATTGTCATCACCATCTCACCAATGAGAACATCCGTTCAAAGAAATTAGATGGCTTGCCCAAGGTAATAATCTCTGGGATTTGGATATCAATTCAGTGATTTACCTCAAAGCTTGGACCTTCTGCCTCTCTTGTATGAAGTCTCCAATGAAATCACATGTTTTTCAAATACCCAGACCTCAAAAAGGATTCTATAAACTATCCAGAAACCAATTTTACAGAAATTGGGAGAGTTCCTAGAGCTCACTCTGGTGTGACTAGGGAAGAGAGTAGTAATTTTACAGCATGCAACCCTTTCACTTTCCCCAAATCATGAGCACTTTGAGGAAAGACTAATTAGGATTACACCATGGTCTTCACTTAAACACTCCTAGGATACAAGCATACAGAAATTCCAGAGTTTGAAGTATGCAAAGAGCATTTTAGTTTGAGAATAGAACTCACAGATGTTGGGACTGAGAAGTAATTCAGGATTCAAGTTTTCTTTTCCATATAAACCAAAAAAGTATTAGCTATTAATCTTCTCACGCTCTGTGTAAACTCTGTAGTTCCCAAGTATAGTTGTACAAATGGAAGAGCATCCCATCTGTGGAGGAGTTCACCAGTTCCAGTTGATGGAAGCTGTTCACTTCATTCAAATATCGTGTGCACATATACACACCAAAGCACACAGGTCTTTGTCCACAGTGAGACCTGAAATTGCTTATCTTTGAAAGAACATAGGTGGCCTAACTCAAGGCAAAGCAGACATGAGAAACATGAAAGAATCATCCATCTTCAAGGTCCAGGTCAGGGCCATTCTCTGATTGGTATTCACCAGTTTCTTAGAGATTACAGTAGGTTGGATTTGTGGAATATCCTCAAATTTGCAATATTTATACAGTTTGGTAGATGCTTTCCTAGTTATTTAAAAAGGCAGAAATAATTTCAGGACTATCCTGACACAGATCATGTAGTCTTCTAAATGTAGTCTATTAGTATATATTTACATTAATTTTAAATGACTTCAAATTTTAAAATGTATATAAGTTGTTGAAAGAGAGTCTGTCAATTGAGAAGTGCTGGTAAGTGAAAGCCACAATCTTGGAAATGCTGAAGCTCATTCATCTTGTAGAACCCAAGTAAGATAGAAAAAAAAATAGCCAGAAAATTAAAAGGAAAGCCAAGAGAATGGTATTACGGAAATAAATATAAGTATACTGTTAAAAGTACCATTCGAGAAAAGTGAAGATATAGCCACCCAGGACAAAGTTTTTGTTGTTGTTGCTGTTGTATACTTATTTTGTTTTTTCATTATATTTTTAAAGCTACATAAAACTACATAGTATTAGTAAACATTTAAGAAGGTAATATACCAGTATGCCATTTTTCCAGGGCATAGGACATATTTGGACTGCTGAAATAAAACCCCATCACTCAGATGCTCACAAAATTTCAAGAACATAAACATACTTCTGACTCTTTTCTAAATTTAAACTTTTAAAAATTTCTAGAAATTACTGTTTTTATATTGAACACCTTTATCTTGTTCTGTTTCTACTTTCACTTCATACTGAATCTCCATAGAGTTGGAATAGCAAAATTGCAATATATTTCATTGGAAGTAATTCAATGTTTCTACTGTGGATGACATAATAGCTCATGCTTCACACATTGAGCCCATTTCTTTCTTTACTCAGAGGCATATGTTTTAGTGTGGATTGGGGAAGGGTGACAATCATTCAGGGTCCTTCTTGGATGTGGATTAACTTGTATCAATTAACATACCCAAATGTCACCATTATTTTGTTTCTTTGTTTGTGAATATTTAGTATATTATTAGTGAATGCAACTGAAACAGTGGGGGAATCAAAGAAATTTAGCGCATGTTTGGAAAAAAAAGAAATATGAAGGATAAACTCTAGACTATTAAGACTTTAAGTGTAACAAGCAAATTCTAAAATTAAGAAAATAGGAGCCACATTACATTTTGTTTGTACTAGTATGTTATAGGATACTCCCAAAGCCAAAATTTACAGGAATCAATTGCTAGATTTACTCTCTGGCAAAAAAATGGTTAATACCTTTAAAGAGTAAAATTTTTGCAATAATTATGAGAAAAGTTGAGTATATTTAATATGTAAATGGTCCATTTCAATAAATAAAACAATTGAAAATGGGAATCAAGGAATAATCTTCAGAAAGCAATAAAACTGTCAATATTTACAGATAACCAAAAGTCCACTCTCCTTATCTGCAGGATTCCACACCAGTGAATTTAACCAACCTTCGATCAAAAATATTGTGGGGAAAAAAAGCTTATGTTGTTGCTGATATGTATTAGGTTGGTGCAAAAGTAATCATGATTTAAAAGGTTAAAAATAATTGCAAACATTGCAATTACTTTGCACTACCCAATACATATAGTTTGGTCTACATGGCTGTGTCTGTACCAAACAAGTACAGACTTTTTACCTTGTCATTATTACCTAAACAATATAGTATAACTATTTATACAGCATTTATACTGTATTGGGTATGTAAATATTTCAGAAATGATTCAAAGTACATTGGAGGATGTACACGTTACATACAAATATAATGCCATTATATATACAGAAATTTAGCATCTGTGGGTTTTGGTGTCCTGAGGAGTCCTGGAATCAATCCCCTGTGGATACCTAGGGACAGCTGTATTATATATTGAAAACCCTCAATCAAGACTTCACTGAAGGTCTGTTAGAACTAAAACAAATTCAGTCAAGTTGCAGGATACAAATCAAAATATAAAAAAAAAGAAAAGAAAAAAATGTGTTGCATTTCTATACAATAATCACTACGAAAGAGAAATTAAGAAAACAATCCCATTTATATTTACATAAAAATAAAATACATAGAAATAAATTTAACCAAGGAAGTTGGACCTATACACTGAAAACTGTAAGACACTGATGAAAGAAATTGAAGACGACAGTAATGAAAGATAGTCCATGCTCATGCACTGGAAGAATATTGTTAAAATGCCCATACTACCCAAAACAAATGTGTTGTTGCTTTATATAAGCCCTATCAAAGTTCCAATAGCATTTAAATTGTGTTCCTGGATCCAGTTCCACCATGGGGGAGCAGTAGGTTCCCCCACATCAACAACCAATTATCAGACACCAACAGGGCATCCAAGAATTCAACTCAGTTCTGATGATCTCCCCAGAGATAGTGTATATTCTACAGTTTAAAGGTTCAGTCCTACAAGACTGCCCCCACCCCACCATCACCACCACACAGACACACTTTGGACACTAACTACAAGCCCAGGCTCTGTGCATCTGACCAACTTTCCCCCAACTCTGAATGTCGATTGTTACCTGTACATCTGACACGCTGGCTATAAATCAGAGGTTCCCATAACCCCTCTCCTTGGGTTCAGTTTTTAAAAATTTATTGGGGTGACAACTGTTAATTTATTGGGGTGACAAAAATGTATTAGGGTGACAAAATTACATAGATTTCAGGTGTACAATTCTGTATTACATCATCTATAAATACCATTTTTTTGCTCTAACAGTTCAAGAACTGAGAGAAATGTTGCTTACTAGATCACTGGTTTACTGCGGAAGAACATGACTCAGGAAAAGCCAAATGGAAGAGATACATAAGACAAGGTATGTGGGAAGAGGCACGGAGCTTTCCATTCCCACTTTAGACATGGCACACACCCCATAGCTCCACATGTTTACCAACCAGGAAGCTCTCCTAACCCCATCCTCTTGTGTTTTTATGGAGGCTTTCCTAGTCATGGTTGATTAAATCACTGGCCACTGATTCAACATCCAGCCCCATCTCCTCCCCCCAGAGTTGGGGGATTGAAAGTTCCTCTAATCACACAGTCGGTTCCATTGGTCCCATCCTTAAGTGCAGTGCTCTCCAAAAGTCCCTTTATTAACATAACAAAAGGCACTTTTTCACTCTCAACATTTACAGAATTCCAAGGAAATTTGAAGAGTTCCAGAAGCTGTGAGCTAGGAATTATGAATGAAGACCAAATACATTAGAAATATATTCTCATCATCTGAATTACCAGACATATTTCTTATAAATCACAGTATCACACATTTCTCAGAAATAAAACAAACCTAAAATATGAACAGAACCACAAAAGACCCCAAATACCTAAAGCTATTTTGAGAGAAAAGAACAAAGCTATAGGTATCACACTCCCTGACTTCAAACTATATTACAAAGGTATAGTAATCAAAACAGTACAGTATGGGCATCAAAACAGACACATAGCCCAATGGAACAGAACAGCCCAGAAATAAACCCATGCGCATATAGCCAATTTACTACAAAGAAGAAGAAATATACAATGGGGAAAAGACAGTCTCTTCAATAAATGGTATTGGGGAAACTGGAGCACCATTTTACGTCATATATAAAAATTAACTGAAAATGAACGGAAGACCTGAAGCCATAAAACTGAAAGGAAACATAGGTGGAAGCTCCTTGACATGGGTCTTATAGATGACTTTTTGGATCTGACACCAAAAGCCACGGCAACAAAAGCAAAGCAAGTGGAACTATATAGCAAACTAAAGAGCATCTGCTCAGCAAAGGAAACCAACAGAATGAAAAGGGAGCCTACTGATGGGAGAAAATACTTGCAAATCATACCTGATAAGGGTTAATATCCAGAATACATAAAGAACTCATAACTCAAGAGAAAAAAAACAATTAAAAAGTAGGCAAAGTAGTTGAATAGATTTTTTTTTTCAAGAGCAACCTGCAAATGGCCAACAAATACAAGAAAAGTTGCTCAACATCATTAATCATCAAGGAAATGCAAATCAAAACCAAAATCTATTAGAACAGCTATTATTTCAGATAATTTTAAATTGCATTTATAATTTATTTTCCATATATTCTATTTTTTCTTAAAAGAAAAGCTTACCTTGACATAGAATATTTTAAAATTAATGTAGGGCTTTTACCTTTTAATGTGTTAAATTTTCACAAGTTATAAGAAAACTTGTTTCGTAGTATAAGGGGTTGAGGTAATTAGTTTTTCTTCAGAATAAACTTCACATTTTCAGACTATGTAATACCAAACTCATGTTTTATCAGATTCTTAGAATTTACAGTTAATTTCAGCAATTTTGTGTTTTTCATTTATATTCTGCTTGCAGATTTGTTCTGATCCTCCCCTATACTTTATGCATGAAATGTTTACTATTACTATTTTAGCCAAAATACCAGAAACTCAAAGAGGCTTTTGTGAATATAATACACTTATATATAAACAATGTCATTTGATGAGTTTGGGCAAATTGCACCTCATTTTGCCAGAGAAAAATTGACAAATGTCTCTCCTGAGGCATAGCATTTTGAAAGACTCACAGTTATTTTACTGAAGTTTAACTGTATGGAGACAATTAAGGAGAATTTGTGCAGATGTGCTGCTTCTTGAGATTGTTTCTTCCTCATAGCTTTTCAAATCAGTCAGAAAATTGTCTCACTGGTTCTGGCAGTAAGTGCTTGCTGCATGTTACCCAGGAAGAAAATCGTCCAGTGAAGGTTTTAGTTCTTGTTATTTTTTTCCAAAGCTCAGAATCAAGGTTCATTATAAAATGCTGTCAGTTCAATGTTATTAAAATCTGTGTTACAAACAAGAAAGGGCAGTCTATTAAGGAATATGTTAAAAGGCCCTGAAATGAAGTTTGATTGGCGCAAAGCCTCCTAAAAATTAACAATATCCTGACATGACTTTTTAATGCATGCCCTTCACTGTTTTTAATGCATCGAGAATGAGTTTTGCAGGGAATTATCTTCTCAAAATCAGTAAATTTAAAGGACCTATTCAGGAAAAGGAGGGGAGTATTACTATAAAGTTTACTGAGTGATTAATGTAAAGCTAATTCTTAAAATACTAAAAATTAGCATTTACCTTTGTCTTCTTTTAATTGGTAGAACTATTAAAACTGAACATTAATAATTCAGTATTACTTGAATGAAAGTCCCTTACTCACAGAGGTAAGTGTGATTGATTGAAAAATAACCCCTTCACGCATCCATGCCTTTTCTAAAATGTGACTTGCAGTGCCTTCCATCAAGAGGTGGGACCTCTTTCCCCACTCCTTGAATCTGGCTAGCTTTGACTTCCGTTCGCAAAGAGAGCATGGTGGCGTGGAAGTGAAGAACACCTAAATGAGAACAAGAAAGCACTATTTATTCAGCACTTGCTACAGCAAGGGCTCAGCCACCTTCATCTATGTCCTGGCAAAGACTCAGAGGCAGGCAGAGAGTGGGAAAGCTTTATAGTGGGGCCAGGCGGAAGGTGTCAGGTATGCCTGGTTAGAAGCTGTTGGCATGTGAAAGCGGGAGGCAGACTAACTAGAAGTGGGGCACCCTATGTGACTATGGGTCATATTGGGCTTTCTCCAGTTGGCCTGAAGTGCAAAGCGGAGAGAAAAGTCAGGGAAGCTATCAGTTATCAATCAAGTCCTAGCCACCTGGGGCTGTTTCAGGGTTTATTGTTTGGTTTCGTAGGCTGGTTGATAGAGTTTGACTTCCTTGACTGATTACTGCAGGTGATAGATTGGCTTCCTAGACTGGTTTCTGCAGATTGTGCGTCAGAGCTCTATTTTTTAATATGGTCTGGCCATTGTCCTGTTGTTATATCCATTTTCAGTAGACAGTTTGGCAGTTTCAAGCCTAAGCCTCAAGAGTTCTCGAGCACTACTCTTGGAATCTGCTACTGCCATATGAACAAGTACTAGGTAGCCCAATAGTGCTTAAGAAGTCATAAGGTAGAAAGCCCAAATGCCACAGCCAAGGCTCTCCTGGACCAGCCTGATGGACAGCTGACACAATTACAGAAGAGCACCCAGCCATAGTTGGGGATCTGTCTGCCCAATACACAGCAAAGTGTAGATACATGAGTGAGCTGAGCTTCAACAAGAACTAATACTTTGAGTCTTAGAATCATGAATTGTAATAACTGCTCACTATTTTAAGCCACTGAGTTGTGTGGTTTTCCTTATCAACACTGTAAATATAGTATGTATTTACAGTATAATCAGAAAAGTTCACAAACTAATAACCCAATTAAATCCCAAATATTTTGACTAATAGTATAGTGTTGAGAAAATCCTCAGGCTCGAAGATGCACAGGTGGAATTGAGATTACAGAATTACAGTTTTGAAATAATAAAAAAAAATGATGCTGCATCTATTTATATCCTAAAACTTTTGTTTGCAAAATATAGAACCACATTTTCCTTTACATCCCACTCTTTGTGCACACTAAAACGGGACAGTTTGGTTGCTCTTCATATAAATCATGGCCTCCTGATATAACTATGAAGAGGATGATACAGAATTCCATTGTATTTTTAGCTATTTGAAAACCGTTCTCAGAAAATAACTGAGTTGTTATTTTCAAATGAGCATTAAAGTGTAAATGTCATTGCTATGAGCTATATTATGACTTGAATTTTCTTTTACCACCTCCTTGTGGTTTCCCCAGGTTTCTTATACCTGTATTTAAGTCATCGTGTCAGATTAAGTTTCCTATGATGTGTGTGTGTGTGTGGGGGGGACATCAGCATCGATAAAAATACGCGCCCTCACCTGAGGATATTGTGGGCATTACTTTGTTTCTTCCTGCTTCTGCTTCTCCTTTCCAAGCTTGTATTTGAGATTTCTTATTCAATCTAAGGGTGGTCCACTATTGCCAAAAAATTACTTTTTCTGCCTAAGTTAGCCAGAATCAGTTTCTGTTTTTTGGAACAAAGGACCCTGGACAATTAGGCTGTTGGACCTCCTCACTGAAGAATCCGTGAAAATCAAACCTTAGCTAGGAAGTTCATCTTTGTTTATTCAAGCGAATATTACTTCTCTCACAGACCAAGTTATACTAATCTTCTCTGTGATCATGATATTCTTGGTCAGTTCTTAGGCTGAGCTGTAATGTCAGGCACTGTTTTAAGCCTTATTAGTAGTAAATGCAAGTTCTTAGTCTTCTCTTACAAAGAACTCTTCAATTGCTACATCCATCCTACTAAATTATAGATAAGGCTTTATTTTTTTCCCACAGCCGCAGTCCGTAAGATCTATATGGACACCTCTACTTAATACACACGGAAGTGTTCCACAGTGGACTTGGATTTTTCTTCCTTTATGGAGTTGATTTTGGTTAGACAATAACTCTCCTTCTGGAATCTGAACTCATACAACCACATTTACTCCTTATGTGTCATTAAAAAATGTTTTTGTTCTAAATTCACCAATGTCCATGGATTCTAAGGACAGTTTTCATGTTAAATAACAACAACAACAAACACATGAAAAAAATACATGGGTGCAAATATATCTGAGTATACATATATGTTCTTACACAATGCAAATTTTATATGTATTACTATTATGGATTCTTAGAGAGGATATGAATGCAAATCATAAACTTAATGAAGCATTCCTGGATTAGTAGCTCAGAGATCTGGTTTAAATCTTAGCTGAATATTTGGGAAAATCATTTAATTTGTCCCAGAGTCATTTCTTCCACCTATGATTTTAGAGGTTAAAATGAAAGATGTCTAAGAGCACTTGCACTGAGTTCATAACTCTAGCTTTAAAAAAAAAATAAACTATTGAACATAGATTATTTGAAAAAAATTGAGATATTCTATTTAATGAAGCTAATGAATAGTGTTACATTTCATATATAATGAATTACCCCACTGAATATGTAACTTATGAAAGGTAACTACTCACATTACACTTAAAGCTAAAAATAAATTAAGCATTATATAAAAATTATGTTTTAAGTCATAGTTTTAGAGCAGATGATTTAAGAGACAAAAAGTAATCTATTTTAAGAAGTTTTCCACACACATTAAACTATTATTATAGTTATGAATTAAGATAGTGGAAGTATTTTTAAAGAAAGCATGAGACAGAAAGAAATTGACTTAGAAAACCATTTTCCAAGTCTGATTGACACATATTCAAAGGAATCCTAGGCACACTAAAAATGCTTTTCGAGTGCCTAGTTAGCAGAGAGAAAATCTACAAAGTACTCCTGAAGTATTCCCATGTAGAAGTATTCCCAGAAGATTGCTTAACAGTATCACTGACTGAACACTCAAGTGAATGGTGTTAATCTGTTGATGATATGAAAAGTTAGCTATCCCTATCTGGGTGAGAATAATGAAATGATGTGAAATTCTAAGTCCACACTAATTTCATTATTAATGAATAACAATAATTTATTTTCCTCAAACATTAAGGAAACTCAGAAAAATAAACTTCCAATAGTGAACATTTACTGTATATATTCAAATGATATTTGATTATATGCTGTCCTATAAATTTCCCTAAAAGTGCAGTGTGTTAATCTCTCCTTTTGATTTAATTATACTCTGAGAGGCACTATCTAATCTTAAAATGTTGGTAATATCTTCCACATTATACAGTCTGTATTTTGAAATCTTCAATTGATCCCTTTAATTTGGTTGACAGGAAGTCTTCCTTTGGTCTAAGAACAAATAGGAGTGCCTTCATTTGATAATGTTATGTGTTAATTACAGTAATGAGCAGAAGAAAATTGATCTAAAATCATTTCACATAAATACAGGCCCAGAATTATAGACAAAGCTTCATGGTAAAATTTAACAAATTCCTAAATTAAACCCACCCTAAATCACCTCAACTTGTAGAACAAAATCCAAAGGGGAAAACAAACCATTGAGAAACAAAATTCCAGTACAAGTCATAGTAGCAGTTTTCAGTTTACTGCCATTTCAATCCAAGTTGCTGCAGTAGGTAATCCCATTGGAAAAAGGTTACTTTTTTTTCCCAACTGAATATTGAAATTTCTGAATACCTGGGTACTTATTAATATTTCAAAGAGTAATTACACATGGGTCAAACATCAATTCTTGGCCTCATTTGACTGGTAACATTCTATATATTAGACATATTAGAATACTAAGAAGGATTTTGCAATCTTTTCATGTCTCTTTTTCAATCACTTGACTTCACAGCTACATAATTTTACCATTTTTCTGAAGATGTTAAGAATCACTTTTGCTAGTTTCATTTTTCCCACTACATTTCAATCTCTCAAGGAGTAAAAAAAAAAAAAAAAAAAAAAAAAAAAAAATGCTTTCATGGGATTAGCATTTGAAAGAGTGTTGATAGGAATGAGAAATATGTAATGCCCCATACTAAAGACATTCAAAAAGAAGTAGTACAACCAATTGAATTAACTGGCTCAAAATGGAATTCACCTAGGCTCTAAAGTATTTAAAACAATGTATTAAGACAGTGAATAGTTGAATTACAAGAATTTAGAAATCACAATAAATACTATTTAAAGAAATAGCTAATTTAAAAGTCTTCTCCAAAGACTGGTTACTATACAATGAGTCTGAAGAACTGTGCATAGGTAATTACATAATACAAATATATAAGTATTACCATATAGTACATATCAACCATAAAGGCAAACACCTAAATGCTGGCTATATGTACATATTTACATATTTGTATCTACTACTTATAAGAAACTCACTTTATGTAAAACGTCAGGATCACCTGTCAAAGGCAAAAAATGGCAACACTATGACCAGAGCATGGCAGAGCTAACTAGATAAGAAATGACTACAACCTCTGAGGTGCAGAATACACATTAAAAGTAACATGAATCTTGATGTAAGTGGAGAAGCATAAGTGAAATATATGGTGAGAGTAAGGTCTCAAGAGTTTAAATATTTAAACAATTTTTGGTAGACAAGTTTAAGATTCTCTCCATAAATGAAATAGTTCAACTGAAGTGACTTTTATTGCAGTCCTTTGAATGCAAATATTATTTCTCAAACTCAACTGTACCTTACAACTATATAGGAGGGAAGGGATTTGTAATCATTAATAGTTCAATATACATCAATAGAAAATTTTGAGTCACTAGTGGACAGGTATTATATTTCATTGATTTTTGTACTACAAAGTACCAAATGACCACAAAATTAATGATTGTTGAATTTAAAGTTAGAAAATGTACAATTGTATAGGTTTTTGCAGATGCAAATAATTCAGGTATACATACTTTACATTTACCGATTAATAATTTAATTATAGCTATTTTAAGAAGAATCTATCTTCCCCAACACATGACTTAGAGCATGTAACAGTAAAAATCATACACGCTAACAGATTTTTTTGTGCTACACATCAAAGACAAAAATAAATGACCCTCAACAATAAAAATCCCAACAGTTTACAATATTGGCATAATTGCAAGTACCTTTTGTAAGCCAAATTTGTACAAACATTTTCTATATAGATTTGCAATTCAAACCAATAGACTCAACATTTAAGAAAGATAATTACTTAGTGTTATCTGCATGTCACCAAGTAGCTTAACAGCTAAAAATGTATTGCTTGACTTGATGCTTTTATTAACCAGTAATCGGCATTATAATGTACGTTGAGAGGTTTTTATTCCAATTCTATACAGGTGATCAACGGGACAGACTAAAATGATCATCTGGCAAACATTCATAGAGATTTAAAGTTTAAAAGAAAGGAAACGGCTATTTTGGTGTATCAACAATTAGTCCCAATTTGCAATTGACACTATGATTGGAAGAAAATAGTGAGACTCAGATAATAAGTTTTATGACCATTTGATGTCTCAGACCCAGTTGGCATCACTTCAAACAAAAGTGTTTCCAGATTTAATGTAAAAAATACTAGATTTTGCAGATAGTTGAAAATATGTGTGTATACATATCTACAGATATTTATCTTTAAAAAAAAACAGGTTAAAGACTAGAAGCATAACTGTTAGCTTCAGGGATATTAGGATGTGTTCTGTTATTTTTTATGATTTAATATAGTTCTACGAAGAGAATATCAAAGCAGCTAGAAAATTATATAAAAAGACTTTAGGGTGGCAAACAAGACAAAATTATTTGCAGATAAAGTTTTTGTGTACACAAAACCTATAAGAATAATTCAAAAATAGGAAAAATAGAATGTATTTGGATGAGTGATTACAAAGTTAATTTACAAACAGCAATATATTTTTCCAATGCAAAATACTGGAATAAATGATGGTCCTTCATTTAAAAACAATATAAATTAAATAGTAAAAACTGATGAGAAATATTCAGAATCTATATAAAAAACAAATAAAAACATTCTGAAGGAGAAATATACAAGAATGACAATGAACTATTATTAAGGAGTTATATAATGCTCCGGGTTAGATCAAAATAGAGACTAGGAGACCAAAGCCTTATCTACTACTACTTGTAAAGTGTTTCAATAATTTAAGCATATTGCACCTAAATTAATACAAAAAAAATAGAAAAAGTTTGTACATAAATACTGGAATAATTTTTTTTCTGACAATTTTAAAAATAGACCCACTATTTTACTCTGAGACATATGTATTACTCTTTCTATATGTATTGAAGTACATATTCAATGTATTAATCACTTAGAAATGATGGTTAACATGGGAGAAAGCATCCATCCAGAACCTTAAATATGCACCAGCTTAAGTACCAATTCCAGGAATTTATGGGAGATAATTAGAGATGCACTTAGAAGTTAATTATAAATTATTTAACATTATGATTTAAAAATTGGAAATAATTTAAACGGTAATAAAATCACAAAAAAACATATGCTGTTTTTAAATACTTGGCAGTTATAAACTTATTTTTCAAAATATTTAATGCTCAGTATCTAACAGATACAGCAGTAAACAAAAGAAAGTCCCTGTCTCTTGGACTCGTACTTTCTGGGAGGATACAGACAATACATAAATAAATATGTGTTAGATCAGTGCTGATATTAATTTAAAATAATCGACAAGATTGTTTTTAATTGGCAAATATCTAATTGAAGATATTTCATAAACAGTTACTAAATAAAAAAAGTAATTGTTGCCAGTCTCCAGATAGCCTGCAAGCAGTTTCGAGAATTGAATTATAGAGAATTAATTAGATAAATCAAGCTGGAACTAGATTCCCCACTGGTACAGCAATCAGCCTCTACTGAAAAGAGCCAGTAGCAGGCATTTGATGGAATTTCAAAACAAGCACAGGACATTCCTGGTGTCCAGAACCCAGGAAGCAGCAATATTACCTTCAGCCTCAATACTAAAATGAGTGTTAGCAGCTAACACTCTTAAACGTCATAAAATACCAGACATAACATTTTAATGAATTTAATATCTGCTCATTCATATTTTTTCAAATCTTCATTTTATTATTAGTAATAACTAATATTTGATAAGGCTCTGCCTTCTAATTTAATCTTCATGAAATTCTTCATGAAAGATATTAATAATCTTATTTTGAGGAAATTGAGGCTCAGAAAGCTAAGCACAATTGCCCTTATGTATTAGTCTCCTTGGGCTATTGTAACAAAAAGAAAACTACTTACGACCGGGTCGTTTAAAAAAACTTATTCTCTCATAGTTCTGGAGGCTAGAAGTGTCAGATCAAGGTTCTAAGCCAATTTGGTTTGAGGTGAAAACTCTCTTCTGGGCTTAAAGAGGGCTGCCTTCTCACTATTTCTTCCTATGACATTTCTTTGGTTTGTGTTGAGGAGTGGAGAGAACTCTCTAGTGTTTCTTATAAGAACACTAATTCTTTGGAATGAGGGTGCCACCCTCAGGACCTCAATTAAACTTTAATTACTTCCGTAGAGGCCCCATCTCCAAATACAGCTACACTGGGGGTTAGGGCTTCAAGATATAAATGTGGAGGGTCACAAACATTTAGTCCACAAGCCTCGGTTACATAGCTAGTAAATGTAAACTGTATTTTAATGTTCTTTAAAGTATTAGGGAAAGTCAGTTACCAGATAATTTTAGTGTTAATCTTTTTTTGGAGATTGGATTAAGTGAAAGAACTTCAAAAGAGCCACGGGGATTAGAAGAAATAATTCAAAGATTTTGAACCCCTAACACAACTATTTAAAACATTTAGTAGTCACATCACCTAAAATAAGGTAGGGTACCATAAACTGCTAAACTAGATACCATCCACTGGACACAAGCGATAACAAAGGAAGACAGGCAAAATTCAAATTTGTAGAGATCAGACTGCATTTTAAGTACCAGCAAAATGGCATATAGACTTCTGAACTAGTGAAATTAAATAAAAACACATAAATCCTAACACTTGAGCTAGAAGTAGGGTAAATACAAATTGTAAAATGTAAGGCTGAGTCAGTTAATAATTTGAGATCAGTAAGACAAATAAAGGCGGTAAAAGTGGTGAGGAGTGAGTATAAACATATATGACATGGAAAAGGATAATCTTCAGAGGGGAATTAAGAGGTAAAGAGTATGTTTCCCCTTATCAACATGCTGCATAAGAAATCAGGAAGTTCTACAGGTTGAATATGCAGTATAAAACATTGAAGAACAGGTTAGAGCAGGATAGTGTGCACCTGTGAGCCATACACAGTTTCCAGATACCTCAGGATATGACAGAATTCAGGTCCCTTCTGTTCTCACTGACCATTAATTACCAACAATCGCATCTCAGGATTTCCCTTCAAGCATTATCACCCACAGACCCAAACTAGATCATGTTCATTAAAATCAAGTAAACATGCCAAAACCCACAGCAGGGTTTACCTGCTTTTTTAATGCTGACTTTGCCAAATAACACAGATACCCTACAGGCTGACTGACTGGAAACTAGTTATTATCTAAGACAAAATAATAGCTGAAATGGATATTGGTACAGCAGATCATAGCCTGGTAAGATGAGTTACTGTGATTTCTAAACAAGAATCAAGAGATTAGAAACATTCAATGAATATTTCGTTAGGTCTAGCAATCAGAATTTAAGCTTCAGCTTGTCCCCAAATCTCACTTTCATATGATTGAGACAACTCTTTAAAATTAATCACTATTCATCCAAGTCTTGATGTTTCCTTATTTACATCTGGTCAAAAATTTTCTAAAAACATCATAACCAAAGGAATCAAAGTGTCTATTGACCAGCTGTAATAACCATGGATGAGAGACTTAATCTTTGCGGGTTAGTTGCCTCATCTACTGATATAAGTATTGAACACTATGTTTACGGTTATTTTGGGTAGAAATTAATGATCCTGATAGTTCAGAGATTGAAATTTGACCTCCCTCCATTTAGATATGGGCATTGAACACAAAATAAAATAGGGCAGGATCTATGAGTATAAGAAATGAAGATTAGGAAAAATGTGACTATCAGATACAAAGCTTTTGTAAAGCTTAGCAGGAGGATCAAAAATTGTTTTAAGCTGTATCTGCAGCACCCCATACACGCCCTTAAGCACTATATAAATCTGGACTAGTTAACATGTTTCAAGCAGACTCATCTTTATTAGTGTGAAAACAGCTATTTTTCAAAAGCAAAGACATGTCCTTCCTATGCATTTGAATCGGACCGAAAATGTTTAATAAAAGGGTTCAACATTAAATACTGATGAAACTTTTGTAATATTACTTAGAATCATTCAAATCACTACTAAGAATACACAATAATCAAATTAGAATAAAACAAATCAAGTCATACAGTCCACGTATCAAGTAAATTACATTTGCTCACACGTTACAAGGGGCTAATCAGCATCAATGGGGATCCACACAGTCTGCATCAATTATGGCCCTGCTGTGAAAACTAGTTAAAGAGGAAAAAAGAAAAAGTATCTATAACCACTTCAAATAGTGACATTATATTAAAATCCTTAAGATCAATATACACATGATAAATGGGACCCCAATGTAAGGTAAACACAAAGTTACTATACACTAAAACTGTAAATGAATATTTAATCATTTTATTTTCATTCTTAGGCTTTAGATTGGATGAAAACCCAAGTCACACAGCCCACGTTTTCCAAAAAATACTTTAAGAAATAAGCTAATCAATTATTTAAAATATCCTAACAGTTTAGAAGTTCAAATTATTGAATTGCCTCAGATCTCCTTACCATCATTTAGCAGCTTATTCAATACTTGTTAGTTCTAGATTATTGCCACTTACTGGGGGCGGGGGGAAGTAAGAGGTGCTAACCTGTTCATTCTCAATGGGCAATTTTCCCCCATAGGATAAATGTCAGTGTATAGAGCCATATTTTGTTGTCACAACTATATGGCTGATGGCGAGTGGGGAAGGTGAGAGTGCTACTAGCATCTAATAGGTAGGAGGAAACAATGTTGTTAATCTTCCAACCATGCACAGAACAGCCCCCGCAACAGAGAAAATGCCAGCTGTGCTGAGGTTAAGAAATCTCCAGTAACTAAAATGATGTTCAATATGGGAAGTGTGCTAAGGCAGCAGGCACACTTGTAGTTGATACCAATACAGAGAATAAAAACAGATCATGGATTTTGAAATTCTAGGGACCTTGATTCCAACCTTGGCACTGTCATTTACTAATAATGCAACCTTGGGCAAATTGCCTAACTGTTATGCTGCAAAACAGAGCTAATTCCGCTTCTGTCAGTTATTGTGAGGAACATATTGAAATAATATATGCAAAGTAGCTAGGACAGTGACCAGAAATCAACAGCTATACCATGTTTCCCCGAAAATAAGATCTACCTCGAAAATCAGCCCCAGTTAAGATCATCAGCCAGACGGACTCATTCAGTACATTATGAAGATGTGCCAGAATATGATGACATAACTGTATTTGAATAAATGTAGATGGTTGTACTTGAAAAAAAGAAGACATTCCCTGAAAATATGCCCCATTGCGTCTTTTGGAGCAAAAATTAATGTAAGACATGGTCTTCTTTTGGGGAAACACAGTAGAATTAAAAATAAAGGAAAGCTGTCGCAGTATAGAGGAGCCTAAGGAGACATGACAACTCAATATAATGCAGATGGGTTCCTGGAAAGAAAAGGACATTATGATAAAAACTAAGGAAATATAAACGAAGTAGGGACTTTACTTAATAATCATATATCAATACTAGTTTACTGTGACATGTACCACATTAAGGTAACATATCAGTAGGAGAAAAGGGGTATGAGATAAGGGGAACAATATGTACTAACTTCACGACTTCTTTGTAAGTCTAAATGTATTCTAAAAACTGTTTTAGAAGTTATTAAAAAGAGGATATTGTTTTCCTTCTTTCTTCCTCTGATACTCATCTACATAGTCTCCATCCTCCAGGAATTTTCCCTTGACTAACTCCTACCACCTGGATGATGTCAAAGTCCCAACAGTAATCAACTGAAGACTTTCAGGAGATGAGACAAGATGTGACACATACCATACAATTTAACTATTTAAAAACAACAAATATATAAATCCTAGAATACTTAGGATACAAGACAATCTTAAGAATTTTTTTCTTCCGGAGGAAGTTTAAAAACATTACAGAATTGTCAAGATAACACAAAAACACCACATGTATTGAATAGTAACCAAAAACTCATGAAAATAGACAAACGTAAAAAGCAGTTTGTTATGAGTGTTAAAACTGCAAACTGTGACTGAGAGGAAAAAACTTCCTGTACGACGATCCATACGACGATCCCAAGACCGCTATCCATTCACTGGAGATTGGTTTTGCTAATCCAAAATTTACTTTTCCTCCTCTATGACATTAGAGATTTTATGCCGAAAACTGAGATTATCTCTGAAAACAAGGCTGCAGACAGGTAAAATAATCTCTACCAACAAACACAATGTTTAAATGTTAAGAGAAATATAGACAGACCTGAGAGATTCCAGAACACCCCAACAAAGTATTGCAATAAAGTGAGTAGCAACATTTTGGCTGGTGGAGGGGGTTACCTTCAATTTGTAGAAAATGCAACATCTGTAAAGCACAATAAAGCTAAGTGCAATAAAAGGAGGTATGCCTGTATTAACATAAGTATTGATACCTGCTTTAAATCAACAGAGTAACGTCATGGGATGTCCTGTAAGCTCCCTGGAAAAGTGACACCAGGCAAATTCAAAGAATCAGGTTATAGTATAAAGATTAACAGAATAACATACCATTTTCTTATTTATCTACATTTAAAGAGCAGTATCTTTTAATGTCTTTAAATGAAGTACTGGCTGAAGGTTGCCATATAGACCTTATTTCTTGTACTTAAGTCAGATTCCTGGTCTTTGTAGCCCCTTTACGGTACAGAATAACGACAGATGGAGAAAAGTACCAAGTCGATTGCCAGAGCACACAGAAAACGAGTGGTGTTTCAATTTTTGTTTGCCCCAAACTCCCGCTAGGCCTCTCCCACACCCACGTGCCCACGCTGAGGCCCCACATATCACACGTGAGGTCGCTGTCTCAGGGCTGCGTGAACAACTGGGGCTAAGGGTATGTGCTCACCCTGGTCTCCAGGGTATTTCTGACTCCTCATTTTTGGAGTAAATAGCGAGGTACAGGTATTTTACTGGGCCCCTGTCCCACCAGCCTGCATCCTGCGTATGACGAACGCCACCCAAGCACAAGGGTAAATGCGAGGTGACTCAGACCACCTGGGCTTACACCGTCTGCACTCTGGGACTGGCTAAACTGTTTAACAGTCTGTGCCTCATTTTCCTCACCTGTGATGTGGAGGTAAAATTAGTACCCACCTCACAGAGTTTTGTGAGAATTACCCAAACTAATCATTTAGTCACTGTGTTTGGACCACAAGTGCTTAAATGATTTCATGATAATAAACACACCTAGTTTTTCACATATTCCTCGGAGTAAAGAACAGGTGCCTATAAATGTGATTTCATTTGGAAAAATGGTTTTTGCAGATGTAATCATTTTCTGATGAGGTCATTATGATGGGCCCTAATTCATCCAGTATGACTGGGGTCCTTATAAGGGGGGAAGACACAGTCACATACCAAATGCCTTCAGATAGGGAGTCCACCACAGCGAGCAAAACCAGTGAGAAGGCACAGTGAGGCCTCCCTGCCCACTGTGCCCGGTATTAGAGGACAGTGTTCTTTTCCTTGGGTTCAAACCCACTAACCAGCACTTTCACCCTTCCCTCTGAGGGCCATCAACTTGATTTCTGACTACAAATTCCCTTACAGTACATAGGAACCTATTCATAAATGACTGCAGCCGACAACTGGTATTTCAGCTGTTAGACAAGTGCCATATTTTTCATCAGGCAAAATCTGGCAATTTTCTTCACTCAGAAGGTGAACTGAAAGATTTCTCAAAACTGTTTCAATTATTATTTGAAAAGGGTTTAGTTTATTAAAGATCGACATATTTCCCTAAATTCCACAATATAAACCAAAGGAAAACTCAGAATGTTGCCACCATGTGTTTATCTGACTCTTCAAAATGGGAAGAGTAAGGTCAATATTGAGATCTTTCTTAGATGAGCACAAATGAAAAATGGTTGTCTTTGTAAGCTTCATTAGCATTTTGAAGATTTGAAGATTAAAAGGAACATTAGTAACTCAAAGGCAATAATACTGGGGCCCAGGAGATGTGTCCACTTGACCTAAACCTTTCACTGACCATTGTCACCTTGAGAAAGGAATCAGTTTTACTGGTTGGTGGTTAGCATTTTACAAATTAAAAACTTTTGTTATAATAGATGGACAACAAAATTCCTACATCATCCCAAGTTGAAGCTCCAGAAAAGGAGGTAAGTTGTAATTTATTTAAAAGAGCCAACTATTATTTGTATATCTTAAATCATATGAATCACACCAGTTTACTTAGTCACAGGTATTCCAGAATCAAAGTTTCAAACCTGATCATTAATGAGATTCCATTCGTTAGTTTGCACATTTGAAGAAACCCAGCTCCTAGGCAACGTGACCAAAAGATAAGATTTAACTAACTGGCAGAATCTCTCCTGCCCTGTTACTATTGAAACAAACTTCTGTTCATCGAAATATTGCTTATCCAGTAAGTGCAACTAATAAATGCATTTTAGAGCAAGTTCCTGCCACTAGAATTTATATAACAGAAACCTCCCATCTTCCCTCTCTCCTCACATCCACCCCCCACCCCGGACCCTCCAAGGGCCTGGGAAGACGGTGTTGACACCTGAATCCTATCAGTCTGGAGAACAAGGTAGGTAAAATAGATACTTGGCCTCTGGCCATATTGAGGAGTCAAGGTTTATGGCTGAGCCTCAACAAAGAGCTTCACAAATTCCAGGTACCATTATACGTGTCACAAGTAATGCTGTAGAGCCCATGCTGGGGACCTATTCCGCTCAAAGACCAACGCACCGTGAAGATGAAGTTCAAGTTTGAGTAACGTAGCAAAAGCTGGGATGTGAAGGCAACCCACCAGCTGGCAAGAAACCGCCGGGGTGCCCACCGAGTGGCTGCTGCTGTGCCTGGTTAGAGCGGTCGGAGAACGGGCTATTCACAGCAGGAGCACAGCCCGGGCGGGTGGAGGGCACATCCCCAACTTGGCTGCCCACCCTTCCGCGCGAGTGCCACTGCCCGCGTCTCCCACCCGACCCAGACCATGCAGGGGGTCATGAGCACCTACCTGCACGTCTCTGCGCCGAGAGGAGCTGTGGAAAGCCGAGAGCTTCAGGGCAGTGACAGTCTCCTGCACCTTGACCAGAGATGTGGCTGCCGGTTGTCAACCCCTACGACTGCTGCGAGGTCAGCAACCCCCACCCACGCTGCCAATTTAACTGCTCGGAGGAGGCGGCTCCCACTAGGCCCCGCCCACACCCACGCCCACACCACACACGCTGAGGGCCCCGCCCATCACGCGTGAGGTCGCCGTCTCAGGGCTGCGCCTACGTCTGAGGCTAAGGGTGCTCTCCAGGGCACCTCTGACGCCTCACTACTGGAGTAAATAGCGAGGTGCAGGTATTTTACTGGACCCCTGCCCCACCGGCCTACAGCCTGAGTATGATAAACCCACCCAAGCGCAAGGGTAAGTGCGAGGTGGACTCAGACCACCTGGGCTTACACCGTCTGCACTCTGGGACTGGTTAAACTGTTTAACAGTCTGTGCCTCATTTTCCTCACCTGTGATGTGGAGCTAAATTTAGTACCCACCTTACAGAGTTTTGCTGTGAGAATTATCCAAACTAATCATTTAGTCACTGTGTCTGAAACATAAGTGCTGAAATGATTTCATGACAGTAAACACACCTAGTTTTTCACATATTCCTCCGTGTAAAGAACAAACAAATCTTTATTTGGCCCTGGAGAACAATGTCTACAGGGCCCTGAACCACACTGGGGCTAGCTACTGAGGAAATCCGTGTGGTTTCCTAAGAGGGGTGATTGAGGGAAGGGGAGTTTGGCGAAAGGGCAGTCGAGAGTAAGGGAAGCATCTTGGTTGTAGGGAAAAATTGAAGGCCAGGAATCCAGGCCCGAGATCCATTGCAGAGGCAGGAGACCCAGAAGTTGGAGTTTTCTGTAGACGGATCTAAGAAATCAATAATTAGTTCTAAGACACCAATAATACAATTGCCAGAAACGTGCCCATTTGTTCAAGTTTGATCATTTTACAGATATTTTAAACCTCTGACACATATGTTGTAATATATTGTCTTGATGAAGAGGATGCTTGTGTGATTTGGTTATAAATCAGAACGGGTTTATATAGGAGCTTATTATTTACCTTATTGGAAAAAGCTCCTACGTTTGGTTGTTTCAGAGAATACATATTAAGAAGTTGTGACCCAGGGGGCAGTGGTTTTGTGGATGGGACATGGGTGGGTGTGTGGGTGTTCCTATGACTTTAAAAAGTTTGACCATTAGTAAGTCCTTTTTAATGTACTCATTCTTCCTAGTGGAGTAAACATGGCCTCACTTCTGTTCAAGAAATGACCTTCACAGTTGACCATTGCTTACGGAGATAAGATACTCAGGACCAGTTTCAGTTACCCAATAGAACAGCTACCTTCAGTCTTTCCATGCTACATAATTAAATGAATACACATGCCGATGCTCACTACTTGGGTAGGAAAAAGCTGCTCCGGTTTAAACCTTGACAAACACTAGTAATATTGGGTCTTTTGAAAAGCAGTTGTCTTAGTCCATTCAGGCTGCTTTAACAATGTACCACAGGCTGAGTAACTTATTTCTCACAGTTCTAGAGGCTGAAAGCCCAAGATCACGGTATAGGCCTGGTGGACTGAGGGCCCTTATCCAGGTTGTAGACTTCTTGTTGTATCCTCACATGATGAAAGGGTTAGGGATCTCTGTGGGTCCCTTTGAAAGAGCACTAATCCCATTCATGAGGGCAGAGACCAAAGGCCATTTCAACATACGGATTTGAAGGGATACAAACCGTCAGTCCATAGCAGCAGGTGATCTCTGTGATCACTTTGATAGCTTATATTACATTTCAAAAATTTTTCACCTGCTTTTGGTATGTTTGTCTTTTTTTATCTGGAATTCTGTATTTTCTCTTTTCTACCTATGCACATTCTAAGCAATTTAGAGACCTAGTCCAAACCCCCACCTTCACTGCTGGATGTGTTTTTTCAGATTACCCTTATGTAGTTCTTCTGTGACCTCAAGTGGCACTTACCAAGGACATTACTACCTAGCCGCTTGTCATATATGTTTAATTAATAGACTTTATTGTTTAGAGCAATTTTAGTTTTACAGAAAAACTGGGCAGAAAGGACAGAGTTGTCATATGCCACCTCTTCCATCCCCACAGATTGCCTTATTGTTATATTAATATCTAGTCTTAGTGTGGTACATTTGTACAAGGAGGAATTTATATTGATACATTGATACATAATAACATTGACAAATTGTTATTAACTAAAGCCTATAGTTTGTATTAAGGATTCATACTGAATGTTGCATAGATATCTGAATTTTGACAAATGGATGTCATATATCCACCATTACTGTATTATACAGAATAGTTTCACTGTCCTAAAATTCCCATTTTCCATGGAGTCATCCCTTCCTTCCTCCACCCAAGCCCTAGAAACCTTTGACCTTTTTATTGTCTGTAGTTTTGACTTTTCCAGAATATAGTTGGAATCACATACTATGTAGAGTTTTCCAATCGGCTTCTTTCACTTAATAATATACATTTATGGTTCCTCCGTGTCTTTTCATGGCTTAATAACTCATTTCTTTTTAGCACTGAATAATATTCCATTGCATAGATGTACCAGTTTGTTTATCCATTCATCTACTGAAGGAATCACGATTGCTTCCAAATTTGGGCAATTATGAATAATGCTGTTATAAACATATGTGTGCAGGTGTTTTTTTTTTTTTATTGACATAACTTTTCAGTTTTTAAGATGCCAGTCTTAGATCATAACCTTTGGGTAAAAGACATACTATGGTAAGATTATTACTATGGTAAGATTATATTTAGCTAAGAAACTATAAGACTATTTTCCAAAATGACTGTACCATTTTGCAATCTCACCAATAATGGATGGGAATTTCAGTTGTCCTATATTCTCATCAGCATTTTGTGTTATTGGTGTGTTGTGTCTTATGTGTGTGTTGTAATTCACAACTCCTTAATGACATATAATGTTGTGTGTTTTAATTCACAACTCCTTAATGACATATAATGTTGTGTCTCAATTTGCTTCTTTGCCATCCATATATCTTGTTGTTGACTTTGATCATATGCTCATTTTTATATGCCTATTGGTTGTTTGTATTCTTACTCTTGACTTGTAAGAGTTCTTTGTATACTTTGTATATAAATTATTTATAGGATATATATAATATATCCTATTATATCCTATTATATCCTATAATATATCCTATTATATCCTATTATATCCTATTATATCCTATAATATATCCTATTTTCTATATTGTCTCCCAGTGTGTAGCTTGTCTTTTTTATTATCTAAATGGTTTCTTTCACAGAGCAGAAGTTTTTCATTTTGGTGAACTCCAACTTCTTTTTTTCATGGCGAGTGCATTTGGTGTTGTATCTAAAACCAAGGGCATATAGGTGTTATCCTCTAGGAGTTTTTTTAGTTTTGCATTTTAAATTTATGTCTATAATCCACTTTGTTATTTTTTGTAAAAATATGTAATATCTATGTCTATATTTATTGTTCTTCATGTAGATGTACAGTTGTTCCAGGACCATCTATTGAAAAGATGTTCTTTCTCCATTAAATTACTTTTGCTTCTTGGTCAAAGATTAGTTGATAATATTTGTGTGGGTCTATTTATGGCCTCCTTATATTCCTTAAGTACCATTGGTCTATTTGTCTATTATTTTTCCAATACCACACTATCATGATTAATGTAGCTTTATAGCAACTCTTGAATTCCTGTGAGGTGGCCAGGGACCAAATAAAGCAGAGCTTTGTAGACTATAATGAAAAGTTGGAATTTTATTTTAAATATGAAGGAAAGCCATTTAAGATATTTAAACAGGGAAATGGCACGATCTAATTTCTTCACTTATGTGCTTGTTTATCTTTTTTTTTTATTAGTTTCAGGTGTACAAGACAAGGTAATACTTAGACGTTCATCATTTATATCCCTCACACTGTGAACCCCCCTCCCCCATCCATTATCCCTCCAACCTCACACCCAGCCATCACATTATATATATAAAATTATAGTTGGCATTCATTAATGTTTAGCTTCTGGTGTACAATACCATGATCAGGCATCCACATTATCTCTGAGGTGGTCTCCCAAATAGGACGCATGTCCATTGGATACCCAACAAAATCTTTACGACATTATTGAATCAGTTCCCCAAATTAATTTTCAGAAAACCCTGAGGCCATCTTGTGTTTACCAGCTGCTTCCTAATCCCTTTTTTGAATCACCTTGGATACCATTCAGAGAATGGATAGATGGAATCAAGAATAGAATCAGGGAGACTGGTTAGGAGGCTTTGAAGGAAGAACAACTAGAAGACTCAGATTAGCTAGACATAAATAACTCCTTTAAAAGTTTGTCTTGAATCAATAAGCATGGAGTCAGAACTGAAAATAGAATCTGTGCAGAAAATAATATCTGTTCCTAAATCCAGGAATCCAAAGGTAAAATCTGACAAGCTATGATAGAGTAATAGTAAGAGAGAGATGCCAGTCTTAGATCATCTCTAATAGCCTGTATTTTAACTGACCATGTGCTCATTCATTAGAGCATTTTACAAGGTACTTAAGCTTAAAATGATCCAAGGAAGATGGTGATCAATTAAATGGTCATTCTGTTCAGGTGTATATCAAATGTTATTTATTTACTGCTCTTTGAGTCAAATGTCTAATTAGATTCTTATTTGAGCATTTGATAGGTCCAATAGCAATTTCTTGTAAGGAAGTTGATTTTTCACCATGTTTTCCTACAATCAAAGCTAAATTAACCTCCTCAGGTTTTAGGATAAATTATTTATTTACCCTTCACATCCTGCCTACCTCCTGCCATTCCTGTGCAGTGTTTTTACCAACCAAATTTTACCGGGGTTAAAATCATACAACAAATTTGTGGAATACAACATGAGACTGAAAAGGATTTTGAGAATAATTTTTGCCCAAGAACAATGGGTAATAGATTGGCACTTAAGGATGCAGGCTTGAAAACCACACTGTGTCTAAATATCAGTTCCACCAACCAGCTGGTGACATGAAATAAGTCATTTATCTTCTTAAAACTTAGTTTCTTCATGTATAATATGAAGATACAATTGATGGCTTTATCATAATGTTATTTTGAGGACTGAAGCCTGCCTAGAAATCTCAATCTTCTCTGAGCCCAGGAATGAGAGGAACCTGGTGTGGGTAAGCTCTACAAGACTGTTCCACAGCAAGTGTTGCAGAGGTGCCTTTAAAGATATGGGATGGATTTAACAATCGTACTAAAGGCAATAGGGATCAAGGTCCTCTGAGATTCTTCTTTAGAGAGGCTATTTGCAACGTTTGCTGTGCATGATGCAATCTACATCCTACTGTGGGGACAGAGTCCCAGAGAGCAGTTTCCAGGCTCTCGGCCTCATGTGGAAAGGTGCTGGCTCAGGTAGTAGAGGGCCATCAGCTGTAACCGGTTAGCCATTAGCCCCTGATATAACTGCTGTGGCAGAACTAGCAAGGTGGATTGCAGTTAGCAAGTGGGGTCAGTTGGCAGAGAAGCAGACGGCAGATTGCAGATCGTGTGGCTCCTGCTTCCTGTGTCTAACCCAGCCACCAGCAAGAATATAGCGGTATGAATCCCCTATCTATGGCTCCGTTGGTGTTCCTTTTTGTCCTCACCATATCCTGTGTTCTTAAGTGGGGAGCGGGAGCTGAAACCCCGCATGACACACTGCATGACACTGCTAAGTCACGACTCAGTAGAATTGGAGGAGATGCAGATGTTCTGGACTTCTTGGAATTATCAACACTCCACTGCTTACAAGGCTGATCCTTCTGGCTACTAGTTGTCCCATCCCTACAAAATTGCTACCCCAAACTCCCCATGCCCCTAAAACCAGAATTTAAGAGAAGATAGGCAAGTGACAGGTTCAAAGAGAAAGAGACCCATGCCATATGAAATTCAAAAAGTTTTCATCCTGAGGCTTAATATGAGCAGGAGCTGATACATCAGCTACTAAAAGACCTGATGGTACTGGGTCTTGGAAGAAATAGCTACCCAAACAGAGGAACTATGAGAGGAGCCTACATTTCCTAGAGAACTTTGTGGAAGTGATGGAAGTACTATGCAGTACTTTAGTCTCCTAGCTTCTTTAGGTCTGACCAGAGCACCTGAAATCCAAATCTTTTTGTGATATTAGTCTAGTATTTTCTTGAATTGGCTAGAGATCAGTATTTAGCTTCAATTCAGCTCCAAGTTTTATAACCCTTTTAAAGAAGGCTGGGGACAGGAAAAGCAATCCTTGAATCTCACTTGCCTACAGTCTCCTACCCCCTGGATGAGGAAGTGAGTATTGGGAGATGAGTATATCTTTACTATTCCCTACAGGCTGAAGATGAGAAGTTATTAATGCAAAATCTATAATTTATACTCCCTCCATGAGTTCGAGAAACATTCTATATTACATAGAATATAAAGGACTACTGGTATTTGTGGAAGAATTATAAAAATATCTCCTCATCCATATATGATTGGGGAATAACAATGACATAAGAACTACTATTATAATGGCAATACATCCAAATCCTGGAGTTCTTTACCATTCTTAGTCAATGTCTGTACTAGTTTGCTAGGACTGTTGTAACAAAATACCACAGACTGGGTGGCTTAACAAATAAAAATTTATTTTCCCACAGTTCTGAAGGTTGGAAGTCTAAAATCAAGATGTTGGCAGGTTCGGTTACTCCTAAGACCTCTCTTCCTGGCTTGCAGACAGCCACCTTTTCACTGTGTCCTCACACAGACTTTCCTCTGTGTATTCATATCCATAGTACCTTTGCATTTTTTGATATTGGATTAGGGTCCCATAGTTATGACCTCATTTAACCATAATTACCTCTTTAAAGGCCCTATCTCTAAATATAGTCACATCCTGAGATATTAGGTATTAGGGCTTCAACATAGGAATTGGGGAAACACAATTCAGTCCATTATACCTGGAAAATATGTCAGCCTGATATGGTGCACCTATTTTTGTACTGGCCAAGGAACACTATGCCATCAACCACACATGTAATGATGTGTGAAGACTGATCCCTGGAAAATAGCTTTTGTTGCAGTAGTAGAAGAACTGAAGGCTAAATCTGTAGTGACCTCTACCTTTTACCTAAGAGTGATGACAGTTTTACAGTACTTGAAACACATAAGATGGGTGTTCCTGGGAAGCCTTAGCTAGATTGATAACTTAGGGAAATATAAGTACTCAATAAACCTTAAGTATGTTTTTTAACCCTCTCTTGGCTGTCATCTCACCGTCTAAATCTTGTTATTAATAACTCTGACTTTATTCTAGAGGTATTAAAGAATGTTTCTGGCCAACTGAAATAAAGATACATGTATATTTTAATTATATATCTATATCTATATCTATCTATCTATATATATATAATTATATATGTAGACATATATATGTATAGATATGTATATATGTAAGTATATATATATATATATATATTTTTAATGAAACAGCAAAACTAAATAATAATAAGAGTAATTTTCACATTTTGCTGTATGCCCTGAATGTTCTAAGAAAGAGGCATGCAAATGGTGTCAAAAAATGTATGCACATTTTAAGAAAGGAAAAAGCTGTATTAAAATTATAATACTCAGTATATATCGATAACAAAAGATAGATACAAGTCATGTGTCTACATTTGTTTTGTTACCTCCGGTATTTACCAAATCACAACAATAATAGATAGCATTTATTGGGCACTCGTGTAAGGGTTTTTATCCAAGATCTTTATATGTATCATCCTGCTTTTAGAACTTTGCTCCATAATATTAATATCCTCATTTTATGATGAGAAAATTATGTAGGACAGTTATTTTATAACTAGCCCAAATGTAAAGAGCTAGCAAGAGGTAGGGTCGTAATTAATATTCTATCACATTAGTTAAGAGTCATCACGCACTGTTTGTTGTCTCCATCCTACTCACTAAGGAAGACATTTAAATTATTCAAGCCATTCTCTTTAACAAAAAGCAGTAATGAAAGGAACTTGTCCTGAACACCTCTGAATGTTTAGTATTGTGCTTTTATGAGTCTGAAATTCTTAGAATACAAATACATACTCATGAATAAAGCTTAACAATTGCCATTCTGAATGCCTGGGATGAAATATGCTTTGAAAATTGGGAAGTAAGTAAAAAATCTTAAACTGAAGAAAAACTGAGGAAATATTTCTGTAAAATATAAAGACCACTGGTTATTTCCCCCAAGGCCCTTTTTGTTCTATAGTTATTTAATCAAAGCCACCTTCTTCCCCAGCAGACTTGTAATGTTAATTGATATGGCATCCCCTACTAAAAGAATTCCAGCAAAACTGGTTTCACCATTCTGTTGTTTGTTTGTTTTCTTTCTAGTGATTGGAATAGCTATAGTAGCACAAGATGATTTCTATGAAGTTAATGATCAGAGCTCATTTCGAATAACAGTCTTCCATTTGTGATTAAAACAATCAAAACAAACCAAATGAAGAGATGCACAAATCAATATGGTAAAAGCGTGCTTATGCATGCACATGCATACACACACACATGCATGCACACATACATACATACTTGCATGCACACATGACCTCACCCTCAAAGCAAAATCTGCTGAGTTACTTTCTTTTCTGTCCTTGGGTTGACTTCATGACCATTACTGACTGTGTTATGTTGGAAAGAAGACAATGCAATGTTGATAATCATGCCATTCCTATAGTAATGGTTTAGAAAATAGAAATTAAAAGCATTAAAAAGCATCCTATTAAATGATAGGTAGTATGTTTTTAATGTTTGTTTTCATCAAACTTATATAGAAGAAAAACTGAATCACACATGCTAGAGAAGGAAAAAGTAAGTCAAATACTAGGCTAAGAACCCAAAGAGAACGCTTAGGAGCCATGCACAGATACAACAGCTAGCTCATTGTCTTAGAACTAGGAAGGATTTTGAGGTCAGTGCATGTCCATCAGTGTTTCCTGTTATTTTGATTTTTATTGTGAACTATTACCTACTAATCCAAGAAAAAACAAACCCTAGTACCTGGGGTTGTCATGTACAAATTGAATGGGTGTCAGGTCACAGGGATTGGTTTCCTTTAAATGTTTTTAGAAATCCTAAATAAAATTATTTTGCATTGCCTGTTAATAATACATTTCATATCGGTAAACATTCTGTACAGTCTGTTGCATTGCAATCCCCTCATGTATATACGAGGTGACTGACTCATGATTCCTGAGGACTTTCTTGCTTTAATATCTATCTTCCCATCTTCTTAGAATTCAAAGATGTCATTTTTTATGTGACTGTTTTGTGTAAATAATGATATGTTTAGCAGGATCAGCGTAAACACAACTCACTGGATACAAACAATGTAGTATTACCACTATAAATTAAGATTCATATATTTTTATATATGGGTTTTATTAATCTTGTTTTTATTTTTTGATATGACTAGCACTCTTCCTTCCTGACCCCTCTTAGTGTATTAAAAAGCTACCAGCATTTCTCTTGGGTAAATTGTACATAATAACATGTACTATATAACATTGTGTGCATGTACTATAATCTATTCAGTCATCTACTTATTTATTGGCTTTCATCTTTACTTATTTTCTTCTATGAATCCTCTTTCATTAAATATCTTCGAAAAAAAATCTAGATGTATTTGTACTTTTTTCAGGACTTGAGACTTTACCCTACTTGAAAGCTATGTACTACAAAGCCAAAATATTGATTATCTGATCCTTTGCAGATAAAACTTTACTAACTCTTCTTCTAGACCTCATAGTTGGAACTCAATAGAGACTACTTTCTCCTTTTATTCTTAAAGTGAAATTTGAGATGAAATTGTATTTTTTAAGCTCCATATGACTTTTTATTTGGGGAGGGACTCTTGCTATTTTTAGGGATTGCTGATTTGTGTGTATGTGTGTATGTGCATGTTTTGGTTTTGGTTTTTTGGTTTTAGTTTTGGATTTTAGTACTTATCGCTGGTCTCCTTATATCCTTTTCCTATTTTTTTCTTATTTTTATTCAGTTCTCATTAACAAGTTCAGCTTCACTTAAAATATACTGTGATTATTCTGCCTGATTATCCTCTCTGGCTGTCGAGCCTCCTTTGGTAAGCTGTTTTTTTTATTTTCTTCTGGGGTCCTAGAAATTCATGTTTGTTTGTGAGAGCACAGCTTGCTGTGGAAACCCTGAAAGTTCAAAGACAATGGAGCCTGACTCTGTAGCCTTGCATTACAGAACAGGCTGTCAGCACTCTGCTGAGGCTGAGGAAACCTTGCTGCTCTGCAAAATCCCTGTATTCTCACAGTGGCAATGCAGGTAAAACAGCCCACAAGCTCACAACCATGTGCGCTTTTTTTAATAAGATGTTGGGGTGAAGGAATTAGTTACACGTATTCCTTGACTTCAGCCTGGGGAGCCAAAGGTCAGAGTCTTTGTTGGATGCTTTGTCCTACACCCTATTTCCAGCACCTTAATGAAGATATTCTTCGTCAGTTTTATCCATGACTGAGATGCACCCAACAGCTCAAAGATCACAGCATTTGTTGTACGATAGAACATGGACCCAAGTTCAGGCCATCACATCCTAAAATCTCTACAAACATTTCAAAAGTTTTTAAATGTATTGTTTCAATTTAATCTCTTCAACATTATTTTAGAAAGAAATATTAAAGTTTATATATCAAATACAGTGTAATTGAGGCTAGAAAATCTAGCACTTTCCCTAGATATTAATGACAGTTACAATAACCCAAGCTCCCTAAAAACTTATTTTTACGATGTTACTTCTGACCAAGAGAGACCATTTAGGTTCAAATTATCCTCTATTTCTATAAAAATACTAGAATTCATTTTCAGATATTTGCTATTTATTTTTTTTCTATAGCTGAAGAGCTTATTTAAATATCACATCAATTAACATATCAGTTTCATCATGTATAAAAAAAACGTGAGGAATTACATTTTGACATAGAGTGCAGTATACCAAAAATGGAAATAATTTATTTCATTGATCTAAATGTTTAACTAAGAGAATCAGTTTAGCAAGCTCGACTACTAAGAATAGAATAGATTTCCAACTTATTCTATCTCCAAGCAACCATTTTACCCAGAGAAGATAAAATATGAATGGAGGGTCTTCTACCCTAAGAAAAGAATACAGTGGAAGAATATGTCACAATTATCTTTAAGACCACCTCCTCCCCTCTGCGATCCTGCATATTATATGTTTTCATTTTCAGGAAGCAGACTTTTAAGCCCTAATAACAGATGAATCAAAATGTAAGCCTGAAATATTACAAGGCTGCCTTTGTATGAATTAGACTCATTTTAGGACCAAATGCCTGAAGTTGGAGAGAGATAAATAAATAAATAAACGTAATAGATTTGTCATTTTTATGCTCTAGTTCAAAGCTATATGATTTTCTCTATCAGCACCAATTATCTTTCAAATGCTGTCAAAAAATGTTCTCTTTTCCTTCCTCTGCAACCAGAAAATAGAAATCAGAAATGTGATTTTTAAAGGTAGATAAGTTATCAAAGCAGAAATGCTTTTGAATTAGATCATTCTTCCATAGCATAATGAATTTGAAATCCCCAGTACAGTTTTGTAAGGAGCATGTAGCAATACTCAGTGAGGGAATGTCAAACACTGGGTATCAGTGAGGATTTTCCTCTAGACCACACTTCACACTGCAGCCTAACCATTAGCAGAGAGTCCGATTGAGTCCCAGTGTACCATTACACAGTAAGGAAGGACATCTGTCTCTACAGAAAGTGAGCACCCCTAGTGGCTGTTCTCCTTTCACATTTACCAAAAGGCATTTTCTGGGATACAGTTCCAGGCAGAGACTGAATAGGCTCTCAGAATTACGGCGGAAGTAGCCATGTACTTCAAATACTTCTCTGAAAAGTATGCATGTGTCCAAAGCATCGACTCCTTGGAAAGTGATTCTTCATAGAGGGATTATACAGAATGTACAGAAGCGATAGAGGACTCTTCAACCTTTAATGACTAGAAAACACATTTCCCAATGCATATTATACATGACTTAAGATACCTTACAAGGATACATAAAATGAAAAGATAAGGTTGACTTTTAAGAAAAAAGATGTAGGAACAAAGAGAGTGTATATATATATATATATATATATATATATATATATATATATACACTATAGGTGAAGCACAAAAATAGATCTGGCTTATAAATTAAAAGTTAATAAGTTATAAAATTTACAATAGTCATGAGACATAAAAAAAACAATTGCTAAGAAGTACACTATAATTCATACTTAAAGCAGACAGCAGTTTTGCCTGGGTGTACTCATGAAAAGGATGTTGATATGTAAATGAATCAGGTGCAGCCAGAAGGTCACATTCTGCTCTCAAGAGCTGAGAATTTTTTTGTATAGAACCTTAAATCTTTAGAAATAAAGTACTATTATGTAATTCATTTCTTTATAAAATAAAATCCTACAGATTATCTTCTTGGATAGGAAGATGTCTTTATCTATAGTTAAGTATATAACTGTATAGTTGAAATGATAGAGATACTGCTCAACCTACTTTTAAAATTAATGTCATATTTAAAAACACAAGGGTCACCTTAATAACATTTGATGCTATTAAATTCCATAATCAGATATTTATTCTCTTAGGAATTCACTTTTAGATTTAGCCTCATTTTATCTAAGACACTCCTTTGGTACCAAGTCTGTAGGTTGTACTTCCTTAATATCGCCTTAATATCTCCCAGATTCTTCTGCATTCCACAGAACCATCTCTACTGCCATTAGTTCAGGTTCCCATGATTTCTCATGTGGGTGATTCCTCCAACTCCTCCTTAATTTCTAGTTTTGCTATGCCTTGTTTCTTCTTAAGCCAGTCTTCTTTGCAGTTCCAGGTTGATTTCTCTACATTGCAAATATGTTTATGATCATTCTATGTTCAAATATCTTTCAATTTTTCTTATAATGATTTGCTTGACACTTCTCCTTTTCTTTACAAAAGTGTTTGGACATTAACTCCAAACACTCACTTTACTTTTTTCCAGCATTCCCAAGCGACAAGCACTTTCCAAATGTTGGCATTCTTTTTTCGTACATTCTCTCTTTGCACATCCTGATCTCACTGTTTTAACTTTCTTTAGTCACCTTGAATTCAGTATGGTTGCCACCTTTTCTGGAATCACTTGTCCACTTGTCTAATGCCAACAATATGGTTTGGGTTACTTTCAGGGATGTTCTCTTTGTCCTCTATGGTTTTCATCCCGATTCTAACCCGTATTGCTATTCAGGCACCTTTACTTTTCTATCCACATGAGTCTGGGAGCTTTCTAAGGATACCAAACATGTCTTTTTTATTGCTCTAATTAAACTTCTAGTAGATACACCTGTACTAGCTAATAAAACAAACAACTTTGATATACATAGTTCTTCCTATGGAGCAGCCTGTGATATAAGGTTTAGCACATATATATACATTTAATTCTCACAATTATCATGTGAGGTAGATAGTAATGTTATCTCTAGTTTACAGGTATTAAAATGAAAGATAGAGAGCTTAACCAACTTCTCAAAGGCTATCTAACTAGCGCATCTAGCACAGAAGAACTAGAACAAAAAACAAAAGCGAACCAATGTCATTAATTAAAAATATTAAATTACTATATAAAAAAATACCATACTTAAGCTCAAGGACAAACTAAAATGAAAGTGGAATTTGTTTAATCATTTTAGCAGAAAAGAGTTAGATGCTTTAATTAACAAAGAACCTATACAAATCTGTACAAGCAAGATAAAATTGAACAATATGAAAAAAAACTCAAAAATGGCCAAGGCAGATAATAATGATGTGCTTAATAAAATTCTATCAATAATTTGTTTTTAATTAATTTTATTGGGGTGACAATTGTTAGTAAATTTACATAGATTTCAGGTGTACAATTCTGTATTACATCGTCTATAAATCCCATTGTGTGTTCACCACCCAGAGTCAGTTCTCCTTCCATCACCATATATTTGATCCCCTTTACCCTCATCACCCACCCCCCACCCCCTTACCCTCTGGTAACCACTAAATTATTGTCTGTGTCTATGAGTTTTTGTTTCTCATTTGTTTGTCTTGTTCTTTTTGGTTTATATACCACATATCAGTGAAATCATAGGGTTCTCTGCTTTTTCTGTCTGACTTGTTTCACTTAGCATTATTCTCTCGAGATCCATCCATGTTGTCACAAATGCTCCTATATCATCTTTCCTTAACGCCGAATAGTATTCCATTGTGTATATGTACCACAACTTGTTTATCCATTCATCTATCGAAGGACATTTTGGTTGTTTCCATGTCTTGGCCACCGTAAACAAAGCTGCAATGAACATTGGCGTACACGTGTCTCTATAGAGAAATGCTTTTATATTTTTGGGGTAGATACCCAGGAGAGCGATTGCTGGGTCATATGGTAATTCTATTCGTAATTTCTTGAGGAACCTCCACACTGCCTTCCATAGCGGCTGCACCAGTCTGCATTCCCACCAACAGTGTATGAGAGTTCCTTTTTCTCCACAGCCTCTCCAACACTTGTTACTATTTGTTTTGTTGATGAAAGCCATTCTGACTGGGGTGAGGTGATATCTCATTGTGGTTTTCATTTGCATTTCTCTGATGATTAGCGATGTTGAGCATTTTTTCATATGTCTATTTGCCATTTGTATATCCTCTTTGGAGAAATGTCTCTTCAGGTCCTCTGTCCATTTTTCAATTGGGTTGTTTGTTTTTTTGTTGTTGAGTTTCATGAGTTCCTTGTATATTTTGGATATTAGCCCCTTATCAGAGGAACTGTTTGCGAAAATCTTCTCCCATTCAGTTGGTTGCCTCATTATTTTGTCAATAGTTTCTTTTGCTGTGCAGAAGCTTTTCAGTTTCATATAATCCCATTTGTTTATTTTAGTTTTTACTTCCATTGCCTTTGGAGTCAAATTCATAAAATGCTCTTTGAACCCAAGGTCCATAAGTTTAGTACCTATGTTTTCTTCAATGCAGTTTATTGTGTCAGGTCTTATGCTTAACTCTTTGATCCATTTTGAATTAATTTTGGTACATGGTGACAGATAGCAGTCCAGTTTCATTCTTTTGCACGTAGCTATCCAATTCTGCCAGCACCATTTATTGAAGAGGCTGTCTTTCCTCCATTGTATGTTTTTAGCTTCTTTGTCAAAAATTATCTGTCCATATTTATGTGGTTTTATTTCTGGGTTCTCAATTCTATTCCATTGGTCTATGTGTCTGTTTTTCCGCCAATACCAAGCTGTTTTGATTATTGTAGCCCTGTAGTACAAGGAAAAATCAGGGAGTGTGATACCTCCAGTATTATTCTTTTTTTTTTAATATTGCTTTGGCTATTCGGTGTCTTTTGTGGTTCCAAACAAATCTGATGATTTTTTGTTCTATTTCTTTAAAAAATGCCATTGGGATTTTAATGGGGATTGCATTAAATCTGTATATGGCTTTGGGTAATATGGCCATTTTAACTATGTTGATTCTTCCAATCCATGAGCACGGAATGTCTTTCCATTTCTTTGTGTCTTCTTCAATTTCTTTCAAAAATGTCTTATAGTTTTCAGCATATAAATCCTTCACATCCTTGGTTAAGTTTATTCCTAGGTATTTTATTCTTTTTGCTGCAATTGCAAAAGGAATTGTTTTTTCTATCTCTTTTTCTGAGATTTCATTGTTGGTATATAGGAAAGCAATGGACTTTTGTACGTTGATTTTGTAGCCAGCAACTTTACTGTATTCATTGATTGTTTCTAACAGCTTTTTGGTGGAGTCTTTAGAGTTTTCTATATATAGCATCATGTCATCTGCAAAGAGTGACAATTTAACTTCTTCATTCCCAATTTGGATGCCTTTTATTTCTTTCTCTTGCCTGATAGCTCTGGCGAGGACTTCCAACACTGTGTTGAAAAGCAGAGGTGATAGGGGACAACCTTGTCGTGTTCCTGAATGTAGAGCAAAGGGCTTCAGCTTTTCACCATTAATTATGAGACTAGCTGAGGGCTTGTCGTATATGGCCTTTATTATGTTGAGGTATTTTCCTTCTATACCAATTTTAGTAAGTGTTTTAATCATAAATGGATGTTGTATCTTATCAAATGCTTTTTCTGCATCAATTGATAGAATCATATGATTTTTGTCTTTTATTTTGTTTATGTGATGTATCACATTGATGGATTTGCGAATGTTGAACCATCCTTGTGCCCCGGGGATGAACCCCACTTGGTCGTGATGAATAATCTTTTTAATGCATTGTTGTATTCGATTTGCTAGAATTTTGTTTAGGATTTTAGCATCTGTATTCATCAGAGATATAGGTCTGTAGTTTTCTTTTTTTGTGTTGTCCTTACCAGGTTTTGGTATCAGGGTAATGTTGGCCTCATAAAATGAGTTAGGGAGTACTGACTTTTCTTCAATTTTTTGGAAGAGTTTGAGCAGGATTGGTATTAGATCCTCTTTGAAGGTTTGGTAGAATTCACTGGTGAAGCCATCTGGTCCAGGACTTTTGATTTTGGGAAGGTTTTTGATGACTGATTCAATTTTGTTACTGGTGATCGGCCTGTTAAGATTTTCCAGTTCTTCATGATTCAGCCTTGGAAGGCTATATGTTTCTAAGAACTTGTCCATTTCTTCTAAGTTATTAAATTTGGTGGCATATAGTCCTTTATAGTATTCTTGGATAATCCTTTGTATTTCTGTGGTGTCCGTGATAACTTCCCCTTTTTCATTTCTGATTTTGTTAATTAGTGTCTTCTCTCTTTTTATCTTAGTGAGTCTAGCCAAGGGTTTGTCGATTTTGTTAATCTTTTCAAAGAACCAGCTTTTTGTCACATTAATTTTTTCTATTGTCTTTTTGTTCTCTATTTCATTTAGTTCTGCTCTGATTTTTGTTATTTCCTTTCTTCTGCTGACCTTGGGTTTCGCTTGTTCTTCTTTTTCTAGTTTTTTAAGGTGTAACATGAGATTATTTATTTGGGATTTTTCTTGTTTCTTGAGATAGGCCTGTAATGATATAAATTTCCCTGTTAAAACTGCTTTCGCGGCATCCCAAAAATTTTGGTAGGATGTATTTTCATTGTCATTTGTTTCTATGTATCTTTTGAGCTCTCCTCTAATTTCTTCTTTGACCCAGTCGTTCTTTAAAAGTATGTTGTTTAATCTCCATGTATTTGTGTTTTTTCCTGCTTTCTTTTTGCAGTTGATATCCAATTTCAAAGCTTTGTGGTCAGAGAATATGCTTGGTATGATTTCAATCTTCTTAAATTTGCTGAGGCTGATTTTGTGTCCCAATATATGGTCTATCCTTGAGAATGTTCCATGTACACTAGAAAAGAATGTATAGTCTGATGTTTTAGGATGAAGTGCTCTATATATGTCAATTATGTCCAATTCATCTAATGTGTCATTTAGGGCTGCGATTTCGTTATTTATCTTCTGTTTGGATGATCTATCCATAGCTGTCAATGATGTATTTAAGTCCCCTAGTATAATTGTGTTTTGGTCAATTTCTCCCTTTAGTTCTGTTAGTAGTTGCTTGGTATATTTCGGTGCTCCCTGATTGGGGGCATGAATATTGATGACTGTTATGTCTTCTTGTTGTATAGTCCCCTTTACCATTATGAAATGTCCATCTTTGTCTCTTGTTATCTTTTTCACCCTGAAGTCTGTTTCATCGGAAATCATTATGGCTACACCTGATTTTCTCTGGGTACCATTTGCTTGGAGTGTCAATTTCCACCCTTTCACTTTGAGTCTATGCTTGTCCTTGTAGCTGAGATGTGTCTCTTGTAGGCAGCATATGGTTGGGTTTAGTTTTTTGATCCAATCTGCTACTCTGTGTCTCTTTATTGGTGAGTTCAGTCCATTTACATTTAGGGTGATTATTGATATGTGAGGATTTCCTGTCATTCTGTCTTTAGTTTTCTGGTAAGGCTGTGTCTCCATTGTTTCTTTGCCTTTTTGTTGTTGTCTGTTATTTCTGTGTGGTGGTATTCTATGATGTTTCCCTCTGTTTCTTCTTTTATTACAGTATATATTTCAGATTTGGATGTTTTTTGAGTGGTTACCCTTGAGTTTATGTAAAAGAAAGTTTGATATTTAGAGTATTCCAGTTTCTTCAGTACGCTTACTTTCTCTATTCCCATATTCCAGTTCAGGCCTTTACGCTCCCCCTTTTTATGTTTCGGTTGCCACAAGTTGTCCCTGTTGATGGTGGTCTAATAGCCTCCTTTAGTATTTCTTGTAGTGCAGGTCGTGTATTAGAAAATTCCCTCAGCTTCTGGATGTCTGGAAAGGTCTTTATTCCTCCTTCATATCTAAAGGAGATCTTTGCTGGATATATTATTCTTGGCTCATGATTTCTCTCTTTCAATAGTTTGAATATTTGGTTCCATTCCCTCCTAGCTTGTAGAGTTTCTGCTGAAAAATCTGATGACAATCTAATGGGCTTTCCTTTGTAAGTTACCGTCTTCTTTTCCCTGGCTGCCTTGAGGATTCTTTCTTTGTCATTGATTTTAGACAGCTTCAATACAATGTGCCTTGGTGAAGGCCTGTTGGGATTGAGGTAATTAGGTGTTCTATTTGCTTCTTGGATTCGAGGATCCAGTTCTGTCCACAAGTTTGGGAAGTTCTCATTGATGATTTGTTTGAATATATTCTCTGTTCCCTTCCCTCTTTCTTCTCCTTCTGGTATGCCCATTATTCTTATATTGCTCTTTCTGATGGAGTCAGAAAGTTCTTGTAGAGTTCTTTCATTTCTTTTAAGTCTCAAGTCTCTTTCTTCTTCCCTCTGTGTAAATTCCAGGTTCCTATCTTCGATGTCACTGATTCTTTCCTCCATCTGGTCAACTCTACTACCTAAGCTGGATATTTTATTGTTAATTTCTTCTATTGAGTTCTTAATCTCCAGAAATTCTATTTGGTTCTTTTTCAAGATTTCAATCTCTTTTGTAAAATGCTCATGGTGTTCTTTGATTGTGTTTCTGAGTTCATTAAACTGCCTTTCTGTGTTTTCTTGCATCTCGTTCAGTTTTTTCAGAATTGCGATCTTGAATTCTCTGTCATTTAAATCACAAAGGTCCATATCTCTAAGTTCCTTTTCTGGAGACTTTTCACTTTCTTTCTGAGCTATCTTGTTGCCTTGGTTATTCATGGCAATCACTGATTTACTATTTCTCTTCCTAGACATCTACAGGAGTGTCTTCTGCAACAGGTTGATAGGTATGCGAAGAGCTTTTGGAGTTCCAAAGCTCTTTCTGCACCAGATTCAGAGCCCGTTTGTTTCAGCAGTTCTGTTTACTCCTGCAGGGATCCGCCCAGATAGGTGGGGCCAGGGGCGGGGTGAGTTGTGAGAGGTGGCCCAGAGCAATGGCGGCGACCACCACCACAGCCAGTCCTGCTTCCACAGCTCCCTCCCCTTTGCCGGAACTAGTTGAGCTGCGAATCTGTGTCTGCGGTCCACAGTTCTCAAAGCAGCAAATATTCTGTCCTTTGATCCGACACTGCTACTTTAAGGCTTCTAGCACCGGGCAGGTGGGGGCAGGGCGAGCTCTGGGAGGGTAGGGAGGGGGTGGCTAGTCTCCGTGTCTAAGGCTTCCGTTCTCCGCTCGGCAGTGAGGGCTTAAACCACTGATTTCAGCCCTCTTCCCTCAGTCTTTGCTCCGAGGTCTGCAGTGAGCGAGCGTTGGGTTCAGCGGTTTTGTATGCTGCCCCCTCAGCCCTGTGGGCCGTAAGTGGAGCCCTAGCAGTCCGAGTCCTTCCCTCTCCCACAGAGGCAGTAGTTCCGGGAGCAGCGGGCTCCGAGCACTGAGCTAGGTCTGTGTCCTGCGCCCGCGCGGCTCCTTCTCCGCACTTCTCCTCTCCCTCCTCCCCCGCTCGCGGGATTCACCCACCTGGAGGTGAATTCAGTAGTCGGCCTCTTTGTCTTGCCTGTCTGCTGTGCAAGGAGTCCTTTGTGGAGTTATTGTTGTCCGATTCGTTGTAAATTCCAGGGGAGCGTTACAGAGGCTCACCTCACGCCGCCATTTTTCTCCTCCCTCTAGCTCTATCAATAATTTGTAGTTAACTTTTATTTAATACATGTTGTTCTCACTTTGCGTCGTAGTGTCATATGATAAGAATGACTATGTCAGCTGGAATCATGCAAAGCAATCAAAATCAATAGGAAAGTTTACAAGTATTCTATGATTTTAAAATTAGTTCATCAAACATTAAAAACTTACTATAGGTTGTAAATGTATGGTAAATTAAATTACTGAAATTAACATTCGTTTAGTACATTGCAATTTAAAACATTGAATCATTGAGAGTCACAATCTTACTTTTTAAAAGTTAGGAGCACTGTCGACATTGCTTGACTTTTACGTCACGTTGTTTAATTTGTGAAAAAGAGTGAGCATCTTCTCTGTATATTGATAATTGTCATTCTCCTTTCTAAATTGGGATCTGCTGGCAAGATTGCATCCCTGTTGCTTTCAGTGCTGTGAAATGCCTCGGAGAGTTCCTTTCACATGAAGTTTTTTGCCAGTTTTACTTCCAGATATCTTCATCCTTTTTTTCACAACCATTTTACTCATATAGTATATTAACAACTATTTCCTTCAACTCCATTTGTCTTAGGATTCTAATTTTGCTTAGTGTTATTTTTTTTTCACTTATTTGCCGCACCTTCACGTCTGTGGTCTAATTCCCTCTTTTAGTTATCCATTTTTGTAAAATTTCACATGAGTTTGTCTCTGTGAGATGAGGAGATACAACTACTGTATTTTTTCATGTGTAAGGCACACCTACGTTTTTGGCCCAAACTTCCAGGGAAAAAAAAGTTTTAATTTTTTAATTCAAATTTTTATTTGTTTATATTTACTTGTTTTTTGTGTTATAAAGGAATTTTATCATTTATTTTTGAACATATTACGCAAAAAAATATTATGTCACAAATAATTACAAAACACAAGATACAGGTACAAGAAATTTATGTACCGGTAACAAATTTACAATATTTATTCATTACAGAAGGCCAAGAACTCTTCCTCTTTGCAAGTTTGTCATAAGTTCAACAAAACTGATTATTGTATTACAGGGTATTATTTTGCATATGGATATTGTTAATGATTTCCAGAGTTACACTTTTAACTCAGAAGTATAAGTAAAGTAATAAAAAACATTTATATAGATACAAAATTAGTACTATATAATGAATGTATAATGCACATCCTTATTTTCCCCTTATAAATGTGGGCCCAAAAGTGTACATTATACATGGCAAAATACGGTAAATACTTTGCTGTCTCTGTGTGAACTGAATAACAGATATGCAGTCATCAATCACTAACAGATTTGAAAAGAAGTGATGTGAATGGCCACTGATCATGACAGGCATCCATTGTTTCTGTAGTGATTTGTATATTGAAGAGTGAGCAGGGGCTATTGTAATGCGAGTACTCCCAGTTCACATAGCAGGGTAACATAAATTTGAACTGTTTTGTGGGGGCTGATGTTACTTAATTAAACCATGATAAGTGAAACAAGCTCATATCAGAACCATGCAAAATGAGAACTCTTATACTTCCTATACCAAACTACCTGCTTTATGAACACAAAATCTCACAATAATTATAATCTCTCACTATTAGGATCCCAACTCTACAGATAAGGAAACTGCAGCACAGAGCTGTAAAGTATTTTATCCAACGTCACATAATTATCAGTAATCAGGATTTAAACCCCAGATCTTTCTCTTGAAGTCAGCATTCTGAAAACCCCCTATTCTGGTATTCTTAATGAATGAATGAAAGACTAAATATACCGGATATATGAGGTTTCCTCTCTTCACAGGTTTTTATTAGAGTAAAATTCTTGATGAAGGAATGAATTAGCTTTAGGACCTCATTACCTAATAATATTAGGTACAAATGAAGAAATACATAAATGTTTTCAGACTAGATAAAATGTAACAAAATACACTAGAAATTCTAGAGTGTGAAGCTTAGTAATAGGACTTGAACTTTGGTTTAGTGTCATTCATTTCAACTTGATGTAACATTCTTTTACCTGTGTATACACCAAGTTGTTTTGTTTTGTTTTTTGGTTTGCTTATTTTGTGGTGTTGTGGAAAGCTATGATGATTGCAAAGAGAAGGATCCTTTTGAAGTTCTGATGGAACTATGAGCCCTCTTCCCAGAAAAATACATATACACTCAATATTTTATGTATGATTTAAATGGATGTGTTGACTCTTAAGTCTGACCAGACTTCCTATAAGATTTAGGGCCTATGACCTAATTTTGTAAGGTCAAAGGTTCATTTCTTTTTCTTGCTGTACCACTTAATGAATGGAGTTTGGCATACCATGATGACATCATCTCAACGCGAGACTTTGGCATTTACTGTGGTGGAGAACAGAGCATGGGTTATCGTAGACCAGATTTAAAGCTTCCTTTGTGAGACTGGCTCTTCTACTGGCACAGTTTGAAAACCAGTACTTTACGCATCCCTATATTTCTTTTGCCTATTCCTTTCATTCCACATTATGTTCTGTGTTTGATTGTCTTCATTTTATCTTCAGAATATACTTTGGTGGTATATTTTCACTCCACCAATAAGTGTCTGTATTAATTGCTGTCCATGTATTCAACTAGTATTTATTGGGTGCAAAATACACAACTCATATGTTTTCAGTGCTGAGAATGCACCAAGGAACAATTAGTATAAAGGCTCTATTCTCAAGAGCCTTGTAAACTGATAGGAGCATAGAGACAATAAACAAGTAAAATTTAATTAAATTTAGTATGATGTCATATGTTCACAAAAATAAATGTGAAAGTGATATATATTAGCTGGTTACTAGAACATTCTATTTAGCATTTTTTGAGAAAAATATCTGAAGTCATAATATTTTCAGTGGCCCGTGCAGGGATCAAACCAGCAAACTTGGTGCTATCAGCACCATGCTCTAACCAACTGAGCTAACCGGCTACCCCTTAAGCTGTAATATTTGAGTTGAGACCATATCTTCAGGGACAGTCTCAATATACCTTAGGCGGAGAGAATAGCAAGTAAAAAGACTCTGAGGTGAAGCAAACCTATTTGTGCATTAAGGGAAATCTGCAGCCATATCCTCATGGATTCTAGAACAGGTTTTGAAAAAAAAAAAAAAGGCTGAATAACTAAGCTTAGTTAAGTCGTTTATAAGATAAAGTTTAAAAGTTATACAGAACATTTTAAAAAATTGAAAGGAAGTGACTGATATAGTAGTATGTATGAGTATATAATATAGTTTACAAACATCACTGTGACTCTTTCTGAAGATTTTTAAAGGAACATTTGGGAGATACCACAAGGCTATTTTTGAAGTTTAAGTAAGAAATGATGGGGACCTATGTTAAGATGAAAGCAGAGGTGTGATGATGGAGAGGTGTGGATAGCTCAGAGAATGATTTGAGCAGGCCTATCCAATTTGTATTAGGAGAAAGAAAAAGCTTTCTATTCAAGTTATTGACAAGTTATATTGATTTAAAATGTTTGCATACCACACTGAAATAATTATATCACTGAAATAATAATCTTTAATTTTTTTTCAGTAAAACTTTATTTATGAACACTGAAATTTGAATCTTGCGTAATTTGCATGTGTTGTATTTTCATTTGATTATTTTTCAAGCATTTAAAAATGTAAAACTCATTCTGAGCTCATGGGCCATACAAAAACAAGTGATAGGTCAAATTTAGGCTACAGACTATTTAGGGCCAAAGATAACTTTTTTTTAATGATTTACTGGAATAATTTGAAAATATTTCAGCAGATTTTATCCTGTTATTTAGTTAGACCTCCAGCTCCTTATATAGTCTCCTTGTTCTGTTCACTTGTGTAATGGCGAGTGGGGAAAAGGAGGAAGGACACACGCTAGAATGGGGCTAATGAATTTATTTAGCAATATCTAATCAATTTATTTAGTAATATGAAATAGCAAAAGACAAAGGCAATTAATAGAATGTGCTAATGACAGAAAGTAAAGGTGGTTAAAACTAAACTATATACATTGATACCAATGCCACATCAAAGGCGTACACATAGTTATAATTCTAAGAGATCCCAACATATGTTTACTATTGATCAAAAATCACTTGGCTAAATACACAAATAACATCAGTAAGGAGTATCCAAAAGCAGTAGTAAGCTCTATAGGATAGTAACTTACAGTAGATGTCAAAAGCTCACCAAACTGAGGAAGAACAGCACTGAAAAAGTCATAATTCAAAACCTTGCCAGGTCTGTAGCTGAGAGAAACTCAGGCGTCTCCCACACTGCTGCTTGTTAGTTCCAAGAATGCTGTTGCTGTTGTTGTTGTTGTTGTTGTTGTTGTTGTTGTTAGAAGTTAGGAGATCTTCTGATGTTGTAAACTACAAGCTGCATACAAATTTTCTAGATGTTAACAAGTTCTCAAGAAGGCTAACCATGGGGAACAACACTGGAGAGGACAGGAGCCAGCCAGCCCTCACCAGGTTCATGGCTGAAAGTCAGGGCATGCCCTGGTGGTGTAAGCTGCATGTTGCTGGAAATCTTCAAAATGTTAGAATGATGAGAAATCACCAATGACAAACGATCAAATGATGAAATAATAATTCATAACACTGCCAACTGAGGTTTGTCTTATATATTTTCTCAGATGTACCTTAGAGCCAAGTTCCTTGTTCCTGCCTTCCCCTCCGAGAATGGCCAGTTCCAGGAGGGTCCAGCAGTTACTGATATGAATGCTGCCCATCTGGCCAAGGGCCAATTCATCAGGATAAGCAATATCTACTGTTCTTGCTTGAGACCATCAGGCCAAGCTCTTCCAAAGCCTGGCAACGTGCCTGTCACGTCGTCCTCATGTAACTTAGCTATTTCTTCCCTTCATCTGTTGATGTGGGCGAAACAGACAGAACAAAGAGGGAATTCTCTCAACCCCGATCAAAAATTTCTTTAACCCAAAGCTAACCATCACCTCACAATGCAGACAGAACAACAAACATTATCTCATATCTTCCCTACTCGAGAGAACAAGACCAAACAGAAAACCTCATCTCATATCTCCCCTGCTTGGGAGAATGAGACTAAAGGGGGAATTTACTCAACCCCTGATCACAGCACAGAAATCACCTCACGTACAGGGACAGATAAAAGCTAGTAGACAAAAGCTCACATCAACCAATGAAGGCAAATTTTCTTCAACATCTTTCCAGCAACTTGTAACTATAATTTCTTTTTAAAATCATTATTATTACTTTCAGATGTACAAAACAATGTAATTGTTAGACATTTATCATTTATATCCCTCATAAATTGATAACCCCCTCCCCCAATCTACTACCCCTCTGGCAATGCACACACCAGTTACATTTCCAGTCTCTATGCCTAATGCTATACTCCACTTCTTGTAAATATATATGTGTGTGTGTATATATATATATATATATATATATATATAATTATAGTTGACATTCATTATTGTTCAGTTTCAGCTTCAGGTGTACAGTGCAGTGATCAGGAATCTACATCATTCCTATGGTGGTCTTTCTAATAAGACAAGTGTCCACCGGATACCCTACAAAATCTTTACAACATTATTGATTTTATTCCCAAAATTGACTCATTTCCCCATAGCAATCTTGTGATTACCGATTGTGCTTTCTAATCTACTCACCTCCCCCTTTTTTCCCACCCCCCCCATCTAGCAACCCTCAATTTTTCATCTATGTCTCTCAGACTGTTTCTGATTAGTTTACTCGTTTATTCTTTCCTTTAGATTCCACATATAAGTGAGATCATATGGTATTTGTCTTTCTCTCTGACTTATTTCGCTTAACATAATGTTCTCTAGGTTCATCCATATTGTTGCAAATGGTAAGATTTCATTCTTCTTTATGGCTGCATAATACTCCATTGTATAAATGTACCAGTTTCTTAATCCAGTCCTCTACTGATGGACATTTCGGTTGTTTCCATGTCTTGGCTATCGTGTATAGTGCTGCAATAAACATAGGGGTGCATACATTTTTTCTAATTAGTGTTTTGGATTTCTCTGGCTAGATATGTAAGAGTGGAATTCCTGGGTCACAGGGTAGTTCCATTTTCAGTTTTTCTGAGATACCTCCATACTGTTTTCCATAGTGGCTGCACCAATCTGTTATTCCACCAACAGTGGACAAAGGTTCCCTTTTCTCCACATTCTCACCAGCACTTGTTGTGTGTTGATTTATTGATGATAGCCATTTTGACTGGAGTATCTCATTGTGGTTTTTATTTGTATTTCTCTAATGATTAGTGAGGTTGAGCATTTTTTCATACGTCTGTTTGCCATCTGTATGTCTTCTTTAGAAAAATGTTTCTTCATGTCATCTGTTCATTTTTTAATTGGGTTGTTTGTTTTTTTGGAGTTGAGTTGAGTGACATTTTTATAAATTTTGGATACTAATCCCTTATCGGATATGTCATTGGCAAATATCTTCTCCCATTCAATAGGATCTCTTTTTGTTGTATTGATGGTTTTCTTTGCTGTGAAAAAACTTTTTAGTTTGACGTAATCCCACATGTTTATTTTTTCTCACTTCCCTTGCCTGAGGGGATATATCAGTAAAAATCTTACTCCAGGTAGTGTCTATACACTTTCTTCCTATACTTTCTTCTAGGAGTTTTATGTTTTCAGATCTTACATTTAATTATTTAATCCATTTTGAATTTATTCTTGTATATGATGTAAGGAGGTCGTCCAGCTTCATATTTTTGCATGTGTCTGTCCAGGTTTCCTAGCACCGTTTATTGAATAGACTGTCTTTCCCCACTGTAAATTTTTGTTCCTATTGTCATAGATTAAGTGACCATATAGGCATGGATTTATTTCTGCGCTCTCTACTCTGTTCCACTGATCTATGTGTCTGTTTTTATGTCAGTACCATGTTGTTTTGAACACTGTAGGCTTGTAGTATAATTTTATGTCAGGTATCATTGTACCTCCCACTTTTTTATCATTTCTCAAAATTGTCAAGATTATATGGGGTCTTTTATGGTTCCATATAAATTTTCGGACTATATGTTCTATTTCAATGAAAAATATCCTTGGTAATTTGATAGGAATTGTATTGAATCTGTATATTGCCTTAGGCAGTATGGACATTTTAATGATATTAATTCTTCCTATCCATGAGCATGGTATGTGTTTCCTTTTATTTGTATCTTCTTTAATTACTCTCTTCAATGTCTTATAATTTTCTGAGTACAGATCTTTTACTTCTTTGGTTAAATTCCTAGGTGTTTTATAGTCATTGAAGCAATAGTAAATGGGGTTATTTTCTTAATTTCTCCTGATATTTATTATTGGTATATAGAAATGCAACTGATTTCTGAATATTAATTTTGTATCCTGCTACTTGACTAAATTCATTTATCAGTTCAAGTAGTTTTTTTGGTGGAATCTTTAGGGCTTTGTATATATAGTATCATATCATCTGCATTTAATGACAATTTTACTTCCTCCTTACCAATTTGGATGCCTTTTATTTCTTTCTTTTGTCTGATTGCTGCAGCTAGAACTTCCAGAACTATGTTGAATAGAAGTGGAGAAAATGGACAACATTGCTTTGGTCCTGAACTTAAGGGGAATGGTTTCAGCTTTTCCCCATTGAGTATGATGTTAGCTGTGAGTTTATCACATATCGCCTTTATTATATTGAGATATGGTCTAATCCCACTTTCTTAAGAATTTTTGTCATAAATGGCTGCTGGATTTTGTCAAATGCTTTTTCTGCATCTATTGATATGATCGTATGATTTTTATTTTTTATTTTGTTAATGTGGTGTATCACATTAATTGATGAGTGGATGTTGAACCACCCTTGCATATCAGGAATGAATCTCACTTGATCATGGTGAATGATCTTTTTAATTGTATTGCTGAATTCTGTTCAATAATATTTTGTTGAGGATTTTTGCATCTATGTTCATTAGGGATATTGGCTTGTAGTTTTCCTTTTTTGTGTTGTCTTTGTCTAATTTTTTAGTAATGCCTTTGTTTGTCTTTGTTGAACCACCCTTGCATATCAGGAATGAATCCCACTTGATCATGGTGTATGATCTTTTTCATGAATTGCTGAATTCTGTTCAATAATATTTTGTTGAGGATTTTTGCATCAATGTTCATTAAGGATATTGGCTTGTAGTTTTCTTTTTTTTTAATGTCTTTGTCTGATTTGGGGATCATGGTGATAGTGGCCTCATGAAAAGTGTTTGGGAGACTTCCCTCCTTCTGGATTTTTTGGAATAGTTTGAGGAGAATAGCTGATAACTCTTTTTTGAATGTTTTGAAAAATTCACCTGTAAAGTCATGTGGTCCAGGGATTTTGTTTGTTGAAAGCTTGTTGATTACTGATTCAATTTCCCTGGTGGTAATCAGTCTATTCAGGTTTTCAGTTTTTTCTTGAGTTAGCCTTGGAAAGTTGAGTGCTTCTAGAAAATTGTCCATTTCTTCCAGATTGTCAAATTTGTTCGCATATAGTTGCTCATAGTAATTTCTTAATTTTTTTTGTATTTCTTTGGTGTCTGTTGTCACTTCTCCTCTTTCATTTCTGATTTTATTAATTTGGGTCCTCTCTTTTATTTTTTAATTTTATTTAATTATTTATTTTTTTCATAAGTCTGGCTAAAGTTTTGTAGATTTTGTGTATCTTCTCTAAAAACTAGCTCTTGAATTCAATGATCTTATGTATTTTTTTTTCAGTCTATATTTCACTTATTTTCACTCTGCTCTTTATTATCTCCTTCCTTGTACTCCCTTTGGGCTTATATTGCTGTTCTTTTTCCAGATCCCTTAAGTGTAAGAATAAACTGTTGATTTGTGGTTTTCCTTGTTTCTTGAGGTAGGCCTGCGTTGCTATGAATTTCCTTCTTAGGACTGCTTTTCCTGCATCTCATAGAATTTTGGGTTGTCGTGTTTTCATTTTCATTTGTCTCCAGATGTCTTTTGATTTATTCCTTGATCTCATTGTTGACTGATTCATTATTTAGTAACATGTTATGCAGCCTCCATGTATTTGTGCCTCTTCCCGTATTTTTTTTTTCCTGTAGTTGATTTCTAATTTCATAGCACTGTGGTCAGAGAAGACAATTGGTATGATTTCAATTTTCTTAAACTTATCAAGACTTGTTTTGTGGTCTAATATGTGGTCTATCTTGGAAAGTGTTCCATGTGCGCTTGAGAAGTACGTGTATTCTGCAGCTTTGGGGTGAAATGCTCTGAAAATATCAATTAAATCCAACTGGTCCAATGTGTCATTTAAGGCCATTGTTTCCACTTTGATTTTCTGTCTGGAAGACCTGTCCCTTATTGTCAGTGGTGTGTTGAAGTCCCTTACTATGATAGTGTTACGGTTTATCTGTATCTTTATGTCAGTCAATATCTGTTTTATATATTTAGGTGCTCCTATGTTGGGTGTATAAATGTTTACTAGGGTTATGTCCTCTTGTCAGATCAATACCTTTATTATTATGTAGTACTCATCTTTGTTTTTTAATATATTCTTCATTTTAAAGTCTATTTTGTCAGATATGAGTATTGCTACTCCAGATTTTTTCTCGTTTTCATTTGCATGAAATATCTTACTCCAGCCATTCACTTTCAGCCTGTGTGTGTCTTTTGATCTGAGGTGAGTCTCTTGTATATATGCTGTCATATGCAAGGGTCTTGATTTCTTACATACTCAGCCACCCTATGTCTTTTGATTGGAGCATTTAATCCATTTAAATTTAAAGTGATTATTGATAGGTACATAGTTGTTGCCATTTTTTTTTTATTTGTAGTTAGAGTGTTTTCATTTTTCTTTTGCTTACAGAAGCCCTTTTAATATTTCCTGCAATGCTGGCTTGGTGGTAATGAATTCCTTTAGCTTATTCTTTTGTAGGGAGCTCTTTATCTCTCCTTCAATTTTAAAGGACAGCCTTCCTGAATAAAGCAATCTAGGTTGTAGGCCTTTGTTTTTCATCACTTTGATTACCTCCTGCCACTCCCTTCTGGCCTACAAAGTTTCTATAGAAAAGTCATTTGATAGTCTTATAGAAGTCCCCTTGTATGTAACCCGCTATCTTTTTCTTGCTGCTTTTAGGATTCTCTCTTCGTCTTTAACCTTTGCCATTTTAACTATAATGTGTCTTGTAGTGGACCTGTTTGGGTTTGTCCTGGTTGGAACTCTCTGCACTTCCTGGACTTGTATGTTGGTTTCCTTCACCAGGTTAGGGAAGTTTTCCGTCATTATTACTTCAGTATGTTCTCGACCCTTGCTCCCTCTCTTCAACTTCTGGTATTCCTATGATGTGCATGTTCTTGTGCTTGATGTTATCCCAGAGGTCTGTCAAACCATTTTCATTGTTTTTTATTCTGTTTTCCTTTTGTTGTTCCTTTTGGGTGTTCTCTACTGACTCATCTTTTAAGTTGCTGATTCGATCCTCTGCCTCGTCTAACCTGCTGATAATTCCTTCAAGTGTGTTCTTTATTTCAGTTATTGTATTCTTTAGTTCTAACTGATCATTATGATTTCTTTATCCTTCTTTATGTTGTCACTAAGCTCCTTAAACCTTCTTATCATCAGTGTTCTGAACTCTGTCTCTGATAGGTTGGTTACCTCTGTTTTATTTGGTTCCAACTCCGGAGGTTTCTTCTGTTCTTTCATTTGGGACATGTTTCTTGTTTCCCCATTTTGGCTGACTCTCTGTGTTTGCTTTGATGTATTATGTAGATCGCTTAGAGTTCTTAGTTTTTGCTGGGTTATCTTGTGTAGCATGCATCCTTTATATTTGACTTGCACCACTTCCCTATTCTCCTGTGCATGTGCTCTGAAGGTGAACCCTGTGTTGTGTATACTGTCCTGTTAAAGTTGAGCTTTAATTGTTTTTGGCTTGTCAGTATGTAGGATTGACTCTTAGGCTGACTAGTTGTAAAACTTGGCTCTGCCCACAGTGGATGATCTGTTGTGTGATGGTTGACTGCTCAAATGAGCCTTGGGCTCTATGGCCTCTTGTGCCTATGGAGAATTCCCTCTGGCTGTCACTTGTAAGTCAAACTGAGTAATACTCTAGTTTAGTATGGAGTTGGCCTCTGGGTGTGTGGAATCTTGTGCCTCTTGGGTTGGGCCCTGGTGTAGGGCAATTTCAAAACAAAGCAAATCACCAAGCACAACAACAACAACCACAACAAAGGAAAAAAAAAACAAATACACACAAAAACAAGCAATAACCCAGCTCTTCTGAGTCTTAGGGCACTTCTTCCGTGTGTGTGTGTGTGTGTGTGTGTGTGTGTGTGTGTGTGTGTGTAGGGTGTGAAATTTCTGAGCTGCTGAAAGCCCAGAGCTACCTCTGCCAACTGCTGCTGACCCCTGGGAGTATCTCCATTATAATTGTCCTGCCCTAGGCAGGCCAGAAAAGGTGGAGGCTAGGGATGGAGGAGTCTTCTCTCTCTGAGCCCAGCAGTGTCACACTCTTTCCAGCCTCTTCCCTGGGTCACAGTAGCTGCAAACAGGATCCTCTCAGATCGTGAGTGCTACTGCTCCTCTGTAATCTGACACTGCTCCTCATTTCAGGGGCCAACTTGAGTCTCTGGAAGGGTGGGGTAGGATTGGAAGAGTGGGGGGAGGGGCCCAGGTAAGGTGTTTACGGCCTTTGTCTGACCTAGGGCCCAGCTGGAGGTCTCAGCTGAGATTACTGCTTCAAATACTGGATATGCAGCTCTCTTGGCAGGAGAGATCAGCTGTGGGACACAGGGAAAGAGCCCACCTCCTGGCTTTTGTGGTCTCTGTTATGTCCTGGGACCCCCCTGTGTCTCTGAGGATGTGGGCCACATCTCTACTCCCCTCCCTTCCCTTTTCCCCTGCTCACCCTGTTTGCCCACCTTCAAGTAATCCTCATGTGTATCTCTTAGCTGTTCTGTGTGATGAGCAGCGAGTCCTTTGATGTGTTATAGATGTTCAATTTGTTTTAAGCTTGGGAGGAGAACTCAAGAAGACCACCTCTCTGCAGCCATTCCTATGATGTCACTCCGTCAGGGTTCACACACTTCTGAGTATGGGGAACATTGTTTGGTAGATTTCTGTGGTGAATGTGTAAAGTGTTCCAACACCACAGCAGAAGCAGGACTTGTTGCTGTGCGAGGCCTACCGGATCTTCCCTTGTGCACATCATCTTTAAATTTTTATAATTTGTTTTTTTCAGGTAAACTCTACATACAAATATATAAAGAAATTTCAATATTATCAGATTCACACAGATTTTGCTGAAATATATACTTTCTAGGGTTTTAAGTATATTTCATAGTATTCTTTCATTTTTCTCATGTAATCAACATTGCTCTTAAATTTTAAATGTTATGGTGTTCTATTTGGAAATAACTTCTTTATATGTGATTTTAGAGAAAATTTCTTACTTTGGAAAGCAAAATACTTCTCTAAATATTAAGCACCTCATACATTGTTATTCTCTTATAGCATCTTTTACTGATTTTTTAATATATCATTTTTAAACTTGATGTCTTGTTACCTAAAGCTCTTCTGTATTTTACTTGTGCATATTTGTAAATGACAATTTTAGAGAAATTTTAAATATCTCTAAATATTTATGTTTTACATTTTGGCAAACCATAAACATGCCATTAATAAATTTCCCCCAAAATAAGTCAATGCAAAGAGGCAAACTTATCCTCATCTCTGGTAAACCAAATAAGTGGTTCAGAACCGAGATTTGCCTAATAATTCACTTCAGTAAATCTGACTGGAGAATATGACAGGAGCTGTGCCAGATGTTATGGGAGCCTCCCTGCACAGTCTCTGCCAGTCTTTAAAATTTAATTTATATCATTAATATAGGAATGACCCTCATTTTACTTCTTAATAGCATGTTAATAGTCGACAGGTAGATCAACCTCATAGGAATTTTTTACCCCCAAATGTCATTTGTCATGCTCCCACCAGTGCCTATGAGTTTCAGTGATTTTTCTTGACTCATACCAGTTGCTAAGTAACATGGAAAAGTACAGCTGCAGCTTCACTTCCTTCAATCTGCTGCTCCCAAATATGAATACAACCATAGACATTCTATTTTTGTGTTCAGAACTCACTGCTTTCAAAGCTTCTGTGTCAGATTCTCTGAAGCATAATGGAGAAGGCAGTAAAATTACAGGCCAAATAAGACTTTGGAAAAAATACTTGCTTCATTTTTTTTCTCCAGATGCAATAGGATTATTTTTCTTCTGCCTATGAGCTTGCATCAGTCCTAGAATGGACAAATTAAACTAAGAATTAAGAGTACTCATTGCTTGACCTTGGGCAAATTATTAATTTTTCAAGTCTCTGTTTTTTTAATTTCTAACATATGAAGTCATTAAATTCAGTGACTGTTCTTCCAGCTGATGGTTCCATGAAACAATTCTGCATAATATCACTAAACTAGTAAATGGTATTATTTCTAAATAAATTTTACAAATTATTTTATTATTATTTGTGTTTTAACTCTATTTGGCTTACACAGGATAGAAACTAAACATATTTAAAAGAGAATTCTACTTCTACATACTTTATAGTTCTTTGCACTCTCTATGGATAAGTAAAAGTACTCACATAAAGATAATGTGAAGTAATGACCCTTTGACAAAGTTCTAAGTCATTTCCCTCATCAAAATTCACATTAAGTCTGTGCCTGAATTCAGCTCACATGGGGAATTAAGTTAGCTTGTATGGTACTTTGCCTTCTATCTCACTCAATTCCAAGTTACTAATTGCTTTAGTAAGATCTCTCTTGGTGGGAAGAGTTCCTGCAGAGTATGTTGCGTTTTTCAAATATAATACGTATGGCATCGTCTATTAAAACTATGAGTTCTTGTCTGTCTTCCTCCCTAAGCTGTGACCTCCTGCTGAGAGAATGTTTTATGTATTTCATCTTTACATTTCCAGGACCTAGCCCAGTTCCTGTCATGTCATAGTTATAAAATATTTTCTTTAAAATCGCAGAAGTAAGAGTACTTTAGGAAACTTCATATATCCTTTGACTAGTGCAGATGTAGTTAGCAAATTACTTCTTTTCAGAACATAATTTCATGGAAGATATATCCCAGGTTCTATATTCTCAGAAACAACCTAAGAAATGGCATTTTATGTGTTTCTGTAAGGCATTTCTTCTAATTATAAGGGAAAGTATAAATCGAAAACAATCACAATTATTTGAGATTTGTCATTTTCTATTTTTTTTACCATCCTATGGAGCAGGCATATGGAATTGGGAGCAGAGCTTCCTTTTACCTCAAAAGGACTGATTTATTTATTTATTTATTTATTTATTTATTTATTTATTTACTTACTTACTTACTTATTTACTTATTCATTTATTTTTATTTTCAGGGGTACAAAACAATGTAATAGACATTTACACACCTCACAAAGTGATAACCCCCCAATCTTCTACCCCTCTGACATTGAATATAGCTGTGACAATTCCATTGAGTATATCCCCTATGTTGTACTCCATCTCCCTTGACCACACACACACACACACACACACACACACACACACACACACACAAATGAGGTCTGACAATTACACGTTTGTGAACTCATCTTAGAAAAAGTGCTACATACCTCATTGCTGAATATCACTATGGTCACCTTCGAAGTACTCCCCTTGGGAAGCTATGCACCAATGTCAGTACTTAGTCCACTCTTCAAAGCAATTTTGGAACTCTTTCTGGAATGGCCAGCAGAGCTGTTGTCGTATTACCCTTGATGTCTTGAATGTCATCAAAATGTCTTCCTTTTAATATTTTCTTTATCTTCAGATAAAGAAAGAAGTCATTGGGGGCCAGATAAGGTGAGTAGGGAGGGTGTTCCAATACAATTATTTGTTTACTAGCTAAAAACTCCCTCACAGACAGTGTAGCGTGAGCTAATGCATTGGTGTGATGAAAGAGCCATGAATTGGTGAAAAGTTCAGGTCGTCTAACTTTTTCATGCAGCCTTTTCAGCACTTCCAAAGAGTAAACTTGGTTAACTTGTTTTCCAGTTGCAACGAATTCATAATAAATATACCCTCTGATATCAAAAAAGGTTAGCAACATCGTTGCAAGAAATTTGTGAACATAATTGACCTCGTGTGTGTGTGTGTATGTGTGTGTGTATTTAATTATAGTTGACCATCGATATTTTTCAACTTCACCTTCAAGTGTATAGCGCAGTGCTCTGGCATCTGCACAGTCTATAATTATTCTCCCTGAAAGTCCAGTGCCCATCTGGCACCCCACATAATCTTTCCCTTATTGATTGTATTCCCCAAATTGTATTTTTCAAAAGGATTTTTACATTAATAGTGGTATTTATAAAATAACTTTTAGGATAAAAAATTATATATTATAAGAATAATTTATAGTTAAATGGAATGTCTAATAGCACCCTCTTTTCAAGTAACAGTATATTATATATTTATATAATATAAGTTATTATCTATGTATATATGTATGCAATTTTCTAGGTCGGGGTGTGTGTGTGTGTGTGTATGTGTGTGTAAAAAAACCTTAAAAAATCCTCTCTAGGACCAAAGAAAATAACTAGCATCATATAGAATTGAAATAATTTGGATTTGTTAAATGATAGGTGCAAATACCCAGCCTTATTTATGCCTTAAATTCATTAACTATAATTTGGGGAGGGGAGAGTAAAATAAATCTTTTATTAGAAACAATAAAGACAATCACCTTTGTATCAGTACACCAATTACCTCAATTCCCAAAAATGTAAACCAAAACGTGAATACCTGAATAATTTTTTTTTTATATTCTTGCTTGCTGATGCAAATATATTGTTATATTAAATTGTAAAATGTAGCTTTTCAAGTTGCTTATAAGATAAAGGTTCTCTACATTAAGTAACTATTTAATTAAATAAAGATAGCCTCAAAATATATGTACTCAGTATTATTGCTTCCCACAAGAGAATGATTATTTTAACATGAATTCATAACTTATCTAAAGTATTTATATATATATATATATGGAAACATTTTTACCTTTTCACCATTTAATTTAATGACATTCACTAATTATTCTTCTAAAGTACAAGCATAATACTGTGAAAAATAGTATAAATGGAGCCAAGCCACTTTAAAATGGAATCTTACTCTTCAAACATTTAGAATGTTAAAAGTGGGCAAAATAATCTTTGGACTGGGCCCAAAGTATATTGTATCCCAACAACTGTTTGAAAACGACAAAGCAGACATGACTACCTACTGAAAAATTTTAAATCATTCTTTAGAATTAGCAACACTATGTTAGCTTATCCTCATCTATAGACATCCCTTCCTTGTATTCATTGTTACCCTCCTTTTTCTCATCAATACCCGTGCCTTCATCTCCTAATCAGAATGCTGGGGTTTCTGTTTGAATCAGTGCTTCCGAAATAGCTATTCTTCTGGATCTCAAATAAATGCTTGTTGCCTCTCACTTTGGCTTTTAAGTTAACGGTACCATGGAAGAATTTGTGTGACACTTACAGAGTTGTGTCCAACTATCATTTCATGGTCTAATTTTGGAGAACATTATTATACTGTGGAAGCCAAATTATATTAATTGGAAGAGAGGAAAAAAGGAAGCGAAGGAAGGAAGGGAAAAAGGAAAAAGAAATAGGAAATTTATTTTTTGTTTGTTGTTTTTGTAGTTTGTTTTGTTTTTGTTTTTTTGGTTTTAGTTTCAGGTTTTTTTTTTTTTTTTTTGCACTCAAAATATGTGTGAAGTAAACTATGTGTATTATCTTGGAAATAGCACTTAACCTGCTTGATGTCACTGAAGCTAAGGCTCTTGATTAGCCTTAGGAAGACGACACATTTATGCGTATGCTGGCAGAATCAATCTTAAATTTTACATCAGTATGCTTTTTACACATATTCCTGCTGCTTTTTCAGTAGGACTACCTAGAACAGTTTTGTTCATTAGCCTAGGCTGATTTGGACTTGTTCCTGTGTCTTAGCTGGAACATAGGCTGACAGATGACTGTTTAGAATGGCAAATAGAGTGTTCTACACCCAATTCCAGTGTTGGGGGTTTTCCTCCACACCACCAAGCAACTCAATTCTGACACTATCCACCTGGAGACAGTGTCAGATTCCACAGATGAAGGACTCAATCCTACAAGACTGCTCCCTACCCCCATTTCAGACAGTGATCCCAAGTCTAGGTTATCACCTCTGTGTCTGACCCACTGGCTGTAGATGGGAGATTCCAAAGATACCCTGGCCCACCCTCACCCCTTTCACACACCCCCACCTTGGATTTAATTAATTTGTTAGAGCAGCTCACACAATTCAGAGAAACATTTAACTGATTTATTATAAAATGACGTGAGTCAGGAACAGCCAGCTGGAAGAGATGCATAAACAAGGTATGAAGAAAGGGCGCAGAAGCTTCCATGCCCTCTCTAGATGCACCTCTCTCCCTGAATATCCACATGTTTATTACCCTGGAAACTCTGTGCCATTCCCTTTTGTTTTTTCGTTGTTGTTCTGTTTTTATGGAGGCTTCATTGCATAGGCATGATTGATTAAATAACTGGCCAACGGCCACTGATTCACCTTGGAGTCCCTTTCCCCTTCCTGAGGTCAGGGGATGAGATTGAAAATGCCAAATCTCTGGTGGACACACTATGTGATATATACTCGTAAATGATGTACTACAGAACTGCACACTTGTAACCTATGTAACTTTACCAACCGTTGTCACACCGGAAACTTTAATTAAAAAGAAAAGAAAATGTCAACCCTCTAATTACATGGTTAGAACCATTTGTAACCAGCCCCCATCCTTAGATGAGGTCCAAAAGTTACCCATTAACATAACAAAAGACACCTTTATGGCTATTATCACTTAGGAAATTCCAAGGGTTTTAGCTCTGTGCCAGAAACAAGGGTGAGAGACCAATATATATTTCTTATTATAAATCAAAATATCACAGATGGCCTTGACTAAGACAACTCAGTTCTGCTTCACATGGTCCTTCTTCTTTTAAGAAAGCAAGTCTGGACATGTTTTTGTGGTGAGTTCAGAGGAGCAAGAGGTGGAAAGAGCAAGGACTGTTTCATCCTTCAGATTACATCAGATTGGCTAATATCCTATTTTCCAAACCAAGTTACATGGTTAATATCAGAGTCAGGGTAGGAGTTGTTTCTTATAAACAATAGGTTTATAAGAAAAAGAGTACACTACAGAAATACTATTAACCAACCCCATCGATGTAACATATACCACACTCCCTCAAACTGTGGAAGGAGGGCTGCTTCTACTGAAAAAGGAATCTCAATAGGATTTGGGGGATCAACATACTCTTAATGATTGGAATTCACTCACATGTCCTCTTTTCAGTTGTTTGGTATCATTTCTTTCCTAAAGAATGCCATATATTTGACATAGAGACCTGGAAATATTCCAAATTTGATTCTCATTTTATGCTGGCCACCCATAAAATTAAAAACTGAGTTTGTTCAGAAAATTTATCTTGCATCTAAAAGATAGGCATTCATTCAAGGTGTAACTAAAGGTTTATTTTTTTGGTTCTCAAACCTTTTTTTGACCTGGGAATTTATAGCTCAGAGATTCGAAGTTTTCAGTAGAGAATTCAGTAGAACTCAGTACAGAACTTTTAATCTCTCAACACCAAGGACTCCCATCTGCACTGAGAGATTTGACCAAACTGTAGGAAGGCTTTTAGCAGCCTAAGGCCTGTCCCTGGGATGACCCACCTCTTAAATGTCTCCCTAGGAAAGATCAAGGGTGACAAAATGTTGTTTATTCTAGTCAAAACCTGATGAAAGGCCCCTGATATCCTTTTTCTTAGAGCATTTACTTTAGAAAACTTGTAATTGTAAATTCTTTCTCTGTCTCTTAGATATGTATACACATCTTCCATAATCTAGAAATGCCATTCACAAGAATTTGGGAGTGATTCCTTTGAAATGCAATCATCAAGAAGGGTAAGGGTCCCCTTCTCTGAGTCTCCATGGTAGAGCAGGAGCCTAAGCACTGGTTATCAGACATAGAAGGCCTGATCATGTCTGTTTTAGTCAGCTCAAGCTGCTATAACAAAGGACCATAAGCTGGGTGGTTTATATACAAGTAATTTATTCTCACAGTTCTTGAGGTTGAAAAGTCCATGATGAAGGCACTGGCAGATTAGGTGGTGTCTGGTGGGAGCCTTCTTCCTGGTTTCCAGATGGCAGTCTTTCCATGTTTTTTCAGCACAAATACTGTATATACTGAAACCTGGAATCTATGTGTTAGCTACCCATTTGCTGTGGATTCTTATGGATTACTATTATTAACTTCCAACCAGAACCAAGGCTGAGATAACGTTCTCTGTTGAACTACTGCTAAATGTGTTTTTTTCTGTTTCACCCTTTTCATCTTACTTAGAAATTATTCAAAGTCCTGTCTCCATGAAGTATTGTCTTCAGTGACGCTTTCTACCTTGTGTGGCTTCAAAGATTTTCTTCCATTATCCATCCATGAACTAAAACTCTAAATTAAGATAATGCATAGATAACCAGCGAATGCTCAATGTCTTCAGTTCTCACTTCCTGATGTTCTTTATCACAATTTTTGTTGATTTCAGAAATGACACCCCTTATTTTGTCTCAGTCTTTTAAAAACACTTTAACGTTTTACTTTCTCTATCACTATTAATGCTTTGTAGCAAAAATTCTTCAATATTTCTAGTCCATTAAAAAGCCACAAATGAAAATTTTGGGGTTCATTTATATATAGTATTTGTGCTGGCTACTTTATCAACCCTTTCAAGTTGCAACTTCAGATCCTTAAATTCTTTGAAAATGTCTTCTGTTATTCCCTTTTTTCCTTTTACTCTGTTTACTTTTGGAGACTCCTATTATTGACGTGTTAGACCTCTAGATTGATTCTCTAATTTATATAAACTACCTCTTCTAATTTTCATTTCTGATTATTTTTTCAACTCTATATTCTAGTAATTTTATTGCTTTTCAAAATTTCTATCATAATTTTTAAGAGCTCCATTTTATCCTTTGCATGTTCCTTTGTTTGTAGTATTCTCTTCAGTGATTCATGGATGCTTTTTTTTTCTTTCACTTCTGAATATACTAAGTTTTTAATTTTTTTAAATAGTGCAAATTTCTACTAAACTTTTTTTCTGTCAGTTTGTTTTAGATTTTCTGTTTTATTAAAGGCTTTTGTGCAACCCTCTGTTATTCTCACTTGCCTATTCCCATATAAGAAGAGGATACTAAAAAGCTACTGTTTCTAGCTGAATCGCACTTATTAGGGTTGTTTCCAGGTTGATGTGCACATATTTGTGTAATTTTATATTTATCGGAACTCTATACATGTGAAGTATTTGAGACTCAGTTCATGGTTCTCCTGCAGGAAAGATTTCAATTTTATCCTGGAAGCTTCAGGCTAGTCTACTAAGATTCATCAACCGATGGTGTTCTAGAATACTCCTGACTGGCAGATCCCTAGGTCTTTTTCCCTGCACTATTCAGATTCACCAGTGTAATGTGATACCATCTTTTTCCTGGAAAGAATAAGTCATGCTGCCCGAATTCTGTGTCAAGTGAGAGAAGTCTTCTCAATCAGAGAAATCTAGTTTATGTTGTGGCAGAAATGGCCCCAACATGTAAATGTGATATACAAATTTTAATTTTGATCTCATATTATTTATTTTTTAAGAGTCAGCTGCATCTCATCTCTTATATCACCTTCACTTCAGGGCCCAGGCTATGGATCAGCTTATCTGTGGCAATGTTACTAAATCTACTAATTACAGGTTAAACATTTCATTTTTCCTTCACATTTCATAGGCCCACTTAAGGAATATGAGTAAGTCTTTGTTGACAGCCACAAAAGAATAATCATTCCCCAGGGAGAGGCAATACATTTATGCAAATAATAAAGCAATCTATCATGGAAGAGGACTGGTGGTCTTACCCTTTGTAAATTTTCATTATTCCATCTTTTCTCTTACCCTTACTCTTCCCATTTTCCATGTGTGGAATTATTAACCTTCTGGAGGGAACTAATCATTCTTCTGCCTGGAATGTGTTGGGACAGTTTCCCAGCTGCTTACCGCATGGATTGTGAATCATGTCCATATGCTCTGTGACATTCTTAGACTCACCTTCAAGACCACTTGAAGTACCAGGAACTGTTATTTCCGGAGTTTAAATATAAAAAAAAAAAGCAATGAAAGTGAGGAATTAAAATATATACCAGTTAATTGGTTAGATTGTTTCTTATTAAATATAATTTATATATACATGTATTAAATTTTATCGAATACTGTATTTATTAAAAATTAAAAATGTCACAATAATAATGAAACACTGAACATAAATATGGAAAACATATCTAGAAAATGAAAATAAAAGGACTAAAAAGATATCTCAGTCCATGAACATAACCAAACAGCTATTCTTTCTCCCACATGCATTCAAACGTGTTTTAAGTTTCAGACATAAGAAGAAATCTCATGTGTCAAGGTGAGATAAAGATGGTTTATAACAATATGTACTATGAAAAAGTGATGATTGTATTGAATGTTGTAAACAGATTAGCTTAGACTGAAGTAAAGGTGAAGAAATGAGTTTCCAATTTTTAAGCAAGGAGGAAGAAGCAAAGGGCAGGGAATGTCCCTGAAGAGGTCCACTTATAGCTTTGGGACAAGGGCAGGTAGAGCTTTATGTTGCTGAAGAAGCTTGGTATGTGGGAATGTGGTTTAATTCCCTAGCACTCCCCAGGAAGCATCCTTACATTTTTAATAATATTAGCAAAGCTTTTGGAATCTAATAAAGACTAAATCCCAGCATTGCCACTCATTAGTCATACAACATTGAAAAATTTGCTTAACTTTGTTACGATTTATTTTTTATCAGAAAACAAGGCTGTTTGTGCCTATATCTTAGGATATCTGTGAAGACTAAATATTATTCTGTATCTTTCGCATTTTCCATTATTGTGTTGGCACATAATTAGAACCTAACAAATTGAAGTTTTTATTGTAATACCTGAGCATATTAAATCAATTATATTTTAAATACATTATTAAATAAAAACAATATGAGAAATGTTGAATAATTCAATATTAAAAAATAAAAGTATGTTTATCTAGAATATAGAAGAAAGGGGAAAGACTTAGATAGCAAAACTCATTATCTAACTGCACATCTTACTCTTCTTTTCTCCCCGCTTCCATTGGAAAGTTTTGAATGAAAAGGTGCAGGCTTTCCATTTGCTAATATTTTTCAGGGACAAAGGCAGAATTGGAGAAACCCCAATATGGTAGTGGTAGCATCTACCTTAGTCAGCTCGAGCTGCCAGAACAAAATATGATAGGTTGGGTGGCTTAAACAACAGACATTTGTTTTCTCACAGTTCTGGAGGCTGGAAGTCTGAGATCGGGGTGCAAGCATGGTCATTTTCTGGCGAGAGCTTTCTTACTGGATTACATATGGTCACCTTCTCATTGTGTTCTTACTTGGGAGACAGAAGTGAGAAAGAGATATTGAGAGAGATAGACAGAGACAGAGAGACAGAAAGAGAGACAGATTGAGAGAGTGATCTTGGAAGTTAGCTCTTTGGTGTCACTTCTTAAAAGGACATTAATCCTGTCAGTCCAGTGACCCACCCTCATGAATCACTTCCATCTCAAAAACCCTCACATTGGCTGTTGGGGCTTCAATGTATGAATTTGGTCAGAGACACAAATATTCACTTCATAAGAGCATCCAAAATGTCTGTCTTGTTGTCTGGTGATGATATCCGTTTTTGTGACTATTCCAAGAAAGTCTCAAGATAGAGCACGTTTCTCTGGGTTTTTAATGTACCAGTTTTTAAATCATTCTTTCAGGAATTATTAATAGCGTTTTCCTGAGTACTGTTTCCTCAAGAGCTTTGCAAAAAAGAAATAGAAGCCTATAATTAAACTATTTTTACTTCAGTAATATGAAATGTAAGTTGTATGCTCCATTGTATGCTTAAAAATGCATATTTATCTATATAAACTTTGGATTTTTTTCTCTCAATAATGATTCGTTATACTTTTTTCTAATTTGAAGGCCAACATGAAAATGGAAATATATGGACATAAGAACATTCCAAAATATCCAAAAATCTCTTACATATTCCCAATGAACAACAGCAGTTTTGTTTTTTTTTCAATGTGGAAGGGGAAGTTTTGTTTCATTCATTGAGAATCCAAAATGATTTTTTAAAAGATCTTTATATAGACACACATGTGATATGTGTGAAACCACTTTAAATCATCAGCAAATAATAAAACATTGTGTCTATGATTAATTAATAAAGATCTTTTCAGTAGGATTATATTTTCAATATATACTTTTGAGGTTAAAGTCTTTTTTCCAGCTAAAATACTTACACTAGATTGACTGACTCCTGAGGTAGCAAGTTATATCCTTGATTAAACATTCTTTAAGAATACTTATACTAATTTTCAGATTTAATAAGGAATAAGTACACACAGGTAATTCATTTTAATGTCATTTATGCTGTAGTTCTATATTCCTATTCTGAAATTAATGCTTTTCTTTTTTAGAGAAATTTAAAATGGCACTTGCTTATTCCAAAAACTCTATTTAGAAATTTAATTATATGTCTTATATTTTTAAAGATTCTTTTATATATGGACAAATTAGAAAACACATTTTTCAAATAAGAAGACATTTCAAATATATATAATCTTTGTAAATTTTTTAAATTTTATTTCTCATCTTTGTCTTCTTTTTCACCTCTTCTTCCTTCCTTCCCCCCTTTCCTCTTCCTCTTCTACTTTTCCTTCCTTCTCTTGCTCCTCTACTTCTTCCTTTCTTTGTCTATAATCTCTATCACCCCCCCACACACACACACCCCTAGATGTTTTCCAGATATATTATATTAAAACAGGACAAACAAAAAGGTTGTTGTCTTTTGGCATCAGATATATGTTAGTCTGTGTAAACCAGCCAATTCTGTTACCCAGGGAAAATCAATTTCTCATACATAAACTATATTTTAGATAAATCTGAAGTAATAAGCACTATTATTATGGCATTTATGTGAGGTAGTGTTTATGAGCTACCTGGCAATCAGCAAATTTTAGCAATAAAACTTGAAATAATTGCTGAAGCAGGGAAATGAATATAAAGAAGTTAATTATACTGTTGTCTTGCCTTGGGTGTTTTAGAGCATGTCCTAAACAAAAATAAAAATGAAAACTTCTCATTCAATCATTGTATTCATCAGCATTGAATTTTCTTCTCAGTTTCTCTCGCCCTTTTTATAATTGATGCTTCTCTACAAAGTAAGTAGGCGTTATATATAGTAAGAAGTGACCTACTCTTAGGAGCTATGGTCTCTAAGTAGTAGTTCCTAACTCCGGTCCCTAAGTAGGTATATGACTCTAAAGAGTTACTTATCATTTAGAAGTGATTTGATTTATTTTGAAGATAAAGAAATTGGATACAATAACTTCGCCTTAATTACTCAGGTTAGGAAAATTACATTTCTAAGTTATATGAAATTACCCAGGTTAAAATTATAATAATTCTAATTTAATTGCTCAATCTCACCAACATTTCTTATTTCATAGCTCCAGTCCAACTATAGATTTTTCACCCCAAACCTGCTGCTTGTGTGGCACTCGTAACTCAATGACTCCACATCAATTCTTGACAAAATACCTAGTCCCAATTTTGTGATAACAGCTTCAATTAGTTTGCCTGCCCAATTTTAGTCTAATTTTGAAAAGATAAACTATGTCATTCTTTTGAAATATTAGTTACATCATATAAACTCTACGTTCTAAATCTTTCAATGCCTTCTCCTCACATTTAGAACAATGTCATATTTTAAGATAAAATTGTGTAAAAAAAATCTATATATCTGGTCTGCACTTAGTTCTCCAGTTTTATCTCTTACTTTCACTAACTGCACTACAATGGCATGATGTCAAACACACCCATTTTCAAGCCTTTCACTTTCTCTTCACTCCTTCAATCAGGTAGTCTTATTACTTGCTCTTTCACTTCATCTGCATCTCTTCTATATGCCATCTTCTCAATAAGGATTCCCCAGTTCCATTACCTAAGTTAGCATTCACTAATACTGGATCTCATTTCTCTGCTATTTTTTATAGAGTTTATTACCACATAAATTATGAATGTGTAATTGTATAAGTATGTTGTCTATCTAACAGTAATGTGAGCTTTGTGAACAGACTTTACTCTTACCTAGGGCAGCGTATGTTGCATAGGAAACCCTCAAGAGATATGTGCTTATCGTATGCAATTCTAAAAATAATAAAATAGCAGGCTTTATTATTACAATTTTATGGTAGGAGGAAAAAGAAAAACAGAGAGATTGATCCTTCTAGCTTACAGTTCTATAGGAAATCCAAATTTCTGCTCTGTCAGACCAAAACTATCATCAGTTACTGATGTTACACAACAGCATCTGAATTGCTGTATCTGAATTGCTGGGAATTATACTGTTTTTTTAACTGATATTAAACAGATGCATATCAAAGGAGAGTTTTCTAAAGCTATTTGGGGAGAAAGTTTTTGGTGAAAGAACTTTAACAATTTGTTTACATTATTTTGCTATGTGATAGGAAACTCAAAAACTGTGTGCTTTATATTTTGCTGAGTATTGATTAACATGATAGTTTTAAACAATAGAGTACCTTTTCAATAAAACTAACGAATTAAATCTGAGGTTTTTGTGAACATATAAAGGAAAACTATAGCAGAGATGCAAAATAACCGATTTCTTAGAAATGATATAATCTGTAGCCAGAATAAAATAAAAATAAAAGACTTAGTTCTCCCTGTTGGAAGTAAGGGAAAAGATTTTTGTTCCTTCTGTTTCTTAGACATTTTGCCTTAGAAAACTTGTAATTGTAAGTACTTCTCTCTTTGAAATGTATATATGTATAAATCCTTTGGAAAACTCAATAGGCTTCTTGCCAGCTTTAGGACTGAGAAATTTCTTTCTCAGAGATCTTGGAGCCATCTCTTTGAAATGTAAACATCAAGGGAGATTGCACCTCTAACTCCTAGCTTCTTTGGGAGGAACGAAGCCTAACTTCTGTTGGCTCCTTGTTCCAAGCAGCTAAACTACCACCTATCATAAAGTTCTGTGAAGTTTGTTTCTCTTCTAGATAAAACTACTCAGCTAATACAGATGGTCACCCAAATTACCAGGTCAAGTTAGGGTGAAATATGTGTGCCAATGGTGATGTCAAGCCCTCTGAGTTGGGGACAGGTTATTGTTTATTTGAGAACTTGTATATAATGGGTTGTATCTGCTGGGCTGTGTAGAGAAGGGTGAGATTTTTTGAGATCTTTTCAGTCTCTTATTGGATTGCTTGTGATGCACATCACATTCTGGTTTAATGCTGATTCAATAATAAGCTTTGTGGAGAGGATTTCTGGGTTGGAAGAAGATTTTGTCTTTTTATTATTAGGTTGGTGCAAAAATAATTGCAGTTTAAAAGGTTAAAAATAATTACAAAATCACAATTATTTTTGCACCAACCTAATATATTTCGCCAGTAAATCCAATCTCTTAGTTTTAATTCTATCATTCTATTGTTACTGAAGAGAAAGATTTCATCCACCCAGAGCTCGGCTCTAGCAGAGCCAGACACAAAACATGGATAATTGCAATGAAGAAAGATTGGTCATTTTATTATGAATGACACCACCCAGGAGAACAGGAAGCAAATGCTCAAAAGCCCAAACTCCTGATGGCATGTAGGTTACAGATTATATAGGGCAAATTCACAAGACACTGTGAGTTAGGGGTTCCAGGTCATGTTGTTTGCTGATTGGTGGGAAGTGAGGTAAGGGTCATACATCATTTCTTCAGATCTTTAAGAGCGCTGCTATCCATCTGTTCAGTCTCATGGGAAAGGAGCCACGGGGTCATTCCACTTTAGAGCTCAGGCGCTGAAACACAACTTGGGTCAAGATGTTATCTTGAGCTTAATAGAAACCCATGGCCTTTGGTCTGGCATGGCCATTGTATCTGGCTGCCTCAGGGGGTTAATGACTAGTAAGGGTAAGGGTTAAGGCTTACAGGGCATGCTGTGAAGAAACTGAATAGAGTGCTGAGGCTATATATTAAGACAAAACCGTACAAGACCCTGGGTGTCACAGTTTGTTAATGTATGAAAAGGCGGAGTAGTGAAACTGGTGCTATTTGGCTCCCATAATAGACTATCATTTGGCCTGCCTTCCTGGGAAGAACAAAATCTAGATTAACTGAAATAACTAAATTGATGTCTATTAGTTTTTACCAAATTAATATCACAGAGAATAGATCTAATAGTCACCCGTTGTTAAGTAAATTTGAAATACAATTTTTAAGATATTGTACTGGCCTAAGATTCAGGGAACCTGATCTTTTGCAGATTTAGGAGCTGCTACTTTCAGTTTCTATTGTAGTTTGGCAAGTCACAAGTTATTTTCTTTCTATACGAATGATGAAAATACAGGAAGGTAAAAAGATATATATATATTTTTATTTAGAACATAAATAATGAGGAAATCAAAGATTAGAAGATGGGGTAACATAAAATCAACTTGGAAAAGATTAAGAAGAAGCAGACCATTCGGATTTTAAACCTTTCTTTTATTCATAATTAGCGGTAGATTGCTTTAAGTGGCCACACATTTACATAATACCATTCCTGGGGTTCCTTTTTTTTTTCCTTCTAGTTACTGCAAATAATTGTTTTAGAAACTGTCTGTTATTTAATATAATCCTTTCATGCCTGCAATATTCCATAGAGATATGTAACAAATGGCAATTTGTGTTCTTTGAATCACAAAGACTAATGTATTGGTGAAGTGTTAATCTCTAAACACCAAAGGAAAAAAAAAGTACCTTGACTTGATTTCAATCTAAATCTTCCTGTTGTTCCTGTGGTTATATGGCAATGGAAGGATTTGTAAGAGTGAAAGATATAAAATATGTTATTTTGAGTCATAAAATCATTAAAAAAATGTTTTCCTTAGTTGCTTATTTTTCTTTCTGAATTTGGCAAGGCGTAGGAGGAAAAGTATGAGGCTTAATTCAAATTGTGTTGTAGAGAACATGTAGCCAGTAAAATCCAACTCAGCTTTATCAATCCAAACTGATGTTCAGTGTGTTCTATGAGAAGGCCCAACTCATAAACTCATAGAGCTAAAGGACTGGAACAAAAAAGTCACGATTCTGCATGGGTATAGTATGGCATAATATAGTAGAGAAAAACTATACATAGTCCCTGACTTACAGTGTTCAACTTGTGATTTTTCAACTGTATGATGGTGCAAAAGTGCTACACATAATAAATCACAGGAGATATTGAATACTTTATAAAATAGGCTTTGTTTTGGATGATTTTGCCCAACGGTAGGCTAATGTAAGTGTTCTGAGCACATTTAGGCTAAGCTATGGTATTCTGTCGTTTTTTTTTTTTTTCTTTTCATGTTGACATGGCTATTTGCGTTTTTATGAAAAATTAGAATTACCTTGTCGATTTTCATACATATACTCATACAAATACACACACACACACACACACACACACACACACACACACCACTACTGGGTCTTATAGATTAATTTGTAGGTTAATTCCAATTCATACATTGAAAAGTAAAACGTAAACACTATTAATTTATAGATTACAGATTGAATTTATAGATTAATAGATTTTTATAGATTTTACAGATTAATTCTAGTTCATACATTAATCCCTAACATATAAGTAAAATGTCATGTAAAACACTAACCTTTTTAAGGTAATAATCTTTTTAATGCACATATCATTTTATATTGCTGACATTGATTCTCCATGTTAATACTGAATGAAGTTGGCATTCTTAGCCTTCCAGCTAGCCATGCTCCTCCATCAACTATATTTTCAATAATTATATCATCGTTTTCATATCATCAGCTGTTAAACATATTACGTTTTGCAAACTTGATTTTCAGTATGCTAGATCTTAGTGAAATATTTAGATGTTTTACCTTCTAAGCCTTAGCTTTTATGACATTTTTTTAGTCATCAGGTTTTATTCCAGTTCTCATCTTTGTTGAACTAAAAGGTTGTTTCATATATTTCTTTTTTTGAAAACAAACTTACAGTAACTGTATCCTCTGACTTTTACACATAAAAGGATATTATATGATTTATACTCTGATAAAAAGTGAATGGCTAGAAGATTTGAATCTACACTTTGTTGTATAACATTTATAATATTGACAAATAATAATTGTTCTTCGTCCTTTATCTATATTTTTATATATTTCTAAAATTGGAATATAATCATTTTTAAAAGTTTGATATTAATCAATTCTACTTTCTATCAGTTTATCTAAAATTTGGGTTTAATTTTTTTTCTCAACATAACTATTATATTGACATTGTGTGAACACATTCTCATAAGTTTAGATATATGTGCAGAAAATGTGAATAATTAATTAAAGTTCTATTTTTTCAAGCATTTTAGATTAAAGGTTTTCATTAGTGACCTAAATTGTAAAGAATTGTTCATTCGTATATAATTCAATATCATCTCAGGAACAATTGTAATTTAATGAACTTGATCTTATTCTCAGTTCATTGCTTACCAAGGTATTTTAAACTGACATTTTAAAGTAATAGTTAGTAATACCTGGCTGGAAGGAACAATTTTACCGCATGCTAGCAAAAAAAGTATACCCTTACCAATAAATGGAAATTACCCTTAATATACTAAATAGACAAAGTATGAAAATCCAATTAATTATTGTCAAATTCTTATTGGGAGGCACATTTAATGTGGTAATATATGATGTGCCATTTTAGAACATTAAATTGTAGGATAAATAATAAATAATACATAATTTAAAATACATTACGTGTGTGTGTGTGTGTATATATATATATATATTAGTCTAAACAAATTGAATGAATTGCTGAGCCTCCGAAGAAGCAGCAAATGGCCCAGATAGTACAGCTCAATACACTGATGACCAGTCATGATGGAAACAGTGGGGCATTTGTTATAGAAAATCTGAGGTGATAGCAGCAGAAAAGATTTACTTAGCACATGTTTGCACAAGGACCCACATCTCTGCTCACGAAAGATTTGCTTTTGCAATTAAAATGAATTCTCCATCTGTCTAAAAACTACTTACATTAAAGCACCCCCTTCTCCGCAGGTTCTTTATCTGTGGGCTACATCAGGCTTTTGGATAATGTGTGTACAGCCATGTATGACCACAGCTAACTGCTAGGGAGAGAGGCCCTTAGCAGCTAGCTTGCCGTAAACATACACAGGAGCATTTTTTATGAGGGAGCATTGCTTCCTACATGTCTATTGGTATATAGTTCCATCTGCACCCCTGCTGCCAGCAGTAGAAAAAGTCTGAAAATATTACATATGTTTGTCTGTACACACACTCACCCAGAGCATGTCCTCAAGCAGAAGGGATAAAGAGGTGGCTTTCCTGGAGAGGGCTCAAGTCTTCCCTCTCTCTACCTACACACAGACTGAAAGATAGATAGATGATAGATGATAGATAGATAGATAGATAGATGATAGATAGATAAATTATATTAATGAATTATTATGAAATGGATAATGAAAAAAATTGCATTTCCAGGAAAATATTTTAAAAGGTACTCCTTATATTGAAATTAGGAAATGCAAAAGAAATCTAATATCAGTATTTGAGTTATTTCACAATAGTTCTCAGATGATAGTATGTATAGTTTTCAGTATGTTCTGATTAATAAGGATGGGTTACAATTATATCAGCAAGGAACCAGAAGGATACCTCAAATCAGAAGGATACTCAAATTAAAAATTTTAAATCAAACATTAAATTTTAATTTAAATGTATAGATAATACATTCAGTTGGGCTAAATATTAGAACGCACAAAGGTCTCTATTTAAAAGCCTGGATCCTACCCCTTTTATCTCTGACTTTTCTGTCCTCATTTTAGACTTCCCTATGTAACAAATTTTATTATTCTCTATGTCAGGAGTGTCCAAACTTTTTTCAACGGTTTTCACCAAGGGCCATATGCGGTAAAATATACCAACAGCCAGGCCACTCACTTGAGGTGAAGTACATGTTGCCTCACCTGGTTTATTTAAGTAAACTAAATATATTTTTGGAATTTGCTGCAGGCCAATTAACAATGGATTGTGGGCCACAATTGGCCTGTGGGCCGCAGTTTGGACAGCCCTGCTCTATGTGTCTTGTCATTCCAGTATTTCATTACAAAACATATGTGTTTTTATTCACCCCTTCCATAAATAAAGCACACTATAAAATTTACTGTGAAATTTGTATTTTTCATTTGAAATAGTAACTGTAAAATACACATACACATTAAGATTTTTATATTAATAGATTAGTATAATTGAGTATTTTGCTCAACTGTCTATTTTTGGAATAAATTCATTTATTCAAGATGTGGTATTTTTTTTACTTTATTTTGATATTTGATATAATTTTATATTAATTTCAGGTATGTAGCATAGTGGTTAGACATTTATATAATTTAAGATGTGATCCCCCTGATCAGTCTAGTACCCACCTGGCTACATATACATACACATACATATACAATAACTATATACATAGTTATTATCATATTATTGACTATATTCTCTATGCTTTACTTTGTATCCCTATTTTGTAACTACCAATTTGTACTTCTTAATCCCTTCACCTTTTTCATCCTGCCCTCCAACTTCCCTCCCATCTACCACCTCGATAAATTTAGTACACATCTGACACCATACATAGTTTTTATAATATTATTGACTATATTCCTTATGCTATACCGTACATCCCCATAACTATTGCGTGGCAACTATTTTGTACTTCTTAATCCCTTTCCCATCTTCACTCACCCCCAACCTCCCTTCCATTTGGCAACAATCAAAATGTCTTTTGTATCTATGAGTTTGTTTCTGCTTTATTTGTTTGTTTATATTCTTCTTTAAGATTCCACATACAAGCGAAATCCCATAGCATCTGTCTTTCTCTGTCTGACATACTCCACTCAGCACAATGCCTTCCAGGTCCATCCATGCTGCTACAGATGGCAAGAACTCATTGCCTTCCGTCCGTGGCTGAGCAATATTCTATTGTGTATGTGTATCACCTCCTTTTTATCCATTCATTCATGGACAGAGGCAGTCTGGGTGTCAGTTGATGGATGAATCGATAAAGACATAGTATTTTTTAATGATCTGCTAGGTTTTGTTTACCAACATTGTTTTTAGAGTTATACTGACGTGACAAGATAGATCTCTAGCATTCTTGTGCCTTGTACTTATGAAGTTTTGGTGTCTGTGTTACACTGACCAAATTAAACATTTTTGGACTTTTCCTTTTATATACTTTACAAGCAATTTAAATTACATTGGAATTTTCTGAGTTTTGTAGGTTTGCTAGATTCATCTTGTAAATGTTTGTGTGTATTTTGGGGAGGTATAGTATTTTGTAATCAATCTAGTGTCTATATTAATTCCACATTTATGTATTTATAATCACTGAGGTTTTGTATCTTAAGTTTTCCCATATTTTTAAAATATTTCATGAATATTTGGAAAGAAAAAATATTTTCTACTATGAGGGTTCAGAGTCCAATAGCCATCATTAATATATTCCTCATTTGTGTTGTCTTTTATTTTTATCTTTTTTGAATTGAAAGAGATGTATTTACATTCCCATAATTACATAATTCCATCTATTTTCTCTACATTTCTGCTGAGTTTTACATGTATTTATACATAATTTTGTCTTAACTTAGTCTGTTCATTATTATATTAAATATATATTTGAAACTTTATTTTGTCATCCAATGAATTTATTTCTTTGTTTTATACCATAGAAAAATTAGACAAATCTGTGATTTGTGTCAACATCTAAGTTATTTGTTTCACTTTTCCAATAAGAAAAATCTCGTAATTTATAAATATGTAGTCCTAAATATTTCAAAAATATGTGCCTACTTCCTTAGAAAATTGATAGTTCTTGCCCAATTATATAAACAAGTTGTGAGCTATTTTCCATGTATTGCAAATCTAGAACTCATATTATTGACAAAGTAATTGACCCATATGTAAACAATTATTGAAAGTGAAAGAAGAAAGTGCCAGAGCTGAACTGCATTTGAATGATTTTTCTCCCATTTAACAAAAAAGGAAATGGTGCCTTTAAATATAGTAGCACTCCCAAGAAGAAATAGAATAGTAAATAGCAGAGGCTAAACTCAGATTTGGTCTTCTGATTTTATTCTAAATTATGCCCACTGTAATAGTGGATCCCAAATACTAATATTTTGATCAGTACCTGATTATATAAATATTTTTTAAGTATACACAGGAAAAAGAGAAAAGCAAATATGATGAAGCGTAAGTTTCATAAAGCTAAAGGTATATGTTTTCAGTAATACTCTATATTTTAAAATGTTGCCTTTTAACTTTTATGGGGATGCGCATTTTTTTCATTGTTAAGTGATATTTATTGTAAGATATATACACACACACACACACACACACACACATAAATATGTACATATATATATATATATGAATTTTATACATACTGTATATGTAAAACTACATTCAATTTATTTTAATTGCAAAATGTTGCCAACCCTAAACCTGGGTCTCGGTTATTTTCTAATTCACAAATTCTGAATCCTGAGCATTATCTTCTAAACTACAGATACCTAAAATACATTAACTTAACATCAGCCTAATTGAGTTATTAACATCTGCTTTTTTTATCTCCTCTTCATAAAAACATCATTTAACTATTTGGCTTAGCCTAACAAAATTTAAGATGTATAATTTCATACATAATATGTATCCAGTAGGTCAAGAAATCTTATCAAAACCTCGAACAAATTTAAGTTGATTATCTCATTAATCCTAACTGATCTTAAATTTCAAGTAATAAAAAGTAATGATTATTAAAATAATTATTGCTAATGAACACCATTTCAGATGTTAATTTACCTCCCTATTGCTCACTTCAGGGACATTTTAGCCAAATATGCTCAACTATTTATAGATGTTACTTTACTCATGTGCTATGCAGTCAGACATTCTCAGTCTTAGTTATTGCCAAATCATAGTTTGATACATTTATAAAAATTTTAATCATTTATACAAAAAATACTCTCCACTAAGTATATGAAAGTATGTACTTCTGCTTTGGATGGATTTTTTTTTTTAATTTGTTTAATAATTTTAGGGTATATTTTAAAACTTGATTTTTGACATGCATTTTTAGAAGTGCTCTTCATGTTAGAAATGTGCTTATATTAAATCAATAAATGTTGAGTTACTGTTACATAAGTAGGAAAATATATAGCCAATATGTTACTTCTTCCTGGTATAGATACAGTTACATTGGTTTGTTTTCTTGTTTCTGTTTCAGCAACTTAACACTTAAGAGGATTGAAGCTCACTGTATTCTAACATTCACTTGCCCATGCAATGAAATCCTGAAACCATGTTTGTGTTTCTCTCTCTCTTTTTTTTAACTATGTCTTCAGGCTAGTTAAATGTTGTAGTCATAGTGGACTACTGTGTTTCTTTAAAAATGCAATTCTGCTTTATTCTAAATTAAGGAAAACTTTTCACATGTTTTCTTTTTTCTTCTAGGAGAACTTAAACACTCACTTTTAATTTCAACAATATGAAACTAATTCTGATATGAGTAATGGACAAATTAAAATTTATGTAATCTTGAACATAAGAAGTAAAAACTCCATAGCAAATAAGGCAAAATGGGAAAGGGACAAGTAGATAAATGGTTATTTTCACTGAAGAGTTTTATTAATGTTTCCAAAGAAAATTTTAACGTAAACTAGTTCTCACTGCTCTTATAAAGGCAGCATAAATAACAGTTTTAATGCATAAGTATAATTGCCATCTCTGAATTTTATAGGTCATAATGTGTGCATGAGTAGGTAGATTGGATATAAGTATCCCATGAGAACCTTCACGTCTATGTTCCATTTTGGAGAAAATAAATAAACCACTGACTTGTTACATTATTACTCTAATCAAAGTTAATTGGACTTGGAAGCAGAACCTATGAGAAGCAGCAAATTTTTAAGAGGCCAGCAGAGCAGGAAAGTAGGCTTGCTCCATAGCAAAAATGGTGACCATCCAACAAGATATAACCTCCTGGGATGTTTGCATGTAACACCTAGAGAATGTGAGCAATTACTAATGAGTCATACTCTTGCCGCTTTCTGCCTGACAAAAACCACAAGAGGTTAAAATCCAGTTTTCTGTCTACTCTAGCTCATGATAGCAGGATGAAAAACATGCAAATTTGCTAACTAGTTTCAATCTAAATCCATGACTTAACTCAGATGGCCTTTAGGCTGCTTGACATTATACTCTCGGTGTGCGTATGATTTAGTCAGTTAATTCTCCCACTCTCCTAAAAAATCTATTTTGCATCTCCACTCTTTCCATATCCCCATTCCTTCAAATGACCTACTCCTTCTCAGCTGAAGAGTTTGCGTCTTATGTCACTGGTAAAACAAAAGCCATCAGAAGAGAACTACGTTGCATCATCGAGGCAGCTAAACCGGCATCAGTCCAGTGACCTCCTCAATTTGTGACAGGAACAAATAGGTTTTTTCCCTCCCCTACTTTTATTTTTTAAACCCACATAAAATCTGTGAGGACAAAATCCAGGGGTACAATGGCAGCTCCTTGGTAATCACAGAATTATACTCCTTTTACTTTTCTGGTCTCCTATTCTTAACACATTGCTTCTATCCTCAAGTTTGACTCATGGGCACCAAATGACTACAGGACTTCCAATCATGACTTCTGAATTCCAGGCAAAGAAAGGGCCATGGGAGACAGAGTAATCTGCAGCTGAATCAACTTTTAAAGCTACTTACAAGAAGCATTAACTCATTTCCTCAACTTCTATTTTTCTCATCTCCCCATCCTCATGGAAATTCGGGCATAAGTCAGCACTAATAACAGTGGTTCTATGTCTACAGAAGATAGGAGGAAGAATGGATATTGAATAGGCAACCAGTAATCTCTGTGACAGTACTCCAGTTCCTCAAAATCTTGATGCAAAATAGTTCTCTGAGTAATGTGTAGCTCTTTCCATCAAATCTGGATGTTGTTGTTTTTCCTGAGGAGGAGGGACATATAAACTGCTAAACAACACATATATCTGTCCTCATCAGCCTCAATATGCAACAGTAGGGAATGTAGAAGAAGATCTCTCTCTCTGTCAGACACACACACACACACACACACACACACACACACACACACACACACACACAAAACTTTCCAAGTGAGGAAAGAGAATAGAAAACACCAACCGGCAATAGCTCAGGGCAACTATCAAAGCCTACTTATGAGGACTAGCTAAGATTTCTTACCCAAATAGTAGAATAAGGCTTTTTCTTCTTTCTGCTTCTCCTCTGTGCATGTGTCTCTTCATCATTCATCAAGTGTTTCTTCATTATTAATTACTTCTGGGGCTCATTCTGAATGAGCATTGAGGAAGAAAAGGTTTCACAGAACACTTCACAGAACACAGACTGATACAGTTTCAGGGGCCTGGGAATTCTTCTAAGGGCTGGATAGTCACACGCACAGGTATATGCCAGGTTTTAGGTATTTTTGTAGTTAATACTCAAACTCCTATAAAGTTACCTGTTTTCTTTACTTCAGGGTAATTCTTTGTGTGACTAATTGGAGACAGAACTTGCCTAGATAGAATTTTCAAGCACCAAGATTCTTGTGTTTTATTTACTGACCACTGTGTTCCATTATCTTTCTATGCCTTAAATAGGCAGCTACCGTGCAACCACAGAAAACTATAATTAAGATGATAAACATTTCAATATGATCATCATGGGCAGGCTTAGTCTCAGTATATGGCAGTGATTGTCAGTGCAAGATGCTTGAAAGTCTGGTGGTTGCAGTTTTTCTCCTGATATATTGCCTCTCTGTAACATCTGCTTTAAGAGCTTCAGTTTGGGCCACAGAGCAGTGGCCACACTCATTTGGGTTTGTCACCATGTTTGTCCAAATTACAGGACTCTCAGTGAACTTTGATTGCAGGGCACAGGCAGAGAGCATCCCCACTATCAAAACAGCACTTCATTTCATTGATGCTTGCAGCCTCAATAACTTTATCCTGAATTAATCTTTTTCTTACCGAACTTTGCTGAAATCACTAAGAAGGAGCTATCTATCGCAAGGAATGTCCTGAACATTCCCTGCCATTCTCTTTAGTTATACTGTGCCCGTAAGCAAGTAGTCTATTGTCAAATAAACAATCAATGATGATTTGACCACATGTTCATTATTATGAATTATGTATTATCATTATTTCTTAATACCAAGTCTATCTCGAACCACATGAAGCTTGTGTAATGCCTCCTCACCACCCTTGTTCAGCCACGTTTTACTTTGTGTCACTACCAACACCTCACTTCCAAATTATGTCCATTTCAAGAATTGTGTTCAGTAAACACAAAACTAAATATGTAAAAAGTTAGAGGTTTATTTTTCTTTCAGGTAAACGACATCTGGAGGAACACGGTCCATATCTGCCTCTGGTGGCTTCCAATTCATTAGAAATCGATAGTGAGTGGTCTTCTCTTCTCCATACATCAGACATACAAGATTCCGTTGGAGCTTCAGCCTCCGTTCCCCGTGCTAAGGAAGAAGACAGAAGAGTGGGTAAGTGAGAAAATGCGTATTTTATTGATCACGGATAATCATGCTTACTCTCACTGGCCAAAGCTATTGTAAGACTGGCTACAACATTTAGTTTTAAACTAGAATGTTACCCAACTCCAGTAATGCAAGGATTATTGAACAATTAAGAAGGAAAAATTGGATGTTGAAAAAAACAAAGTCATGTGCTGCTTAATGGCCGATACATTCTGAGAAATGCATTGTCCGGTGATTTTGTCATTGCGCAACTATCATAGAGTGCACGTACACAAACCTAGATGGTATATAGCCTATTACACAGCTAGGCTGTGTGGTGTCGTCTGTTGCTTCCAGGCTACATGCCCATACAACATGTTACTGTTCAAAACAACTCGAGATTAAATCAAGAACAAAATAAAATGATGCCATCAAGTGGCGTAGTCAACACTAGCTGTATAAGGCTGCCACCAGCATAACATGCATGCTGTTTTACATTTGTTTTTTTTTAATAAGTAGAAAGAGTGCACTCTAACGATAAAAATTATAGAACAGTAAATACATAAACTAGTAACATGGTTAATTGTTATCATTCTTAAGTATTTTGTACTGTACATAATTGTATGTGACCTATTTTTATACAACTGGCAACACAGTGGTTGTAGTTACATGACCATCACCATGAACACATTGGTAATGTTATGGTGGCTATGATGGAACTTTTTAGCTCCGTTGTAATCTGAGGGACCCGTCACGTATGCAATCCCTGGTTTACTGAAACATCATCAAGTGCTTCAGGATTGTCCAGGCTCCCATTGTCACATCTGCATTGTGATCACACACTCCGTTCCCGTCTGTTACTATGGATGAATGTTTAGGCTCCTCATAAAATTTTCTTAAATCTTTTAGCCATTTATTTGATGCTACGTCTTCCTCTTTTGCACGCTGTCTCATCCGCGTTCACATTGGGTCTCCTCAAGGATGTGACTCCTGTAATTTGCCTGCTTAGGAATCCTCAAGATTGGCTTTTCTACTAGATTATACACATCAGCCTGCAGACAAGCGATCGTGAAATAACTCCTGCTTTGTTTCTTTATGTTACAATATTTTATTATGATTTATCTATATGACACATATTCCCTAGCCTCAGCCCAGTTGTTTTCCAGTCTGCAGTATAATGCCACTCTTAGTCTTTTTTCTTTTTTTTTTTAAGGTGTAAGCAACATACAACATTATATTAGTTTCAGGTGTACAATGTAACAATTTGATATGTGTATACAAGGCTAAGTAACCACCACAATAATTCCAGTTAACATTTGTCACCACACCGAGTTAACAAAACTTTTTTTCTTGTGATGAGAACTTTTAAGATCTACTCTCTTAGTAACTTTCAAATATACAATACTGTGTTATTAACTATAGCCACCATGCTGTACATTGCATCCCATTAATTATTTATTACGTAACTGGAAGTTTGTACCTTTTGAACCACTTCATTCATTTTCCCACCCCACCCTTGCCTGGTGCATGTATCTTTTTGAGTTAATGTTTTTGTTTTCTTCCTATATACCCAGAAGTGGAATTGCTGAGTCATATGGTAGTTCTATTTTAAATTTTTGAGGGGACCTCCATATTGTTTTCCTTAGTGGCTGCGTGAATTTCCAGTCCGACCAACAGTGCATAAGAGCTCCCTTTTTACTACATCCTTGCCAATACTTGTCATTTTATTTTTAATGATAACCATTTTCACAGGTGCGAGGTGGTATCTCATTGTGGTTGTGATTTGCATTTTCCTGATGATTAATGATGTTGAGCATCCTTTCATATCTCGATTGTCCATCTGTATGCCTTTTACTGGAAAAATATCTATTCAGATCTTCACCCATTTTTAATTGGATTGTTTGTTTTTCTGCTATTGAGTTGTATGAGTTCTTTATATTGTGGATGTTAACTCTTTATCAGAGATATGATTTGAAATGGTTTTTCTTCCATTCGGTAGGTTACCTTTTCATTTTGGTGATGGTTTCCTTTGCTGTGCATTAGCTTTTTAGTTCAGTGTAGTCCCACTTGTTCAGTTTTGCTTTGTTGCTTTTGTTTTAGTGTCATATTTTTAAAAAAAATTATTGCTAAGACTGATGTCAGGGAGCTTATCACCTGCTTTTTTTTCTATGAAATTTATGGTTTCAGCTCTTACACTCAAGTCTTTAATACATTTTACGTTATTTTTGTACATGGTGTAAGACAATGGTCAATTTTCATTATTTTGCATGCTATCGTTTAGTTTCTCAGCACCATTAATGGAAGAGACTGCTTTTTCTCCATCATACAAGGTGTGATCAAACAATGCATAAATGTTTAAATCAAAAAACTTTATTACAGTAAAAGACACATTGCCATTAATACCCCTCAAAATACTCCCCTTTCTTCAAACACCCTTATCACATCGTTCTCGCCACTTTCTGAAGCAGTTCTGGAAGTCCTCTTTCCTCAGTGTCTTTAGTTGTGCAGTTGTGGCTGCCTGAATATCCTGAATCAATTCAAAACATTTTCCTTTCATGGTCATTTTGACTTTGAGGAAGAGCCAGAAGTCACACCGTGCCAGAATCCAGTGAATAAGGTGGATGAGGATACACCGTAATGTTTTTATTAGACAGAAATTGCCATACCAGAAGCGATGTGTGACACAGAGCTTTGTCATGACAGAGGATGATTTACGGAACACTTTAAAATACACCTTCTCTCAATCCTACCTCACACTCGACTGACTGCACCGAACAAGTTGAAACTTGTCACACACTGTTACTAAGGTTCATGCCCCACTTCCCGTATTGAAGATCAGTGCCTTCCCATTGGATGGCAAGAGCAATAGCATTCACCATATTATTTGATCACAACAGAAAGGCACACATTGCTTTTAAGGGGGAAAACTAAACTTTTACACATAACTTTAAAATACTCGTATACAGAGATATATTAGGTTGGTGCAAAAACTGTGGTTTCTGCAGTTATTTTAAACCTTTTAAACCACAATTACTTTTGCACCAACCTGATGTATAAAGTTCGGGTTCATGATGTTCTGGAGGCCAAGAAGACCCACAATCTGCTGTTTGTAAGCTGGAGAACCAGATAAGTCTGTGATACAACTCAATTCAAATCCAAAGGCCTGAGAAGCAGGGGAACTGAAGGTGTAGCCCTCAATCTGAGGTCAAAGGCTTGAAAACCAGGGGCCCCATGGGGTTAGTCCTAGAATCTGAAGGACTGAGAATCAGAATTCCAATGCTGTAGGGCAGGAGAAAATAGACATCTCAGCTCAAGAAAAGAGAGGGAATCCACCCTTCTTTCACCATTTTGTTCCAGTCATGCCCTCAACCAATTGGATGGTGCCCGCCCACATTTATGATGCTGAATTTCTTTATTCAGTCTATTGAATCAATACTTATCTCGTCTAGAAACCCCCCACCCCGACATTCTCAGAAGTCATGTGTTACCAGTTGTCTAGGCATCTCTCACATATAATATTAACCATCACACATAGGAACTGTATCTGTTCCTATGGGAGGAAACAGGGGACTCACACTTGCTGTGTGACACAGGATGACAGGACTAGGGTTATTGCCTTTAAGGTTCTGCTAAAAGCAGCCTGGTAGATGTCAGACCTGTAATATGTTCTGTGGCCTGAATCATTATAATTTAGTCTTTGTTTAGTCTTCTCAACTGGATGTTGGTAATTAGTATTAAACTGACCATTGGAGTTTTATGTGTATGCATACTTATAGATTTTAAGATTTTAGAACTCAAAGAGCATTTTAAGGTAAAGTCTTTGAGGGCAATCATTAATCATGTGGTCTGTTTTTATACGAAAACACATTTTTAAATTGAGTCATATGTTGAAATTAATGTCTTTGTAAATCAATACCTATTCATTAACTTTTGTATTCATTCCACAAATACTTATTGAGCTCCTGTTATGCACTAGGCACTGTTCTAGGTGCTGGTGATATGGCAGTGAATGAACATGTCAGAAACCCCTGTCCCGATACAGTTTGTCGTATTGAATGAGGAATGATTACACATCCAATGAAATGCCAGTTTGCTTTTGAAAAAGTCTCTTAATAATATAAACATGAAAATGCTGCTACAACTCAAAGCTAATATAAGAAAAGAAGACAATTCTTAGATATTGTACATAAATATGTTCAAATTTTGTGGTTGATTATCTTATTTAAAGGTAGTAGATAATGCATCTCATTGATAATATTTCTATTAAATTCAAATTTCAGAACAAAATGTATGTTGTTCTCAACCTTACAAAACAGTCTGTTTCTAATCTACTTCCATTGGAAATGAGAAACATCTCTCTCCAAAATGACCTAATTTCTTTTGATGGCCTTGGTAAATTTATCATATATAATTTATTCATTAATCAATTTCAATGAAGAAAAATAAACATAAGAGAAGTTAAAGAAAATTATATTCATACAACTAGTACTGAATCCATTTCTCCAAAAATAAAGTAACTTGTATATGTATATGGAAAAAGATATATTATTTAGTGTCTTGTATTCCTTTTGAAAATTCTAAGAATGCAAGTTTCTTACTCATATATATGTACTGCACAGTTTACCGTAAATATTTCAAGATTCATGAATTTTTATCTCTGCTTAAACTTAGAATCTGGCTTAAAAATGACATAAATCTTGCCAAGAGAAATTAATAATACTAAAGTATACCTTAGGCTCTCAGTATTTTATGCATTAAATGTGGGAACTTTATTATGAGGTACATGACATCAAATCCAATATTTTAAAGCTCTAGTTTTCATTAATTTTCCAACATATACTAAAGAAAGGTATTATTAGTTCAAATGAATAAGATTTTTAAAATATGAGCCAGTAGTGAAATACAGTGAGTAAAACATTCTCCTATTAGAAGGAATTGCTTCCCATTAGAGACATTATTAAACTTTACTGAAAGGGAGCAAAGATTAATTAGCAGCCTCTGTAACAAACCAGAAGCCATCAAAATCTTGGGAAGAGGATTGCTACTTTAAGATGTCTTGTACGAGTGCTTCACACATGGGGAGAATTCTGTGATGAAAGACAAAGTGATTTTAAGTTTACTGACTATTTGTCAAGGTGATGGCACAGGGGAGTCATTAGAACTATATCCTAAATGGGAACAATATAGAATAATACTAATTTTGCAGGCCATTTTTATGACAGAGTTAAATCACAAGTGTAGCATAATTGCAAATGGAGAAAAACATCCACAAATATGTAGATTTTAGTTAAAAGAGGAAAGCATTAACATTAAAGGGCATTCTCAGAAATGTATTTGTTGGCTTTATTCTTTTATTCTATCAAGTTGTCTACATCAGCAAACATGTACCTTCATAAGTTGGAACAATCACTCTCTCTGTATAATATTTGTTATATGTTATGTATTATGTTGTATTATTATATCAATGTGGACCCTTTACTTGTCTACGTAGTAAACAGTATATGCGAGAGGTCTTTCAGTTTTGTCTTTTTCCTACAACTTTGATCTTTGTATTTCAGGCAGATGAGTGTTAATCTAAAATTTATTAAAATCCTTCAGAGATTCTACAACTGCCTCTTGTACACAATGATAACATTTATTATTATTTGATATTATTTGAAACTGCCAGCTTTGACATTACTGAACTAGTTTTTACTGTGCCTTCAAATATTAATTATATTGATATCACATATATTTCTATATCCTCTCTCAACTTAATATTTATTAACAGTATTAAACATCATCATGCCTGATTTGTTTCTATATCTTTTTACCTTTCTCGTCTTCTTTCTTCTGATATTTCTGCTTATTTGTGTTTTTTTTTCCTTTCAAATAATCCTTACTCTCTTATATAAAAGAATATAAAAGAACTATTGCTCCATTCTCCCCTCATTATGTTTGTAATGTTCTAACCTTATTCAGCGCTGCAAGATAAATGCAGTTTCTTTAACATGTTACCAGACTACCTCTTGTAAAGAACTATAAGACTACTTATATAAAGTTGTAAAACATACAAATTAAAAAAAGGTAGATTTCTAAATGTATATGTAATAGAGAAAAAGTATAACAATAATTTTGATTAATTTTGAGTCTAGAAATTAAATGCTGGTAAGTTTTTCTTTATTTTTATTTTAAAGCTAATAATATCTAATGAGGGTTCTTTACCATGATATGTGTTCTTTATAAAGTGACAGCCTTTATTATAATAAAATACACAGTGGATTAAGAGTTCAGAAATTGAGGGATGTTTTAGTTTCTGCCACTGCCCAGATATTTGACTTTAAAAGTCACCTAATCCCCAAATCTGCTTTTTCAGTGGCATAAACAGCAGGATAGCCTGGATGATGTCTCGGCCCGCTTTAGAGTGCCCTGATAACAGGCAATGAGGCCTGTCAGTGCATACACAATGCAGTGTGTATATGCTTATGGAATCCTCTTGTTATTTGTATTAAATTTGAGTATCTCCCTTATGTTAGAAACAAATAAAATAATGTGCTGCCACTCTGAAGATCCAGAAAGCTAATCAATCTCTTTCTTGACAAGTATAACTCTTCTCTGTATAAACTATATCGTGCTTCACAATTCATCGTTTGCTTTTCATTTTTAAAGCTTTCTACTAAGAAACAGAGATTGAAACAGAGATTCTGTATGTCTTTGAGATACCAAGGACTTCTCTGATGGAAGAGCAACTATTTGATATATTATAGGATTGATTAAATAATTAAGGAAATCACTCCTTTTAAAAAGACTTTTATTAAGATATAGCTAACATACACTATTACATTAGTTTCAGGTGTACACCATAGTTAGTCTACATTTATATACCTAAAGAAGTGATCACCATGATAAGTAAGTCACTCATTTTTAAAAAATTACTTTTACTAGTACTCTTGCAGAAGTTAGGATTGCTTATACAAAGATACATATGACCCAGACTTATACATTATAATTGCTCACATTCTAATGGAGAAAAACCCTCAAACATTTAAGCAAGCTTGGAAAATCATAAAAGACTATGTAAAAGACATGTGAGTTACCTCACTGCCAATTAGTACATTGTCCTATAAAGACAGAATGGCCATTTCAGGATGAAGATACAGCATAAGCATTGCACAAAAAACTCAAATGAACATAACACCAGAAGACATATAAGTAGCTTTGCATGTCTGGGGCATGGGAATAAGTAAGAGATATGAGAGGAGATGGAGAAAATGAATCATTAATGACATTTTTTGTCTCGCTGAAGTTGATGGATTTTGTCCTGGCAATTTGAGGTGGGGAAGTGACCCTATCAGGAGTATGTTTGAGAAAGATGATTGTATCAGCAATGTGAAGGATAGATCTGACAGGGATGTGAAGCGACAAGAGCAGTTAATAGATAGGAAAGATGCAAAGAGCAGCATAGATAGTGCACATTAGTGAGCCTTCAAAAATGTTTATTGAGTTGAAATAAATTGAAGAAGTTTGTTGAAACTTTCCTTTCTCACGTCTTATTTTTAGAAAATGTCAATAGCAGCTATTCATTGAGTTGCTTCAAAGTGCCTCTGCTGAACCCCAGTGAGGGTGAGATAGTTGAAGTCTGGGTGAGTGACCCATCTCATCACAGATGCTTCAAAATGTCATCAAACACTCCTCTACAGGATAGTCCCATTATTTGAAATGGAGACTTTATAGTTCCTGAGTCACGCTGCAATCTGAAGCACAAAATAGTATCCTGCTTTTGTGCAATGGAATTCAATAGGTACTTTAATTATTCTTTTTGCACCTGGACAAACAGCATGCCAGTGATTTCATCCTCTTTGATTGTTATAACCCCACTTGTTGGCTATTAACTACTCTTACAGTTGTTGTTTATTCTTTTTTTTTTTTTTCTGGATCATTTTCAGCAAGTTTTGCCAATAAAATAAATCATTTAGCAGTTCCTTGTCAATAATTTTGAAAGCTAAGATATTACAAAGAGCAAGCTGCCTACTGATGATTGAAAGATGAGTGCAGCACTTTTTTTTAAACTCTTCCACATTTTTATGAACGTGTCATCATAACACTCTTATTCACTTGATCTCAGCCAAAAGGCCAAGAAGCGATAATAACACTATCTTATAGATGAAAAGAAATACAACTTTTCTCATTTTATAAATGAGTGGGTTTAGATACAAAAGATTGACGTAAAAGAAGTTGGTGAAAATGCTTAGTTCACAAGAAGAATATCCCACCACCACATAACAGTATTTCAATATTTATAATATCTATACTGGTGTGGGGACAGAGCCTGGAGTGCAGTTTGCAGGCTCTCGGCCTCACATGGAAAGGTGCTGGCTCAGATAGTAAATGGCCATCAACTGTGATTGGATGACCATCAGCTGTGGCGAGTTGGCCGTCAGCTGTAACCAGTGAGCCACTGGCCACTAATATAACTGCTGTGGCTACGCTAGCAGAAAAATGGGGGTTAGCAAGCGAATGGTGGCTGACAAGGGCAGATTGCAGTTAGCAAGGGGTTGGTTGGCAGAGAAGCTGACGGCAGATTGTGGATTCTGTGGCTCCTGCTTCCTGTGTCTCCAACCGAGCCGCAGCGAGAATATGGTGGTATGACTTCCCTACCTATGACTCCGTGGGTATTCCTTTTTGGCCTCCCCATGTCCTGCATTCTTATGTGGGGAGTGGGACCAGAAACCCCGCATGACACCCTGCATGACAGTAGCAGAGAAGCAGATGGCAGGTTGCAGATCGTGTGGCTCCTGCTTCCTGTGTCTCCAACCCAGCCACCAGTAAAAATATGGTAGTATGACTGCCCTATCTATGACTCCGTGGGTGTTCCTTTCTGGCCTCCCCATATCCTGCGTTCTTATGTGGGGAGCGGCAGCAGAGACCCCACACTCCGTCCTGCATGACAATTGGTAATAACATTTTCAGCTTTGGCAATAGAAAGATATAATTTTACACACACACACACACACACACACACACACACACACACACACACACACACATTTTCTCCTTTGTCTCCATATATATTTTCAAGCATCATAGCTTAGAAACAGTAACCAACCCAGTAGCAGTGAACATCTTGACAAACAGACTGTGATCTCCTGAATAGCAGTTGCCATTAAAATGAATTAAGGGTTCTCGAAGGAATGACTAAATCCAGATGCAGTGCAAAAATATACAGAAGTGGTTGGAAATATCCCCACCCAAATCAAGCAATCTATCAAAAAGTGCTATGTCAAAAGGATTCAGCGTCCAATTTGAAGAGGTTTCTATTGTTGGGGTAAAACAATTTCAGCAGCCAAACAAGTTGAACCAACTGGAAAAAAAAAAGATTGAAATTAAAAATTAATGAAATATGATAACCCCATGAATTGATAATGTTACTTAATAAAATAACCCCATCACATTTGGTGGATGTTAGGTAACCAAAGTGTCCTGAAAACAGAAATAAAGGGAATGACACAAGCATTTGTCCTAATATTCTTGTACAAACTACAACTAAATAATTGAAGTTATTTTTTTAAATTAAGCATTCCAGCTAGTAAAGTAAAATAACTGATAGAGTTGCATATTGTAACCGCTAATGAAATTATTGACATAGAACATTATTATCAGTGAGGACTTAAATTATTAGGAGAGAGCTTAAAGAAGACTAATCGAACCATATTTGAACCTACCAAACAATTATGAATATAAAAAAGAAGAAATAATGTGTACCATATTTCTTTAACAGGAAATAGTAACTACTACCTGTGATTCTGACAGCTAAAAATATAAAATCTGATTTGGATCAAACCAATAGATCTATCAGTTTATTTGAAATATAAGAAGGAGAAATTAAATGGTACCAAGGATTCAAAATTCAGAAAATGAGACACGTAGAGGACCAATTTTTTTCAGCAATAAGAAAACTTTTTTTTTTTAATTACAAGAAAAATAAAAGGCAGGCAAACCTATAGATTAAAATAATATTTAGAAACATATCAAACCAGTGCAGTATGTGGACTTGAGTGGATACTCATACAATCAAACGAACTTGAGAGAGAGAGAGAGAGAGAGAGAGAGAGAGAGAGAGAGAGAGAGAGAGAGAGAGAGAGAGAGAAGGGAGGGAAGAAAGGAAGAAAGGAAGAAAGAAAGGGGGAAGAGGGGAGGGAGAGAGGAGGGGAAGGAAACAGGCAAATATTGACTGGATAAATATGGTATTAAGGCATTATTTCTAATGTTTTGGTGTGATAATAGTATCATGATTATATTTTTTAATGAATCCCGATTATTTAGAAATATGTACCGAATAATTTATAGGTGAATTCTGATTTAGTGTGCTTGCTTCCAAATAATCCAAAGAAATAAACATGAAATCAGATTGTCGATAAATTAACTGTTGAAGGTGGCTGCTTGATAGATCAGGGCTTCTTATATTAATCTCTTTTCTGCATATACTTTAAAGTTTCTATAATTTTTTTTAAAAATATCTTTAAATGTGCTATAATCCTTAGTAAAGCAGTATTTTACTAAAAACATAATGTAAAATAATTCATTGTTTTTTCTTTCCTGATAAGAGGAACAAGAAGTAGCAGGAGAGTTTATCATCCTGGGAAAGGAGCATGTTAAATGAATTTCACTCTGGGTTCTGATGGAGGAGTGTTGAAACTCGCTAAGATTTGTACAGTGAAGTTACTGAGGAAACAAATCAGCTATTGAGGCTGCACACTAGATATGTTAGGCCTCACAGCCCCAGGACCCAGAAGCAGAGCCATCTCAGTCAAAATTAAAACAATTTGTCTAAATGATGGAGAAAGATAAGATTAAGTAATTGTCCCACAATTCTGTTTCAAAAGGAATTTTTTTTTAAATATACCAGGGGTGCCAAAAAGTGTATACACATGACTTATATTCATCTTTTGTTATAAGTATATATTATTCCAATTTTAATACAGTTTTTTCCTTTCTTAAAATGTGTGTGCATTTTTTGTGCCCTTTGTGTGTGTGTGTGTGTATATATGTGTATATATATATATATATACACACACACACACTACGTATACGAGTATACATACATTTAACGTCCAAGCTTTAACATTATTAAGCAGTATGTCCTTGGATTATTTACTTCATTACTCTGAGGATACTTCTCATCTGTCTAATGAAAACAAAATACGTACAATATAGTACAGTTGTAATGATTAAATGAGGTACTATATAAGGAGTGACTATTATAAAGTGTGCCATGTTAAATATAGGTACTAACTAAATATTCTAAATAGAGAATAATGAGTTGGGGACAAAATAATTGAGAGTTAATTATCTGCTTGTGATGGGGAAAAGCAAGAGCAAAGGAAATAAGAGAATCCACACAGAAGCCCAGACGTGAGAAGTGAGATGACTGGAAGGGAAGGAGCGCTGTGTTGCAGGATAAAATCGGGGCCCAGTTATCACCCTCTAGCTCATGGCAATAGAGAAACAATTTTGGAGCCCAGGAACCCATAGTAAGTAACACAAATCTTGGGTCTGGGCATTTGGACAAGATGCAAAGTCACAAGACAATTTCTTGGATAGAATTATGATTTCCCATAGTCAGAACCTACCCAGAAACATGAACATGATTAAGCCCAGAGCAGGAATGATTCTTTTGACCAAAATGTCTAGAGCTGATGAGAGAAAACTGAGGAACTGAAGACATGTCACAGACTGATGTTGCAGCTCCTTCGGTGTTACCTCCAGCCAGTCCTGTTGCTTACTAAATTTGTCACCATTTATTGTATTAAGGGTGCTGTTTTCTTCATCTGTCTTGAAAGAATCTTATCTTCTTTTGGCTTTCAAATTGAAGACTTGTTTACATTAGAGCTCCACATGAAGTTTATCAAAATTTTAACAGCGTTATCTAGAATCATAGAATTGTGGAATATTAGAAATAGAAACATCCACAGGTGTTATGTAATAAAAGACTCACATATCAAAGAATAAACAAAGGATCTTTATTTTACTTACTTGTAGTTGGTTAACAACTTACCATACAATCTTCTACTCACACAGATTTGAGGTATACCCTCTTAAAGTGTACCTTATGTTAAATAATTACTATTAATATTTGGAAGGAGTTTCTGTGAGAAATGTGTAGTTTGTGCGACTCTTTTCTTTAGAAATTAAAAACTAAAACACTTAGTTATTTTAGCTAAATAATTATTATCTGCGCTACTCTAAAATTAAAAGAAACTTGAAATTTATATTACCTTAGCACAGGGAGATGAATTTTCAAAAATTAAATGGAGTTGGAACCCTCGAATTTCCACTTTCTCTACCTTGCTTCAACGTGAATACTTTCATTTCTACAATAATTCCATTGAAGAAGAATGTATGGGTAATTAAAATAATATAATTTGGTTAATACATTAAATGTCTGTAATTCAGAACATGTACTCTATTTTTCATGAAAAACAAAGTCTCATTAGGATGTAGGTAACTGTTACACGTGTGTTTAGAGATCATGTGTTTATGCCTTTATCAATAAAGGAGGTTGGGAAATGGAATTCCTTGCATATACTTTGGAGAAGAAGGATTTGTACTGTGGTTAATTTCCCAGTAAAGGGGAATATATTTAAGATACTGGCAAGTGATGAATCATGGGGGCTAATAATACCTACCCATGGAAATGGACTAAAAAAAAAATCTCTGAAATTTTAATAGACTCTTTATCACTTGGAAGTTAGAAATCTGAGGATACAGGAGACTTGTGATGCCATGTTTTGTGAGGATTGTGGCTTTCGGGTACACCGGTGCAGCTTCTGGAGTACGTTGCTCGGTGCCGTGGTGCCAGGCGTGCCTCTGATCAGGGCATCATCAGTAATGTCTGATCCTTCCATGTCTTAGGTGGGATTCCCTTGTAAATCAGATTCTGATGTGGGGATGCACTAGCCAATGTTTACTGCAAAGTATTTTCAGAAACCATAGTTTTAAAAGAGTGAAAAGTGCAGGATTGGACAGAAGAAGTTGAACTACCATGAAGGTGACTCACAACCCTCAGCCTTTCCCACAGGGCACTCCACAACTGGGATAGCAATTCAGAGTTTTTACAAATTGAGATAGGGAGACACGTTTTTTTATCCATATAAACCAGTCATTGGATGTGGGTTAGTTTGAAGATGGAGTACAGTCTTAGGTGAGGCAGCTATCTTTGGCTGAGGGCAATTTCTTGAGATAGACTCATCTTTGAGCTTTCACCATCCAAGAATGCTGGCATCTTGGTCCTAATGAGGGAGATCAGAGCAATGCACCCCTGCGCCAACTACACTTCTGTGGTTTGGATGTCCTTGCCGGCTGTATAACCTCCAAACTACGCTTTCTGGCCCTCCTAGGGATTGTGAGAGTTACGAGGCTTGACTACATGCCTTTTTCTTTAGTAATTAAAATCGGTTTTATTTTATGCAAGTAGTGGCCCTGATTTATATCATTTTGTATTTCCTTTAATTATTCTAAATTCCTATGTGACATATTTTTGTCCATGTTAACAGAATTAGAATGTATCATCGTACATACAGAAGTCTTTTAAGACTTTCTAAGGATTGCTGATATGAAAATGAAGAATAATAGGGATCAGTCTTTACATGTAAGTTGTGCTCCATCTCTCTTTACATTATTGCTTATAAGTGAAGACCAGGTGTCACGGGGCAATGAGAGCTTGTTCTCAGCATGCCACACTTGTCAACTCCACTTATTACACAGCAGGCTCCACCTTTAACAGGTGCTAAGAGGAGGTAGGAAACAGAGTGGGGATGCATTATCATGTCTTCACAAAAAAGAAAGAGAGTAGGATGATAATATTAAATGGGAACAGTTGATGAAATTGGGATACTTCTTTTGTTTTGCTATTTCTCTATAGGAGACAAATATAAATAGGGTAGAGCTAAGCTAGGATCCACGTCTGTGGGTAAAAGTTGCAAAAGTAATTAAAATGCATATGTATATTCTCATTAAGACACAGAAGCATTCTAATTACTCTCCAAGATTAAAAAAAATAATGTTTTGTTTTTGTTTTTAGCTAAAAGTTACTCTGTTTTGTTCATTATTTCCTTCAATCCAGTGGTCTCTAATTCTGATACATGATTATTAAGATAGCAGGAATTAGCTCTTGGCCAGATCAATGCAGTGTGTGGGAGCCAGGGAAAAAAATAAAGAGGAAATGATATATACATATTTACATGTAGAAGATTCTGGAGAACCTTGAGAGAAATTTGAGTAAGTCATTGTAGAGGAAGCATTGGCAGGAAGCTTGGAGGCTCAGGAAGGCCTATGTAGTGTAGACACAATTTCTGATTTTCAAGTGACACGGGCTGCTGGAAATCTATGCTGCCTTGCTATTACTCAATCTGCAGAAAGATTCATATCCCAGTTTTCTTAATTAGGATGGGCAAAGAGGTGCATCCTGCTGAGACTAAGTCCACAGTACAATAAAAGAAGAAACTGTTTTTACTTATTGTGCTGCTACCAAGAAGTATGTTAACTAACAGGATTGAAGAACATTTTGTATATGTGATAAGTGGAATCCTTAACAAATGAAAACACTGGAGGTGATCTTTGAAATTTTTAATCAACAAGGAAGAATGTAGCCTACTGAGAACACTGATTAAACTAACTGTTCTAAGTTCATTTATTTGATCTCTAAACCTGATTTACTTAGAATTCTGCTGTGTTAAAGTGTGTGATGGACCTTTTCCTTTCGTGCCTAGAAGTGGGCATCTATATTATTTTCAACTAGACAAAGATATATTTTATAATTTTGTTATTTAAAAAGTGAGCCATGCTTATGGTTAAAATTGAAAAACACTTTGAAATATCGGAGGATCTAACTATGATAAGAAATATTCAATACCATGGTATCAAATATAAATCTTAATTGCAATCTTTTCATTATCTCCTGTGTTCTTCCTTCACGCACATTCATTCCTTGTAGTTTTATAATCGCTTCCATTCTGAAAAATAGGCCAATATGAAGAGTATTTATAAAAGAACTTCCATTTCTCTGACATTCAGTTGGCATTTTACTTACTTAACCTTTTGTATTAATTTGTTCTAATGTTAAATATTGCTATTAGCTTTTGTAATTACATTTTGTAATCTTTGTGATTCAAGTAAATGTGCAAACGTTTTCTTTATTGTTGATATTGTAAACTTTCTCTTTGACTACTATTCATCTAGTTAATGTATTTTTTAATTAAGGTTTATTGGGGTGACAATGGTTAGTAAAGTTACACAGGTTTCAGATATACAATCCTGTAATAAATACATCATCTATATATCTATACATTGTGTGTTTACCACCCAGAGTCAGTTCTCCTTCCATCACCATATATTTGATCCCTTTGACCCTTATCTACCACTCCCTTCCCCCTTTACCCTCTGATAACCACTGAACTATTGTCTGTGTCTATGAGTTTTTGTTTCTTCATTTGTTTGTCTTGTTCCTTTGTTGTTTTCAGTTTTATATCCCACATATTAATGAAGTCATATGGTTCTTAAATTTTTCTGACTTATTTCGCTTAGCATAATAATCTCACATTCCATCCATGTTGTCGCAGATGGCAGTATTTCATCTTTTCTTACGGCAGGGTAGTATTCCAGTGTGTATATATACCACAATTTCTTTACCCAATCATCTATCAAAGGACACTTGGGTTGTTTCCATATGTTGGCTGCAATAAATAAAGCTGCACTGAACATTGGAGCACATATATCTTTACAGATAAATGTTTTCAGATATTTTAGGTAGATACCCAGGAAAGGGATTGCTGTGTCATATGGTAATTCTATTTGTAATTTTTTGAGGAACCTCCACACTGCCTTCCATAACGGCTGCACCAGTCTGCATTCCCACCAACAGTGTATGAGGGTTCCTTTTTTTTCCACAGCCTCTCCAACTCTTGTTATTATCTGTCTTGTTAATGATAGCCATTCTATAATAACTGGTGTGAGGTGATATCTCATTGTAGTTTTTATTTGCATTTCTTCAAAGAGTACATACAGATGGCCAGTACACATATGAAAAGATGCTCAACATCATTAATCATTTGATTCTTTTCTTAAAATGCCATTTTATAAATTTGCTTGATGGGAAGACTAGATTTATAATGTAGCCTTCATTATCACTATATGCACTTCATGTTTTCATTAAGCTGTGGAGGATAAAAGAATATCTCCTTCAAGTTACATTTCATCTAAAATTAGGAGACATTTTAATAATTAATAAATATAACAGATTATATTATTATATAATCTGCCATAAATCTTTATATTCTTGTACCTATTTACTTACTATCTCACACATATGCCTTCTCATAAGCTCTTTGTAAAAACAAAACTCCTTTCCACTAAATACAATACTTACATACTTGTTTAAGGAGCTATATCAGTTTCACAAGGAAGTTTTTCTACATACTTTTATTCATTTATAACAATAAGCTTGTCCATTTTAATCCTGACATAACATAATACATACTGAATATGATGCAATGAATAGCCAATCTTCAGTGCATTATGTGTTGAGGAAGAGCAAATGATGTGGGTACGACACAATTCTTAAAAACTCTTCGAATTTAAAGTTCATGAGAAATATATATGTAAAGATCTACTAAACAACGCAAAAATACTATAACATAAACATGCATGAGTATAAATGATATCCAACTCAAAGGAGATGTAGAACACACTAAATTAAACACTTAACTTTGGAGACAAAGTTTAAAAAATGAAATATATTTTGACAGGGAGAAATTATGGAAAGTAGAGGTATTTTATTCAATTATCATGCATTTTTAAATTCAATACATATGTGTTTGTTAATCATCTATATGTACAAGGCATCAAGTTGATATAGATGGAAGAGACAATACATTTATCAATGTTAAGTTTCTACTAAGTATCAGATGTACCACTTAGAGCCAGGGATTAGAAAAAAAATAATAAAATATGGACCTGAAGATTAAAGTTCTTATATTTTCATGAGTGAAGGGCAATGCATAAATAAAAATTTATTTACATAGATGCAAAGTACCTTTAAAATGTTATGGGAATACAAGTACCTGACACAGGTGGAATGAATGAATATATCCATGAAAGCTGAAATGAGTTAATATTTGGGATTTATCTATAAAAATGGGCTGATTTCCTAAGGAGAACTAACCAAGTGGTGAAAAAAGTTGTTCCAGGTAGAGAAATCAGCATGAATTCTGGGAAGATAGATTCTCTCTCTCTCTCTCTCTCTCTCTCTCTCTCTCTATATATATATATATATATATATATATATATATATATATATATATATATATATATACACACACACATATCTATATCTATTCCATATACATATATCTATATCTATAGATATATGTATACAGATATATAATGATGAAAATTATTTATTTATTATGTGGAGTAGGCTGCTCACATGGGCTGCTACTGAGTGAACCCTCCCAGATTGTTCTTCCTTGCCAGTGTAAAAAAACTTACTAGTTGCATAGGGAACTCAATCCAGTCTTACACTTCTCTTAATGTATGTTTTTATGAATATTTACAGTATTATTTCATTGTGTTTATTTAGGTCACAATAATATTTAATTGTGTATTTTACCTTACAATAATGAGAATTATTTGCATGTCAATCAGCTTATAATTATAAAATATTCCAAATGAAGATTCAGAAAATGATAACAAAACCATTTATTTTTCTCCACACAGTAGCAATTATTTTCTCATCCTCATTTTTATAATGGCCTTATGATAATAGATTTTGATTTCTGGGCACATTTCCAGGCTTTGTCAGTCTCTGATATTAAAGAACAACTCATTCCACATGTTTTAGCATATTCTTAAATAAGAATGTGCTAAAGATTCTGACCTAGACTGCATGTGTTTCATTTTCACTAGACAATTTTACATTTTAGAATTTCTCAAAATACATACAGTATACTTAGGTGTGCCTGGGACAAGGTCATACCTGGGGCTAGTTGGCACCCAGTGCTAGAGGCATAGGCTATATAAACAGCAATGCCGGGGGCTGGACCAGTCTCATATTGTTTAGTGTACAACGATAATGAATACAGATTTTTGCAGTTGAGAAACAGAAGTTCTGTCCAACCATTTCTTTTTTCTTAGATTAAGAAACTCAGGATGTATTTTGGTAAGGGATGTGGAGAATGTGAGAGAGAGTCCATGGATGTTCTTTTATTATCAGATCTCATTACGTTCTAATAATGGAGAGCAATTAGTCACAGAGGAAAATAATGACGTGGTAATGACAGTAAAAAAGAATTTCAATGAGTAAAATTATCCAGGTAGAAGAGATGTGTGTGTGTATGTGTGTGTGTGTGTGTGTGTGTGTGTGTGTGTGAGAGAGAGAGAGAGAGAGAGAGAAAGCGAGAGAGAGAGAGAGAGAGAGAGAGAGAGAGAGAGACAACCTTCAGGTACAAATTGCATTATTTCACATACACACATATTTTATTACTAATTATAAACCCCCAATGGGAAATAAAAACTAAAATCTATGTTTTCTTTCAGCCATACGTTTCATATTTTATAATGGAAACCTTATTTCTTAAACAATTAAAAAATATTTAGTGTTCATAACAAATTCTTAGTGAGACCTGTCAGTTTGATTTAAACTGGAATTAATGGAAGTTCTGTGTTTGTTAGATAAGAGCAATTGTTAGGGCAGCAGGTTTCTGTCAAGTATTTACCTTTTACATTTTGATCATTACTGTTCTATGTAGTGTTCATTTATTCAATCGGTGCCACCAATTTAATACATTAAAAAGAAATCTCAAAATTACATCTTTTAATTTCAAGTCAGTTACCACTAAACATATTAGAGTAAAAGTACATATCATCTACTGTGATGAATTAATTACAGCAGATGTAGCAACATTTTGCTGTATCCCTGTTTCCCTTGGTACTTTTTTCCCAGTCTAATTTGCTCTAATGCTTTCTTTCTTTGCTATTCCTCCATGCCCACTTTCCCCACATACATTTATTATTTATCCTTCTTTACATCATCCTCTCATCTCTTCTTTTTCCTTCTCATCATTTTGTTGGTATGTCTTCTTTATTGCTCATTTTCTGTTTTGTATTCTTTCACTTCTACGTCACCTTCACTGAACACTCCTCTCTTCTTCCTCCATTCTTCATTCTTGTTTCTAGTAAAATTGGAAGACCTTAGGTCAAGAACAATAATTTTTAAAATTTGCATTTCCTGAACTTAGAAAAGTATTTAGCACATACATATAAATATTAACTCACATTCATTCTTTGTTTTGTCAGTGTTTGTTTTTGTTTTGTTTTGTTTTTAATTTTAGAGCAGAGGTTTATTTAATATCAATTTCAGATCAACTTTTGTGCAAGTTAGTAAAGCTAATACAATGATTATTTCTGTTCCTTTCCAATAAGGAATTAACATAAAATTATAACATGGTTTTGCTAAACCACAGATGTATTCAGTCTTTATCATATCCCCTTTGATTGAATACATTCTGGCTGCAAAGATGAGTCATGAGATCTCTGTAACTCCCCAGTTCAATTGTCCAGCTCTTCTCTGAAATTTAATCAAGAAAAACCGGTTAGAAATTTGGCTTTCTATTGGTTCTTCTACCAAAAAATCAACCCCAGTTCTAGTAACCCTGCTTTAACTCTTAAATTTGTACTTTGCTGAGCAGCATAACTGTCAATCCTGGAGTTCTGTACACAGCAGTCTTACTAAAAATTACGGTTTGAGATTTATGTGCCAAATAAGACACCTCCCCTACAAGCATTCTCAAAGAAGAGCAGATAGAGAGTAAGAAAAGATTACTTTTGCTTTGTCTTGCTGTGACATGTCATTCTTTCCAACCTTTCCTTAACATATCCGGAAAAACTTACTTTACTTGATCCCAATTCAGCCCCTCTTCTAAGACGTGACTCTTTTGCGAATTATTTCCATTTCCTCGTTTATTACAAGGTCTCTTCACATTACTTGGTGGAAAACAAAACGATTCCCAGACCTGTTGAAGCTTTAGGAATTGTCAGTCTACTGGGTGCCTTGTGGTGTGTCTTTCCCTTGTCTGGGTGAGTTTCCACTCATGCAATACAGACCAGCTCTCAGCAAGACTCAAGGGGATACCACAGCACATCCTTGAAGCTCCTTTTCTGGATGCAGCCTCTTCCTCTCAGGTAGCGTGGCCAGCAAATTCTAGCCACCTTTGCCTTCCTGAATTTTATGCTCATATCTCTTCAATTCAGCAAGACTAGAGGGTTCTTTTCAGGTTTTTCCTACCTGTACTACAGCCTGGCAAATGATCTTGGCAGTAAACTGGAATGTCTTATAATGACACATCTCAGATAACTGAGAAGTAGGAAAACATGTGGAATGCTAGAAGGATGCATATATAAACTATTATGTAATGGGCAGTCAAGAAATAAGATTAATATAGGAAGCATTGAAACCGGTTTAAGTACAGTCTTATTTAAAACTTATTTAAATAAGTTTTCTTTTTTGAGAATTAGAAATAATGAGACTATTAAAAATGTTTTGTCAACCCCCATCTCTCATTTCTCTGGCAGGTGACTCTTTTCTGGGTCAATTGTTAGGCTATTATTTGCTCTTCCTCCGTTACAACTTTAAACATAGTTCTAACATGCTCAAAACAGACCTAAAGAAGCCCTAGGCATGTGGCCTTTTCATCTATGAGGTGAAGACCAAGAAGAAGAAAATAACGTTATGTCCCAGGTACTCTTAGCAACTCAGATGCATACAATTTTTTTCACTTTGATGGGGACTTGATCTCTAAAATTATAAACTGTCGTTTAAAACCATTTGGTGAAAAAAAAAGAATTTTCATTTGATTAAATATATTTTCCTCTTAATACTGTTTGATAATTTAAAAATACTTACTTAACATTTTTTTTTCATTTACTAAGCACAGTCTTATGTGCACTACAAACAATAGTTCCTTTAATATAGTACCATTCCTCCTATAAGGTAAGAATCAATATTATTTTTTTTTTTGTCAAGTGAGGAAACTGAGGGGCAGAGATTTCAATTGCATAATCATTATCACAGGGCTGGCAGGTGGTAGTGTTAGAATTCAAGTCCAGGGTTTCTCGCTCCAGAGTCCCTGATGAAATACTTCGTAGGCTACCACTGGAGTAAGGCTTGTTTTCGATGCTGTATATTATTTCCTAATTTTCTTCTGAACTGTTCTGATTTTCTTCTGAACTGTTTTATTCATTTCTGAAAGTCATTACCATTGATACAGTTGACTTTCACTGTTTTGGTAGTGATGTTCTATAAATTCACCATAAACACTGAATTCACAAATATTGAAATATTGCTCCTAGGGAAAATTCAGGGTTAGGTGCCCGTGAGCTTCTGATCACAACATTTTCATCAAGCAGTTGATACATAACCTTGTTTTACATGTGTGTGTGTTTTGTTTGAAGACACTTTATTTAATATATATTAATTATATTTATTCATTAGCATTGAATTGAACAGCCAACAGCACAACAACTTATGCCTGAATGATATCTAACCCATACATGTTCTTCATAAGACACATCACAGCCTTTTTCTATTTAGGAAAACTAAACGGCACTTACGCACTATGCATAGGGCCATTTTAAACAGTGAAATAAGCAATAAAAAGCCTAAAATTTTGAAAAATATGACACTGAATACACCATGACAGGGACACTTGTTTACACGATGAGAGATGAAACATGAAGGCCATGGTTTACTTTGTTTGACTTCAGCTGGGAATGTGTTCCACGGGTGACTCAAGTTTTTCACCACTTCACTGATGCCCATGAGTAACCATGAAAGTGTAGCTAGTGTTGACTTTGAGGTTACAGGTAAATTTTAGCAAATAGGTGAATTAATAAATATGGAATCCATCAGTAATGAGTCAGCTGATAATACAAATTAATGAAAATGAAACTGGGTCTTAAATCTACAGGGTATGAATAGATAAGAAAATCTACATGGTTTGTATGGGGGCTTTCATTTTCAAACTGGGAATGGACAATAAAAAATTGAGAAGCAAACATTGGATAGTTTTTAACAAATTAAATAAAATACTCTGTCTTGTGTTTGAAGGCACTGTTCACAAGCCAGAGAGAGCATCATCTAAGAGAATTTTTTCTAACAGATAAGCCCTTACCTACTTTCTTTTTCCCATAAGGATAATTTTCTGTCTGTACAGAAAGTCAGTTAAAAAAAAACAAAACACATATTTTTAAAAAGATATTCAAAGATGTAACTTATTTCCCATAATAGAATGAAGAATGAGATTAGTGATGAGAATATCAATCAAGGTAAACCACTAACTATGGGTCCACTATCTAGAAATTGAAGTTAATGGGCAAACAGAGTGAGTGGTATATAAAACTTTACTGACAAAATCAGTACCTGTGTTATTTTACATTCAAAAGTAGTTAACAATTCTATGAAACAGTTGCTGCTCAATTAGAACTCAATTATATGTTAAATGAACTAAAATGCCATTTCATTTGCACAGAGGAATCTTTAATAATGATTAATGGAAATTTAATCAAATATGAGTTGAGACTGCAATGTGTTTAGCAATAGAATACAAATGAGTTATATTGGTGCTAACTAGATCCATTATCTAGATCATGATGCTGATGAGGTCAAGTTCAAGGGTTTGATCCTTATACAGTACATCAAGCAAAAAGAATATTATGTAGTGTAACAGATGGCATCTCATAATTGGCTCTTCACCTTGCAAATGTATCCCTTTGGCCACAATAGAACAAAGTGATTACGAGTGAGGAAAATCACTCAAACTGTATCAAAAATATTTAAGTCAGTAGTTTTGTTTTAAAATGCAAAGAACAATAATCAAAAGGGTTTATTAGTAAGTTATTGTAGATAAACACATAAGACCCACACATCCCAAGAATTACATTTACTTCTGTAAAAAGGAGTTCCTCTTTCTTCGCCAGCTACATCCAGTATCCATCTATTATCTTAAAATCTGAGTAATTGTATGATATTCTCATATTAGGGAACAATAAATAGTTTATAGTATATAAATTTTAATCCATATGAAAATAAACGTTATGTTGATTGCCATCCTGCATTTATCTGAAAGGTCACTATAAATAATTTAATTACTTAAAATATGAAATTGTTTTCATATACATGTAAACACCAGACTTAATTTCAGTGGCAATTATATGCTACTTAGTTATATATAGTGCATTAGTGTGTTTTTAGCATGTTTTATTCATATTCTATTAGTTTTCTTTTTAATTTATATTGTTACACATAGTTATGTACTGTCTTATTGGAGATAAACTGAAATGTTTATAAATACATTCTTTTTTCTTATAAATTTGTTGTTATAAGAATCACAAATCTATTACCCCTCTTAATTCTAATATTTAACCTCAAATTTATCTGTGTAATTATACAGAATTCCCAGAATCCTGGCATTATTAAGGGAGGAAAAAAAGCACAATTTATTCCCTTCGTTACCCGTTCTTTTATGAATACCTTTTACTTCAATAAAAGTATTATGCTGTATGAATATTTGCCTTTAGGGTTATGATTTCTACAGAGTAGAATAAAAGCAATAAATTTTTGTTTTTGATTATTATAAAAATGAGTCGAAGCGAACAGCTACTTTTTATCCATAAGCACATTCAATATGCTGTGATAGCGATTGAGACAGGTATTCAAGATAATGCTTATACAATATCACAGCGCCCCTTTGGCAAGTCTGCCACTATAGGGGAAAATATTACTGTTAAATTTGGTTTGGTGTTATACAAATCTCAGCATAGTGACATGCCTCATGTAGTGTATAAATCCAAATTCCACCTTTATGGACAAAATACAGGTACTGAGTTATTAAGCTCTCATTTGAAGACACCCACTGAGAAAACTGTCTGGCATTCAATTTAACTATCTCAAAGGGATAACAAGAGAGACCTCGTTGTTGGAACTCAAGCCTGTGTATCAAAGAACATGAGCAATGCATAATGGATTTCAAGCTGAAGAGAAATGGTATCATTAATATAATACCCGTGTGAACTGTTCTTTCATTAGCAGTGCCAGTTTGCAAAACACTTTCCTTGTGCTAGATTTTCTTTTCAGCTTTTTATTCTACAACTAAGCCTACTAGTATTTTAGACTTTGTAACACTGGTGCTTTAAAAGGTGTCATGTCAAATAACCCTCATCCCGCTATGCGATAGTTTCTCTTACATTTTTGACATTTAGCTTTGAATGTGTATTCAGAGTATCTGAAAGATTATGTAAATAAATCTTAAGGTGTTATATCTACTATAAATTTTCTTTAAAAACATATATGTGTATGTGTGTGTGTGTGTGTGTGTGTGTGTATATATATATAATTAGGAGAAGTACACTACTGGGAGTGAAAATTTATCAACTATCAAATAGGATTATTTTTTAAAGGTAGACAATAAGTTTTTATTTTTTTTTTAATTAAAGTTTATTGGGGTGACAATTGTTAGTAAAGTTACATAGGTTTCAAGTGTATAATTCTGTAATACATCATCTATATGTCGCATTGTGTGTTCACCACCCAGAGTCAGTTCTCTTTTTATCATTAAAACTCCTTAAGTTAAATTTCTATAACATTGTCTCAGTTTATGAAAAATAGGAAAATATGCAAAAGAGGCATACAGCATGTAAGGCATATGAGCTTTTCTCAGTAATAAAACATTTTATTTAAATTCCACAAATCTGTGTTTCTCTTTCTCAGGCACCCATATCCTTTCAATAAACACCAATATTTAGATAAATGTAAGGTTGTCATATATTTATGTACTGTTTCATTCTCCCACTTCACATGTCATCACTTCCAGTGAAGACACTCAATTATCTTCTTCTTTCACCCTTCCAACCTGGCATCAGCTAGTAGCCTAAAATCACAGAGATAAGGAAGGTACATGCCAATTTGTCCTGCCTCAGATCATCCCCAAATGAGGACTGCTTGTGCACCATCTCATAACTCAGTCTGACACATTTCTGTTAACACTTTAAAACTTTTCACATATTCAAGTATCATCTATAATTTGTTTCTATTACCCAGCTGACCTCATACATCTGAACTTATTGCATGACAAGTTTTCTCTTTCCTTCTCTTTTTGTCCTCTCTCTCTGCCATCTTATTTCACTTCACCATTTGTAAGCCAAAGACAAAAAAGCAAAAACAAATTTTAAAAAATGAAATGTTTAAATAATAGCTGAAAAAGCAAGGTAAATGTGAGCATTTAGGAAATGAAAAGTAAATGGAACTATTTTAGCTTTAATTAAATACAGTATTCAGTTAAGTAAACTTTTCAATTACTTAAAATGAAAATTCATTTTATTTACCCAATTTGGTCCTTACTTCCAATTATTTCCAAAATTTAAGTGGCTTTCCAAATTCACAAGGATGAGGAAGTATGGACAAACACTGTGTCAGGGAAAGCTCTGACAAGTAAGGCAATGATGGAAGTTACAGGTTTTCTACATGATGCCATACGAAACCCAACTAAATCTATTTATGGAACAGTTAAGTGCTAAGTGAAGTTCTTTTTCTCTCTCGGAAATTACTGGTGGAGTTCTGTTAATGTTGCTTTTCTTTAATTCTCATGACGTTGCAGAAATACTTTAGGAAATTAAGTTTTTAACTGATCCTTCTTAACTTCCCTTCATCTTGCTCCATATATACAAAAGCTAGAAGAATTTACATTTGAAGATAGAACTTTCCAGTCTTTAGCATGTATCCAACTTGTCCAATGTGCTCATGGCTTTTTACAAATTAAACATTTTTAATAGATAAGAGTGTAGGGTATATCAAGTGAGGAAAATAATGGAAGCGTAGGCTCATATCACAATACTTTTAACAAAACACCTATTACAGTTTTAAATGGCTCTTACATTTAGAACAACCTTTTAATTTTTATTTATGCACATGCACTAAGAATCATTTTGTCAGAGATTTGATTTCTGGATGTACCAGAAATCACATTGTACCAGAAATCACTTTGGTCTTGGGCAAATTAGTTAAAACCATGTTTTCTCATATATAAAATCAATTCCAATGAGAACTAATGTATATAAAGCATTTTTATTGCAATCTGGGATTCACTGAGCATCAACATTAGATTACTATTATTGGAACTCTTTGATATTATTATGGGATCAAATATATTTTTATTAACTTTAATTTATGCTTTACTCATTAATCCCAGTTGTCTCTCTGGAACAACAGTGAATAAATATAACACTTTTACATATGACAATGACAAATCTTGTACCTTTAGGAATTTTCATGACATGATTTTCCTCATGTTTGATCATCCTAGTCACCATTTTATAGATATTGATTACCAACATTTCCTTTTCCATATGAAACCCTGAACTAGGTATTTCAGATATGTGTTCATTAAAGATGTAAAAATAATTCATTTTTAATTTTCTAACCTGAATTAAACATTATAATTGATGACCTTTGAGATTATATGGGGCTCTTCCTTTTCCTTGTCATCTTTATTTTTCACCACTACTTCATTTCTCCTTCCCTTTCTTTCCCTTCTCTTCCTCAACTATTTTTTTCCTAGGTGTGGCAGAGCAAGTTAGGCAACTAAGTTGGAGAAGGGGGAGGCAGTGCACCCGAGGAGGTGTCAGGGCAGTGGGAGAGACACGAGAAGGGTGCCGTGAGAGTAGATTCCTATTATGGGCCAAGAAGCCCAATTAATGTGAGAAAGCACCTGAGCAGGATGAGGACCCATGACAGCATGCCAGAGCCAAAGCAGGATGAGGAGTATTTCTACAAGGGATAGGCAGGCCAAGTATTAGGAAGATATGCCTACACAAGCACAGGAGTGGGAGAAGACACATTATAGTGCAAATTGTCAAAGACTAGACTGGGTAGGAAAGTTTGTGAGCTAGGAGAAAGAGGGTCATCAGCTAAGCCTGGGAATTCAGAGCTGAGTGGAGCCTACATGTGTAGGTACTGTCTGGTGTGATTTATTATTGGGTTGGTGTAAAAGTAATTGCAGAATTTGCAATTTTTTTAACCTTTTAAACTGCAATTACTTTTGCACCAACCTAATAGAAATCAAGTAGGTTGAGAAGAGCGCTCTGGGAGGGAACACCCAGGGTGGAGTGTTCAAGCCCAACCAGGTCAAAAAGGGGGTCCTTGCAGGGAATGGCCAACACATTGTGTTAAAATCTGAGCACAGTAAAGAGGATGCCCAGGCAGAGGAAGGGACGTCAATGAATGTAGGGGAAGGAGAACGGGGGTAGAAGATCTGAGTACTAAATGGGTTCTTTGGTTTTATGGTGTCACTGCTCCCTTGCCTTGTCTGTGTACATAGTCAGGGAATATATATGAAGTCATATCCATAAATATGTACACACACATGAACACATGCATACACATATACACAACTATACATATGTGTGAATATATGTGATACATATTTTGTTATTTCTTTAAAATTGATATTTCTAATTCTGATGCAACAACATAAGTTTTCTCCCCTTCGTATTGGCAAATTGTTTCATCAAGTGAAAACCTGAGTCCCTGTTCTTTATATGTTTACTTATTTGAACATCGGTGTGTGTGTGTGTGTGTGTGTGTGTGTGTGTGTGTGACTTTAGTCTTCTGGCTACTATGGAGATTATTTTAATTAAAATAATTTCCAGTTACTGTGTATTGAAGAGTTTCATGACTGCTTATTTTCTTCATTTCCTAATACTTCATCAAAAATTCTTCAAAGTGATAGAAGATGCAGTAAATAATATATGTTTTGTTAATCAAAGTTTCTATAAAACTAAATAATTTTATAAGATTATACTTTTATTTGCAAATGACTTAGTCAAATTCCTTACTCAACTATGTAGAATGTATGTCTGTACACCAAAATAAATTGTTAATTTCAAAAGAAACCTGGAATGAAAGGAGTAGAAAAGAGAACTATTTTATTAAGTGTGCTTTAATGAATTTTAAATAGTTTTTTAATTCAATTTCTGGATATACATATATATATATATATATATATATATATATATATATTGCATATTTGATTCAAATGCATTAAACAGAGGCTTATTTTTAATGCAGCAAATTTGGCAAAACTTTATAAAATAATCTAATATAAAGTAATTATTCTCTGCTATTACTACTTTCAACTGTGGATTTATGTATCTTTATAGGCAGAATAATGATTTTATACGCAGAATAATGGCTTCCAAAGATGTCCATGTCCTGATCTCCAGAACCTATACATATATTACATTACATGGCAAAGGGTAATTAGGTTACAGAGGGAATTAAAGTTGCTAATCAGCAAACCTTAAAATTGGGAGATTATCCCATATTATTGAAGTGGGCCCAATATCATAAGAATATACAAAAGTGGAAAAGAGAACCAGGGAGATGGTAGTATGAGAATGATTGCCTGATATTGTAGTTTTTAAAGATGGAGGAAGAGGACCCAGAGGCAGGGAAAGTGGGTGGCTCCCAGAAGCTGCAACAGGCAAGGGACCAAGTTTTCCAGACCTCCAGAATGGGATACACCCTGTCAATATCTTGATCTTAGCCGGGTGAAACTTATGTTGGATTTATTATTTATTTTACGCATAAATGGAAAATAATATATTTGCTAAGCCACTAAGTTTGTGATAATTTATCATGATAGCAATAGAAAATGAATATGCTTGGTTTTAAGAATTTTATAACAATACCATATACTATATTTCAACTTGAGTTTTATGTTATTTGTATAATTTATGTTAGCATGCTATACTTTTAATGGAGAAGAGATGCTATATGCATAGAATATTATGAACTAAGTTATGATACCTATAATAAGTCATTCCATTAGGTCTTACATTATTTTCCCTTCTCCCAAATCTGTAGTAGGTTAATGCTCGGAAATGTATAAGGATTTACATGTTTCACTGACCTTTCTGGAAAATGCTAAAATTATATTTTTATTGCAGAAAAACACTTTGTTACAGATGAATGCACTGCTAATCTCTGTGCAATGTGTAATACCTATTGCTAGTGTGGAGATATACCCTTGTAAATCAGAACTGCATTTTTTGAGGTGTGTAAACATTAGCAAAAGAACAACAGTCCATAAAATGCATTATCTTGGACACTCTTCTTTATGAAAAGAACTTATTAGGCATTTTTAAATCAACATTCCATTAATATAATCTTGATTCTTGCACTTTAGGTATGGTTCTTGAGAATTATATATTTATATGACACTATTTTGGAACTAACTGATTTCTTATTTCCAAAGCCTTTGGGTCAGAAGTCCCCCCAACCCTCCTTCCTTCTTTCCATCCATTTTATTTTTTTCTATTTTGTATATACATATATTCAATTCAAGTGTTAATGATTGCCAAATGGAGGTATGTATTATTATTGAACAGACATAACATCTAATGTATATTTATGTTCTAGGGGACAGTCAGAGAATATGGAAAATATTGCAAATGACAAATGGTCATAATAAATTGTTTCAGTTACACAAGATGAATCAGTTTTGGAGATCTAACATATAGTATGATGACTATGGTTAATAATATTTTATTGTATACTTGTAATTTGCTAATAGTAAATCTTAAGTGTCTCACCACACACAAAAAATTGAAATTGGTAATTATGTGAAGTGATGGATATTAATTAGCTAGATTATAGTTATCATTTTATAATGTGTGTGTATATATTAAGTTTTATATCTTAAATATACATGTGTACACACACACATATATTTATTGAGGTATTTATTATACCTCAATAAAGCTGAAGAAAATCATAAGAGTATGCAATAGTTTAGAAAAATTTCAACATGTTAAATGGGAAAAACAAATATTACAAAGCAAAGAGTACAGTATGACTCCAGAGTTGTGAGAGACAAAAATTGTACATTTACATATGAAAATAAATTGGAAGGATATATACACCCCAAAATAACATTATAAACATAAAAGCAATACAAACATATGGTAAAAAATCCATACAATAATAAAAAGTATAAAATAAAAGTGAACAGTTACCCTTTCCCCACATGTACCTCCGGTTCACCCACAAGTAAACTGTTTTTACCATTTAAAATATTAGGTCTTACCATAGATATTATCCATATCTAATATATGTTATATGTAATTTTTATTTCTTGATATATCGACATAAAACAGTCTCTGTTGATTCCTCATACCCACTGTGAAAAATGAAGAATAAAGCTTGGTTTCCTTCCCTTTGAAACTGAGCAAAACTTTTTTTAATCTTAAATTAGTAAAAAATGTATTTCTGTAATAATTGCAATTTTTTAAAAATTGACTTATTTTAAATCTTCCACTTAAAGAGCCAATAATAGAACTCATTTTAAAAACATTTATTTTTAACCTATCTATAGAGGGAAACATAAATTTTATATCCTTTATAGTTTTATACTAAACCACCACCTGGTGATATGTGGAGTTCTTTAAAAGTGGCAACATAGAATAACCTTTATGTATGGATGTGGAATATATATGAGGTGGGACAATTAAGTATGTGAACTTGTTGTAACAATGTTGATCAATTTTTTGCTATCAGAGGGATTATTAATTATGATTTTATACCAACTTGACAGTTAACCAAATTTGTTATTTGGAAGTACTGAAAAGACTGCATGAAAAAGTTAGACAACCTGAACTTTTAGCCAACAATTCATGGCTCTTGCATCACGAAAATGCGCCAGCTCACACGGCACTGTCTGTGAGGGAGTTTTTAGCCAGTAAACAAATAACTGTATTGGAACACCCTTCCTACTCACCAGATCTGGTCCCCAATGACTTCTTTCTTTATCCAAAGATAAAGGAGATATTGAAAGGAAGACATTTTGATGACATTCAGGGCATGAAGGGTAATTTGATGAGAGCTCTGATGGCCATTCCAGAAAAAGAGTTCCAAAATTGCTTTGAAGGGTGGACTAGGCACTGGTGTTGGTGCACAGCTTCCCAAGCGGAGTACTTCAAAGGTGACCATGGTGATATTCAGCAATGAGGTATGTAGCACTTTTTCTAGGATGAGTTCACAAACTTAATTGTCCGACCTTATGTGTGTGTGTGTGTGTGTGTGTGTGTGTGTGTGTGTGTGTGTATGTGTGATTCTACAAGCATATATTGAATGTCTTTTGTGTACAGAATGGCATTCTATTTACTAAGCATATAGAAATAATCAAACATCCTACTCTCATGGTACTTATATTCTATACACAATATAGAGTAGGCTCTTATTTCAGTAGTGGAAACCCAAGCATTCATATGACACCTCATTTAGAGAAGAAATGTACTTAGTGAGTGTAGTCATGATGTGGGCGGCTCTGTGGAAATTCAGATGATAGGGAAATATTGCTTAACAGTCTCTATGTAGCAATGGCTTGTGACTCTGGAATATTGTTTTTTTTTTTTTTATCCTTATTTCACTGAGGATCTATGAACAGTATGAAACCAAAATATAATTCAGGAAAACATCATAAGCCAGTGGAAAAAGTGGTGTGGAATTTAATATCCCTAAGTCCTTAAGCTTATTCCTGTCATTCACAAGCTTTATATTCTGTCCATACAAAAAACAAAACAAAAAACAAAACTATGTTTATACTGTTCAATATAAGAATTTGTTGTATAGATCCTATCAAGGAAAAATAAATACCTTAAGTGGTTCAATCTGAGGTAAAAGTTTTAATTCTTTTTTTTTGTTTGTTTTTTTAAGTTTTAATTCTTGACCCACAACCAGATGAAATGAGTCTCTGAGGCAAAGCAGAATTAGAGATTCGTAAGTTAAGGAGAAAAGAGGCATACATGTTCTTGTGGTCTGGCCCAGGTCTTTGTTTTCTTCATATGTAACTGCCACAAAATTTGTGATTGGAAAAGTTGGAAAGCATCCCAGTTTTTCATGCCTCTTGCTCAGGATCCTTAGTTCAATCCCATTCTGGAAACTGTGAGAACACTTCTTTCCAGAACTGCTTTTATCAGACTACAAGAGACCAGGTCCTATGCACCCTCAGGATTATACAGGGTTAGTACTCTGGAGGTGAATGAGAGCAGATCTTAGGGACCATTTTAGAAGTTTTCCTATGATAAATGCCAGACACATGATAGATAGATAGATAGATAGATAGATAGATAGATAGATAGATAGATAGATAGATAGACAGATAGACAGATAGACAAGATAGAGGGTAGGGAAGTACTTCATATGGGTCATTATAAAGCTCAAATTTTTATATCAACTTAGACTGCCTGGTTTCCAACTATCTTGAAAAGAGGAGAATTGTGAAGCATGATAGTTAAGCTGCACTACTTTATCACCCAAAATCATTAAAATAACTGGAATGGTTGTTTTGTACAGTTAATTTAAAAGTAATTTATCTGTGAAACTGCTTTAAATGGTGATTATCTTAGAAAAGTGTTATAAACATACAAATGGAAATATTTGAATGTGTCTTAATTTAGAAACTTAACCACATGCACATTATTCTGGGTATAAACCCCTCACTGGTTGCATGAAAATTAATAAACTAATTTCCTCACGTGACTTCGTGAAAAAAACACGCAAAGTAAGGAGTATAATTTCCTTAGAGGTGATCCATGAGAAATAACTGTCTGCTAGAAGTCTGTCTGTTCATATTTAAAATGTGCCATACCGTGGTTCATGCAGACAATGATCCAAAATATCTTGATTGTGTATAATATACAATAATTTATTTAAAAAGGGCTATCATATACTTGTATGATACTTTTGAACTGTATAACGACAAGCAACAGGTGTTATTTAGTAAACACCTGTTTTCTTTAAAATGCTGATCTTTAGAAGTTTTTTCTCCAAATAGTTAGAATCTAAATATTGAATTTTTAATCTGCAGCAGGGTAAAGAAAAAATTTAAATAGTGTCAATTTATTTTGCATTGGAGCTCTTTGGGAAAATATTCATATGTGCCAAAGTTAATTTCTAATTTTATACTATTGAGATAATGGGGTTTGGCTATGATGAAATTACTAGGAGATTCTGCAATGATTTTTGTTTGTTTTCTTGTTTTCATAATAAAGGACATTGTAGCTACTTTTTCTTAAAATTACCATCAAGCAATTAAACATATTTATGGTACAGAATCATGTTTTGTATATACAGACCAAACAAGAATGTAATTTTGCTGTCCCCAATTAAAAAAAAAAATGTTATACACTATGATAACATTATGTCACTAGAAAGAGTAACTGTCAAAATTTCATTCCCTTTTTGGAATGGAATGAGTGCAGTTAGTCTATGAATTTTGATTTTCTCTGTGTTCAGTGCTAAAACCAATAGATCAAAGCTGTGTCCAAGAATTAAGCATGCACTTACAGCTAACACAAAATTGGCATTTTAGTAACTTCACTCTCTAGAAATTATATCTGGCTTACATATTTACCCTTGGAGGTTTGGGAATTACTTTTTGACTTTGTATTTTTTATATGCTACACCATGTGAAGAATTAAAATTATCTGTGTTTTATTTGATGAGTAAGGCAATTTGTTTCCTTAAAATCTTATTAACCAGAGATTCTCACCACTTAAATGAAGCTTCTTAGAGCTTTACTCTTCTCTATCTAATCACCTCCTCAAACCAGCCATAAACTGAATGGGTAAAGAAGACATATATATATATATATATATATATATATATATATATATATATATACACATATATAACATATATATATATATATAATTATTATTGTTAAATATATATTGCAGTGCTATTAACAAAAGCCAAGACATGGAAACAACCGAAATGCCCATTGGTAGATGATTGGATTAAGAAACTGTGGTACGTTTATACAATGGTGTACCACGCAGCCATAAAAATGAACAAAATCTTACCATTTGCAATGATATGGATGAAGATATGTACACATATATACATATATGTGTATATATACATATATACATATATGTATGCATATATATATATATATATATATATCCTCTTTATCCATTCAGTCCTTCATTCCAGCAATGTCACTTTTGGGTATTTATTTAGAGGAAATGAAATCAGGATCTCAAGGAGATATCTGCACTCCCATGTTCATCGCAGTGTTATTGGAATAATGAAGATAAGGAAACAACCAAGTGTCTCTATTATTTTAATTGTGGTGCTTCTCTGAAGCATTAGGACATAAAACAGAACTAGGTGACACAGAAGAACAGTTTTCCATCATCTATGTTTTGCTTTTGTTTTTGTTTATTTTCCCTAAAAGAGACGTTATTGTTTCATCATAATAGTGTTAACCAACGCAGGCTTTTCTTGTATGGAAGTAACTTCTCTACATGTATTGACACATTTGTTATTTATTTATTTTTATTAGTTTCATGTGTACAAAACACTTTAATAGGTAGTCACTTATCATATATACCCCTCACAAAGTGATAAACCCCTCCCCCAATCTACGACCCCTCTGACATCACATACAGCCATTACATTATTACATTGCCACTGTGTGTATATATATACATATATGTATATATATGTATATATATACACACACATATATATGTATGTATATACATATATATAAATTTATAGTTGACATTCATTATTATTAGCTTCAGCTTCAGGGTTACAGTGCAGTGATAAGGCACCTACATCATCCCTAAAGTGGTCTCCCTAATAAGACGAGTGTCCATCGGATACCCTACAAAATCTTTACAACATTATTGATTATATTCCCCAAATTGACTTTGATTTCATATCCCCGTGGCGATCTTGTGTTTACCAATTGTGCTTTCTAATCCTCTCACCTTCCCTCTTATACCCACCTCCCCTCCCATCTAGCAACTCTCAGTTTTTCCTCTGTCTCTGAGACCCTTTTTAATTAATGGAACAGAATAGAAGCCCAGAAATAAATCTATGCCTATATGGTCATTTAATCTATGACAATGGAAGCAATAATTTATGTTGGGGTAAAGACAGTCTACTCAATAAATGATGCTGGGAAACCTGGACAGACACATGCAAAAAAATGAAGCTGGACCATATACAAGAATAAATTCAAAATGAATTAAATACTTAAATGTAAGATCTGAAATCATAAAACTCCTAGAAGGAAACATAAGGAGAAAGTTTACAGACGTTACCCAGAGTAATATTTTTACTGATATATCCCCTCAGGCAAGGGGAATAAGAGAAAAAATAAACCTATGGGATTACATCAAACTAAAAAGTTTTTCACAGCAAAGTAAACCATCAATAAAACAAAAAGGGAGCCTACTGAGTGGGAGAAGATATTTGTCAATGATATATCTGATAAGGGGTTAATATCCAAAATTTATAAAAAAACTCACTCAACTCAAAACCAAAAAAACAAACAGTATGATTTAAAACTGGGCAGAAGACAAAGAGACATTTTTCTAATGTCTCTGCAAACAGACGTCTGAAAAAATGCTCACCTCACTAATCATTAGAGAAATGCAGATAAAAACCACAATGAGATACCACCTCACTCCAGTCACAATGGCTAGCATCAATAAATCAACAAACAACAAGTGCTGGCGAGGATGTGGAGAAAAGGGAACCCTCGTGCACTTTTGGTGGAATTGCAGATTGGTGCAGCCTCTATGGAAAACAGTATGGAGGTATCTTAAAAAAATTGAAAATGGAACTATCTTATGACCCAGCAATTCTACTCTTGGGTATCTATCCAGAGAATTCCAAAATGCTAATTTGAAAAAAAATCTTTGTACCATAAAGATGAACGATGCAGCCATAAAGATGAACGAAATCTTACCATTTGCAATGATATGGATGGACCTAGAGATCTTTATGTTAAGTGAAATAAGTCAGACAGAGAAAGATAAATACCATATGATCTCACTTATATGTGGAATCTAAAGAATAGAATAAATGAACATCAGGTATGTTTTAATCTCCCATTGTTTCCTTTCTTTTTCACTCTGTTTCTCCTTGTGTTTCCAGGACAATCTACTGAATCTCTAATATTCTTTGAAGATCTCCAACATTTATTCTTATCTGCTTAGCATCCCCTAATCTGAAATCTGTGCTCTTTTCAATATGACAGCTAACTAATATGAAACCATAATTGTTAATTATGTGTAAAAGGAGAATTCATTATTCATATGCTCATAAAACGTTAGGGTTCTGCCTTTACAAATAATTTTTTACATAGAAATATTAAAGCTTTAGTGGTATAGAATAAAAACTAAATTATCTCCACCCAAAATTGCTTTTTTTAAATCATTTTTATTTTCAATTTTTCTTCAACTGACCATATCATCATGTAATTTTTCATAATTGAAATAGTAATCTGGAATACATTAATATGTTAATTGAGCAATCATTTGTTGAGTATTTGCATTGAGTTTGAAATGTATTGGTTGGTGCTTTGCAAAGGTAGCTTCAAACAGCATGGAGCTTATTGTGTGCTTGGAGATATGACAAATGGTAGAGTAATGCCGCATAGAGTGATAGCAGCTATGTTCAAGTCATGTATGGGGTGCTGTGGAAACACATCAGTGAGCAACCAATCCCATTCCTGAGAAGGATTTCAATCAGAAGTGAAATGAGGTATAGAGAATGCAAGGATCTTAATGTTCAAGCTAGATTATGAATTATGCAATAAACAAAGTTCTGCAGAAATGACAACCAGATAGAAAGCAAGAAGAGAAGGGTGCGTGATGTATAAAGGTGCTGCAGAAGTGAGTGCTAAGTGCATGGTATACTTGTACGTGAGTGTATGGAAAAGGTATTGGGAGTAAGAAGAGTGATTCTGGATAAGATCACTGCTGGTCATGAAGGGTGTTGCAGGCCATGCTAGGGATTTTGCCCTTTATTATTAACGATATTTGGAGCTCTTAATGAATATTAGTAATCCCTGATTATTCATGCCAGGAATTTTTTTTTCCAGAACAGAGAATAGACTTGAGTCAACAAGACTGGAATTGGGTAAGCTAGTTATATAGTGGCTGCACTAAATCAAGCTTGGTAAAATGAGGGGTGAACTAATGTCATAAATAAGGTTAAATTGATAGAATTTGGATTTTTTTTTTTTTTTTTGGTGGGAAAGGAGGATATATTGATGAATCCTGGGTGTCTAGATTCTGCTACTAGAATATTTACGATGATTTGGGTCTCAGTTGGAATCTACCTCAATCAGAGATACATGTTGACAGTACCAGAAATGTGTCCTCTTTGGATAAACAGTTTTGTTCAAAATTGTTGGGGCTGCTTAAGTAAGATCTGTGTCAACCAGGCCACTAAGCCATGGAAAATGAATTAGAATGGGCCTTTGTCTGAGAGGTGAATCTCCTGTGAACATCCCCTGCTTTTACTGATAGACTTCTTGATAATGATACGAGATATGCTGATTATTAAATCACAGTTAGAGCTATGTAGAGGAGAATGGCAGCCCTATTGGTCAATTACATTTAAAGAACCTATAACAGTTTGTGAGAATCCCATCATAGTTTTTCTCTTTGTGAGGAAAGCTTTAAGGGGACACTGTGAAAATATATTGCTGTAACATAAATATCATATCCTTATCTCTATATCACCAATATCAATGTACATCTAAAGTACAATTCCCTCCCATATACCTCCTATGTGTTTGGGTTGTTGTTTTCCCTCCAATGTCCCAAAATCACTGTATCCCATTCCATAGCACAAGTTCACCTTGAATGTGGGCCAAAGGTTGGATTTAGTGACTTTCCTGGCAGCAGACTTACCATGTTTCCCTGAAAACAAGACCTAGCCGGATAATCAGCTCTAATGGAGCATCTTTTGGAGCAAAGTTTATAAATATGAGAACCGGTATTATGTTATGTTATGTTATGTTATGTTATGTTATGTTATGTTATGTTATGTTATGTTATGTTATGTTATGTTAAAGACCCGGCCTTATAGTAAAATAAGACCAGGTTTTATATTAATTTTTGCTCCAATAGACACATTAGAGCTGATTGTATGGCTAGGTCTTATTTTCGGGGAAACACGGTAGGCACTTTCTCATATTATTTTACCTTTCTTGTTAAAATAAAATAGTCATATCTTATTCTGATAAGAGTCATAAATCTGGCATGCTGTGTATACTGTGCATGAGAACCACTGTCCTTTATTTACACTCCCTCTGTTACAGTGGATATGTTTCCATGTCTGTTTTGATGATAGATCCAGCCAGCAACAGTGGCAATTTGTGAGGTGCAGACTTGATCAACAGCTTGAGTACAGTTGGGAAGAACAGGCCCTTCCCATGAACACTACTCAACAGCTCATCTTCTGTTTCCTAAGGACATTGGTCTACCCCTGGGAACTTTTCCCAGTAGGGTCAATAGCAGCCTTATAACAGTCAGGACACAATGCAAAAAATTCAGTGATATTCTCCTGTCTTCAAGTAGACTAGGGTTGGACTGATACATTGTCAGAGGAGCTGGGCAGTGAATTTATCCAGGTGATGCAATTTTTCCTTAATGAGCATCACACACTCCCTTCTCTTCTTACGTGAACTACCCAAAGTTCTAATGATTCACCTGGTTTTGCACATAGCAGTTGCAAATCTCACCTTTTCATGTTTAGAGTGTCTCTGTACAGGTGTGTGTCTCTGGAACTTTTATATGAAAGAGATCAGAATCTTCTGCCCACGCAGAAGGACCTGCCACCGTCATGACAAACCACACAGAGGATGGTTAGTAACTACTGGGGTGCCATTCAGTAGGAGCCTTTGAATCTACTCCCCAGTACTTGGCCTGCAGCTACCCTCCTACTGCTCCTCGTTAACAGGCAACTCAGTGAAGGACCATTTATTGCCTGAATAATATTGTAATTTGGTCATTGTTTGCAATATCAATTCCCATAGACTTCCCTGAAATTCTGTTAATCAGCCCACCAGGCCTCGTCCTTCCTCTTCCAGAAAGCTGTCTTTGTCAGCATCCCATCCTCATTGCCCAAACTGTCAAGAACTGTGAAGGGACTGAGATATTGCCCTATATGCAAATTTAAAAGTTTGCTTCTTATAATTCCATGGATGCTGTCAAAAGACATGATCCTCCTAGGACAATGACAAAGGAATTAATCACTTCAACATTAGTAGTCAGAGGATCATGTTCTCATTACACCTGTTGTATAAGCCCATATTTCTAAAGTGTGATACAAAATGAGACAAGTGACCTGTGCACATGCAATAGGTTGAATTACAGGAGCTAAACCTTTTAAGAGACTCAAAATTTTTAAGTGGACAATTAAGTATGCCTGTTATTTGCTCTGGAGGGAGGCTCTCTCTGTCTTACAGGTTGTTTGCTGTACAGATATCCTTGAAAAGATAATCTGAAAAAAAGGCAGTCAGGGTCTCTTCTCATAAGATGTGTAAAAAGAGAGGACATTCATAGAAAATTGTCTTTAAATATGCAAAGGTGGAGAAAAGGAAAGGAAAGGAATAAGGAACAAGTTTATTCAAGTTTTTTGTATAAAAAATTGAAATGACTTCATCTGGGACCTCGCCTCATGCATGGATGAAATTCTCAAGACTCACTTGCAAAAAGGTTTGTAATAGAGTTAGATTACAGCATAACCCAGATAGAAAAGTGAAAACCCTGCTCTTGGAGGGCATAGCCGATGCACTGAAACTGTTAGATAATTTTTGCAAAATTGGATTGGAGAGAAATCTGCCATTATGTATGATAGAGTAACAGATACTGGACTTACCCAACCATCACTTTGGACGAGGACATGCACAGTGCCTACAGTTTCTTCCTAAAATACAATGTAGGGAAACATGCTAAGCAGAGAGCTGTCACACAGAATTAAGTAGACAGAGACAAAAGTTTGAAGTTACAATGTGCTTGTTAGATAAACTTGTTTGTATCTTAGCTTTATAGCTTTATTTAATTGTCATTTTCCCATAGTTTCAGGGTTTCATTTATTATACCATATATTATTTTTACGTTTAGTTTAGTTATCTTTCAAGCCATGATAATGAGAATACTATACCAAAGTTATAAGTTTGTAATTACTGGTGAGTTGATTGTGAGTGGGATCCAAGATATGGGTGCTTACTTCAAAGAGATTTTTTTTCAAATTAAAGCATACAATATTATCTTTTTTTTTTTTCTCTTCTAATGTCATGAAGCTTTATTTTTTTACATCATGGGGCTTTATGTCTGTCTTTGATAATAATTTTGGGTTGTAAAACTTGGTAAGTTTTCTAAATATATTAATTATATTTCCTATGGCCAGAAACGAATACATAGCTCTGTTATAATAATATATTAATATGATTTATTCATATGATTAGAAATTTACATATAGCTTAACAATATTTCTTCAAATTTTTGTAATTTACAAGTATTTGAAATTTTGTTTTTTTAATTTATTAGTTTCAGGTGTACAAGACAAGGTAATACTTAGACGTTCATAATTTATATCCCTGACACTGTGAACCCCCCTTCCCCCATCCACTATCCCTCCGACCTCACACTGAGCCATCACATTATATATATAAAATTATAGTTGGCATTCATTAATGTTTAGCTTCTGGTGTACAATGCTATGATCAGGCATCCACAGTATCCTTGAGGTGGTCTCCCAAATAGGACGCATGTCCATTGGATACCCAACAAAATCTTTACAACATTATTGAATACGTTCCCGAAATTAATTTTCAAAAAATCTTGTGGTTACCAGCTGCTTCCTAATCCCTTCACCTTTCCCCTTACCCCAATCCCCCTCCCCCCACCCATCTAACAACTCTCGGTTTTTTCTTTGTGTCCCCAAAACTGTCTCTGATTAGTTCATTCACATATTCTTTTCTTTAGATTCTGCATATAAGTGAGATCATATGGTACTTGTCTTTCTCTTTCTGACTTATTTCACTTAACAAAATGTTCTCTAGATCGATCCATGTTGTTGCAAATGATAAGATTTCTTTTTTCTTTATGGCTACGTAATACTCCATTGTATAAATGTACCACAGCTTCTTAATCCAGTCATCTATCGGTGGGCATTTCGGTTGTTTCCATATCTTGGCAATTGTGTAAAGTGCTGCAGTAAACATAGGAGTGCATACAGATTTTTGAATTGGAGTTTTGGATTTCTCCGGGTAGATGCCTAGGAGTGGAATTACTTGATCATAGGGTAGTTCCATTTTCAGATTCCTGAGATACCTCCATACTGTTTTCCATAGAGGCTGCACTAATCTGCAATCCCACCAACAGTGCACTAGCATTCCCTTTTCTCCACATCCGCGCCAGCATTTGTTGTTTGTTGATTTATTGATGATAGCCATTTTGACTGGGGTGAGGTGGTATCTCACTGTGGTTTTTATTTGCATTTCTCTGATGGTTAGTGAGGTTGAGCATTTCTTCATATGTCTTCTTGCCTTCTGTATGTCCTTTTTAGAAAAAAAATGTCTCCTCAAGTCCTCTGCCCATTTTTTAATTGGGTTGTTTGTTTTTTTGGAGTTGAGTTGAGTAATTTTTTTATAGATTTGTGATATTAATCCCTTATCAGATATATCATTGGCAAATATCTTTTCCCATTCAGTAGGATCCCTTTTTGTTTTATTGATGGTTTCCTTTGCTGTGAAAAAACTTTTAGTTTGATGTAATCCCACATGTTTATTTTTTCTCTTACTTCCCTCACGCGAGGGGATATATCAGTGAAAATCTTACTCTGGGTAATGTCCATGAAGTTTCTTCCTATATTTTCTTCTAGATATTTTACGGTTTCAGATCTTACATTTAAGTCTTTAAGCCATTTTGAATTTATTTTTGTATATGGTGTAAGGAGGTGGTCCAGCTTCATTTTCTTGCATGTGTCTGTCCAGGTTTCCCAACACCACTTATTGAACAGGCTGTCTTTACTCTATCGTACATTCTTGCTTCCATTGTTGTAGATTAAATGGGCATATAGGCATGGATTTACTTCTGGACTGTATTCTGTTCCATTGATCTATGTGTCTATTTTTATGCCAATACCATTCTGTTTTGATTACTGTAGACTTGTAGTATAGTTTGAAATCAGGTATCGTTATACCTCCCACTTTGTTCTTATTTCTCAAGATTGCTGAGGCTATCCGGGGTCTTTTATGGTTCCATATAAATTTTAGGATTATATGTTCTATTTCTGTGAAAAACGTCGTTGGTAGTTTGATAGGAATCGCGTTGAATATGTATATTGCCTTAGTCAGTATGGACATTTTAACTATATTAATTCTTCCTATCCATGAAGATGGAATGTGTTTCCATCTATTTATGTCTTCTTTCATTTCTTTCTTCAGTGTTGTATAATTTTCTGAGTACAGATCTTTTACATCTTTGGTTAGATTTATTCCCAGATATTTTATAGTCTTTGGAGCAATTATAAATGGAATTGTTTTTTTTTTTTTAATTTCTCCTTCTGATATTTTATCATTGGTGTATACAAATGCAACTGATTTCCAAATATTAATTTTATATCCTGCTACTTTACTAAATTCATCTATCAGTTCTAATAGTTTCTTGGTGGAGTCTTTAGGGTTCTCTATATATAGTGTTATATCATCTGCATATAATGATAATTTTACTTCCTCTTTACCAATTTGGATGCCTTTTATTTCTTTCTCTTGTCTGATTGCTGTGGCTAGAACTTCCAGCACTATGTTGAATAGAAGTGGAGAAAGTGGGCAACCTTGTCTTGTTCCTCATCTTAGAGGGAATAGTTTTAGCTAACATCATACTCAATGAAAATTGTTTTGAGTAAACAGTCATGTCAACACAGGATTATTTTTTGAATCATTGGACTGATTATTTAAATATTTTAAATAAAAATGTATTGGAGTGATAAGGGTCAACGAAACTACATGGTTTCAAGTGTATAATTCTACGCTACATCATCTGTATATTGCATTAAGTGTTCACCACCCAGAGTCAGTTCTCTTTCCATCACAATATATTTGACCCCCTTTATTCTCTTCTATCCTCCCCTCCCTTCTTACCCTCTCATAACTGCTAAACTGTTGTCTGTGTCTGAGTTTTTGTTTCTTTGTTTGCGTTGTTCCTTTGTCACCTTCAGTTTCATATCCCACATATAAGTGAAGTCATATGGTTCTCAACTTTTTCTGTCTGACTTATTTCACTTTGCATAATAATCTCGAGTTCCATCCATGTTGTTGCAAATGGCAGTATTTCATCTTTTCTTATTGCAGAATATTATTCCATTGTGTATACCACATCTTCTTTATCCAATCATCTATTGAAGGACACTTTGGTTGTTTCCATATCTTGACCACCAGAAATAATACTGTAATGAACATTGGAGTATATACATCTTTACAGATTAATGTTTTCTGATTTTTGGAGTAAATATCGGGGAATGGGATTGCTGGTCACATAGTAATTCTAAAATTTTGAGGAACTTTCGTACTGTTTTCCATAGTGGCTCTACCAATTTACATTCCCACCATCAGTGTATGAGGGTTCTTTTTTCTCCACAGCCTCTCCAATACCTGTTATTATTTATCTTCTTGATGATAGCCATTCTAACAGGTGTAAGGTGATATCTCATTGTGATTTTGATTTGCAATTTCCTGATAGCTATTGAAGTTAAACATTTTTTTCATATTGCTTTTGGCCATTTGTATGTCTTGTTGGGAAAAGTTTCTGTTTGTTTCCTCTGCCCATTTTTTTTAATTGGATTGTTTGTCTTTTGGTTGTTGAGTTGTATGAGTTTCTTATATATTTTGTACATTAGTCCCTTATCAGAAACATTGTTTGCAAATATCTTCTCCCATTCAGTTGGTTGCTCCTTTGCTTTGTTGATGGTTTCTTTTTCTGAGCAGAAGTTTTTTAGTTTGATATAGTCCATTCATTTATTTTAGCTTTTACATCCCTTGCCTTTGAGATCAAATTCATAAAATGCTCTTTGAACCCAAGGTCCATAAGTTTAGTACCTATGTTTTCTTCTATGCAATTTATTGTTTCAGGTCTTATGTAAAGGTCTTTGATCCATTTTGAGTTAATTTTGGCACACAGTGACAGCAGTCGTTTCATTCTTTTACAAGTGGCTTTCCAATTTTCACAGCACCATTTATTGAAGAGCATTCTTTTTTCCATTGCATGTTTTTGGCTTCTTTTTCAAAAATTATCTATCCATATGTATGTGGGTTTATGTCTGGGTTTTCAATTTTTTCCCATTGGTCTGTGTGTCTGTTTTTCTTCCAATACCATGCTGTTTTGATTATTGTAGCCCTGTAGTACAAGCTGAAGTCAGGGAGTGTGATACCTCCAGCATTATTCTTTTTTCGTAGGATTGCTTTGGCTATATGGGATCTTTTGTGATTCTGTTCAAATCTGGTTATCTTTTTTGTTCTATTTCTTTAAAAAAATGTCATTGGGATTTTGATATGGATTGTATTAAATCTGTAAATTGCTTTGGGTAATAGGGCCATTTTAACTATGTCGATTCTTCCAATCCATGAACATGGAATGTCTTTCCAGGTCTTCGTGTCTTCTTCAATTTCTTTTAAAAATGTCTTATAGTTTTTAGTGTATAGGTCTTTCACATTCTTTGTTAATTTTATCCCTGGGTATTTTATTCTTTTTGTTGAAATTGCAAAAATTTGTTTTTTGTTTGTTTCTTTTTTGAAATTTCATTGTTAGTATATAGGAATGCAATGGATTTTTGCAAGTTGATTTTATAGCCAGCAACTTTCTGTATTCCTTTAATGTTTCTAAAAGCTTTTTGATGGAGTCTTTAGCGTTTTCTATATGAAGAATCATGTCATCTGCTCAAAGTGAAAATCTAACTTCTTCATTCACAGTTTGGATGCCTTTTATTTCTTCTCTTGCCTGATTGCTCTGGCTAGGACCTACAATACTATGTTGAATAGCAGTGGTGATAGGGGGCAACCCTGTCTTATTTCTGAACATAGAGCAAAGGGTTTCTGTTTTTCACCCTTAGTTTTGTTATTAGCTGAGAGTTTTTGGTATTTTCTGATATTAGCTGAAGGTTTGTTATATATGGCATTTATTGTGTTAAGGTATTTTCCTGCTATTCCCATTTTATTAAGTGTTTTAATCCAAAATAAATGTTGTATCTTGTCAAATGCTATTTCTACATCTATTGATATAATGATATCATTTTATCTTTTTTTATGTGTTATATCACATTGATTGATTTGCATATATTAAACCATCATTGTGTTCCTGCGATGAACCCCACTTAGTCGTGATGTATAATCTTTTTAACGCATTGTTGCTTTCAATTTGCTAGAATTTGTTTAGGATTTTTTACATTTGTATTCATCAAAGATATTGGTCTATAATTTTCTTTTTTCTTTTTTTACTTTTTCTTATTTGTTTCAGGTGCACAAGACAAAGGAATACTTAGATGTTTATCATTTATACCCTCACACTGTGTGAACTCCCCTCCCACCATCCACTATCCCTCTGATATCTCACAGAGCAATTACATTTCCACTGTCTCTATTCCTAATGCTGTACTCCACTTCTTGTAAGTATATACATACATATATATGTGTATATATATATGTTCCTTATATACATATATAAGTATATTCCTATATATAATTATATATATATAATTATAGTTGGCATTCATTATTGTTCAGTTTCAGCTTCAAGTGTACAGTGCAGTGATCAGGCATCTACATCATCCCTGAGGTGGTCTCCCAAATGGGACAAGTGTCCATCGGATACCCTACAAAATTTTTACAACATTATTGATTACATTCCTCAAATTAATTTTCAAAACCCCATGGCCATCTTGTGGTTACTGACTGTTTTCTAATCCCCTCACCTTCCCCCTTATCCCCACCCCCCCGCTAATCTAGCAACCCTCAGTTTTTCCTCTATGTCTCCAAAAGTGTTTCTGATTAGTTCATTCACTTATTCTTTTCTTTGGATTCCACATATAAGTGAGATCATATGGTATTTGTCTTTCTTTGTCTGACTTATTTCACTTAACATAATGTTCTCTAGGTCCATTCATGTTGTTGGAAATGGTAAGATTTCTGTCTTCTTTATGGCTGCGTAATACTCCATTGTATAAATGTACCACAATTTCTTAATCCAGTCATCTACCGATGGGCATTTCAGTTGTTTCTATGTCTTGGCTTTTGTGAATAGCACTGCAATAAACAGGGGTACAAAGATTGTTTTTTGTTGTCAGAGGTGTGTTGCAGTCCCCTACTATGATAGTGTTACTGTTGATCTCTGTCTTTATGTCAGTCAGCATGTGTTTTATATATTTAGGTGCTCCTATGTTGGGTGCATAGATGTTTACTAGGGTTATGTCCTCTTGTCGGATCGATCCCTTTATTATTATATAGTGCCCATCTTTATTTTTCAATATGTTCTTCAATTTAAAACCTATTTTGTCAGATGTAAGTATTGTAACTCCAGCTTTTTTCTCATTTCCATTTGCATGAAATATCTTACTCCAACCCTTCACTTTCAGCCTGTTTGTGTCTTTTGATCTGAAATGAGTCTCTTGTATACAGCATATACAAGGGTCTTGCTTTCTTATCCACTCAGCCACCCTATGTCTCTTGATTGGAGCTTTTAATCCATTTACATTTAAAGTGATTATTGATATGTACATAGTTATTGCCATTTTTAAATTTGTAGTTAGGTTGTTTTCATCTTTCTTTTATTTACAGAAGTCCTTTTAGTATTTCTTGCAATGCTGGCTTGGTGGTAATAAATTCCTTTAGCTTATTCTTTTCCAGGAAGGTCTTTATCTCTCCATCAACTTTAAATGATAGCCTTGCTGGATAAAGCAATCTAGATTGTAGGCCTTTGTTTTCCATCACTTTGAGTATCTCCTGTCACTCCCTCCTGGCCTTAAATGTTTCTGTAGAAAAGTCATTTGATAGTCTTATGGGAGTTCCCTTGTATGTAACCCTCTGTCTTTCTCTTGCTGCTTTTAGGATTCTGTCTTTGTCTTTCACCTTTGCCATTTTCACTATAATGTGTCTTGTTGTGGACCTGTTTGGGTTTATCCTTGTTGGAACTCTCTGCACTTCCTGGGCTTGTGTGATGGTTTCCTTCATCAGGTTAGGGAAGTTTTCAGACATTATTACTTCAAATATGTTCTCAATCCCTTGCTTCCTCTCTTCACCTTCTGGTATTCCTATGATGCGCATGTTGTTGCACTTGATATTATCCCAGAGGTCTCTTAAACACCATCTTCATTGTTTTTTATTCTTTTTTCTTTCTGTTGTTCTGTTTGGGTGATCTCTGCTAACTTGTCTTCTAAGTCGCTGATTTGATCCTCTGCTTCATCTAACCTGCTGGTAATTCCTTCAAGTGAGGTCTTAATTTCAGTAATTGTGTTCTTTATTTCTAACTGGTTGTTCATTATGATTTGAACACCCTTCTTTATGTCGTCTCTAACCTCCTTAAACCTTCTTATCATCAGTGTTCTGAACTCTGTCTCTGATAGGTTGGTTACCTCTGTTTCATTTGGTTCCACTTCTGGAGGTTTCTTCTGTTCTTTTATTTGGGACATGTTTCTTGTTTCCCCATTTTGGCTGACTCTCTATGTTTGCTTCACTGCATTAGGTACGTCCCCTAGAGTTCTTAGTTCTTGCTGGGTTATCTGATGTAGTATGTGTCCTTTATATTTGACTTGCACTACTTCGTTATTTTCCTCTGCGTGTGCTCCAAAGGTGATTCTTGTGTTGTGTATGTAGTCCTGTTCAAGAAGAACTTTAATTGCTTTTTGCTTGTGAGTAGGTGGGTTTAACTCCTAGGCTGACTAGTTGTGAGACTTGGCTCTGTCCACCGCATGGTGTTCTACTGCATGAGGGTTGACCACTTAAATGTAGTTTGGCCTCTATGGGCTCTTGTGTCTGTTGAGAATTCCCTCTTGCTGTCACTTGTAGGTCAAACCTGGTAGTACTCTGGTTTGGTCTGGAGTTGGCATCTGGGTGTTTTGAATCTTGTGCCTCTTAAGCTGGGCCCTGGTAGGGCAATATCAGAAGAAAGCAAATCACCAAGGACAACATCAACAATAACAACAACAAAGAAAAAAATCAAATACATTTACTTGTAAAAATAACCGACAACCCCCACTCAACACAGGCAAAGACATCAAAGATATGAAGACAAAACAAAACAAAACAAAACAAAAAAGCAGCACCAGTCTTGGCTTAAACCAATCTAGTTATCTCCAGGTTGTCCTCTGCTGTACCAGAGTCCGCTGTGTATTGTGCAGGCAGAGCCGGTCACCTGGTGCACAGAGTGACGTTGGGACTGCAGATTTAGATGCGTGGGGCTGCAGAGCCTGGATGGTAGTTTCTACAAAGTAAGTGCAGTTTCTGCCCTTGCCTACACATATGCGCACTGAGAGTAGCACCACCAGCCCTGTGTCCAGTTCTCCTGAGTCTTAGGGCACTTCTTCCTGTGTGTGTGTGTGTGTGTGTGTGTGTGTGTGTGTGTGTGTGTATGTATGTGTGTGTGTGTCTGGCAGGCAGGAGATTTCTGAGCTGCTGAAAGCCCAGAGCTGCGACTGCTGCCTGCTGCTGATCCCTGGGAGTGCCTCCGCAGTTGTAATTGCCCCGCCCTAGGCAAGCCAGAAAGTGTGGGGGTTGGGAATGGAGGGGTCTTCTCTCTCTCAGCCCAGCAGTGTCACACTCCTCATAAAGGACAGAAAAGGTGGTGGCTGGGGTTGGAGGAGTCCCTTCTCTCCTAACCCAGCAACAATCACACTCTTCCCAGCCTCTTCCGTGGGTCAGAGCTGCAGGGCAGTTTTCCCAGAGCATGAGCACTAAGGCTCCTCTGTAATCTGACACTACTCCTCAGTTCAGGGGCCAGTTTAAGTCTCTGGAAGGCCTGGGGTAGGACTGGAAGTGGGGGGGGGGTCTTGAGGGGCCCAGGTATGGATTTCTGTTCTTTGTCTGGCCTAGGGCCCAACTGGAGTTCTCAGCTGAGGTTATTGCCTCAAATGCTGAATATGCTGCCCTCTCAGTGGGAGAGATCAGCTGTGGGATGCAGGGAAAGAGCCCACCTCCTGACTTCTGTGTTCTCTGTTCCGTCCTGGGATCCCCAGAGTCTCTGCAGCTGCAGATGCCAGCTGCATTTCCATCGGCGCAGATGCATGCGGACTATGTTTCCCCAGCTGCAGATGTGGGCCACATTTCCACAGCTGTCGATGTGGACCGCGTCCCCACAGCCACAGATGCCGTCCGCGTCTCCACTCTGCTCCCTTCCTTCTTCCCCTGCTCGCCCAATTTGCCCACCTTCAAGCAATCCTTGCACGAGTCTCTTAGCTGTTCTGTGTGATGAGCAGAGAGTCCTTTGATGAGTTATAGATGGCCCGTTTGTGATAATATCCGGAGAACTCAAAAAGTGCCCCCTGCTGTTGCCATTCCTATGACATCACCCCTATCATTTTCTTTTTTGTGTGTTACCATTACCAGGTTTTGTTATCAGCATAATGTTGGCCTCATAAAATGAGTTAGGAAGTATTGCCTCTTCTTCAACTTTTTGGAAGAGTTTGAGGAGGACAGGAGTTATATCCTCTTTGAATGTTTGGTAGAATTCACTAGTTGTGGACTAGTGAAGCCATCTGTTCCTGGACTTTGGCTTTTGGGAAGGTTTCAGATGACTGATTCAATTTCCTTACTGTTTATTGGTCAATTGAGATTTTCCAGTTCTTCGTGGTTCAGCCTTAGGAAGACTATATGTTTCTAAGAACTTGTCCATTTCTTCTAGGTTATTGAATTTGTTAGCATGTCGTCCTTCATAGTATTCTTGGATGATCCTTTGTATTTTTGTGGTACCCATTTCATTTCTGATTTTGTTTATTTGTGTATTTTCTCTTTTTATCTAGCCAAGGGTTTTTCAATTTGATTAATCTTTTCAAAGAACCAACTCTTTGTTGCATTAATTTTTTCTATTGTCTTTTTTTTTTCTTTATTTCATTTTATTCTGATCTAACTTTTTTATTACTTCCTTTCTTCTGCTGACTTTGGGCTTCATTTGTTCTTTTTCTAGGTATTTAAGATGCAATGTTAGGTTGTTTATTTGGGATTTTTATTGTTTCTTGTGATAAGCCTGTAATAATATAAATTTCCATCTTAGTATTGCTTTTGCTGCAACCCAGTAATTTTGATATGATATGTTTTCATTCTTATTTGTTTCTATGTATCTTCTTATCTCTCCTTTTATTTCTTCTTTGACACAGTCATTCTTTAGTAGCATGTTGTTAATCTCCCCATATTTGTGGTTTTGTCTCTTGTTACCTTGTTTATTCTGAAGACTGTTCATCAGCTATAACTATGGCCATACCTGCTTTTATCTGATACCATCTGCTTGGAGTATTGTTTTCCATCCTTTCATTTTGAGACTGTGTTTGTCTTTGCAGCTCAGATGTGTTTCTTGAAGGTAGCATATGGTTGGGTTTTGTATTTTGATCCAGTCTGCTACTCTGCCTTTTTATTGGTTTCAGTCCATTTACATTTAGGGTGATTATTGATATTTGAGGATTTCCTTTGGCCATTTTATGTTTTGTTTTCTGATAGCTTGGAGTCTCCATTGTTTCTTGGCCTTTGTGTTTCTCTCTGTTATTCCAGTGTGATGGTATTCTATGATATTTATCCTTTTTGTGTGTGTGTGTTATGTATATCAGTTCTGGATTTTTTTTTTTTTTTAGTAGTTACTATTAAGTTTACATAAAAGAAATTCATATATACAGTAGGCCTTTTTCTTCACCATGCTTCTTATCTCCATTACCCTTTGCAAATTCAGACCTTTATCCCCTCTACTTTCATGTGTTTCTTGTCACAAATTATCCCTATTTATGTTATGAGTCCATTTCTGAGTTGCAGTAGCAATTTGTCTTCTCTCTTTTCCTTTTTTATGTTATATCCTTTACTCTTTATGTTATGTTTAAATGTATAGCTTTCTATTCTGTCAGGGGTTTCCACTTTCTTCTTCTGTCTGTCTGTTAGTAATCTTACTTATAGTTTTGTATCTTTTTGCTTTTTTGTTTCAGATAGAATAATCTCCTTCAGGATTTCCTGTAATGTTGGCCTTGTGGTAAAAAATTCCCTTGGCTTCTATGTATCTGGAAAGGTCTTTATTATTCCTTCTTACCTAACGGATAACTTTGCTGGATATATAATGCTTGGCCGGTGATTTCTGTCTTTCAATCGTCTTAATATTTGATTCTGCTCCCTCCTAGCTTGTAGAGTTAATGCTGAAAAATCTGATAGTAGTGTAGTGGGCTTTCCTTTGTAAGTTACCATCTTCTTTTTCCTGGCTGCATTGAGAATTTTTTGTCATTAATTTTTGACAGCTTCAATATAATGTGCCTTGGAGAAGGCATGGTAGGATTGAGGTAATTAGCTGTTTTGTTTGCTTCTTGGATTCATTCTTTCCATAGGTTTGGGAAGTTTTCATAAACTATTTCTTTGAATAGACTCTGTTCTTTTCTCCCTCTCTTCTTCTTGTATATCCTTTATTCTTATGTTGTTCTTTCTGATGGAGTCAGATAGTTCTTGTAGAGTTCTTTTTTCTTTCTTTCACCTTTCAAGTCCCTTCTTTCATCTATGTCATTTCCATCTTTCTGTCTTTGATATCACTAATTCTTTCTTCCAACTCATCAGCTCTATTTCCTAAGCTGTCTATTTCATTCTTCATCTCTCTTATTAAGTTCTTCAGTTCCAGAACTTCTATATGGTTCTTGTTAAAAATCTCAGTCTCTTTGGTAAAATATTCATTTTGTTTATTGGTTTAATTTCTAAGTTCATTAAATTGCTTATGCGTGTTTTATTGAATGTCAGTGCATTTTTTTCAGAACTGCAGTCTTGAATTCTTTGTCATTGAAGTCACATTTTTCCATGTCTTGAAGTTTATTTTCTGGAGATTGTTTATTTTCTTTATCAGCTGCCTTTTTGCCTTGGTTGTTCATTGTAATTGATGCATACAGTGGTACCTCGGTTTCCGAAGGTAGTCCATTTCTAAAGACAGAGTTCTGAAATGTTCGAAAACCGAGGCACGGTTTCCCCATGGAAAGTAATGCCAAATGGATTCATCTATCCCAGACCTTTAAAATCAATCCCTAAAACTGCAAATTTAGCATGAACTTTACTATCTAATGATACCATAGAGCCATAAAATTTACAGTGTTTGTAAACTGAATTGTTCGTCAACGGAGACGTTTGAAAACCAATGTACCTCTGTATTTCTCTTCCTAGGCATCTCCAGGAATGAATTCTGCAACAAGTTTCTATGAGGAGGTCTGTCTTTGGTTTTTCAGTAGGTAGTGCTGCAGCATTTTATTTTCTTTTGCATTATGTAAGCTTCTGACAGTGGAAGATTCCCTGAAATGATGGGTGTCTCCTCTGTGACCAGGTTGCCTCACTCTCAGGGCACTGCCTCCATGGGGGGATGTGGTGGGCAATGAGGTTCTGAGCCCCTGAAATCTGAGTGCTGTCCCTGCAGCCAGATGCAGAGCTATGTACCTCAGCGGCCCTAGTTGTACCCGCTGGGATCAGCCAGTAAATATGGGGCAGGGAGAGGTTGCTGGTGTGTTTGTATCTTTTTTCCCTTCTGAGAAATGGTGACCAAGAGACTACAGCTGCCTTAACTCTATGTCTCCTCCCTCAGTCACAGTGTGCATCTGCCACTCAAGAACTGTCTTTCTACTTTTCTGTAGATGTTCTGCTCTTTAATTCAACACTGCTACAGTTTCCTTTGGGGCCCATAGCTAGCACTAGGAGGATGGGAGAGAGGTGAGCTCTTGCAGGGGAGGAGGCCAGGCCCGGGGCTTTGTTTTCTGCCTTGCAGTGAGGGCTGTTAGACCACAGCTATTTCACTCTTATATTTGGTCTTTGCCCTGAGGTCTCTGCCTCAATCACTGGGTGCAGTGTATTATATGTTGGTCTCGCAGGAAGGAACACTCGTGGCCACAGAGATTGCACTTGCAGCCTGATTCCTCCCTTCTCCTCTCCAGGGACTCCAGTGAGCTCCCAGCTGCATCCCAGGCCCTCATTTCTGCACTTCTGCCTCCCCTCCTCCCCTGTTTGTGCTGATTGGCCCAACTTTAGATGTTTTGATGCTCAGATCTCTCAGAAATGTTTCTGAGTAGTGCAGTAAATCCTTTGTTGAGTTATAGCTGGTCAACTTGTTATAACTTCAAGAGGAGGCTCAAGGGGGACCCCTCACTCCTCCATGTTTGTGATGTCACTCTGATTTATGTTTATGAAATTATGACTGTTTGATCTTTTTATTAATTTGTCTTTTGGTATTACCACTCGTGATAATCAATATTTGGACTCATTTCTAACCTTTCTCTTGGTGCACTTCTTCAGTTGTTGAGGATATTTTTTTCTGAACATTTTGTTTTTGTATTTTTCTGTTCATAATGGCTCGTGTGCATTTGTGTATATATGTGTATACATGTGTATACATGTTTATATATTTTTAACTAAGTGCATATTTATAAGATAAAATGCCCCTTTATGTGAAAATAATTTAAAATTATAACTATTCTGTTATTATCAGCCTTTAATCTCATGTAAGTACATATATTATTCTGTACTTTATAGTACGTTTCTCTTTTGAACTTAGATGTTTTAATAAATTCAACTTGAACCAAGTTACCATAACAATTTTTAATATTTCATATTCTATTTCATTATAACTTGCTAAGTGAAAGCCTCTCTAAGATAGCTTTAGCAACTGTGACAATCTTGAAAATATCTTCAATGTTAGGCAGTGACAAGAGATAACACCAAGCCTAATTTCTTTTTCCTGCTCAAAGCCATGAAATCAATATCCTCCAAGGAGCCCAAGTTCCTTTTAGTATAGATTAGTAACAGAAATGAAAATAACATCTGAATTATTTTGTAGGAATGTTCATGAGACTTTTCATGGGCTAAAGTGAAGTTTTTCTATTACAATACTTTCAGACATGATGGAGCTGGAAAATATGTCTTTTTAAAGTGATTTCTAACTAATTTCTCCATTGTAATCTATACTTATACCTTTCTTACAGTGTAAGCCTTCATAGACACCGACGATATTCTTATGCTTTACTAATGTAGCCTTTTAAACTTCATGTTGTTATACACTTAAGGCACTGTATTTCTATGTCCATTAGAAATTTACTTTTTTTTGTCAATTTGGAGTTATATTTGAATGATATGGTATTAATCAGGAGCAGTAATGGTATAGATTTTATGAGGATTAAGCTACATCCTTACATCATCCTCACACACTCAGTTTTAACTAAAGTTTCAATGTGGGCTAACAAGGCCCAGTATATCACAGAATAAGTCAGCCTTTCTAGGCTTACTACAGTTCCTCAGGCATACTTTTAAAAGAACATGAGTTGACACTTTCATCTCTCAGCCCCAGCTTCCAAAGCTAGAATTCTTGAAATCTTTCTTTCTCCCCCATTAACTTTATTCCCCACATCCAATTTGTTGTCAAATTCTCTGACTTATACTTCCTGGATATTGTTAGAATGCTCCCCTCCTCAACCTGATTACTGTCACTGCCTATAATCAGGCTGATAGTATGTTTCCTCTCATTTATTGCATTATCCTCCTAATTTTTCTCCATTTTCTTCAGCTTTGACCCTCCCCTGCAATTTCTTTCCAGGCTGCTGTCAGTAATTTTCATAAAATGAACATAGACCATTATTTTATTTCTTAAAATGGTTTTCTTCTACATTTAGAATAAAACCCAAATGCCCATGCATGGCCTAGGAAACTTCATTCTCCTGATAATCTCTTCAGCCTTTCATGACATCTACATCACTTGCTAAACCAAACACACTTTTTCAAAACTGTCATTTCTCTTTTTTTTCTAAATGATAAACGTCTCTTTTCAATCTTCTTGCTAAACTATTTTTTCTTCCCTTGGGGAAATCTTACTTATTCTTCTAAATTTGGCTCAGATATACATTTGTTTGTTGGCTTTTTTTGTCTGTTCATTCTTAGCCTGGCCAAATTGAATGCAGAGTGATATAATGCAGTTGTTTATAACATTTAAAGGGCACTATCATATGTGATATTATTTCCAGAGGTCCTGTTGCCTTCATAGATGAAAACTGAATATCCTAGAACATTCCACTGTCTTGAACATGGTTGAATCCCTCATTGCACAATCAGCGAGCCCACAACATCATCATCTTCAAATCATTTCATTGCATCTCAGGTATTCACATGTGGCCATTATGGTGCTCATTAATTAAATACCCAGAGGTTTCTGTAAGTCATAAATGCTTCATTCACCATGATTCATTTAAATCATTTTCACTATAATTGCTTTATTAACAAAGCTTCTAACATTGTGATTATTTTTGTTCATTTATTTCAGCACCTAAAACACTAAATGCCTAGGAATGAGTCTAATTGTCATATTATAAATGTACAATATCTCTATATTCACAATGGTATTTTCATTTTTAAAAAGTATATTTAAATAAATGAGGTGTTTTCCAAGTTCATGGATTATTAGGCTGGGACAAGTTAAATGTCAGTTCTCTGCGAATTTCATTAAAGATTATATGCAATCCCAATCAAAATCCCTGCAGAATTTTTTTTATATTTTGGAAATTGAAAGTATAATTTTAATGTGTCAATGGAAATGCAGATGAACTAGAATAGCCAAAGTAATTTTCAAGCAGAATAAAGCTAGAGAACATACTTGTATATTACCACTTACCAAGACTTACTATAAATATAAAGTGATTCAAACAATGTGACATTGCCTCGAAGACAGACAGCTGGACCAATTGTACAATACAGAGTCTGATTAGAGACCAGCATATTAATTTTTAACTGATTTTTGGCAAAGCCTCCACTGCAAATTTCCTGTGGAAAGAATACTCTTTTTAATCAATTGGATACCCATAAAGGGAAAAAAAGTAATTTTAACCCATTTCTCCTTCCAATCAAGGACAAATTAATATTAGATGGTGCATAGACTTAAATATTAAAACTAAAGTGATCAAACTTCTAGAAGAAAACACAAGAATGTCTTTATTAACTTGGTGTATGGACCGATTTCTTAAATATAACATAGTATGCAATAACTACAACAAAATATTGATAAATTGTACTTTATTAAAATTAACAGCTTTTGATTTTCAAAGACCTGATTAGATTTAAAACACACACACAGAGATATTCTCATAAATCAATATAAAAAGATAGGATAAAAATAACTGAATATGTGCTTCACAGTAACATATCAAATCGTTTTAAAAAACTTATGGAAAGTTTCACTATATACCCATGTCTAAAACAAGACTGAAATTACCAAGAGTCATTGAGTTGTGGGGTAACAGAGAGTCCACTATAATACTGGTGAAATGAAAACAAAAATTTGTAAAACCATTATGAAGAAAATGTTTTGCTAGTACCTATTTAAAAACAAATTAGCAGTACCCATTCATATGCTCGGAATCAGCAATTCTATTCCTTAGTCTATGCCCACTAGAAATGCACCAAACAGATGTAAAAGGATGATTATAGATGTTTTATTCATAATAGCCCCAAACTTGGAGTAACTCAAATGTCTAACAACAGTAGAATGTGTAAATCATGACATCTGTCTATCTTGGAATTTTGTACTGCAATGAAAACTGATGAAATTACTGGTACATACAAGTCATGGGTGAATCTCATACGTACAATGTAGGTGAATGAAGTGAGATAAAAGAGTCCATGTTGTATGATTCCAAAACTAAACTGTGGTGTTAGTAGTCAGACTGATGTTTACAATTGGGTATGATCGTGACTGGGACGTGGCATGAGGAAGCCTTCTCGGGTAGTAATTACAGTCTTGATCTGGGTAATGTTTACATGAGCTACAAACTTATGACATATAGACTTTATGTGTGTAATACCTCCAAAAAAGTGAAATAAGAATAGTTGACCATCTTTGCTTATACTACTTCAAAGATGTATATTATAAAATGATGCTTTGACAATTTGAAAATATCCTCAGTCCGTGGCTCACAAAGTAAAATACATAAAACTGTATTTTATAAAACACAAATTAATTTACCATTGTGAATTACATTTATTCTTAGTTAGTTTTCTTATTTCACTAGTGTAACATTATATTAAAACCATGAAATATTTTAGTCAAGCATACAATTTATTTTAAAAACAGAAATTAACATCATCTTCCATTGTCATCCTATTAGTATTTTATTCAGAGTATAACGTTATTAAAAAAGACTCTAATAAGGTATAAAATTTCAGGTTTATAAGAACGCTGTCATGATATGAGATACTACTATGCATCAGATCAATGAATAATTCCTATATCATTCCTGAATACCTTGAAAATAAAAATACAATTATTTTCCATAGCATCACACTATAAATTATTTTAATACATAGAAATTATAAGATGTGGATAAAATTCGATAAATGATTGGATAAATAAGATGTGGTATATATACACAATGGGATACTATTCTGCCACAAGAAAAGATGAAATAGTCTCCTTTGCGACAACATGGATGGAACTTGAGATTATTATGCTAAGCAAAATAAGTCAGAAAGAAAAATGCAGTTGTTTATAACATTTAAATGTTTATAACATTTAAAGAGAGTATGTTATTAAAAGTAACTCACTATCATGTGTGTTATTTCCTGTTGCCTATTTCCCTGTTGCCTTCATAGATGAAAACTTAATATCCTAGAACATTCCACTGTCTTGAACATGGTTGAATCTCTCATTGCACAATCAGCTAGCCTATAACATCATCATCTTCCAATTGTTTCATTGCATCTCAGGTATTCATATGTGGCCATTATGGTGCTCATTAATTAAATACTATATGGTTTCACTGATATGTAGTATATAAAACTCTAAACAACAAAGGGACAAGACAAAGAAACAAAAATTCATAGACACAGACAATAGTATAGTTGTTACCAGAGGCTAAGTGGGGAAAGGAATGGTAAATGAGAGTAAAAGGGATCAAATATATGGTGATGGAAGGAGAACTGACTCTGGGTGGTGAACATACAATGGGATTTATAGATGATGTAATACAGAATTGTACACCTGAAACCTATGTAACTTTACTAACAATTGTCACGCCATTAAACTTTAATTAAATAAAAATTTTAAAAGATTGAAATCATATCAAAAAAACGAAAAGAAAATTCAATAATGTTAGAAGGCATTTGATCCTGGTGATTGGAGACTATTGGAAAATTAAAATTTTTATAGAGTACCAGATGTATCAGGCATCATTTTTTTTGTCCTAGAAAAAAATCACTTAATCTGACAATAACTGAGTATGTATTATTATCCTTTCCATAGATGGGTAAAATCAATTAAGAAGAATTACCACCTACATTGAAAAGAAATTCAAATATCTTCTATGTATAACCACACATGGAAAGAGTTAGTCTATCCTAGAGTCACAGGTTCCCAACTTATTATAACATTAGCAGTGTGATTATTAATATTGCTACCACCAGGATTTCTTCTACTAATGGCATATTTGAGAAAAGTGAGAGAAAATAATTTTGGGCTCATTTTATTACAAGTGATTTTTTTTCTGGTAAGTCTGTAGAATTCAAGCAAGTCAAAATATCTTTGGATAAAGCTTAATTTAATTTTTTGTCATTATATATATATCTCAACAGAAAAATTATGAGTTTAAATTGGAATACAGATAAAAATCTTATATTGTGGTCAAGAATAAAGAACATCCTTAGCTTTTAATATTTGATAGAATATAGTAAACAACATTTTATCTAAGGATTGTCAAATAAGAAGCAAGTGAGCCCGAAGGCAAACTGCCAGAGTTGCCTTTGTTTTAGGCATTTGTACTTATCTCCTAGATATCTTCCTTGCTTTTAAAACTCCAATGTGGTTCACAATCCTCCAATTGGCCATATCAAATGGGCTCTGCTGCTCTTTTTTTTTTTTTTTTTTTTTTGCAAGAATGATGGTCTCATTTCTCTTAACGAATAATTGTTTTAGGCAAGAGCATCTGACAAAATTGTGTCAATTTAGAAGTACAAGAAAGTTCACAGAAAGCAATCTATGAAGGGTTATCTTGTTCCTGAGGAGATGTGCTTCTTTTTTTTTTTTTTAATTTATATTGCTTTCCTACTTTTTTTTTTTTTTTATTAGTTTCAGGTGTACAAGACAAGGCCTCAGGGTTTTTTTGAAAATTAATTTGGGGAAGGTATTCAATAATGTTGTAAAGATTTTGTTGGGTATCCGATGGACATGCGTCCTATTTGGGAGACCACCTCAGGGAGATGTGCTTCTTGATACTTTCCTCTGCACGCAACACCTTGCTATAGGGCATCTTCCATCTTGGAACTACTTTTAGGGAATCAACTTGCCGAGGGGAGCAGAAGGCTACGATCTTACTTAGCATGAGATTAACCTTAGCTGGACTTACCCTACTTCCAGGCTTGTTTTTGGAATTTTCTATAACTTGCAGCCACAAATGTTATAATTTTAGTTATTCATTTTTTACATCATAAAAATCTACAAAACTAATCCTGTGCCAATTATAGAGAAGCTTCTAAACATTTTAAAGTATATTATAAATACAACCAATATATACTTAATATTTTCTTTGATTTCAAGGAGAGCTGAAAGGAACTAATTCAAAAAACTTTGCATGGACTCTCTTCAAGGAATGAGGGTATGGTTCCTGACCTCAACAAGATTAAAGTTGAATAACCTCAAAACAATGTTGGAGATATCATAATCAACCTATGAGCACTGGTGCTTTGGGAGCATAAAGAAATATTCTTACACTCCCAAATGTCAAAAAAAAAAAAATGTGAAAAAAACTTAATTTAGTAGAAGAAATTTAATTAACTGACATGAAATTGTGGAAATTTTAAATTTAACTCCTTATAAAACTGTAGCTGACTATGGTGTTTTTGAGGATGCAATTAAGAGTGCTAAAGATAATGAAGTAGTCAGAACATGACTTTGACTACAGAAAGGTGAATTCACAATGAATTAGTTTTCATGTCATCATTTTGAAGGTAGTATGAAGTCTTGTGGCACAGAAAGATAAATTGCAAAAAGAGAAGCCAACTGCCATTGACAGACGTTTTGCAGTGTTTAAAGGGAACATATAACTCTTTAATATTACAGATTGCATGTAAATGAGCAGAAGAATATTTTTACCAGGCCTTGCAAGAGTTATGTATACTCATTTTTTGGAACCTAAGTTATAAATTTCATTAAAGGATACTACCTTTTAATTCCTTTTGAGAAATCTGAAAAATGTGTCTTGCGCTCAATCTGGATTCTCACATGACAGTAATCAGCTGTGGCTGTTTACATGCCTTCCTCTTTAGTTAGGATATTCACTTTCTCTCCTTTGGCGACAGTCCTTCCTGCTCCTTATTGCTTCTTAGAACATTAAAACCAATGATCAGCTGCTATTTACTTTCATATTACAGCCAGCTTAATTCAGCGATATTGACTCCTAGTACATATCCATGTTGTGTTTGCAACGTTGGCCACGGTCTCTTCAGATTGAGACTTTCAGTGAACTCACCACAGAAATTTCAATTTCAATTTGCTCTTTGACTCTTTTACACTTTTTTTTTCAGTCTTATTTTCCTCATCTTGACTCTGCTCAGGACCCTAGAACACAATTCTGTTTCAATTATCAGCCTCTTTCTGAATTGTATCCAGTGTTCAGGCCAGTGATTTGTACCACCTTGACTTGATAGTTTTGTTTTGTTTCCTTTGTTTGTTTTTTAATAAATATCGTACTGTTATTCCTCTCCCAATAAATAATCTCATTTCTTTATTCACTGTTTCCTAAATTTAGATGGACATATTTAATCTCTGTCTACCTGTCCCTCTCTTCTCTGCTTTTCCTCTTTCCTTCTCCTCTTCTTTTTCTCCTCTCCTCCTCTTCCTCCTCCTCCTCCTCCTCCTCCTCCTCCTCCTCCTCCCTTTCCTCCTCTTGCTTTCTCCTCCTCTTCTTCTTATCACCATGCATTTAGACAGGTGTTATGAATATTTGTGTGATGTTAAATAGATTAACCATTCTAAAGAAAGTGTAGACCTAAAAGAAGGTTAGGCTGAATATCAAGTGAGAAACAATCAACTCTACATAGGAAATAGATTGTTATTGACTGTTCAAAGAAATGGTAAGAAAGAGTGGTATCTTTTGTCTCAATTTAAAAGAATAATTACATAAAGTTGGTATTAATGATAGTCTTGCAATTTGATTTAATTCTGCTTTCTTTGATATGATTCCATCATTTCCAAAAATTATGCCATTTTACAATAATGTCAACTCAACGATAAATTCTCATTATTATTTTATATGTACCCTTTATAAAGGTGTGCTTGCACTGTAGAAACCTTTCATAATCCTTTTGTAAGTGTTAAATGTTAATGGATCTCCAATTTGGGGACATAAAACTGTCAGAACGGCAGAGAAATGTAAAGATTGTTCAAGAGCATATTTGCGTGAACCATAAGTAAATTTTCAGTTGTTCATACAGAAATGGTTCTGGAAGAGCATGATACAGTATAAAAAGGAACGTAGCCTGGAAGCCAGATCACAGAAAAAGGGAGATAGAACATGTATGACACCCTTTGCCTGCTTCTCAGAATAGAGCTGGCTGTGTGGTTTTCATAGTCATAAACTTCTGAGTGTTTGGGCTACTATAATTTGTTTTTTGTTTGTTTTGTCAAGAAAGAAGGGGAGGAAGAAATTCAGTATATTTATGCTAAAAGCAACTGAATATTTTATAAACACTAGGTATGCTAGTATGAGAGCTAATGAGTAAGAGAGCAGCATAAAAAGGGGACAGAGATGACAGGCAAGGGCACCTGTATACCTCAGGGTACAAATCAGAGAAGGACAAATAGCAGTGTAGTAGAAAAATTTCATTTCAGTTGTGGCAGTTTATAGTTGACCTAATGACAAGGTCGAGTATTATGCACCGAGTGTAAAATTAATGTCAAGTCGAAATGGGCTTTTCATCTGGATGGCACTTGCTAATGCAAAGCATTTTAAAGAGAAGCCATCAGCAACACTTGGGGATGATAATTCTAAAAGGAGAAGTAGTTCATGTCATTTATTTTAAGAGGAAAAATAAACCCTTGAGAGCAAAGCTTTCATTTCCACATTTTATTTTGAAGAAAAAGAGTCAGATACAGACAAAAGTCAGGTAGATATCAATAATTATTTCTGTTCACCTGGAACCAGGGTAGTAATTTAATTTGTATCAAGACAAAATTGAACATTTTTCTTTCTGCTGATAAAAAAGACTGTTGGTATAATCTCCAAACTTAACCAAAGAAGCATTTAGTATTCTAAAAAAGAAAATGGTAAGCAATGTAACTTAGATTAATAATACTTGATGTATTAGATGAGAGGAAGCTCTTCAGCGAGGACTATACTATACTTTCCAGTCCTTCAGAGACTAATGGGGCCACGTGACTAGGTTTATTGATGGAATTTGAATGGAAATAATAAGTGACATTTCTGAGTCAGGGCACTTAGGAAATGGGCCATGCTTCTTTAACCTTTCTTTGCCAATCTGCTATTGAATACAGAGGATCCAGATACACTAAGAAACGGAAAGAGTTATGCCCCTGACTCACCAGGTCAAAATCTACACACTGCCCTAACCTTCCTCATTTGACTCAAATGAGAATAAGTATAAACTCTACAGCATTAAGCCACTGAACTCTTGCAGTATTATTTTTCATGCATAATGGGGAAAAAAGTATTTTACTTAAAAAGCAGTGAGTCCTCAATCACTGTTAATGTACAAGAAGAAACTTTACATCTTGAAATAGTATAGTATTCCATAGTCATTTGGTAAACAGATGTACATCTTCCATAATATTATAGGTAGGATTTCTACATATGGGTTTAAGCCAAAAAAAAAAAAAAAAAAAAAAAAAGCAATTTTCTTGCAAAATCAAGCCAAGCTGGGTTTTTTTGTTTTCTTATTTTCAATTTTACAAATACCCATTTCCAATTCCTTATTTGACATGTTCTTAAATGTTCTGAGAAACACTCTACATTCACTTTAACTGGTGGAATTTGTGGTATAAAATGTACCAATTTTGGTATATGAACAGTTTCATACTATCAAGTAAATTCTGAGACTCTTAAGAATGAGTACTTTTTTTTTTTGTAGACTGAGTATTCACCATATATTTCACTGTCAAGAATATCAAACTCAAATATCAATTCAAAGAAACAATCAAGTCAAATTTCATATTAATAGGTTTTGCAGCCAATACTGAGAAGTGGCTCATAGGGTTAATATGTACAGAACAAGAAGACATGGATGTCAGGAAGGGAGTTTGTTTTGTCAAGAACCAGAATAAGGGAGAGAAAAGCCAAATTACAGAGCTAAATGTCAGAAAGTAATAAACCCACACGCACAAATTTTTCATGCAGAGGATGGAAAACAGATTGGTTATTAATTGAGCCCCTAGCCACATTTCTTGTGTTTTTTTTCTTCTATTTGTTCTTGATCTGTCTGCAGATTAACACACAGACATTTTTTCTTGTCAAACTACTTTCTTTCAAGGCTGTGGTTATCATGAATAACCCCCAATGCTATTCACATTGTGCCACATGGAATGTATACAAAGACTCATAAATATTAGACAAAAAGTAACTATTACAGATTTTGTGTCTAAGTTGTTATTGTCCAAAATGCACTAACATATTTTTGCTGACTTCACAAAGAGAAGTTCTGAATTCAAGGGGTTCAGTTTTTAAAAAATTATTGCAATCCTAAATTAAAAAAAAAAAATTCTAGAGAAATGCATTGAGATATATCCAATGTTATATTAGGCAACATCTATGTTTAGGACATTTAAAATAATATTTTCTGGGAATAGTGGATTGAATTTAAATATGTAACATTGTCTATATAATTTATAGAAAACATCACATTAAATTGCTAAATATTCTTAAAGGATTGTTATTGTATTACTGTTGTGAAGTAGGAAAAAAATTAATGCACAAAAGTAGTTTTAAGAATATGTATTAAATCCCTACTATCTGTATATACAAACTATGGCGATAAATTCTCATTCTTTAATGATCTGATGTGATAGGAAAGGACTCAGGAGATTGATTGTTTTAATACAAGACTAGTAAAATGATTTTTTAAAAAGTTATCAAAGTCTCCACAGATGTGAATTGAAGTTATATCACTGGTTATAAAAGGGGAATCGGGCTGGGATTTTTGTGTGGAGTATATGTGAAGAATCTGGGAAGTATTTTTTTTTGGGGGGGTTGTTTGTTTGTCTGTTTTTAATGTATAACCTAATCACATTTTTTCTTCTGATTATCCTTAATGAATTTTACCAGTGAATAGCACTATAATTGACTATCCTCTCTGGGGAATTACAATTTCTCTTCTGTCTTCCTCAAGAGAAAGATGTGTTTTAATACTTGAGTAACTTTCCTTTGCATGGATAACGTATAAAAAAATATGCCATGTAGTGATGGGAGAATGTGCTATAGACCGGATGGACTAATGGGAGTATATGGGTACTACGGAGAGAAGTTAATGATTTTTTGCATGTTTGATGATTTAGCTAAGAAAATGCATTTAACCGAGTTTAGATGTATTGGCTCTTTTTTCTAATTCTTAATTTTAAATTTGCCTTCTTTATTGTGGTTTATAAGTGAGGTGATTTTGTAACTAAATCTCTAGCTTAGCAAATGAGGAGAAGGTGTTTTCAAAGTTACTTGGGATAAATGTTTATTAAGTGATTAAAACTTAATTTTCTTCCAAAACAAAAATGTGGCAGACTTTCTTTCTAAACTACATTATGTACTCTTCACAGCCTTCTAAGGCATGTTTGAATGCTTTGAGAAAGACAGAGATATGAGAGACAATGTACACACATGAGAAAGAAGAGGTAACAGATAAATGAGCATCTTGGCCAGGCAGAAGCAGATGGGATGTAGGACAGATGCAGAAGGTAACAACAGATGGAGTACATGGCATGTGAAGAAGGATTCACCTTTGATAAGTGAAATCACGTGTGCTATTTTGCATCATGAGGTAAGGAAGAGGAAAGCATGGAAGCAAGTGTAGTTACAGGTTAGGGGTCTGGAAGTTGAGAACGTTTCTTTGTAAGTTTCTATTACCTTTTATGACATGTGAGACTAGAGACAAGGGAGGGTTTTTAAAAATGTGATCTAAGGAGAATAGAGAAGGTATGATTGAGTTATTTTAGAAAAGTAGGAAAAGAAATAACCAAAGACATGTGTCAAAATTTCCCTTAGTTGTTGAGCGCAGAATTGAGGGTGCTGACTTATATTTTATTTATTGTGCCATTCACATAGTACAGAGCTCCCCTATACAGAGAAGAAGGGTAACTGGGAATAACCAGGGCTGTGGATATACTATGTCAGTGTTTCAGAAAGGAAAGGCGGAAAGCAGTTAAGGGTATTTGCAAGTCATTGACTGTAATGATAGAAACTAAATTGATGTGATTTCATTCAATAGATTTTAATAGTATACATCAGAGAATTATGGAGAAGCTAATGGCTTCAGAATACAATATGAATGAGATAATGTGAGCTGAAATATGAGATAAAAAGATCAAGTATTTACATATGCTGCATTTATCACAAAAAGTCAATAAACAATAAAATATAAATGTATGGCATTTTTATAGTATGAGGTCTTTAATTACACATGTACAAAAATGCAATGATTATTGACATGTTATATTTAAAAATGCAATATAAACTCCAAGTTTTGTTAACATTTACCCTTGAAAGGTTTCTATAATCCAATTTAATAAAAACTAAGCAAATTATATACTTTCCCTAAAATCACCTTCTGACATTTAGTACATATAGATGGTTTATGCAACCATGTTGCTAGGGATTTTTGAGCAAACTTTTATGATTTCAGCCACATTTTATCATAGTTTAACAAGTGTTGAAAGGGTTATGAATCTATCAATCAAGATGAGGTCATGTTTTGATAACAGAGAACCCCAAACACTGAGTGCCTTCAAGTTACAAAGGTTGCCTTTGCTTGTTGGTTTGTTTTGCATTTTGTTTCTTAATTTATCACCCAAGTCACGTATTTACAAGGGCCACTTAGCATCTCTGCTCTGAGTCATCGTCATCCTCACAAAGTAGCCATGTTAGAAATATTGCCGCAAGAGGGGAAAAACATAGTCACAGAAAGCATCCTCTGGATTTTAATTAGTCCACCTGGAAATGAGACAAATCACACTCTTCTCCCATTTCACTGGAAATAATCACAAGAAGAAACATAATTTTAAGAGAATGGGAAAGTACAAACATACAGAGTTACTAAAAAGAAAAAGACCTGGCATATTTATAAAGAAGTCTAATGTCTGTTAGACTTCCTGTAAAGTAAAAGACATTGAAACTTCTCATACAAAATGTCAAATCATTAATATTTCTGTGTGTATTCCTGGTTAGAAAAAAATAATTTATTTTTTTGATTTCTCATATCAACTAAGCATCAAAGTAGAATTTGGAATTCAAAAGTGCCATTTAGTAATTGGTTGAGGAAAACGTATTTTTTTTTTCAAAGTTAAAAATGGAGAAAGATTCCTTGTAGTCAACTGAATGCAAATGGTACTATAAATTTGATTCCAGCTCTATTGAAAATAAATTCCACATTTATCTTCTTCTGTAATTAGTTCCAATCAGCATGCTATAAATATGTAAATGTTTTACCCATCTATCACTTTCATCTCCATTTTAAAGCTCTTCAGTTGAAAAGAGGATCACAAATTCTGAGCCACGTTACCTCAGTTGCATTTGACTAAGACTGAAATAAAAGCTAAGAAAACACTCCCTGTCTTCTTGAGTTTTAAAGTCTTATTTTTCCTTTTACTGAATATAGTAACCATTGTTCTCTAAAATAAGAGAAGACTAACAAATGTAGTGCTAAATTAGAATTGAAAAGAAATACATTTCTGTTATCATGGAAGCTCGAGATGGGGATAAATCATCTTTGTTAATCATCTAAAAGTTTACATGGTAATAGTGATAGAATGGGAAGAGAAAGATTGCTTATTAAGTATCTATCTGAAACAGTGTGGAGCTTTCCCATAGTGTTTCGTCTGTCTCTTATGAGGTAGGTTTTCTATTTAAGTCAGTAATTTTCAACGTTTTTGCTGCCATCAAACATGTAAGGCATCTAATGCACATCTAGCAGCAGCAGTGCTGCATTTTTGCAGTGATCCTCTTGGATGTTTAGAGGTGGAATGGGGCACATTGCGTACGGAATCCTTTACATTTCAAAGGAGAGTGATACAAACATGTAATTTGGAAAATTTCCCCCTGCAGGATATTCTGATACACTCAGCTTCAACTCAGTTATTTTGGTTTAGAGTGAATGAAAACTATTCTAACACCAATTTTCTTTCTATTTAAAATAGAAAATCAAGAATGGAAATTTAGTGAGTGCATACTTCTAGATGTTGTCAGAATGTCATGTTAAAGAATTTACTAGTGCTTTCAAATCTATTTTATTAGAAGTGACTATAAATAAATAAATAATTCCCCAAAACAACAAAAAACAACTAAGAATGGAAAGTTACTATTCCCGTATGCTTGACAGAGGCAAGTGTAGGTATAATCTAACACATTTATGTGCAACTTGTGAATTTATTTTAGTTCAGGTAATAAGACTTTGGTCTCAAAACCAGTTTAAATTTAGTGAAATTTTGAGTGAGAGTGTGTCATATAGATAGATAGATAGATAGATAGATAGATAGATAGATAGATAGATAGATAGATAGATACTATATATAACCAGAGGTATTGTTTTAAGAATCTTTTTTAATATCTCAATATACTATACTTAACCATTTCTAAGGTGTTCACTACCTAGTCATTTATCCTTTAACATATATTTATTGAGAACCTACTGTAGGTTAACCATACATTAGTCATAAAAACTTCAAGAAAAATGACCTATTCTACCCTCTGCCAGTTTAGAATCTAGAGGCAGAAGACATATAGTACCCCAAGTAAATTAAAAATTACAAAATACAGATAATCATTATAAAAACAAAATTGCTACAAATTACTACTTTCAAAGCATGTAATTGAAAGTACAGTTTCAAAGCATGTAATTGAAGGTATTGGCATACCTCACCAATTTAGAAGATAAGTGAAGGTTTTCTGCAGAAATGACTTTTAGCTGTAATATCAAGAATTACTAGAAGTTAAATAGACAGAGTTCAATGCTTGGGAAACAGAGATTTGCATAGAAATTTTCTAGCAGAAGAACAATAAACATGAAAGTTTTTAATGCAGAAAAGAGAGTTGAACATTGGATAAACCCACACCAAGCCAGTAAGATCTGAGCATGCAAGGTGGGGATGAAAAGAAGAGAGATAAAAGTAGGATGCTTTTCAAAAAATAGGAAATACTGAATCTTGTAGGCCAAGTTGTAGGTGTGTGTTTTGGGCTTATGGATAATGAGAAGTAAAATAGATTTATAAATTTAGTGATATTTGTAGATTTGCATTTTTAAAAGACAACATAGATTGCAAGATAAAGAACTAATCAGATGTGTGGGATAAAGGAAGCTGTGTGATTCACAAATACAGCTTTTCCAAAAAAGGGAAGTCTTTTTTATTTACTCTAAAAGTGACACTCTTACATAATTGTGAGATGGTTGGGTGTTTTTTTGTTTGTTTGTTTTTAAATCACTGTGGAGGTTTTCCATCTAAATACATGTATGTACCCAATCTCTGAAGAGAAGATTAGCAAATTGGAATCATTGCCATGTGATTTAAATTAAATAACTGAAAAGTGAAAATTAATAAAATAAAATAAAATAAAAAGTTGACAAAACACATTGTGTAGGATGAGACAGATACATTTTTAAAAATTATTTTTATTGGAAATAGTATTTTGGAGCATTTTTATACTTACTATGGTACCGTAACTTTTGTAAAACTCATGAGATATGTTGTCTACAAATTCACTACTACATAATACAGGCAAGGAACTTGTAATTATATTATATTATGTTACATCACATGTTACATAATATTAGAATATACTACATTATATTACAATGAATATTTACTTTCTTTTTTATCCTGAAATGAAAAAATTGTATCAAAGAAGTTAAGTCTAATTGTTTAAAAAAATTATAAAATTTATGAAAGGGGTGCAAATCAATAGAGGTTATCGTATTACTGAATTATTAATATGGAAACAAAATGTAAAAAAATTCTAATCCTCGTCTAATTTGACAATCGACACATTAGTCCAACCAACATAAAAATAGAAACATGAAAACATGTAATTTTAAGTCATTTTGTTAGGTGTTAATAAAATGTAGCATATGAAAATCATGCACTCCTTTACTCTAATTTCAAGGTAAATATTAATTATGATAAGTACATGATGACATTCAAAAGCCAAATTTTCACTGTCTACTATAAAAAGAAATAATGAAGACTCAGGGACCATCCTCAAAAACCTCTGTTCACATATTCTGGAAAGCCAGGAATGACTTCCAGATGAGGGCATAATTGTTCATTTTACGATTTCTTATAAAATGAGCTTTCTCATACTTGGCAGGCTCCTGTGATACATTAAGTCATGACAGGTATTAATTAACAATGGGTGCCCTTCTCTTGACATCTTGAGTCTCAAAAATACTTTCTCTCTCACTAGATTAGAGACTATAAAATGACTCAACGAAGAATATGAATTAATTAAATATTTAATTCACTTCAAAGGTAATGTCTGATTTGTTTCTAAGCTGAATTCCACAACAACCATTCAGAACCATGTTCAAATTGAGTGACTTAATGGAGTGTCCACTGAGTGAAGTATCTATCTGGCATTACCATCCTGAAAGTAAATGCACACAAGTACAAACCATTACAGTACTTGAAGTCCTATGACTATATAGACTAGGCATTTTGAATATTATATTAATAAATATGATTAGAGATTCTTTTTTTTATTATTGCTATTACCACCACACTGAGGCCTTCAGATAAGTGTACATAGTGTTTTAAAAATTTCTAAAACAACTTAACATCCATTCAAAAGGAACATTTGTATCTTTCTTTTAATAATATAACACATACAATTAACATGTAAAAGGCAGGGCAATAAAATGCAGAGAATATTCTCTAGTCCTGTCATTGGGTTTACACTGTCGCATCATAGCTTTTTTGTCAGCATTAATGTTATTGTAAATGTAGGGATGGATTTTCTTTTTCTATTGGTCAAAGTATCATCATCAAAACATGTCTCATAGATAATGCTTAATTGAACTGGAAAAACTATTGTAGAAAGAAAATGTGTGCAAAATTGTGAACTTTTTCGGCAACATTCTTGGCATTTAGGACATCATCTAATGTAGAGTTCTCCAGTGGAAAGCTCAGTGAGTTAATACACCTTCCCCATCTTGGACTATTTCTCTAGAAGCCACAGCAAAATTATTTTCTAAGAGTCCTTAGTAAAACAGATGTGAAAATCATCACCCTAAGGGCACATATCAGTTTTTGCTAATGACAAACCGTTACAACAATAAAAATGAAACTGTGTCTCAATTAACATGCACCACAGTTAAGGTCATCACTAGTACTAAAAATGCCGTCCTCTGATTTATATATCAAAAGAGTAATCATCATTGGTACAGCACTTTAAATTGTCAGTGTTTTGTTTTTCACACACATTTTTTACCTTATTATTTTCTTAGACTTGAGAGCCTACAGAAGTTTGAAACCATTCACTAGGTTACCAGTGGTAACCAGAGAATTCTAGCATACAGTTTAAGTGGTTAACAAGGGAAGGAAAAGTAACATATAAATAGAGAGAAACAAACAAACAAAAAAAAGATGAAGTAAAAGAAAGAGAAACTAGGACAGAAGGAGGAAAAACAGGAGGAGGGGGAAGAAGAGGAAGAGGAGGAGGAACATGTGGGAAGTGACAGATTAATATTGATCACTCATTTAGAGCTTATTCAATTGCATCTGTCCCACAGAGACCTCGAAGCAGGAAAAACTCTTCTATTGAAGGATTCAGCATCAGCCACTATTGCAATATAGCAGAAAAGTTTTATTATAACCAAGCTTTAACTCAATTTTCAGCTTATTCCATATTATTTAAGTTCACAAACTGGCAGTTCAAAATAAGCTCGTATAAACAAACTAGTTATGACGTGCATTCATTCATCCAATAATATTTCAAATACCAGTTGTGTGCCTCACTCTGTGCTGGGGACTAGGAATGCAATGAACAAAGTGTACCCAAGTGCTGTCTTCAGAGTCGTACTTCAATTGTAATTTGGAGAATCACCAAGGGTCTTTTAAATGCTTAGTGCTTGAGCCGTAGCAAAAATAATCTGTTAGTTACAGAGTCGACCCAAGAACTGGCACTTTTAATTGTGATTCCAGGTGATTCTACCTCCACTATACAATAAACATTGGTTTAAAGTCAGACAATGATGCTGAATCATTAATTATTTAAATAATATGTAATAAGATTAGTTTCTCTTGTGCAACCAGAGTACAGGATCATCTATGAGAAAATAACTGTGAAAATGTAATCCAGACTGTGATGAAGATCAAGTAACACTTATTTAGATACCTGCAAGATGTGAAATCCATAGGTAGATGAAAATGTTAGGGCCCAGTGGAGACTTTTAGTAAGTGGAAATTGCAGGTGTGAAGATCCCAATGACAGGGAGGAGTTTAACATATTTGTATTTCAGATGCATTATTAGTATCACTGGAACACAGAAGGAGGATGAGTGAGGAATGCATAATAAAGAGTCTTCACCCTGAGCCCCACTTTTACTCCTAGCCTTACCTAGAAACCCTCCAGCCACCCAAGATCCAAAAACTGAAGAGCAGGCCCCATCCCCACCCCCGCCACAGCATGTGCTCCTGGTAGTTTCATGTCTGTGCTTTACCCAGTGTCTACATATTTTCAATGCAATCATTGTATTTAGATAGAGGATTAAACTGGAAGGTTAAGTGGGAATTGATGATGAAGGACTTTGTGGATAATGTTAAGGATTTTTAACTGCATCCTGAGATTAATCAGAATCCACCAACTGAGTTTAAGCAAGTTAATTCCACGATTAGAAATGTATCAGTATCGAAGCATTTGTGGGTAAGAGTGTGAAAGAACAGAGACAGACATATTTTTACCTTTCCTCAGAACAGTACAGGGGAAATGTACAGAAGTCAATTACACTGTGTATGTTGAATATACTCAGAACATGAGAATCAAATTTAGAGTTCTCATCTGGTCACACAATATTGAAATAGTGTCTAGACTTTCTGATTGGCATCTGAGTGCCTGTTTCTCATTAAAGGGTAATACTCTAGCTAAACATGAGAGTAGTTCAATCTTCAAATGAGATTTTCTATTCAGAGCCAGTATAATTTGGTTCTCTTCTCACTAAAGTCTATTATCACTTTGTCAAATTATACTACTGTATAACATAAAATCCAGTTATAGAGACCTGAAATCTAGATTTGGCAGCATTTAACACATTTTTATCATGCTCCAAAAATCTCTTTAACCACTATAAGTTCAAGCTTTGCAATTTATCACATCTAGGCAGGTAGTCAAATTCACAATTACTTCATAGTTCAGGTCATAAACTTTGCACCATTATGTAATGAAGTAATATGTAGTATGATTTTTTTTCTCAGTTTCTTCTAAACTGTTGTTCTCATTTCTGATTTTACTATTAAAATATTTTCTGTCCTGCCATAAAAATGCATAATGTGACTATTTGCTTACATTCTCTGCCCAGTGAATAATGAAGTCTCCTAAATATTAAAACGTTCTTGTAATCAGTAGTGTCTGCTGTATCTATTAAATGTTGGGTGTGCTTTACTTTCTTTTGATGCTTCTGGTAATTTACTCAAGTAAACCGCATACTGGAAATAAAGTGATTCATTCTACGTTGTGCATTATAAACTAATAAATATACATTTTAAAGTATTTTTTATCTTTAGTGACTTCCGTTATATTTTTTCGTTGAACGTTAAAAGAGATGTTTAAGTTATTACTGAATTGATTAACTTAATTTGATAATACAGTTCACCCGTGTGACTGAGCAGTAAAGCAATTTCTTTTCTGTTTTTGGTTTTGTCCTATTCTTTTTAAATGTCTTCATTATTGACCTGACTTCCAGAAAATTAATTCTTCACACATTTTATTTGTTCTATCAGCATAAGAGAAACAAAAACTTCCAGCCATAAATTGTACTTGCAGTTAGAGCACAATGACAAATAGGTCCTTGTGCTACTTCCGATGATGAAATTCTATTAACGCTGAACTCTTACTCTACCACTCTAGGCCCAGTGAATAACATTAATTGTTTTATAACCCTATACCAACTCATTCTGCCTGATTCATAAAATAGTTATGCACCATTTAGAAGCATCTCTCAGTAGGCTTCATTTTCCTCCGAAAACAAAGAGTTTGACTTCATTAATCTCCCTTTTTTTCCCTCAGAATGCATCATGAACTTTGAATTACACAACACATTTTCACAATTCTCCTAGTCTCTGAATAAGCTGAGGGAGGGAAGATTTAAACTACATGCAAATGTAGATTTAGCACAAAGAGTTGTAAGAACAAAAGCTCAGTTACTTTTAACAAATATTTCTGTTACCTGAATTGCCTTAAGTTGAAATATTTTAGCAAATATTAAGCAAAAATAGTATTGGATGTCCAAACTTCAAAGAACAAAAGCATCACTTGAACACCAACCACTCTTCAGTCCTCTATTCAGAAATCTGAAAAAATAATATAAATCCTATACCTGTGGTTGAAGTGGAGGAAATGGGAAAGATTGGATTTTTGGCAAATGCTCTGAATACTCCAGATTATGTAACCTAGTAATCCTGAAGGGCATATGGAGCAGGAAGTGAAATTAAATTAGTATTAAATATTTGTTTAGAAGTCTATAAAGCATTGTGTAAAGAATATTGTTAATCTCACTATGGAAATGTAGATAATTAAACTCATGTTTAATATGTTTTAGTTTAGAATGTACTCTTCTAAGTAAACAAAGTAGGTATTAATTTTGTATTAAGCATTAAGACTAAGTGGCAAAAGCTTTTTTTTGTTCATTTTATCTTTATTTCCCTATACAGAATTTAAAAAAAAAGATTAACAATATTTACATATCTGTTTTGAACACATCAAATGTTAAAAACCTAATGGAAAATAAGGCAATGGAAGAAATGGACCTCTATGAAACAATCCAAGTTTAAAATGAGCAGTAGTGGAACAAACTCTCCAAGAGGACCATGTTTACAGGGCAAGACTGCCGAGGTGTGCATCTTGATTTATCATTCAGATGGTACTATTAGAAAAAATTCAGCCTCCTTTTTGTTCGTGCATTAAAGAAACATTGACAATCAGAGCCACTTGAAATAATGGTGATCCAAAATGTGTAACTACATAACATCTATCACCAAAAACATGCTAGATCTGAGAGAAACCAGTCGGCCCATGACCCCAATAAACGAGGCACGTTGCTTTCTTTAGTGGTTACAATTGAAAGAATATTCACAGCAACTGGATCCCACATAGCACAGGGTTGGAATAGACAGTCTTTACTTATGAACATACATTTAGCAGCCATGGGAAAGCTATGCACTTCTAGATTTACCTGATTTTACTAAAAGTGAATAGTATTTTTAGGTATGCTCTAAAGTTTGTGTCCTCATAATTATTCAATAATATGTTGACAGAATTTGAAAGACAGATAACACTCTTGATGTTCCATAAGGAATATATGTAAAACTATTATAGTCAAGGATCTAAAGAACAAGGTTGTGATGCAATATAAATAGCAATATTAATAAATAGTAATAAAAGAAAAGAAATATAATTGAATAATATATTTTTGTAAAGTAGATAATCATAGATTGACACACACATATATAAAGGAAGACTTGTGCAAAACAGCTCATCTCTATTCAATTGTAACTATAGTGGAAAATTATATGATTATCTATTTTGATAAAGATTGACATCAGTGAAAGATACTGAAGGTGTTCAGAACAGGCCTCCAAAGAGGTGAAGGTCCTTGAAGTGTACTGTGGGGAGCCATGATTTCTTGTTGCTCTGGAGCCTTGTGGACTGGCTCAGTTTATGATTAACTTGTTTCTGCTCCTAAGGCATTGTCTCTGCCTGCACCCTGAGGGTGCTTACAAGTTGCTGAGGAATGAGGTGGGAATGGCCGGTTTCCCGGATACAGATAACTGATGGCTATCAGGATAATTGGTAGACTTTGTCATGTTAATTACTTTGGGGAGTTTTGTAGTGATTTTGTAGTTTCTATGTAGAAGTTAAAAATTTACTTTCTGTGAGGTAATACATACCCGTGATTGTTAAACTACACGTACCCAAAGGGTATATAATGGTGAAGGTAAATAAACCAGGCGCTTCAGCATCGCTGAAGACCGGCCGCATCATTATTTGTGTGAGTGTCTCTTTTTCATTCCCACTCCCCCATTCGGGTACTGTTCGATTCGTGGCGGCTGGCTCGCCACAGTGTACACATGTTTTTATCTTGTGCATGGTTTGGAGAAATGACAGAGGGAATGAGCATCATTATGTACTGAATGTCCCCCCCCTCCGGCCAAGCTCATATGTTAACTCCTAATCCACTAGTGTGGTGGTTATAGGAGGTGAGGCCTTTGGGAGGTGATTATATTTAGATAAAGTCATAAGGGTAGGGGTCCTTATGATGGAATTAGTGCCCTTATAAGGAGATACCATAAAGTTTGCTCGTATCTCTCCATCTCTATCCCCACCTCTCTCTCTCTCTCTCTCTCTCTCTCTATATATATATATATATATATATATATATATACATATATATATATATATATATATATATATATATATATATATATATATACATATATGCAGTTTTTTTTCCTTTCTTAAAATATATATATACATTTGTTTGGCAGCCTGTGTGTGTTTGTGTGTGTGTGTGTGTGTACAAAGGATACCAGACAAATGTATCAACATTTAAGAAACAAAAAAACTATATTAAAATTGTAATACTCAATATGTACCAATAACAAAAGATGAATACAAGTCATGTGTATACATTTGTTTGGCACCCTCTGTATATGTATATGTGTATATACATACAGTAAGAAGGCAACAAACCAGGAAGCAGGTTCTCATCAGGCAATGAATTTGCCAGCACTTTCATCTCAGACTTCCAGCTTCAGAACTGTGAGAAATAAATTTCAATTGTAGGAGTATAAGCTACTAAGTCTGTGATATTTCACTACAACATCCCAAGCAGTCTAAGGCAAGCACAATTACAAAATATTCTAATTATTTCTATTTATTGTGTGTATATGTGTGTGTAACAAGTTCTATTTTAGTGTGGGTGTGTTTTTTATGAATAACTCAATAGTAAAAGTACTGTTTTAAAAAGAAAGGGCTTTTCTGAAATTTTTTTGGAGATTTAGTTGAGCTTTGCATTATATTTCTACATAGGAAGCAGTTAATTTCTATGTGATTAGTTTATAAACTAACTCACAATTGTATGTATTATGGTTTGAGGAATAAATTAGTAAGACTGGCTAGAAATGGCTTACAAAATAAAATTAGAAAAATAAAAATAAATTTAAAGATTTTAATAGTGAATCTCAAATATTTTATAACATGCTGTAAATTCCATCCCTTAGGAGGCATTTTTTTTTTCCTTTCCTTCAATACTTGGATGTGAAATGCAATGCAAAAATCAACTCTCTTAAAAAACTGACTTCTCAGTAATCATCTGACATCTCATACAAACAGGAAATTTACATATGGATAGCCCTATACTTTCATTTATTTACACATTCAGTTAAGTAAAATATTTTATTTCAAAATTATAGTAACGCAATAATGGTAAGTGCTAATACAATTGACCTCTCATTATGTACTTGGTGCAGCACTAAATGCTTTACAGGCATGCTGTCTTTAATGTTCACAGCAAATGAAGCAAATGAATTATTACCGTTTTTTACAGACAAGAAAACTAAAGTATAGACAGGGTAAGACATATGTAAAGTAAAAATAGAAGTTGAACCTAGGTTTGTCTGATTCTAACTTCTGGCCTCAAACTACCATAAAAATCCCCATTCTCACAAGTGTTTTAAAGTTGAGATCCCTGAAAGTTGAAAGCACTCTTTGGCCATTGCTGTAGGTGATATTCTCCACTGGCTCTACCTCTGGCCTAGCAGAGCAAAGACTTCCATAGATGGTAGGAAGGAAGTTTGAACATAAATATGGAAGAGCATAGAGGAAAAAAATAATATTTTGTATCTTTTTCTGTGAACACCAGAATCTTTTCAATATTTTTACACTATTATTATAACCAAACAGAAAACTAATAAGAGTTTGTGTTTGTACTATCGGATTTATTCTACTTTCTTCAATACAAAATAAAAATAGTTTTAGCTTTGGAAGAAAATGCATGAAATGCCATTATTTTATGTGGAACCATTGATAAGTTCAATAAAATGTAATCATTTTCTTTGCAGAGTTTCAGGAATATATTGCAGTTTTCAGACTTTAAAATTTGCATAAATTTTCAAATACCATAGCCAGCTAGTATGGGCTGCTTGCTATCCTTCCTGAACTGAAGTTTGGAGGTGCCACAGAAATGAGAGGGATGTGGATAGCCCAACCAAAGAACTGCAGGGAAAAACATGGTCTTTTAGAAATGTGTAATGAAGCCCCGTGTTCTTAAGAAATGGCAGCATAGAAAGGAGAATGCCAAGAACAAGTTATAGAAAGTACGCTGCCCATACTTTCCTTAGTAGTTAATTGCTGACTCAGTCTGTAGGGCATAAAAGTCACAGTGCCAGCAACAGCTAAAACAAATCAAAGAAGCAGCAGGTCTGGGAAACTACTGATGAGTGGATACAGGCTATCTAAGCTGTAAGCAGTATGCGTTCCCCTTCCTGTACCTTGGAGATTGGAGAATTACAAAAAGATCAGAATGAAAGGATTTGGTATTGGGAGGCTCCCTGAGAGTCAAGGTTACCTAAAGTGAGGTAGGAGAGAAAGGGAATAGTGGTCAGCACTCCATTCTCTAAAATCTTCTACATAAATTCAAGCTGGCGTCCACCTCCACCATTTCGCTAGCAGAGACATCTTGTGCAACGTAAGCTAAAATGAAAAAATAAAGACACATATAATGTCTGCAAGCAATTGCATTTATTCTTTATTTATTCATTAATTCTACCAAAGTTTATGTTGCACTTAGTACTTGCCAGCATTATTCTAGACCCTTTAGTTATAGCAAAGAACAAAGTGTTAAAAATTCCCTGCCTCCTTATAAGTTACAGTACATGGGGAGGGAGTTGCATATAATAAATAAGCTATACAAATTGTATTGATGATACATCAGATGGCAGAGCTGAGGAGAAAAATATGTCAGGGAAAGTTTCAGCTATAGATAAGATGGACAGGAATGTCATTAATAAGTGACAGTTGAGTAAAGATATCAAGGTATCTGGGGAGTAATGTGGATAACAATATTCTGAGCAGAGGGAATAGCAAGTAAATGTGCATTATCCATTCTTTACAGTAGAATAAAGAAATGGCAGCTTCTTCAGCCTAGTGATGAAGGAGGAGAGTAGAAGACGATAGGACCTGAAATATCATGGGGACTTTGGGAGTAATTTATGGACTTTGGCTGTAACTTAGAGTTTAACAGGAAGCCATGAGTATTTTGAGCAGAAGTGTGATTTATAATTTTAATAGGATCATTCTGGTTGCTGTGTTGAGAATAGCCAGTAGGGGGCAAAGACAGACCCTGAGGACTAATTAAGAAGCTATTGCAATAGTCTAGGTGAGAAATGATGTTTTGCATACATTGGCAATTATGGAGATGGTAAAAAGTGGTCTGTTTTGCATTTATTTTGAAGATTGAACTAACAGTATTAGCTACAGTGGTATTCAAGAAAAAGAAAGTAGTGAAGGATGGCTCCAAGGTTTTTGTTCTGAGTTAATGTAAGAATATACTTTCCAAATGAGTTAGGAGATACTATAAGTGGAGCAAGAGACAGGACAGAATATCAGCAGCTTAATTTTGGAGCCGATAATTTTTAGATACTTATAAAATATCTAAGTGGAGGTGCAGAGCAGGCAACTGGATGTGGATGTGCTGATTTGGGAAAGGCTCATAATTAAGAGTATTAGTTTATTTAATTAAAACCATAAAGAAGTATGATGGAACAGTAGGGAAGAAGTGGAAGAAGGGGAGATAGAGAAAGAGAATAGGGAGAAAAGAAGAAACAGAAAAGAGACCGATAACTAAACCCAAACTCATTACAACATGTAGAGTTGGAGATTTAAGGATTAGCAAAGAGACCCAGTAAAACTGTCAGTGAGAATAAAGTCAGGAGGGTGGAAGGCACTAGAAGTCATGTGAATAAAATACCTCAGAGAGGCAGAATTTTCACTTCTACCTATAGATCTAGTAAGATGAAGTTAAACACTGGTCATTAGATTTAGCAGAGTGGAGATAATTTGAGATCTAATAATTATCTCTTAAACTGATCTTTAATAGGTTTCATGAGATGCTGGAATAAATTCCTGAGGCTGAACATGGTTCAGCACACCAACTCCCTAGAAATAATCCAAAATATTAAAGTATGTTACACAAAGGTAAATAAGAACATGTAAGTGGAAATAAACAATAGTAAAACCTGGCAAGCATACTGAAAGTATGAACCCTCATACTGTACTAGATAAAGCTGAGCTTGTCAGGTTATATCGAGGAGCAATTTCATAGAACTAAGTTAATACTTATTCTATAATTACTGTCACCACACTCCCAACCTACATCTGATTAAACAGACAAACTTGCACCATCTCTGCAAAGCACCACAATGCATTTAGTGGTTACAACTATCTTGTATCCATCACTATATGGATAGATAAGCAAAATGAGATAAATATAGACAATGGAAGAAATACTATGCAAATTTCAAAAACTGTGGGCAATATAAAATTGCATTAAGTTCCTAATAAGTAGAGAGGCTATGGAATAAAACATAAATCCTCTCATAAAAATCTTAATCACACAAAAAAGCAAGAAGGAAAAAATTAAAATGAGATAAATTGCACAAAATTTAAAAGGTCGAAAGAAGTGTGGTTACTTCTTAGTAACCACAAGAAGTATAAATTGACTAAATAATCAGTTAAAAGGCAGAAAAAATCAGATTGCAGTTTTAAAAATCTAAGTATATGTGATTTAAAATGGCACATCTAAAACATAAAAATCTGTGGATTGGTCAGGATTCAGTTGCAGAAAACAGAAGTCCCTCTAGCTCTTTAGAAAGATAGTTTGTAATATGTGGATTGAGTGCTCTTAAAACTGTTGGAAAGTCTCAAGCAGCAGACTCCAAACTGAGCTTTGAGGAATAATCCCATGAATACCAATCACAAAACTGACCGATGGTGGCTGCTGGCTCTTTACTCCATAAGGAAGTTGAGAACTCTGGGTAAGGCTGTCTAATCTATGGCTCTAGAACCAAATCTCTGTTTTGATACAACCTTCTTCAAAGATATCCTGAACCCTCAAAATCTGTTAAACTAGATGTGAGATAGAGAGACTTCACCTTCAGTAGAAGGAGAAAAACCACAGGCCAGCAGAAGTACAGCCTTAACTTCAAAATATGTTCTCACAGGTACATACCATGTTTCCCTGAAAATAAGAGTGGGTTTCATATTAAGGTTTGCTCCAAAAGACGTATTAGGGCTTATTTTCAGGGGATGTCATCCTGAAAACTCATGCTAGGGTTTATTTTCTGGTTAGGTCTTATTTTCTGGGAAACATGGTGCGTCGTACAGGTATATCTACTCAGTAGAAGCTAGGCCTCATGCAAAATGTTGAGTGTCAAGGTAGCTTATTAAATGTGTTTATTTTTGGCTTCCTAGCCTCAGTAAAGCACGTTATATATAAGGAATTTTGTAGCCTCAAATGAAGCAATCTTCAGGTCACCTTTAAATCATCCCCTTTTCCCCCCGTTTATGTTTTCAGGCAACATTCTCTCACCAAACATAAATTCACTCTCATTCATATAAACAAAACTTGTCTATATTCATCTTCTAGTGCCATTCATCTCACCTCTTTTTCTGGCTGATTCTTATTGTGTAACTCACGAATTAAATTATAACATTAACCATCACACACACTTTATATAAAGTTAAGAATTCAAGAGAGGGAGAATTAAATAATATGCATAAAAGAATAATTTACCCAACAAGGAAGGGAGACTTGAATGTAGTTACTACAGTCTTCGCTTATTAAACTGATCATAAGATCAGTTATAAACAACAAGATCAGCAAATAAACAACTTCCTTTCTCTTTCTATCATCAGCCAGCAATTCAACGCAGCAGTGTTTAATTCTCTGGTGTACAAACTCAATGCTACATGCCTGAAGAATCTGTCTTTGATGGACCAGTCAGAACCATTCCATTAAAATACTAAGATATGTTTCAGTAGATAGCTTGGGTTCTAGATGTGTTCCTTCACACCCACATCCCACCTTCCTAATTATATTCTATCTGCCTAGCCAAAACAGCAACACAGTTCATTGCCTCTTTGTACAGTCGAGTTCAAACAGATTACTGATACGAAATATGATGTAAAACAAAGATGCCTGCTTCTAATTTGATAGAAACATTATTGTGATTTTGGGGGAAACCCTTTTTTACCTCCTGTACCCAAATACTTTTAAATTAGTAGCGCCTAATGCCATTCGGGGCAGATAGAGAAATTTGGAATGTGTCACTCATTGCAATAGTGAGAATACCACACTCACCTCCACATTTGGGTTACTGTACCAATGTATCCAGGCAACAAGGAAAGAACATCATATTGTATCATTGATTAAAAACATATACTACTCTAGGTCTTCACCCCAAACTCATAAGGGTTTTGCTTCCAGCTTATGCCATACCCAAGTTTTTGAAGGGCAGTTTACTCAATCGAAAAGAATAGACATTTCTGACTGAAGAGGTCCATGATAAGATCATTGCCTTACTTTTTTGAGATTAGTTAAATCCTTAGCCAGAAACTATTTTGGGTGGAATTCCACAGGCAAATAGAAAGGAAAGGGAGGGCTTATTACAAATTTAAGGACTTGCTGGTGTCATCATTATTGAATCTGCTTGACTATTAAAACACTGTTTCAAACCACTGTTGTATTATATGATTTATGCCTGTATTTTGGGAGTAATTTTTGATGATAATCTGTGTCACGAATTACATAGAATAGTGTATAGGACTGTACTTTGGCTTTGTGTTTGAAAAAAAATACATGAATTATTATATTTAGAAAACAGTATTTATCTTCATATAAAGCAAGGCCATCTTGAGTAATCCCCAGGTGTGAGGCAGAAACTAGTGGAGTTTACATATACATATTTTAGAAGAGAAATCGAAATAAATAACTATCACAGGCATTTGGCTAATAAAACACTCAGAATGGGAATTGCAGTATTAAGATAGACCTTACTCTTAGGGCAAAGAGGGTCAAATTTATGGTGATGCAAGGAGAACTGACTCTGGGTGGTGAGCACACAATGTAATATATAGATGATGTATTATAGTATTGACACTTGAAACCTATGTTGTTTTGGTGACCATTACCACCCCAATAAATTTTTAAAAACTACTGATGAAATAATCTAAACATTCTCCAATTATTTTTAGAAAAGATATCTAAACTGTATATAATGTATATAATTATTTAATGTAATTTTTTTTATAATGCAGCATTTTCAGCTCTATGGTTTCCACCTTTGTCTTTTATAGGTATGTGTGGATTAGGTTTCTTGTAGAAATATTTCAAAGGCTTATGTTTAGTTGAATTGAGTTTGTAGTAGAATGATTTCCTTAAAACATGGTACATGAAAGAGATAAACCTTTGTGGATAGTGTTTCTTGAAATAAGTCCTGTCTAGTGAATGTGCTGCCTGAGGGCATTTCTGGATCAAACATTTGAAAATATAGCACTCACTCATCATTCATTTATTCATTCCTTCTCTGCCTAGTTTCATCCAAGATCTAAGCATACAAAACTAAAACAAAGAAAACAAGGTCCTTTCAATGATTTTTATTTGGGAGGATATAGACTAGAAGCAAGTAAATTATTACTGAAGAATATAACTCAAAGAGTAATAAGTACTATGATAAAATGAAATTGAGTGATATGAAAGAAAATATTAATTTTGTAATAAAAGAAATGCAGTCAAATCTAATCATGTTTCCTTCTTTTATCAATGTATTTAGTACCCCAAAATGTTTTGGTAAGGGTGGAATAGACACTGTTCTGAGATTACTAAACTTATTTTCCTAGCTGCATAGAACATAACACATATTATCTTGGGGTTGAATTAAAGGAAAATAAAAAGAACAACCACAGAGTAAATATACAAAGGGTTCCAAAAAAATGTATACACATTTTAAGAAAGCAAAAAACTGTATTAAAACTGTAATATATATACCGATAGCAAAAAATTAATACAAGTCATGTGTATACATTTTTTAGCACCCCCAGTACAAATGCAACAGTCATCTATTCTAATACTATATCTACAGATAGTAGTGCTCCAAACTCTCCCCTCTCCCCTCTTTGTGCCACTCTTCCCAAAATATGTCTAACAAGAACAGAGACTCAACAGCAAATAGTCAGATTCAAAATGGCTTCCAGACTAGTTTATCCAAATCTTTTTTTGTGAACCTACACAATTCAAAAAAATAATGCATCAAAGTTTATATATGTGTGTGTGTGTGTGTGTGTGTGTGTGTGTGTATGTATTGTATTTATGAACATAAATGGGCATGGGAGCAACTACCCATCCTGTCACAATGCTGTCTTCCCTTTCTTCGCATAATCCAATTCCTGTTCCCAGAGTCTATATTCTCAATGTTTGGGTATCGTTCTTGAGGACGGATATGTCTAGTGACAAATGGGATCTTGGTGAGCAATCCTGGTCCATGACATGACTTCACTGCTCTTAGGTTTATGCTAGGCTTATTCTGAGATAATTCAAAGTGTCTGTTCAGGACATCAGTGAGACGGATCGCTTACCCTGCCTGCCCAAGGCTCCCACAGTTATAGTGATTCTTTTCTATTAAATTTGACCCATGAGAAATTTGTCTATTCTTGAATCTCCCTTCTTTTCAAAAACAATTACATCAGAAGTACGTGCTAGATTATTTCCTCAGAAGGTACAGTGAATAAATTGTGATGTTGAATTATTACTTTAAAAATATCATATCAAATATATTACAAAGCAGTGAAAATATTTTCAATGTAACAAATATTCCTAAGCAAAACACTCAAAATGTGACTCCAATAATACCAATACCTTTTAGAAAATACCCCTCAACAGTCTGGCACAAAATAAATAGGTCCCCATAATTAGCTACTTGATCTGACACCCCCACTCTAGGCCTTCACTAATATGAAAAAGAGTCAAAATCATTAACAAGATGAGTTCCTCTTCCTCCTCATCCCCAGACTCATAGCCTCACAAAATGGCTCCAACAGTATTTGCACTAAACCTCGCCAGCCCTAGATATTTGTTTTGTGTCATTCATTGAAAGATGTCGCAACCCTGACAGTATTAACCATATTTTAGCCTCTGTATCCCATATTGCACCTCACATTTTACTCCTCATCAACCCCACAAAACCTGTGTCAAGTGCTGTCTCTGGAATTCACTCCATCAGTAGCAATCTCTAAGCTTTGTTTCTTCTTTCACGTTCATATCACTTGTTGTATTAACTGGTATATCCTTTTCCATTTAGGAAACTTCCTGCAGGCTTCTCTGATGGTGGTAGTGAGCTTTTCCACATTTCTCACTCCATTTATACTTATCAATGATATATATATATATATATATATATGATATATATATATATATGATGTATATATATATGATATATATATAATATATATATATATATATATATAATATATATATATATATATATATATATATATATATATATATCGTCCCCTTGCTCAGCCTTCCTCCTTGCTTGTTCTACTTCTTTCAGTCCTTAAATATGAGTATGTCAAACATGTTTCTACCACAGGACTCTGAACTTGTTACCCATTGCCCTGAATAACTATTTTTTAGATATGTACTGGCTCAATCCCTCTCTTTAAGTTCTTTGCTTTAATACCACTTATTTGGAGAGGCTTGCTTTCACCATCCTGTATAAAGCAAAAGCGTCCTTCACCCAAGCCCTCCCTATGTCTCTGACTTTGCTCAGTTTTTACTATAGCTCATATCATTATGTAACACATTATTTATGTTTTGTCCACTGTTTTTTTCCTTGTTGTATTCCCAGTCCCTAGAAGAGTCCCTAGCATGTAACATATGCTCAATAAATATTTGCTGAAAGGATTAATGAGTAATGAATAATACAATATACATGTAGTCATATATAGTCACACTCTAGATATAATCATAAAACAATATGCAGGGGATGTCTATGTTCCCTTTTTAATAATATCACAAGACATAGCGGCCACAGTGTAAATGGTATATTTCTAACATTCTTTGGGAATCGACAGGATTGTGATATTGAAGACTATATGTGTCACACAAATTCAAGCAACTCGGTGTCCTAGCAGTTTTATACTTTACATGAATTGGAAATAATTTCTTCTACACATAAATCTTTCATGCTGTATTATATAATTAAATAAACAGAGGCTTTTTTATTCGAGATTAGAAAATTACATTCAATTTGAATGGCTAAAATGATGATTTAAAAAGACATGATTACAAATGTCAGACACCAGTACAGTTTTAGGCTTTTCTTTAAATTTTTCATCACTATTTTTACTTAATATTGGTTTAATTTCCACTAATATAGTTGATAGACATTCTAAAGTCTATATTTATGCTAATATAATATAGTCAATAGAAATTTGTTAGGATTACAATGCCTTCTATTATCATATCAGTAAAGGTAAATGTGAGAGGTGCCTATCATGATTATATTTTTAAAACCCTATATAAGTTAAAAGACACTAGTATATCTTTTAGACATGTTATAGCAAAAATAAATTAGGCAATATTTCTGAAAATAATCATTAGTATGTTGTCAACTCCATTAATTTACTTACTAAAATTATGGTTTTAACTCTCTATTTTATGTAGAATGAATTACAGAATCAGAAATACTTTAATTGCTTCATAATGTACAGAGATTATATAAGTGAGTTTGTCACAATTGTGTGTCTGGAGATATTTTTAATTTATAGATCATTTAAACAAAAGAGAAAAGAGTAGAAAGCTATTGTATATACATTTTTATCAGGGTAGCATAACCAAAAATGCATTTATCAAACACTCATACATAAGAAAAGTAGTATTAAAATAATAAAATATATAAAGATATTACATAAAATTATCAGTAACTTTAAAAATCTAAGAAAAATGTATTAGATGTGAGGCTGAATTTTGCTCAGGCAGTCAGATTTCCCTCCTGATGTATGTGTTGTTTCTTCCAGTCAAAAATTAAAAGTGCATATCCCCTTTAGTCCTTGGGAAGCTAGGGAGCAACTACAAAATAACTCACATCAGCCAAGTCTCCTTCTCATCTTATAAATGTTCCACTTAGTCCTTGCTGTCAGTATTTACCTTAGCAATTTCAAATGACCAGCCTTAGGGAAACAGATTGTGGTATATCCATAGAGTTGATTGCCATATCTCAATAAAAAGTAAAAGAAGATACACAAAAAAGAGCCCACACTCGCGCATTTCATTTATGCCTAGTTCTAGGACAGGCATCACTAAGCTCCAGTATCAGAACAGTGCTTTCCCATGTGGTTAAAGAAGAGGACTGACTGGAAAAGGATAAAGGAAAATTTTTGGAGTGATCAGAATGCCCTATAACTTGGTTTGTGGTTACCTAATCAACTGTGTACTTAAATTTATTCTAGGCAAATTATACCTCAGTAAGAAAACAAATGAGGGGTAAGGGGGTTGCAGGTGGGAGATGAGGGTAGGGGGGATCAAATATATGGTGATGGAAGGAGAACTGACTCTGGGTGATGAACACACAATGGTAGTTATAGATGATGTAATACAGAATTGTACACCTGAAATTATGTAATTTCATTAACAATTGTCACCCCAATAAATTTAAAAAAAAAGAAAACAAACGAGTAGTTTCCCTGCTTTGCCCCTAGTGATCTCAAGATTAAAGAGTTATTCTTCCTCTTTACATGCTGTGTCACATACAGTGAGTACTTAGACGGCATCTAATACTTGAAGTAGTGATCTCTTCTCTGTCAGATATAATTACATGATGTTTAAACCATTTAATCATAATTTCCAGAGCAGTTTAAATGTTTTCAAATGCTTGATCCTCAAAATGATTGTCTATAAAATAATTTAAAAATACAGATTTTATAAGGTCCAGAACTTGCTTTATTATAATATAAAACAAATATTAAGACTTACATACGTGAAATATGCTTTTTATGTAAAGTGCCCTGTTATTCTGACAATAAATGGATAGGATAACAGTGAAACTCATTATAGTCAATTTTCCCTGTAATTTTTTTCTACTATTAAGTGTACATCATAGTTGTGTTTTTCCATTTTAAGCAACAGCAAAAAGAAATGAAGGTAAACATGAGCACAGTAATTGCTCTGTTATTAATAGTGTTGTAAATAAAAGAGCTTTAGCTAATATAGATCCACATAATTTTACTGTAGTTTGTTGCCTTTTATTTCATAATGATGATAATGATCTCAGAACCAGATCATTATGGGATGCAGCAAACTGGGTGGTATAGAAGGTTATTGGTCAATTTAGCTATCTGCAATATCCTCTGACAATACTTAAGCACTAATGTGAAAGATATTGCAGTAGTATAGAGATTAGCAAGTATTGCATTTGTTATATATACAGATTTTAAATTCAGGCCAGGACACTCTTTTAAAGTTCTATTAAAAAAAAAACAAAAAAGAAAACATTTATTTGCTTATGTGTGATTATCCTTGAGAGAGACAGGTAATTAATTTGTACCAATTTCGGATTCAATTTAATTCTACCTATTAAATGATTGAATAAAAATGGAAGGGAGGTTCAAGTTGTTTTGTTTACAAGAAAATAATACAAATATAGCTCTTTTAATTTACTTGCTTCATAAATTAATTGTATAATTTGTTGTTCCATTGTACTGAAATTTAGAATATGACTACATTGAAGTCTCTGTAATCTACTGTTCTTGGGCTGATTTCATTCATCTTATTATAGATATCTTTGGATTTAGTCCAAAACATGAAAGACTTATAAAGAATGCATTTCTATGAAGAATAGTTATGGCTCTAATCTTTTAAAATTATCAAATGTCAATGAAACAGATTATTTTATCCCTACAGGTGATTTACAGGATAGCTATTGAGACTTTTAGCCATAGCATGGTCCACTTTGCATTTATATTTGTGTACAGGAAAATTATTTCATTCATTAGACATTTTAATATCCTAAAATACCAGGGGCCTTTGTTCAGTAATAGAACAGACTTCATTTTATACAGATCTTCTACTCAAACTATTCAGGTTTTTCTTGTTTGCTTTGCTTTAAAATATAAGAAATTTCAAAATATTTTTTCTGATTGTACATCAATATCTTTGAGGGATTAAACACAAAAAAGAGAGAACTTATAAACAAATTAGTACAAATATTCACACCTATATCTTTTTCTATGTTTTCATTATATCTGACAAACAAAAATGGGAATTATTCCCTCAAGCGGCAAAACTTAGACATTTATAATAATAATAATTTAGTACTAAAAATAGTTGTGTTTTGTCAGATATATTTCTAGCTTTCTACTTCATTTATTCCTTATCTTACTTTACATATATATTCTCTTAGGAAGACACAAACAGTGAATATGGCTCAATTTGACAGGCATGGATTATGTTTTTTCAGTGGGATGAAAGAAAAGTAAGTTGTTGTTATTGACAGTAGTTAGGTAAAGACTTATGCCAGCTGTAAACAAAATAGTGTGTTTAAACCCTTAGGATCTCACTTGGCACATAGCTCTCATTGTGCCCTAGCTATTTTTAAATATTATTTTAAGCTGTAATTCATCAAGAGGTATCCTAAATAGTTAAGTATTAATTTTTAAAATTTCTTGTTTAAATGTGGGTGAACATTAAAAATATTCATTTGAATATGGTTTTTCTGGTTGATACATTTTTTTTAAATTTTACATGTGATCTAATTTGCAGAATATCTTCTCTCTGTAACCTGCCACTACGCTTCTGTCTTTTTCAATCCAATATCTTCTTAATACCTTTGAATTTGGCAGCATTTGACTCTAACAATGTAATACTGGCTATAATTAATTACAGTTGCCTCACAAGACACATCCACTTTTGAAAGCGCGAGTAGGTTAGACTGAAAAATGTAATACTAGAAAGAGTTAATTTGTCATCCTGTGCTTGATTACGTTCTAGTGGGGATATGACTGGGGTTCTGCACTGTGGAAAAGGGTGCCAAACAAATACTAAATCAATCAATCAACTGATGAATTAAAACTGACAAGAAGTGTTGGCTTTTATTCATCTTCTTGGAAATTGGATTATAGAATTTATTTCAGAGCCAAAGCAGAGTATGTCACAACAGCCCTAGCAACCAATATTCTGAGCAAAAGACTGTTACAATGACAAAATTCAAATGTGTTACCACCATATAAATGCAGGGAAAATCACATTATTAATTTTCCAAATACTACAAATATCTGGCATAATAAAGTTAGTGAATATTTTCAATGTCAGACTAAAGACATTTGAGTATCAGAAATTTAGTTTATTACCCATTTTTCTACTTCTGACAACATGTAGTGTGTTTACAACTACAAAATATATCAAATATATTAGGGGTAAATAACACCAGCAGAGTTAAAGGAGTGTTACTTCTTTGATCAATGTGTCAGTTTACTACCTCAGTATTGCTGTGTATATCTCTAAAGGAAAACATACAAAGTTTGACTCAGAGAATACTTAGATTTATAACTCATCACATTGTACTTAGCTTTAACTACAAGAGAGCTGACTTTTCCCTGTCGGGCTTCTATCTCACCCAAAAGGAGAATAACGGTCCAAAAAATTCAGTATCATCACAATTAACTAATGAATAGGATTCACTAATTGATTTTCAGCTTTGGAGAACATGAAGGGATCCATTGATGTATCTACTCTCTTGAAACTTGCAGTAGTAAGCATAAAACATAGTTATAAACTTATGTACCCAAAAGTAGAACAACGGGGAATGCTAAAGAGATGTTAAGGTAGTAATACCTTAATAAATCAAGTTCATGTAGAAAAGGCTCCTCTGTAGACAATCAGATTTATTTAAAGGGGACAAAACAGTGTTGAGTATGTGTGTGTGTGTGTGTGTGTACATGTACATACATGCTAATTGAGGCAGACATGCATTTTTTTGCAGCTGTGTGACAAAAATATCACAGTGCAGTTTCTGGCTCAAGCAAAGCAACACAAAGCCAACCCTAGAAAAATGTCTACTGTCTTGCATCTGCTTTCTTTATACTTTTATCGCTTTCAGTGACAATTCATTCTTCTCATTTGTAGGACTAAAACATTTCTAAATTTTTTGTTCTAAAATTCATATCATACAATTCCAAGTCTTTAATATCTTCATTGATTTATTGCTTGTATTTTTCAAGCCTGTGTTTAGTATTTAAGGTATTGGCAAATGGGTTCTGAAATCTGGGGTTTTGAATGAAGCTAAGAATCCCAGGAATTCATTTTATGAGCAACAGCTCTAACCTAGAAATTGGGTTATTTTTTTATTTTCTATCACCTTGAGGATGGGTGTCATTGAAGAAAACAAATTTGTTTTCTTTCCTTACCAAATACTAATATACTTTTCTGGGAGAGTAAGCTCAATGTTTGATCCTCTGACTCTCTCAGGGTGAGGAACCTAATGTGTCCAGGGTTACTCTATAATCCGGACGCCTCTCGACTCATCACAGGTAAATCTGGGTAATTTCTTTGCTTTTCTCACCTAAACACTTTCCCCAGATAATTCTCTTGAAAAGCACAGATTAAGCTTCCTGATTTCCTTTCTCTGAAATAAGACACTAAAATATATATTTCAAGTTTTGAAACATTTGAAAATAATTAGTTTAATGTTATCTGACTTCCAGAATGTCTTTTACTTCTTTATATAATATATCTCATAAGGAGTTTTACTTAATTATTTAACCTATTCTTCACTAAGTCAAATAAATGAAATTCAAGTTTATCATAAACATTTGAATTATAAGATATCATAAACAGCTATCATATAGTTATAAATACGTGTTTTTAGAAGTCAAATCTTTTATGATACTCAAGTAAAATTTTAAACACACTAGAAGTTTTTAAAGTTATATGTTTAAAATTATGATAAGCCACACTGTACAAAATGAAAATTATCTCACATCATTTATTAATAATAATAAAGTCTACATATATTTTTGCATTATATAATAATGAAAGTAGCATTCATCAGATTCAGTTACTCAGCATAGCAAAAAATATTAATGTCTAAATAAAAAAAGTCATGAGTTCATAAGCCAGTATTATCTATTATAAAACAATAAATGGGAAACCACACATGACAAATGAATATTTCTTAAAACCCCAAGTTTGTTATGACACATTTAATAATACCAAATGGAAAGAAGCCAGAACTATTTGAGAAAGGATAAAATTCAGAACAAATATAAACATTTTAAAATTTGATATTTTCATTTCATGTAATGAAATCAAAGAAAAGCTAATATTGAAACTCAATAAAAGCATTAACTACATAAATATCAATTAATTGCTTGGAAGTACTTAAATACTTGAGTATATTGAACATAAATAGTGGAAGGAAATACCCTTCAATATTTCAAGGTACAATAAATAAATTAAAATGATGATGCACATCAAAGATATCTGATAGAGACTTCACTAGTTGACACTGTGGCATCTCCAACTCATTTAAATGGAAATGAGCACTTCTAAAAAACAGCTACACTACAACTGAGCCTTCTAATCATAGTTGACAGGAAGAACGTCAATGTTCATCTTACCCAACATAGTCATTTTGTAGATGGAGAGACTAAGACAGTTAAGTGCCTTCCAAAAATAAGATGACAAGGCAATGAAAGGAGAAAATTTGAACTCGAACCCATGTCTTCTGATTTTAAGGTCAATGCACTGATTGTTAATAGATAGAATATGTATTAAGCACCAGTTAAATGTGAGACACTGGGGTAAGTTTGGAGAAATAGTTGTGAAATGGATTTCCATGATCTTCCATGTCACTGTGCTTCACCTAGTTTATCTCATCTTGTAAAGAGGTACACAGGAAATCAGAACATGCTACAATAACTTACAACATTAATGGGAGAAGAACAGGATGTTTTAAGATCAACTAAGAGTGACATCTGGCCTGTTCTCAATGGTAAGAATGTGGGGTGATTTAGAGAAGATTGGTTGTAAAAGGTGAGGTAAAGTGAACCCTGCAGCTTTGGTATTAGCAAGGCAGAGAAGGAGAACATATGTTCCTGGCATGTGTAACATCTTGGATGTAACAAATGATACAAAGTTTAAGGAATTTGAAAGGAATTCAGTTTAATGGCTCTTTTTTTTTTTTTTTGCCTCCTACCCTTTTTCTTTGTTTATCTTTCTTTGTCTGCTCTTGTAAATCCAAGATTGTGATGGAATATGGAGGAGAGAGGAGGGTATAAGAGGAAAGGTAATGGGAAGAAAAGCGTATCTTCTTGAGGGCCTCTGTCTATTAGATGATGAACTACTAATTCTTTGTGTATTTGAGGTTTCTCAGGCATTGCTCTTCTGAAAATCTTCACATGCAGACCTCTGGCACACACAGCATATTCCTGGTTGACTGCTTATAATTACCTCTCAACACTTGAGTTGTGCAGGGTCCCTTCTCCCTGATTTGTCAATAATTAGTATTTTTCATAAGAGAGAGAGGGATTTAATCCTGAGTACACCATGTTTTATAAGACGTAGACTAAATTTTCCCTAAGCTTTTCCGGAAGACCTCACTTTGGGAAACATAAGTGGGAACATTACCCTGCCTACTCCCAAGAGGGATGTGTGTGTTGTGGGGAACATAGCAAACAATGTCTCACTACCTCTCCTCGCCCAGTACAATAGATTTTATTTATATACTCTCTTATATGTTTAAATTGGATGAGGAGAAATGGTTTTCTAAACTACTTTTTGACAGTTAGGCGGTTTCTCAAAACATTAAACATAAAGTTTTAATATAGCCCAGAAATTCTGTTCTTAGTTATATACACAATATATATAAACAATAAGTATGAAAACATGTGGGTCTATCCATACAAAAACATCTACATGAATGGTCATAAAAGAAAAAATAATAGTCAAAAGGTAGAGGAAATAACAAAAATGTCCATCAATGATGAATGGATAAACAAATTGTGGTGTAGCCATACGATATATTATTATTTGACACTCAAAAGGAATAAAGTACTAATACATACTACAGGTGACTGAGCCTTGAAAATATTATGCTAAGTGAAGAAGCCAGACACAGAATACCACATATTATATGATTCTTCAATTTATATGAAATATCAAAAATAGGTAAATCTATAAAGACAGAAAATAGTGTTTGCTTAGGATTGGGAAGAGGTAGATGAAAGCAGACTGTCTCTGTAGGTACATAATTTATAACGAGGGGGTTACTTAAACTCTGCACAAGTATGATACTATAAATCAGGCATGGATTGAATTTTGGAATAAAAAGGTTGCAACTGGCAAATGATACAAGATACCAGGTTAATTTTGAGGAAGTCATGACAAGTCGTACTTTCTTACCTACCTTTCCTTGCTTCTGTGGTGCCTTTATCTAGTGTGATACAAAGATGCTTTCAATTTCTGTTGTACTTCTGACTGTTCACTGTTCTGATTATTGGCATATTTGGAAAAGCTACAGACACAGGAAGGTGAGAGGAAGTGCCTCTATAAAATATGGAATCATTTTTGTATAAGTGAAACCATGTTACTATCTGCACCATGAGTTTTAAGGGTAGGAATATGGAAGACATTTCTCTAGCATATGTGTTTTTTCATGACATTTCTCTCTAGACATAGAAAACTATTTTCCTTCACTGCTGAAGGAAATTGATTTATGAAGGATGTGAACGACTTCTTACACAAACCAAGAAGGACTGAAAAGAAGTAATTAGCAGCTAGATTAAAAAAAATCTGGAAGTAAAACGAGTGATGTATTATGAGGGTGACAGCTTTCCTCATCCTTTGACAAATATTTAAAAAGGTTGCTGTCTATATTTTGTGTTAGTGTCTGTCTAATGGGATTTAAAATATCTGGTAACCCATAACTAATTTGCCTTAGCTTATAAGGCATTGCTGCATAATGTGTCACAGTCTTCATAATTATTCTAGGTACCCCTATATTTTAGAAGCAAAGGTGTTTAAGTCTCTTGGTAAACATGTACAAAATATGTCTCATATTTCATATACTGGGTTGAGGGTTTTTCTACCCTGCCCCACTCTCACTCTAAAACACTCAATGAAATAAACTGTAAGTGGATATGAATCACAGTGGCAAGCCCTGAATAGCATAACCTTTCAAAACTATGGCCTCCCTTCATGACAAATCAGAATTAATGAGCATATAAATAAAATGCCTGAGGCTGGAGTCTCATAAGAGAATACATGGGCTTTCACTGCCTGATTTTGTAAAGATTCTTCTAATTCTTTGATCCAACACTATAGCAGACTTCTTTAATGGGTCAGTAGCATTTGTGTGTGTGTGAAGGGAATAGGTGAAGTCACATATTACACACTCCATTTGTTTAAGAACTCAGATATGCTCTAGCAGAGAAACTAGCTTCTTTCCAAAGAATAAAGGCATAGTTGCTGAAATACATTCTTGGTGATAAATAATAATTTCCTTGAGTGCATACATGGGAAAATTAAAATAATTCTGGACTGCTGAACATCTAAGAAATTTGTGAAGCTGGATAATTCCAGATTTCTAATTGTTGTCCTTATTTACCTATTTTCATTTGCATTTTATTATTTATTTAATGCTTTTAAAAGTAAATTTTAGTTTTCCTCCTGAGTTTCAGAGGAAGTTTCTATATTTATATCGTATCGCCTGAATACTCTCATGCCCCTAGTTTCTATGCCTGTAATTAAGTTAAACACAGTTCCACATCCAGAATGAGTATACATATACATATGTATATATACGTATATGTATATACGTATATATACGTATACATATATACGTGTATGCCCATATATATAATACATATTATATATATATATATAGACTTCTTTCCAGTGTTTTTAATTTCTTTACATTGTCACCAATGAATTGTATCAACCTCCTGATAGAAATGACATATCCAGATGAGCAAGTAATTAAACATACACACCCAGATGTGCTCACACACAGAGATGCACAGATTGACAGATAAATTGATCTAGACTTTTGAGATCACAATTTTATAAAATTTATATTCTCTTGTATATAAGCCATTCTCTCATAAATAAAATTTTTACTTTGTATATTTATGTACAGGATGTAACTTAATATATTTATCTTTCTTTTATAAATATTGAATTCTGTTGCCTAAAGCAACATACAATTTTATTAGTCTTTCAGATCAAAACAATAAAATTTCTCACTCAAATGATAAAAAATGTGATATATTTGAACCATCTGTTTTCCAAAGAACATTGATTTATGTTTTTACCAAATATATCTGAATATATTACTCTCCAGTCACATTGTACATACTTTGAATTTAACTTCACCTTTTGATATACGGAATAGCATCAACTTAATATTTTTCCAATTTGGTAGTCAACAAGTTACTTACATTTTCATTTTATTTTTTATTTAATAATTTGCTGATGAAGTTGAACATTTCAGAACATTTTGAAGTACTCATAAATTAAGTCTCACATAAAGTAAAATTTCTATATTATATATTTATTATATTTCTATATTATATATGTAACTTAAAGCATTGCTAAAGTAACTCATAAATTCAATTATGCCAAATAGAGAAATTAATTGGAATGAATATTCAAAATTAATAATTATGTTTGTTTTGAAGGAATCCATATCAAACAGGATTTAGTTCTTTATCTCCCACCATTTTCTTAGCATGTATGTAGGTTATTCCAAGTAAGAGAATAATTGAATTATGCAGTTACTTAGCATCTTAAAATAATTTACAGTAACTTCTAATACTTCGTTAAGGGAAAGTCACAGAGATAGAGACTTTTAATAAGGGACTGCCAGTAATACATTTTTGCATCTTACATTTTATTAATATTTTTAATACCAATGTTTTCTCTCTTCTTTTCATTTTCTAAAGTGTCACATGTATTATAAACTTATTTCTAGTAGTGATAATCTACTTGCTACATGAATGGAGGCTGCTAGAAAGAAATGCTTCTATGACGACTCAAGCTTCTTTCAAGTTTCTTAGGACCAGTAGTTGTGCACATTTCCAATTTTTGATAAGAGACATGCTTAGATCGCTCTGTTTGTATAATGTGATACAAGACAACACTTTGATCAATTTCAGTAAAACTCTTAAGTATAATTGAAAAAATATGTATTGTTTTAGTATTTATGTGTATAATAAAAAAGGCTTCTCTGAAATAAACAGTAACTCTGTAGTTCTTAATATTCATAGACTTTAAATATGGATTTTAAACTGTCTTCTTAGGTAAAATCTTTACTTCAGATTTTAAAGGTTCTGTGAAAAACACGGGCAAAATAACTAATAATCTTGTTTTAGAAAATACATTTGAATTTGATGTCATATTTTATATAATCACTTTAATCCCCCTACAAGGAAATATATTAAATACTGTCATTTGACAGTAACAATAATAATATAGTGTGAAATTCATATACATTAGTCTTTATTATTCAAAGAATATCTATACCTTTTGTATTATACTTTAAAAAATAAATCATAGGCTTATGTTATGCCATGTGTACATTTTTAAAGAATTGTCATTAGGAAAAGTGGAACTCCCTCTAATCACACAGTGTGATATCTTTGCAAATAGCTGCTTTTAAAGGCAATCATGAAATTTGTATGGTGTCATGGTGTTGATCAGTAATCAACTTTTGATACAGAGCACTGATTGTTTCAGTGTGTTTTTTTTAAAGTACATTTATTTTGTCCTTTTTTTCTTTCTTTTCTATTTAAATGTAGTTGGTATACAATCTTACATTGGTTTCAGGTGTACAATATAGTGATACGACATTTGTATACCTTACGATGTGATCAGCCCACTAATTCTAGTAATCGTCTGTCACCATGCAAATTTATCACAATACTATTGACTTTATTATTTGTTTTATAAGAGATATTTATAGGAACATATACACCATTAATAATTTTAATAATTAAAATAATCATTAGCTGTTTTAACTCTTGCTGACTGAATGGTAATCACAATTTATGAGTTGTGAAATTCAGATTTTCATAACCAAGTAGAATTCATAGAATTTTATTTTTCACAGAACTGAATTTATTTAGTTTTGGATTACATATGCGGTGTCTAATTTACCGATTTCAGAAATCTTTATTTATAAAATATTTCAATAATACTCTTTTCCCACATGTTCTTCAATATGAACTTGTTTCTCCTTTCAAGAGCAGGAGTAGTATAACGTCCTCATGCACTTGAATCTAACTAGTTAAATATTGCAGAAGTGATGCTGAACTAGTAGTCACTATAGTCTAAGTGGCCTAGTAGGATATATTTTCTACGAAACCTCAAGTCCTCTGCATCCTTAGAAAAATGAGACGGGATCAGAGAGGATGAGAGCAAGGGCACTAAAATGTGTAAAGGAGGAAGCCATGTAGGAAATGGACCCAACATCTCCATGCTCTCCCATTTTCTTCCACATGTATCAGATATGAACCACTAACTGGACCCTTCTCAAAATCATGAGCAAATGAAATGTTTTGTTGTTGTTTTAAAGTACTCAATTTTGGCCACTTAGCAATGCATCAATAGACATGAAACAGCTCTGCTCACAGGAAGAAATATAAAAATACAGTGAAAATATAAGTGACTGAATTCTACTAATAATAGAGAATAGTAGGTCAACAATGAAAATTATACGTGTGTATAATTATATCGTGTGTAATGTAGTTTAATTATTTCTTTACTGCTTAGGATCTGTTTTCCTTCAGGAGCTGCCCTTTCCCCTACCTGATGGTGTTCACTTTATCAATGGCCTCTCTTCCTTTTTGTAGGTAAATAACCCAAGATAACAAATAATACCCAACTCCCCCTGGAATTAGTGATTGTATTAAAAGTTACACAAAACTAGATAATAAGAACCTTTTTATGGGATCATTACTGATTTTAGGAAAAAAGGAATCACTCTTTTTGGAATGGATATGGGTGAGAACCAGGTGATCCTTGAGCTTCCAGTGGATATTAAGGCCAACATGTGGAGAATACCTACAAATTGATTTTTAAATATACATAAAATGTACTAAAGTGAAGAAGAAAGAGATAGACAACTGATGACATATTTTGAACTCCAGAACCCAGTAATGTGTTAAGCAAGAGCTTTCCCATTGATTTCACAGGTATGCAAGCTGCAAAGTATAATTTTTTCTTGAACTAGTTATAATTATTTTTCAATTACTGAAACTAGAAGTCCTGACTAACCAAACTATATGGAATGTTGTGTGATCTGTGGAGATGGAAAGAAATCATAACAGAGGTCCTGTCCCCATGAATTTATTATCAGATTAAATTAAGTTGGAAATTGTATCAACATTTATTTCAAAAACAATTGGGGAGCATTTATTATATGCAAAAATTTGTAAAAGACCTATAGCGGTGTATATACATGTCTCTATATTTTACATGTTCTCAAGAAGTTAACAATATCTTGGAAATTTTTCTGTTATTAGATAGATAATATAAAAGTTATGGGTCCCCAATTTGGAGTGAAGACAGAGCCCTTCATTACCAAGAATTCCTGTGGGAACATATAGCTGTCAAACATTTCAAAATAAATTAGATGTATCATTTTCCTTTCCCTCCCCATATGTCCACTCCATTTTTTCCCCCTCCTCCAGCTGTCCTTACAGGACACAAGTCTAAAAAGACTAACATGTCCATGGAACGCTGGAGTTCTCTGAACACATATAGAGTATTGCAGGGAAAAGTTCCACACTGACGTTCTTATTTCAATGATTCTTCAGCATGGACGAGGGTACTTATGCAGATGACAGTATCAAATCCATATGAGGCTATGTTTTTTCTCTTCTACCATGGGGTTCAGTGGAATGCTGCTCCAATGTAAGATGCACAGAGTAAGCAATGTTACTTACTCCATCACAGAGTAAGCAATGTTCTTATTTCTTCCACTAATTAGTTTTTGTTTGTTTGTTTTTATGTATGTAGTAACATATTTTCCCCAGCTGAGTCAATCTCCTCAGTACTTTAGCTATTTTATTAATTTCCTCTTTTGAAAGAAATATTTTCCAGAGCCTTTTGACTTGCTCCAATCTAGCATCAATATTCTACAGGCTTACTGCATATTAGATATGTTTGAAATACCATTAATAAAAACTACAATAATAATAGCACATTCACATAGTGCCTATTCTTTCCTGTCATTTCACTAAGTACTTTATGTTTAATAATTCAATTAATTAAAAAATATTTTATACATAAAGATCCGGAGGAAAATGCAGAAAAAGTAATTTTCCTGAGATCATACAGCTAGCAAGTGACAGAGATGAGATTGTAATTTAGTAATCTGGGCCCAGAGTCTGTAGGTTCTGAAAATTACTTTTAAATGATAACTTTGAAGGTACAAAATTCTGTTGGAAATTGTTTTGTTGTTTTCCTTCTTTTTGTTTTTTGAAATATCTGATTGACATATCTGCAGCCCACCCAGACTGGCACCTTAGGGGTTGTCCAGGCAACAGAATCGCTCTTACAACTGTTTCACTGACAAGCTGAGTTCTTTTAATATGTCTTTTCATAAGTACCTCTTTCATTTCATCTTGTTCACTCCTGTTGGGAATGCAATCCAGGCAATCTCCCGGTACAGTTTGGGCATCCAATACCACTCTTTTACACATCATTGATTTTCATTGCCAGGAAGCACCTCTTAGGTTGGATAACAATATTTAACTGCCGTAGTCTGATATTTGCAACTGAGTATATCCTCCCTAGAATTCTACAAATAATATTCATTAAATTTTACTCCATTTGACAGGCTTAACTCATAATAATTCAATATTATAGATATCTAATATCTTCTATCTGTCTTTTTTGTTCAGGTATTTCTCTATAGCCAGACTGATTGTATATTCGCTTGTTCTCTTTGTACCTTTATATTTTTTCCTCATTTATTCATTTCATTTTTTTTCACTGAAATAACTTCTCTGCACCTTATTCTGAAATTACTCTACTTATTTCTTCTGATACAGATTCATATTTCCAAACTATTTATATCTACATCTAGAAAGCAAACAGTCAAGCAACATGACATACCTAAAAGCAATTTATCTCTGTAATTTTTATACTTAAGTGTGGTTTATTTTTCTGCAGGCATTCAGATATTCGATTCAGTTATTTTAAATTTAACCTTCAGTCATTGTTTCTCTTCCTTCTCATTTTTGTTACTTCCAATTAGTTGCAAATTGCATGATTCTGCCTCCTCAAAATCTTACTAAATCCCGTCATTTAAATTGCATTTTATGTCATAACAAATCATTCCCCCCTACAACACATACCCTATCCCTATACAGTATACCATTTGTTTTAAACAAGGAAGATTTTGAAAATGTCCAAAGATGTCCTATTTTACCTTTTTCAGATAATTAAGTAGCATTTTATTTTTAAAAGTATGTAATTTACAGATAAAACAATTATATAGCTACATTATACATAATTCTAATATGTAATATTGTATAAAAACTAAAAACATAATGAGATATGTACAAATTTTTAGACATATACTTTATTCTTCCTCCAGAAAGTTCTTCCAGTATTTTTATAAATCATTTTATTTTTCTGAAAAAGGAAGATTCCTAACCATTTTTAACAAAACTTTAAATATCTCATACGTCAGTTCTCAATATTAACTAGCAACCATCAACAGACGTGTTAATCTTTTTTCTTCCCCAAATTGCTTCACACATTATTCATATAAATTCTACAATTTATTTTAAAATGTAATTCTGAAGTGTAAGTGTAAAATAGTATCTATGGATAAATAAGATTATTCAATTAAATATGTATTACATTTTTTGAAAATTGTCAGTTGTCCATTGTTTCCCATTAAAGATTGTAGGAGAAAAAATTTGTAGAAGTAAATATACGTCTAGATGATTCTCAGTTGATTCTAGTTAAGCAGAATAAAGAGTATAAAACCTATGTCAATGTTAACTGAAATTATCAAAAATTCCATATTCCTCAACATCTGATATTTTCAATGAATAGTAAACTATAAATGTGTATTTCTTTTTCTTGGTCTTTTTCCAACAGCAGTTGACATTCAGTATTATTTTATATTAGTTTCTGGTGCACAGTATAGTGGTTAGACATTTATGTAATTTATGAAGTGATCCCCTTGATAAGTCTAGTATTTATCGGACACCATACATAGTTATTACAGTGTTATTGAGTATATTCCCTATGCTGTACTTTACATCCCCATGACTATTTAATAACTACCAATTTGTAGTGCTTAGTCTTTTCACCTTTTTCACCCAGACCCCAGCCTCCTCCAGTCTGGCTCCCATCAGTTTGTTCTCTGTATCTATGAATCTGTTTTTATTGTGTTTGCTCATTTATTTTGTACTTTAGATTCCACAAATAAGTGAGATCGTATGGTATTTGTCTTTCTCAGTCTGACTTATTTCACCTAGGGTAGTATCCTATACTACATGTTGTCACAAATGGTAAGATTTCTTTTTTTATGGCCCAGTAATGTTCCATTGTATACATGTACTACTACTTCTTTATCTAGTCTTCTATTATTATTTTGCATTAAAAAATTAATGGACTTTACTTTCCTCAAGGAGTTTTAGGTTTATAGCAGAGAAATGGAGCAGAAAGTAGATCACCTATAAAGCCTTTTGTCCTCACCCCCCCACCTCAGTTTCATCTATTAATATCTTGGATTAGTGTGATGCATTTGTTATAATTGATGAGCCAGTATTGACATATGAGTACTAGTTATAGTCTATAATTTATACATTAGGATTCGGTTTTTTGTATTGTACGTTAGAAAGTGTAGTAATGCTTGCATAGAAGGTTTTGACAAATATATGTATCCACCACTACAGTATAATCAGAATATATTCAATGCCCTAAAAATAGTGTGTGCTTCACCTATTCATCCATCCTTCCCTCCCTCCCTCCTTTTTTCCCTTCTTGTCTCCCTCCCTCCCTCCCTCCCTCCCTCCCTCCCTCCCTCCCTCTCTCCTTCTACATCTTTGGCTACCACTGATTTTTTTTTGACATTCAATATTTTATATTAATTTCAGGTGTACAGCATAGTGGTTAGACATTCATATAATTTAAGAAATGAGCCCCATAACTACGCTAGTACCCATCAGGCACTGTGCATGGTTATTACTACATTATTGACTATATTCTCTATGCTTAACTCTACACCCCCATCACTATTTTGTAACTACCAATTTTTACTCCTTAATTCCTTCACTTTTTTCACCCTGCCCCCAACCCCGCTCCATCTATCACCCTGATGAATCCAGTACCCATCTGACACCATACATATTTATTACAATATTATTGACTATGTTCCTTATATTATACCCTACATCCCCATCACTGCTAACAACCAATGTGTACTTCTTAATTCCTCCCCCTTTTTCACTCACCACCCATCCCCCAAATCTGTCAACCATTAGAATGTTCTCTGTATTTATGAGTTTTTTTCTGCTTAATTTTTTTTTTAATTTTTTCTTTATATTCCACATAAAAATGAAATCACGTTACATCTGTCTTTCTCTGTCTAACATAGTCCACTCAGCACATAGACCACTCAACACCTCCATGTCCATCCATGCCACCACAGATGGCAAAAACCCATTTCCTTCCATGGCTGAGCAATATTCCATTATATATATCTACCACCTCCTCTTTATCCATTCATACATGGACAGACACCTAGGATGTCTCCACATCTTGGTCCTTGGAAACAATGTTGCAATGAACATATGGATGCACATTTCCCCTTGAAGTACTGTTTAGTTTTTTTCAGATAAATATCCAGAAGTGGGATTACTGGGTCCTTCTGTATCTCATGTTATAACTTTTGTTTAAAGTCTATTTTGTCTGGTATAAGTATTGCTACTTCAGCCATTTTTTATTTCCATTTTCATGAAACATCTTTTTCCATCCCTTTACTTTCAGTCTATGTGTGTCTTTCAATGTGAAGTCAGTCTCTTGTAGGCAGCGTATGTAAGGGTCTTGTCTTCTTATCCATTCAGCCACTCTGTTTTCTTCTTGGAGTGTTTAATCCATTACACTTAAAGTAATTGTTGATAGGTATGTAGTTATTGCCATTTTATTACTCCTATTTTTTTTTTTTTATCTTCTTTGTTTTCTTCTTTTTCTTCTTAAAGAAGTCCCTCTAACATTTCTTATAATACTGGTTGGGTGGTGATGAACTCCTTCAATTTTTTTTTTTTTTTGGTCTGGGAAGCTCTTTATCTGTTCTTTGATTCTAAATAATAGCCTTGCTGTGTAGAATAGTCTTGGTTTTAGGTCATTGCTTTATATCACTTTGAATATCTCATGCCAATGCCTTCTTGCCTACAAAATTTCTGTCGAAAAATCAGCTGCCATCTTATGGGAAGTCCCTTGCAGGTAACTAACTGCCTTTCTTTTGCTGATTTTAAGATTCTCTCTTTGTTTTTAACCTTTGGCATTTTAATTACGATGTGTATTGGTGTGGGCCTGTTTGAATTCATCTTATTGGGATTCTCTGCTCCTCTTAGAATTGTATATCTATTTCCTTCACCACATTCAGGACGTTTTCAGTCATTATTTCTTCAAATAATTTCTCAATCATTTGTTCTTTCTCTTCTCCTTCTGGTACCCCTATGATGTGAATGTTTGCACATTTGATGTTGTCCCAGAGGCCCCTGAAACTGTCATCATTTTTGTTTGTTTCTTTTTCTTTCTTTTTTTTTTTCTGTTATGTTTCATTGCTTTTTGCTACTTTATTTTCTAAATTGCTAATTCAAACCTCTGCTTCATCTAATATGTTGATTCCTTCTAGTGTATTCTTCATTTCAGTTAATGTATTCTTCACTTCTGACTGGTACTTTTTTATGGTTTCTATATCCTTTTTTAATGCTACTAACTCTTTGTTGAAGTTCTCACTAAGTTCCTTAAGGATCCTTATAACCAGTGTTTTGAACTCTGCATCTGGTAGATTGCTGGTCTCTATTTTGTTTAGTTCTTTTTCTGGAGCTTTGGTCTGTTCTTTTATTTGGGACATGTTTCTTTGTACCCTCATTTTTGGCTGCCTCTCTGTGTTTGTTTCTATGTATTAGGTAGATCTGCTACATCTCCCAGTCTTGGCAGGGTGGCCTTATGTAGTAGGTGTATTTTGGGGTCCAGTAGCACAGTCTCTCTGACACCTGAGCCAGGTGCTCCAGGAGTTCCCTTGTATTTGTTATGTGTGTACTCCTCTTGTAGTTGAGTCTTGATTGCTGTTGGCAGGTCAGTGGGAGGGAGTGACCTTCAGACTGACTGATTGTAAGAATAGGCCATGACTACAGTGTATGAACTGCTGTATGTGAGCTGACCCCATGGAGTGGGATTTGCCCCAGCTGGCTCTGGTGTCTGTCGAGATCACCCTTTGAACATGATGTTTGTGGGACTAATTGGGTGGTGCTCTGTTGTGATCTAAAGCCAGCCACTGGGTGTGTTGATTCTGGAGTCTCTTGGGAGAGCTCTGGTACAGGTCAAGGTCAGAAACTGATTGGCCTAGAGCTACCTGGTAGGAGCTACACAGCAATTTTCGTTGGTCATTGCCAGTGCTGGATCTGATGACACATGGGAAAGGTCATGCATTCTGCAAACTGAGACTAGCTGTCACCAGTACCAGGTATGGGGCATCTGAGCAAAGGGCACAAGTTACCCCAAGGCCTGCTGCTGCCTGCTGGCTTCCTATAAGGCTAAGTTGCTTAAAGGGCCTTGAGTTATAAGTGAGTTGCATGAGGCGGGGGGTCTCAGAAAGTCACCATGGTAGAGTGAGTGGTGTTCACCAGATTAATGCAGATTTAGATTCGGTGACGAGCCTGGGGACACTTAGCAAAAGGCACTGGGCTCACCGAGACCAGTCGCCCCCTGCCTGAGGCCTACAGACCTGTGAGAGTTTTTTAAGAAAGGCTGTAGCATGGGCCAAGGCCAGGTGCCTGCTGACAAAAATGCTTCTGGTGGTGTATGAGTTGGGTGGAGTATGGTCTCAAGGAATCATCAGGGTGGAGCGAGCGGATTTTACCTGGTTAATGCAGTTTCATATTTGGCCCAGGGAGGAGGGCTCAACACAGAAACAATGGCAGTTCTCCCTCCAGCCCTCACCCTGCAGCCACACAATTCAGTTTCTACTTCTGTGTCTCTGGTGCTTCCTGAGATGCAGTCCTTCTGCCTGAGCCCAGGATGAGTGCCTGTGAGCAAGAGAGTCTGTGTATGGGACCTTTAGGAGGACACCCAAGTTTCTAGCAGCCTTTTGTCCTACCCAGATGAACAGATTTTCTGATTTTCACAGCTAGATGTTGTGGGTTCTCCTCTTCCCAGCACTGGTGCTGTGGGCTTGGGAGCCCGTGTGGGGCTGGGACATCTTGCTTCTCAGGAGGGAACCTCTGTGGCCAAGTATCACTACAGATTCTCAACAGCCACATGTGGGTGTGAGACTCACAAGTTTCACATCTTTGCCCCTCATACAAGTCTCAATGTGGCTTCTTGTTTGCATACTTGTTATAGGATTTGTGTTCAGCTAATCTATAGATGCTTCTCCATGTTGATTGTTCTATAATTTACTTGTAATTTTGATGTGGTGATGGGAAGAAGCAAGTAGAGTGTTCACCTACTTTACCATCTTGACCAGAACTTTGACACCTTTATGATTTTGAATGTTTTAGATTACCAGTTTATTGTGAAAGGATATAATTCAGGACTATCCAGATAGGAGAGATGCATAAGGCAAAGTATGTATGAAGGTACATGAAGCTTTTAAACCCTCTCTAGGCACCATTCTCCCAGAACCTCCTGTGTTCACCAACTTGGAAGCTCCTAAATATTTATAAAATCAGATTTCTTTAAGTTATAAAATTCCTTCTTTTAAATTGATGCTTTAAATTAAACAAAGACTATATTGTTAGGAACATATTGTTTCAAGTTATAAAATCTTAGGAACATATGGGCCTACAAATTATTTAAGTTGAACAACATAAAAAGTGCTATGAGATTACAAAACACACTTTTTTATCTTATTGTACATATAGCTAATATCCATGCTAAGTATAAGCTTAATATATTGTATATGATATTTTTATTTTGTGCTGTAATTATTTAGTATATCTTATATTAATGAAGCCAGAATTTCTCATAAAGATTGAAAGATAACTGGCCCTATTTTAAATGAGGGAGAACTTCTGTTTATCTCCAACAGAGGTGCACTTTGATAAGAACTTAATTCCAGTTTAAATTAAGTAATACACTGTGAAGGTATAGATTTCATAGGTTAATTACTGCTCTTGAAGCCATATATGAGAAATTACTACTCCTATACTCTTCAAAAGATTTACTCTGATTTACATTGTTTTGAAAAGACCTCAAATTAATAAGTTCTATATCCTTACATTTTTTGCATATATTTTTGATAATATTTAATGAGAATGTGTATTTACTTTCAATCATTTTTACCTCTTTGATGTGGAGCAATGCCACTTAATTTTTATCTACTTACTTCATAAATCTCAAAGCATTTAGTACATAGATAAGTCCAATACATAACTGTTACTGGAATTTCAAAATTACTGACTTTTTAAGTAGTAGAAACTAAAAAGTAAATGTTTCTTCCATTTTTTTATCTTTAAAGTATTATCTATTGCTGCCATAATTACTGAAATTCTTTGAACTGCATTTCTGTTTTTCTCCTTCCTCTTTTCTTATCTCCATCCCCAAAGCCATTTGATTAAAATTTCAAGTCCCTTAACAAAAACTTCATCTTATTGAATAATACCCACATGCTTATAGGAGTTCCTATGGGGTTTTGTTCAATTAAAAAATGTCATTTGAGATATAATCAAATTTGGAGGTATTACTCAGAACATTTATTTCTAATTATCAAAAATGTTATAAATGAGGCACTGTTTGGGAAAACCTAAACCTAATGTGTTAAAACAAAATTATATGAGATATGGTAGGTATTTATAAAAGATCACATATAACATTTAAAATTGTTTTTTCTTTAGTTTCACTTTAAAACTGTTTAGCTTTCAGGGGACAGAACTAGAATTGTATTGCATAGAGAAACAATGCATAAGCAATAAAAGCTGATGTGGAAAATGATTATTAATAGAATATCTTATTAAAATAATGACTTTGAAATCTAGTAGTGAATTGAGAAGTTAAAATTTATTCAGTTAAATTGAAATAATTCACTGAGATTAGATTCAACACACAAATATTTGTGTTTTTTTTGTTTTTTTGTTTTTTTAACTTTGGGTGGAGATGAATCACTATAAATAATTTATAGTCTGTTGTATTATAACCCTGAGGATTCTCCTCAAATGATTAATCGTGGTCTTTTCCTCTAATTGAAATTTAGTTTGATTTTGTACTATTGAATTAGCCTGTATTTTGCATCATTTTAAATGTTCCAGTGAACAGACACATTTTCAAATTTCAAATGAATTAAACTGATGCATTGCCATGAATGTACCTTGATCCTGTAGTTTAGTATTTTTCTGAGGTGACTCAACTTAGGTCCCATTAAAGTTTCAGAAAAGAGGATAAAAATTTACTCCACATTTTTGTGGATTAATGTATCTGTTAAAATGTTTACACTGTATTTCTAATTTAGAGTGTTATATCCCAAAATGTGTGAAAGAAGATATCAAGACAATTAAAAGAATAGACTGCATTATTTGATGTATAAATAACTTTAGAAATTGCAGTTAGTCTCGATTGGTATCATAGGTTATTTTAAGAAAGAAGAGTCTTCCAGTACTTCAACAGACTACAGGCAGCGAAATGGCATTGGTACTAGTAAACAGTTTAACATGAATTGGAAAAATGGAAAATTCTCTCATTATTCAATATTATATAGGCAAAACACAACGTTTTGAAGCAAGATTTCAATAACTACTTCAAATAATTTATTTTACTGTTTTCTTCAATATCTAGCAGCTTTGGATTGTTTGTAGGTGATTTTTTACAAGGTAGAACTCATTGGTTAGATAGATTTCTATGGATTTTGCACACAAAAATAGAGGTATAAAAATGGGAAATATGAAAATATTAGTCTTTTACTTATATACTTAGGGTACTCCAAACTGCCCCCCTCCATTAATGTCAAAATAATTAACATACCATATAAAGTCTTTCATTACTTGAACACCATTCTCTGTTCACTTTATCTTATGGTGACAGCCACGTTTGTTATTTCTATATTCTTTCTCACTCCAGTACAGTTGTACATTCATTTCCACCTAAAATTCTCTTTCCCACCATTTCCCTTTCCCATCTTCTGGTTAAATACTCTGTGCCCATTATGATTCAGTTTCACATTTATCTTTGGTGCACTCAAGACACCTGTAAATTCTCAGGTTAATTAATACATTACATTGTCCTTGTAGTAACATTCTCCACAGCTATCACAATATATGGAATAAAATAGTCATGGAATAGGTATGAAATAGTCAACTGCATCTCAGTAGAAACAAAAAAAATTGCACACACTAATACTCATTTGGTGTATTTAGCAAAGAAGGAGATTCTGTTGAACTGGTACTTTTAGTGAGGCTTTTTAGAGTGAAATATTGATTAGGAAAATGATGTATGTGTAAACTTTAGATATTCAGAGAGGAGAAGAACATTATTAAAGAGGGACTAGTTTGAATAAGATTTTGAAATGCAAACTAATTACAACCTGCTTGGGGAACATAAATTAAGTAGATGTGGGAACACTCTTCTGATTATGAGAAGTACAGATTTGATCTTGTCAGTCAGTGATTTTAACTGGGGCATTTCAGATCGACCACTAGATCTCCAGGCCCAACAAGCATGTTAAAAGATACTTACATCTCAAAAAAGCTGGGATAAAATGTAATAAAAAATGAAGAAAGAAAGGAAGAAAAAGGAAAGGCACTGTTGAGAGTGGGGGAAGCCACAGGAGACTTAGTAAGCATAATAAAATGCCACCATTCCTGATGACAATGTCTTGGACGGATTCTAGTGACAGTACTTAAACTATTGCATCCCAAGCCCCATTTACAACCATGCACATTCTAAAAAATTATTAAAAGCCCAAGAGTAATTTTGTTTATGTGGGTTAAATACCTCTAGATTTATAAATTTAAAAATTAAAATGGAGAAATATTTATTCATTTTAAAATAACAAACCCATTAAGTACTTTTTAACATATATAGCATGTGTCTACAAAATATAACTATATTTTGAAAAACAAAGGAAAATTTAGTTAGGTGAGTGACATTGTTTTGCATTTTGGGATTTTTTTTAATGAACAGCTTAATAGAAGATAGCTAAACTTTCTTATCTCCTTCTGCATCAAATCTGTTTCCTGATAACATTTTAAAGAATAGACAGGAAATTCTGTTCCGCACAAGTGTGTAGTTGGAAAAGGAAAACCTCGAGGACCTCAGTGGTCCTCAGGTCACACACTGAGCACCATCGATTAAAGGAAATATGAAAGCCAACTACGTATGAGACTGTTATGACACTTGAACTGTTAGGTGAAAAACAGTGTAAACGGTTGCATGTATAGAAATTATGTTTAAATGTTTACCTAGGAATAACTCCTAAATAAAGACTTTTTTAACTCTCTAATGTACATCCTAAAATATAACTAAATATTCATTAAATAGGTTTTGTACCACTGCAAGGATTTGAATCAATATCATTAAAAGAGATTCTAGAAAAGTAGTTTTACAAACATGTTTTATGCAATAGGATTCCTTCCTTTGTAACAAGCCAGGGATCATAACAGAGATCAGAGGATATTTTAGTTTATCCCATTGGAGTACCCACAAATCTCCTGGGAGTGCATATGCAAATGCAGCCTAGCATTGTCATAGTGACACAGATTATAAGGTAAAAATAGAGGACATTTGCTTCTGCTACTCCAAACCTTCCCTCCGTCCAATCGGCCTCATCTTTCTCAAACATCTGTCCTCCCCCACCCCACTGTGTCCATCAAATTCATCTCACTAGTGGTATTGTTTATTATTTACTTAATTATATCTCATTACCACCTAATTATATGCATGGTGTCATCCAGAGACTATTTCTTAGGCAAAGATGGATCATGTCTGTTGACTTGGCATTTCTCTTGTGACATTTGGCCAATCCATCATTGTGTAATACTGACTTTCTCCTTGATTAACTTGTATGGAATAAATACTGTATGTTTTCAGTACTATCTAACTTAGCTACCAATCAACCTTTTCTACTTACACTGTCTACCAAATATATAATTTATAAGAAGATGGTATGCACTTCAGAGAAGACAAGACATATATACATGTACAAAGTATATGAAATAACCAAATAAGCCATAGTAAAGAAAAGGGTATTGAATAAGTAATGTAAATTCCTTTTTATAAAGAAAGAAACATATATTTTTCCTCTCAAAATGAATAACCATATATATTTTTTTCTATTTGAGTGTTGTCTTGAACAATCTAGTTCTTCCTCCAAATGTATCCTGTTAGCCACCTATGTTATCAGCTCTTGATACATTGTTTCAGAACTCTGCTTTCTATTGGATGATTTGGCTGCTCCATTATTTTAACCTTTGCCTTTGTGCAGATGCTTCCCAAATTTATATTTGTAAGTCCTCACCCCAAATCTAATGGAATATGAGCAGAGATTTTCACCTTGGAATATTTCTAGCATCCAATCTTTGCTTGGTATTCTTATTTCTAGAATTTAGATCATGAACTCTGTATGTCCTGCCTTAACTATTTCAACAGTGTCCAAGCTATTATTTTTATTACTACACTGAACAGCTCTCATCTCATTCAAAAACCCATAATTTTGTCTCCCTTAAAGCACAGGTATAGTTTGCCATTCTACTGTTCAAACCCCTTCATATGGCTTATAGAGTAACAGTCAGACCCATGGGTGTTAAAATTTGAGAATATCCATTTCTTTCACCTTCATTGTTCTTCTTTTAAAATGCTTTATTCAATTAGACAGAAAGCACTGAAATAAACAAATATTAATAGATGGAAATCTGTTAGTGCATTAAAGAGTAAATGAGCTAGAAAGAAATTGTTACAACCTATGGCAGAGGAAGATGATGGGTGGTGAGGACTGGCTACTATGCAGATAATGTGGGAGTTTAAGGGAAGTTGTTCTTGACAATTGTGGTGACGAGCGGGATAGGAGACGCAAACATTTTGGTTCCAAAATATGAGTATGTGTTTAAGGCAACTGCTTTAGCCACTGAGAAAAGAATGAAAAACAGCATAGCCAGAAATTTTGATAGGATTCAACAAGAAAACCAAATGAATTAACCACATGAGTAATAACCAATAAATAAAAGTAGATTCAAACTAATGCATTGGAACCTGTGAGCTGTGCTCAATATCTGACTAAACCAGATTTGTAGGAAGTCGACCCATCGGTTTATGTCCTTATTTGGCCATTGCATAACAGGATGGTCTGGGGAATGAGGGGTGGGTGTCCTGTCACCTGAATGGAAAGTATAAGAGGTCTTCAAAAAGTGGCCACATGGTTCTACAGTTCCTAATCAAATATTACAAAATCAGAAAGCTCTTCAGTTGGCAAAAAAAATAAACTTAAACACAATAAAATTTTTTGACAGAACTGACATAAGTTTAGTTATGGTCATTATTTACCCAATCTGTGGACAGTTCTGTCTCATCGCAAAAAAATAGTATGTTTGATCAAAAGATGTTATAACTAGGGATAGCATACAATATATTATTGGCACACATATATCAACAATATATGTATAGTATATCATAGTATCTATATGATATTACCTCCCTAAAAATATGAAAAAAAAATGGAAATCTAAAATCTGTTTGGCCATAGAGATTTAAATAAGCCTTGGTGAGATAGTGGGGCTGTGATTGTTATAGAAGAAAAGGACCCAACGACTCTAGAATCAATCAAGGAAAAAAGATCTCTCCTTAAGCCTCACCGGCTTTAGAAATGGGTTGTTTCTTTGGTCGTGATCCTGAGAGAATGTTTATTAATAGGAAGGATAGTCTTCTCTTTAGAAGTACATATTCCCATCTTTGAATCCAAATGGAAGAACAGAATTGATCAATTTTTAACATATGGCGTGTGTTACTGTAAACAATTACACTAACAAAGGTTAAAATCGATCCATCCTCCTTATTATCAAGAAAAGATCGAGTTATGTTTTAGCTTTTACATCCAGATAAGACATGCTTTTACAGTTGCTGATGTTTGTTTTTATTCTTTAAAATTTCCCAAGACAAAATACGTAATACATATAATGAGTTAGAAATGAGTGTTATTCATTTACAACCTCTTCAGTTAGAGTGAAATACTGTCATTTTTAGGTACAATGGTGTTTCTGGAATACATGGATTACATAGTGTAACTTTCAGTGCCAAGGTTAACATATCAACTTCAAGTAGTTGCTTTGTTGAATGTTGTTAAATATTCTTGAGCTTCTCTAACACTCTGAGACAGACTGAAATGAAAAGGAATTTAATTAGAGTGTGTTGGGAATGTAATGTGGTACATAAGTTTTTATTAAGAAAACTGGTAGTGAACCACAATGTTATTGGTTCTGAAATTATCCTTCCAGATAAACAAAGTATTTGTGTATGTAGATAAGCAGAGTAAATGTGAAGGCAGTTTACCAGTGTCCTAACTCAATGAAACTTTACATCATAAAATGATTTTGAAAAAAGAAAGCTTTCTCATGCCATGTAAAAATCAGAAATAAAGCTCCTGTTTCATTTTGGAACCCCTGGGCAAGAGTGGTTATTCTGCACCATTGTAGTCACTGGGATTCAGTAATCTTGTGATTCATTTCACAGGTACGTTGGTCTAGGGTTATTATTAGGTTAGTCTGTTGAGGCAAAATCTATCCAGAATGCCTTGAAGTGGAAATCTGACAGATGCATACAAAGTTCTAGCTTACAATGCCTTTAACTCAAGTATTTGACTATTTAAGTTTCATTTGGTGAAGGGAGCTCAAAGTTCGATCAGTTAATTCAGTTCACCTAAATTTTTAGCAGCGTGTAATACATTTTTTTGGGGAAAAAAACATTGATACTTCTAAAAAAGAGCTCGATTTAAAAGTCTGTTTATTCAAAGGAGTTAATATGCATTAAATAATTATTAATATTAATATAAATTAATAAAATGCATATGAATGATAACATACAAAGTAATAGAGATAAATCTCATAAATAGCAAAGGTGCTTTCCAGAATTTTAAACTCTGACTTTGAAATAACAGACTTTTTTTTTTCCTGCCTCGTCAGGCTGACAAGACATTATTTACATAATTTCATACTAGTCATGAGTGATCATGTTATGAATAACAGTTGAAATTTCAGTAAATCTCCAATTCACAATATTTTATATAATTTATTTAGTTTGATGTAGTCTATTGTTTAAGTTACCTGAGAAATTATTTAATCTTACTTATTCTATGTAAATACAATGTCCTAAAATAATCAACTATTATAATTTGTCTTCCCTTTGATTATTGCAATCATCCACTATAAGAAATCAATCACTTATCCAGAATATTTGATGTAAATTTTCTAGCTCCTATTAAGATTAGTTTAAATGAGGAAATCCATCATTTTGACTGGAACTCCATAAAAAGCACTACCACTTAATTTGTTTTTATTGTAATCAGTATTTATTTTCTTAAGAATACTAGTCCATCCTAAAGTTTTTATTAAAAAAGAACTATATTGTGTTAAAGCTAAAGGAACAAAAACATATTTAGTGTAAGTATGTGCAAATTTCAAATGTCTTACACTCAAGAACGGTAGGCCCTTTTGTAAATCAGCATTACTTTTAGCACTTACATTTAATAACACTTAGTAATATATTAAAATACATTGTCAAGTTTTAAATATAACAAATAAAAAAATTAAATACACCTGGTATATGTGAAGTAAAATTATTTTTGTTATTCTTGCACAAACAATATTTTTAGTTTTCTTTTAAAAACTCCCCTTTAATGTTAATGAAGGTATACATTAGAATTGACAAGTAGATTTCTTTTAATAATACATCAAAAATTATATACTAACTAGTATACTAATGCTATATAATGTTTTCATCAGCATCTCAGAATTTTGCCATTCTCTTAATGGTAAGAGACTGCAGCATATCTCTACATATGGTGAAGATAATCAGGAAATATTTATAAATATAGCTTGCCATAATTAAAATTTGAAGGGTTTTTTTGTTTTTTTTGTTTGTTTGTTTGCTTTTATTTTAATAAGTAGTAGCTATATCTTTTTGTCATTGTGTAAAACATTTTGTGGGGTTTGACCTTGTTGTTTCATTTGGACATATTCCTTTGTTTCCCCATTTTCCTTGACTCTGTGTTCGTTTCTTTGCATTGGGTAAAACAGCCACCTCTCCCAGATTTGATGGAGTGGCCTTGGGGAAAGAGCGGAAACTTATCATTCATCTCTCCTCTGGTTCTTGGTTGTGTCTCAGATTTTTGTGGTGCTTTGGAATTTCAAAGACTGGAAAAATTCAAGTATAAAAAAAATGATTCTTTATGATTTTCTTTTCTTCTTATGAAGATCTACCATTTTTTAAATTAAAGTTAATTGAAGTGACAATGGTTAGTAAAGTTACATAGGTTTCAAGTGTGCAGTTCTGTAACACATCATCTATATATCACATTGTCTGATCACCACCCAGTCAGTTCATCTTCCATCACCATACCAGGTAAGACAATTAAGTTCGTGAACTTGTTGCAACAATGTTTTTCTAAACTTTTTTGATATCAGAAGGATTATTCATTATGAATGTGCACCAATTACAAACAGTTAATCAAGTTTACTATTTGAAAGTGCTGAAAAGGCTGCGTGAAAAAATTAGACAATCTGAACTTTTCTCCAACAATTAATTCATGGCTCTTGCATCACGACAATGCACCAGCTCACAGGGCACCGTCTGTGAGGGAGCTTTTAGCCAGTAAACAAATAACTGTATTGGAACACCCTCCCTACTCACCTGATCTGGACCCCAATGACTTCTTTCTTTACCTGAAGATAAAGGAAATATTGAAAGGAAGACATTTTAATGACATTCAGAACATCAAGGATAATACGATGAAGCTCTGATGGCCTTTCCAGAAAAAAGAGTTCCAAAATTGCTTTGAAGGGTGGACTGGGCACAGGCGTCAGTGCATAGCTTCCCAAGGGGAGTACTTGGAAGGTGACCATAGTGATGTTCAGCAATGAGGTATATAGCACTTTTTCTATGATGAGTTCGCGAACTTAATTCTCAGACTGCGTGTATTTGACTCCATTTACTTCATCCACTACTCCCCTCCTCCTTTACCCTCTGGTAACCACTAAACTGTTGTCTGTGTCTATGAGTTTTTGTTTCTTTGTTTGTTTGTCTTGTTCCTTTGTTGTTTTCAGTTTTATATCCCACATATCAGTCAAATCGTATGGTTTTCAACTTTTTCTGTCTGACTTGTTTCACGTAGCATAATAATCTCAAGATCGATCCATGTTGTTGTAAATGGTACTATTTCTTAGCCATTGTCTTTTAGTAACATTGGTCATATCTCATTAGAAGTCATGGCAACAGATTATGTCATCAAATCACTGTTCTTTCCAGCTTTTTTTGGAGTAATTTCCAGTGATTCATTTAATATCTTCATTATTCTGTTGCTCTTAGTGCAATATATTACAGAGATGTTTTTATCTTAGTATTTTTTGCCCAAAAATCATGTAAAAAATGTGATTCAATTTAGTTAATTTATTTATGAATAGAAATAATTTTGTTGAAAATCCATTTTTATCAAAAAACACGTAGAAATGTGTGTGTATGCCTATGCATATATATTTTTGTGTTTGCATTTGTTATTCAGACAATTCAGATAAAAATAGACATTACATTAAGGTAAATAAGTCAGGGATTTAAACAGTTCCTGAAGCACTTGTTAACACACTCAATTTTATATTCCAAATTCATGCTTGTGGATACCCTGATTACTTATCTTTCTTGAAACTCACAAAATGCTGCAAAAATACATATAAATATGTTAAATGCAGAACATAGCTAACAAAAACGTAAAAAATGAGCAGAGATTTTGTTTTTTTCTTTTTAATATAAGTGAGATTATTGGGAGGTAAACTAATAGCAAAGTTGCTTTTCATCTACCAACAAGAAAGAGAATCCTTTCCAGGAATTGAATCTGCCAGCAACTTAATGTTGGACTTACCGGCCTTCAGAACTGTGGGAAATAAATGTCTTTTGTGTAAGCTACCCAGTCTATGGTATTTTGTTATGGCAGCCTGAGCTGAGTAATATACTGGCCAACATCATATCATTACTTCAAAATGAATTACTGGTTAAAATAATAAGTAATATAAATTTTGGACCCAAACCAATTTTCTGTTTAGAGCAGTAGAACTATACATAATGTAGCCAGTTCTTCATAACTTTAACTTTATATTTTTCATTAGTCACAACATTAGCAGCTGTGTTTCTCCTCACTGAAAAATCCTAGAAATAAATGCAGGTGTTCCTGGAGACAAATGCAAATGATATCAACTTCCTCATTTTTTAATCCACCGAGTGTTTAATTATGGAATGCTGTCTTTAGGATTTGTTTATGTTAATAGTAATGCCTTACAAAATAAATGAAGAACAAGAGTTAAAATTTTAGAACAGTTCATGAATTATTCTTATCATCAATCTTGTCAGTTGACCAATGCTCCATATGTTCACAACTTCTTTTGCTTTGCTTGGTTTTTATGTGCTTTGAATATCAATACTTCAATAAAATAATGTCTAAAAAGAAGTTATCAAGCAACTATGTAATTTTAAATGTTATTTTTACCTTTCTTATTATCTGTTGCAATATCCGGGTTTATACCTTTTGCTAAATTTACTTATATATTTGTCTTATCTACTCTACTAAAATGTGAACAGTGTAAGGCTAGAGTCCATGTTTTATACTGTTTTCTGCTTTTAACAACAATTAAAGAACTACACTTCAAGAGGCACTCTGAGGTAGTGCACAAATATTTTAGAAATTAGCATTATACCTAAAATATTTTGTATTATTCCCTTTGACTTTCACCAAGTTGTTGTGATTTGAAAGTCTTGGAGACTTTGTGTGCCTTGATAGACAATGGCTTTCAGCAAGTTATTAGCACCACTGTGCCTCAGTTCTCTCATCTAAAATAGGGATGTTAAGGGTACCTATCTCATTTTTGTTGTGAACATTACAGATTTTATAAGCTGAAAAACATAGTACCAGATATAGAAGTGCTATAAAAGTATTAGCTATTATTTTCCTAATAAATCTTAACTGTTATTAACTTAGTTTATCATTAATAGAAATCTGGATATAGGCTAAGGGGCTTCTCCAAATATCCCTTGAACAATGAGGGATCTATAAGAGATCGGAGCCAAATGACTCCATGTCTGGAATACCTAGAGGAATACCAACTATATGTGAGCAACACGCTCACGGCTCTTGCTCCCTCTCACACCAGGGGCAGCAGGGTCCTATGCTCTGGTCATTGTGGTTCTGTCCTTTGCTTGTAATCAACCCACCTTTTTCAGGGGGAATGATTTATGGAAACAGCTCCAGGTTCTTTTCTCATTCAATTCACCTCTTCTCTGTCCCTTTAGCCCTTCAGTTTTCTCTATCATTCTGTTGCTTTCTATAAATTCAGAAGTGAATTAGTAGCTCTGTGCTGGTGTGGAGTAACATGCTATATGGATAAGTTTAGATTTGTACTGAGCATTTTTTTCTAAGTTACTATTATTTAGAACAATTTTGCCAGATGGACAACTAGGTTTTTATAGTAATTATTTCTGATTCTCTCAAAACTTTTGCAAGAAGTGTGTGAGAAAGCATGCTTGGAAAGCAAATGACTTCCCTTGTTTTAAGCATCTACCAAGTGACAAATGTTCATTTCAACTCAGAATTATGAGACTCTAAAGCAAATACTATTTTCAAAGATTGATAGGATATGAATTGTATAAGAGGAGGAAAAATGCACATCACATCTCAGAGTTTAACAACTGATGAAAATCTCATTGTTTGTCATGTAAAGTCTCTAATAAGAAAAATTAACATATTAGAACAGGACTCCACAATCTCCAAAGTCATCTGTGGTAGAATTCAAGGGGTTTGTGAATTTAAATGGGAAGAGTTACAGCTTCATTTTCATTAACCTCTAACAAATATATTATTTATTTCAATTAAAAACATATGCAATGACGAGGTAGCATTATATTTGTCAGCAATAGAAGTCAAAGAAATTTTAATATAATATTGTAGCTTTTATAGATATCTCAAATCATCATTTCTACTCATCACTACTACTTCATTTTATTATTTTATTGAATATGTTGCTATATCTTATTTGACCACCTTAATCAGGAAACACAAACCTACTGTGTGGTTTTATTAATTTGATAAGTCGATTTTATATCATTTGTTTTCTTTGCATGCATATTTTATTTTATTTATGTAAGAATTATTCTGAAAAGTGGTCCTTAGTCTTAGACAGACTGTCCAGTTCATATACAGAGAAATTTAAGAATCTCTTTTCTGGGGTATACCTGAAAACATGTAATTTGAACAAATACATCCAAAACTAGGGATGATTTTTTAAGCAACATGAAGCTTGTAAATTTATTCTATTTCACAGGGTACAAAGTTGATGCAAAAATATAATTACACTATTTATAAATCTAAAATTTCTAAAATCATACCAATGAGCTTAAAATAATGGTTGAGGGCTACTATCATATCATAGTGGGCTAACAGATGCCAAGATACCAACTAAAAGCAAATATTAGATTTTTTTGTGAGAATGTATTCATTAAACACTTAATCTCATGGTTTGTAGGTCAAAGGAGAAATGGACTTTGGAATATATCCAGTCATTTGCAGTTATCATGATTTTTACTCCCTGGATGGATATAAAAGAGAAAAAAAGAGTAGACATAAAATGAAAAGAACATGAATGCAATGGAATGGGAATAGAGATGAGAGATCAATGCCCCTTTATGAAACAAAAATAGAAATTTTATTATACATAAGAAATGCTTCTTGACTAACTTGAACAATCATTTTGCTGAATAGCACAGGGCCTCAAGATAGAAGACACCATTTGCTAAAAGAAAACTTGGGTAGTGACCAGCAATTTGGTTTCCATCTTACTCAATCTTGATAATCTCATGTCTTTGAAACTTCTTGTCATGAACCAGGGGCATGTCAGAATTAGACAATAGAGAAGTTCAGTGAACTGTAATGTGCATTAAGAAATAGAGAGTCTCTGTGCTACCTTCAGGGAAAATGTCCTTTGGTTCCACTGAGATACACTGTCACTGACCTGTTTTAAATATAAAAATGTAATATTGATTTTTAAATGCATTTTTAAATGTACTCTACAATATACTACTTAGATGAGAAATCTTTTATACTTAAAATAAAAGCCTTAGTATTTCTACATGATGACTCTACCAACTGATTTTAGATTAATTCTTCACAAGCCATGCTGATTTTTGATCATTTAGCTATCTACAGGAAATTAATTAAATCTAACAGCTTGTAATTGTTAACATGTACACTCTTTAAGTCAACTCCTGATACATGCCCCTCATTTGACTTAAATACTAGCAGTAAAATATATATATATATATATATATATACACATATATATACGTATAAGTTTGTATATATATGCATATGTGTATGTACATATATGTGTATATATAGATATAGATATATATATACATATATACATATACATACACATTTTAAAAAATCTCATTTATAGAGATATACCACATGTGAATTGGAAAACAAACTCTGTCCAAATTAAATGAGTCCCTGTGATCACTTACTTGTTGTGATTTTTGCTGGATTATGGTAGAATTACTAAAAAATATTATTTTAAGAGAAAAAAATATTATCTTGATTTACAGTGTTCTTTAGTTGTTGTTTTTGCTTTTGATTGTTTAATTATTTCAACTCTTTTTAAACATCTACTAAGTGTTCGGATGACAAGGCTGGAGTGGTCAGAATTTTTGCCAACTAGTTGCTCAGATATAATAAGGAAAAGGACAATAAATTAACCATTAAAAGATGCTACAACATATCAAAACAAAAAAAGTGTACATCTGGTATTGAATGTTAGAAGTTACGTACAGTAAAGCACCTGGCATATTATCCAGCACTGAGTAATAAACAATAGTTAGTTATTATTGTAGAATAATGAGGTAAGTGAACAAATGAGAGGCCCCCAACTGAGTATTCTTGGGAATGATCATGAGAATTTCCTTTGGAGCTTGTGATACACTTTAGTTGGTTTGTAAAGAGCAAGTCAAATTTGTACAGGCAGAAGACAAAGATTGCAGAGGTGGCTGGGAGGCAAATTCTGTTGTATACACTAAAATATACTTTGTTAGAAGCTGTAAGAATACAGAAGATAGTATCTATTGGTTCTGCCTTCAAGGAACTCCAAAAGGTACACCATGAGCATAACTAAAATGTAGACATAACAAAGTTTATGGGAAAGGAGAGCCTGGGGGAAACGTTTCTGATTGGTAGTAATTTCAGAATAACAATTCTAAAGCAGTGTTCCAATCTATTGAAACACTGCAGACAATAATGGATTGGTTGGTGAAAGCATACAGAATTTACTAAAAGACTATTAGAATGACCAGATACTGCTTGAAACATATATCTATATATGAACTTGTAAGGAATCAAAGGAAGGATATTTGGAAGGAAGGGAGAAAGGGGAGGAGAAAAGGAAAAATAATGCTTTTTGGTATGCAAAGGAAAAGTCAAATTTGAGAGATACTGAAACAGCAGACCTTAAAGGCATTCATCATCAACCAATGCCAATAAAGAAAGGAATAATCTTGTTCAGTCCTTTCCCAACTTTCTGTGTTCAAGGTTCCTGATAAATACCTCTGTAAAATACAATGAATTACTAGAAAAATAAAATGAAAATAAAGACATAAAAACATAATTCAATTTTTATTACTAGACTCAACAGACATAAACTTGCATTTCAGTGAATACATTCAGAAAAATTTAAAAAAAAAATCTTAAAAGCTGTATACATTGCTCATTGAAAGTGTGCGTACCAGCGATTCATTACATTTTAAATTATGACATTGTGATGTGAAGTAAAATAGCAACTCTTTATATTGAGTACTTATATACAGAATTTGAACCAGTAACAGTTTACCAATTTTTAAAGATTTTAATATGACAGATGAGTTTGCTTCTTCTTTTTAAACTTAGCTAATTGAGATTGGATTGATCCTGGTGCTGCATTAAGGGAATAATATTTAAGTCGCTTCTCTGCTTTTTAAAAACAGCTTTATTAAAGTATAATTTAAATGCAAAAAAATCTCACATATTTAAAGTGTGTAATTTGAAAATTTTGACATGTTCATACCTGTGAAATAGCATCATGATCAAGATAACATATCCAACATGCCCAAAAGCTTCCTCATGCTTCCTTTAACCCCTCCCTGCCACATCCCCTCTCAGTCTCCAAGAAAGGACTGATCTACTTTCTGTCACAATAGATAAATCACAGTTCCTATAAATTTATGCAAATGGAACTGCATGTTACATACTTTTTGTCTGGATACTTTCACACAGTGTGTGGGGTATCATTCATGTTGTTGCATGTGTCAATCATTCCTTGTTTTTATAGCTCGGCAGAATTACAGTTAATGGATATATCAAAATTTATTTATCCATTTTCCCAGGTAGTTTCCAGCTTACGGTTAATGCAAACATAGGTGTTATGTTTAAAAGTCTTTGTAAGGACCTATGCTTTGATTTCTCTTGGGTTTAGGAGTAGAATAGTTGGATCATAAGGCAGGATTTGCTTATCTTTTTAAGAAACTACCAAATTCTTTACCAAGTGGTAGTACCACTTTAAATGCCCACCAGCCATGTATGAGCATTCCACTTCCTCCACAGGTGGGGACTGGCACTACCCCAGGCACTGTGGCAACTCCAGGTACCATTATCTATAACAACAGATGTTGTGGGTTTTTTTGGTTTTGCTTTTTTTTTTTTTTTCCCCCAGGGTCCCGTAGTTTCTTCACTGACATGCGCTAAGCAATACTCAGCCGCACACAGGAGGAGTCTCTCTGTGTATATTTCTAGTCTTTGCCACGCTGTCCCGCAAGCTTTCCTCCTTCACTTCTGCAGACTCAATTCCATCTCATTCACCTCAGGAACATATATGGTTCAACATGGGCTCCAAATTACACGGCATTGGTAGGAAATTTTCTCAATGTGCTGAACTGAGACAGTCTTAGGACTTACCTCATTTGTTTCTGGTCTCCCAGGGATCACTGCCCTTCATTTCCTGATATCTAGTCATCTTGAAATCTAGTGTTATATACACTTTTATCTGTTTCAGGAAGGAGAGTACATCTGGTCCAGGGAACATCATCTTGACTAGAATTTAATGTCCACTATGATATTTTAATGCATATAAATATAGACATCGCTAAGGTACAAACTTCTAGAGGAAATATAATAGGGACTGATGAGAATTTATTTTTAATTCAAGAATTTAATTTATAGGTATAATATAGATTTAGATATGAAAACAATTAAGCTAGGCTGTTTTTAAATTAATTTTCAACCCTCCATCAAAGGCCTCTTTCAACATTATCCTATAAATCTAAGTTAAAATTATGTTTCATGTACATGATTCATTTATTGTTTTCATGTTTCTGTATGCATTAATTTCCTGTATAGAGATATTTATTTGATATAAAGACAAATGCAAAATGTTCTGTATAATATTTGATGATAACTTTTAGCAGTTGTCATGCATTAGATCATTACCTACTTCATTGTTACAACATTCTTATATTATGGAACATGTCACAACTTGTTATAGAAACTGTCCTTATTTGCTATTGAAAAACAATGCCTTCATTTCATGGGTGAAAATATAAAGATAATTTTAAAATAAATAATAAGTAATTAAAAATAAATGGCATCATAAAAATAGGTGAAGTCCTGCCATCCAATTAGCCTCTTTTATATTTCAATTGTTGTAAAGTTATTTGCTTTTGTAAGGGTGAATGTGCTTCTACACCAATCTAGCTAGAATAAAACAACAACCAAAATCCTCCGGAATACTTATCATGCATACTCATTATGGCTTGCTTTTCATTTCTGTGATTTAAATGCTTAAACTCTTCAATGGTTTTACTACCCAGGATTAATGGTCTCCAGCAGAGGTAGCTTATCACTGTAAGCCACACTGTTACCAGGCCTAAGTCAAAGAAAACATAAAATGACTTCAGGCCTTCTGAGATTTCAATGAAGGTTCTGTAATATGTATAGAAGAATGGAAAATGCTTAACATCACGCTGCACTGTGTGCTTACATCTCGTGCATTGGATACTTCATGGATGTGTCTAGTACAATCTGTGCCTGGGAATAATGAGGAATAACAATCCTGGTTTGCAGAATAACAAAACAGGTTGAGACAGAATTTGGGGAACATAGTATCTTTAAACAATAACATTTTATTCTTTCCAGTATTATTTCCCTTTAGTTTTACAAGTATTTCCCACCCTGGCCTAGGAATTTTTATATAGAGAGTGCATAAACTGGCTGCATCAATTCAAGATGAAGGTGCAAAGTGAAAGCCCACTGAAAGCTTCAGTAAGTGTCACTCATAAGTTGAAGCTCTGTTCAGAGATGTCTACCAGAGAGTATTTCATGCACATAAGACTACTGATCTACAAGTGGAATTTTTTAAAGTAGTCACAAACCCAAGAAAATTGTCTTTGTAACCTGGAACATAGAGAAGACACTATGTGATTCCATTTGAAGTATATTTAACTTATCTATTTACAAATAGAAAAATGTATTTTCTTCTTATACAAAGTTGTTAACATGGATGCAGAGAAAAATGTAAAAAAAAAAAAGCATTTGGAGGGTTTTGAACAAATACAGCTTAAAACGGAAGTAGCAAAAATAATTTTAAGACTACAAGCAGCATTTGTGATCAATAATTAATGATTAATAACGTGATTATCTATATAATCTTTTAAATAATTTCATATTGTGTGTATATCTAATATGTTACAGTGACAGTATTCCAATTTTGGATAAAATATTAAGGAATATCAGTTGTGATTTGGTCTAATGCTTTAGGGCAACTAAGTGAAGAAAGTGAAATTAAAAACATGCGCCATCTAGTGGTCAAATGACATATTGCCCTTTCCTTTTATCACCTGTATTTGGAAAATGGAGGGGGGGAATATAGATGGTGTCAATAAAATGTATACACACTTTACAAAAGGAAAACTGTATTAAAATTGTAATACTCAATATATGCCTATAACAAAAGATGAATACAAGCAACATTTGACTTCTGCAATTACAAGAGGTGTTCAAATTGGTACCATCAGCGTCCAGACACTTCTGATTATGGCGAACCACTACTTGAGCAACGTAGACCAAAGTGTCCACTTGTATACATTGTTTTGGCACCCCTGATATATATATTTACCACTCTTCTTTTTTCCAAACAAGGTGGAGAAATACACAAATTGTCAAAGAAAACTTGCACCAGAAGGAGTTAAATAGGCAAGGAACATTTTATTCAAGACTATTGCAGTAGAGGTCAAGACTACTGCCATAGGTAGATATATTGAACTCTGCAGAATAGAAACTAGGAGAGTTTTTTTAAGCACTGTGTGAGCCGGTAGAAAATCATTGCAGAACTAAGTAAGGGGGGACGTCGGTCAATGTGATTAGGCTATATTTGTTTGCTAATGGCTTGTATTGTAGTTAGGCTCTTACCTTCCTTGCTGATTACAAAGTCACTACCTTCCTTGAGAATCACATTTTGAAGGGATGGCTCCCAGGTCCCTCAGAAAGATTATCCTGAGTTCCTGACAAGAGGTTGGCAAATGGGTAGAGGAAAAATTTAAGACTCTCATTTTCTCAAGTAAATGCTTAAGAAATGGGAGATCAGAGGACTGTATTAAGGAAGAAACCTGTCTAAAGTTTAATCAAGGAGAGGAGAAATTTAATGCCATCTTGGTCAACACACACACACACTCCCATTTTTACCTCTTCTGTACTGTTTTTTCCTAACATGGTAAACAGTTTGGGCAAGAAATTTAGCCTTCACAGACTTACTTATTTGCCAGAACAAATATCCAATTTGGTTCAGTTTTGTTACTGTTTATTTATTTTCAGTTTATTTTTTTTTCATTAGTTGATAACCAGTCACCTGAGAAAATATCACAAAATATGTAAAAGGAACAACTTTTGGAAATCAAGATCTGTATTTGTAAACCAAACTGTGCATTCAGGAATAATTAAAGCACAGTTGAGTTTTAGTTTTCGTTAATTTTGTTATCTCAATTTCTCCTTACCCACAATTTGTGACAATAATATTACATAATGCTAGTATCTTGTTCATATTCTGTCCTCTTAACATACTGTAATCATCACAGGAGTCAATGGAACGAATAATGATCTGAGAATTCTGAATCCGAGAATTCAATTTACTTGTTGGGTTGTGACCATGATTTATGATTCCTGTTTTATATTTTCCTAGTATTTCGATATCTGATTTTGACATATGAAATTGAGAAATTAACTTAACTATAGCATTATCATGAATGTAAATTAAAAATTAAATGAAAATATTTATTTGATGTCAAATTATTAATAATTAAAACGGTTACAGTATTTTTAAAGTAATTAACTTATTTAATCTGATCAATTTTCAGTATTTGATATGATTAATTCTTTTAATTTTATACACTATAAAAACTGTCATATAGCTATCATATAGTTATCTTTAATGCCATCAATTGCAAAGCATTACTGCTTTGTTGCTGTCATTGATAAACATCATATCATATATAACATGCATTTAAAAGATAGGAGAATGTACATGTTCTCTCTCTTATTCTTCTAGGAAGGAAGAGTATAATGTACTGGTGATTAATAAATTAAAGGAGTGGTCATCACAAATAGGATGCCAGTCTTTATTTAACTAATTCTCAGAATTCTGCATTATATTTATATTGCAGATATTTCAGAGTGAATCTTGTAGCTCTGAATTAATTCTTATTTTTCAAATGATAATTTTTAAGAAATAGTTAATTTACCAACATTTTGCAAATTATTCCAAAAATGCAATAGATTGGGAAGAGGTGGACACATTTGGTTTACTCAATCATTTCCAATATGAGTTTTTGTTTGTTTGTTTGTTTGTTTTTGGACAATTAGAATTGCATTAAATTCTACTTACTATCTGTAAATTATATTGAATATTGGCAAATACATTGTCACTGCAGAATTTGGGTGAGCATCGTGAAATATTACAATACATCAAAAGTAAATACATTTCCTTTTTCTTATTTATTTTACTTTATTCTAAAATCTTAAATTGGTTAAAATTTAAGAACTATGTTTTAATCTTTATTTTTGAGAAAACTGTATTTTGTCACTCTAGATTTAAGGAAATATAAGATTTGTTAAAACTCATTTTATGTAATGTTTTCTACACTTCCCAGGTGACAATGAAACAAGAAGTTAAGATAGGAGAGTGAACAATTTGTTTCTATTAAGTCTTTCATGGAACAAGCCTGTAAATATTTAGAAGACTTTGAAAAATATATTCAAAGATAATAATATTCCAATATCTATACAAACTCCAAATGCATCCAATTACTATTTGTAGAGCTGAAAGTAAATACATATGAAAATATTTCATGTTACAAATGATATGGATGAAACAAGTACAATCATATCCTATATTGTCTATTATATGTTCTGATCTGGGGAATGTGTAGCATATTGTTAATCTTTTTCCTTTTTTTAATCAAAGAACAGTCATAACACCATTTTATACTATTCAGTAAATATGACATGCCAATTCACATCTTTTCAAATGCTACTGTAATACCTCTCATACTCATAAAAGTCTTTCATGTAACCTACATTTCAAGGCCTTTATCAAATCCTTGATTAAAAGGATCACTGCCTACTCTGTGTTCCTGCTATGATCAGTGCCAGCCCCTACTGTAATATCTATTCATTTACGAATTCTTTTCTCAACTTCATGGAAGTTTCTTGAAGAGAAAAACTGTTTAATTTATCCTCAGCATCAAATAACACCGGTAAATGTAATTATATAATTATAATAGACATCATGAAGGCATATTTTTTCCTTTCTTCTCTTTACTGATTTTAAAAAGCAGTTGTATAAAATTATACATATATATACATATATATATACATATATATGTGTGTGTGTGTGTGTGTGTGTGATTTAGGTTAGTAATAAAAAAATAAGGCAACAATACATTCCAAAATATGGAGGAACCTTGAAATCATTATGCTAAGTGAAAGAAGTCAGTCACAAAAGACCACGTATTATATGTATTATATGATGTCACCTACATAAAATGTTCAGAAGAGGAAAATCTACAGTCACAGGAAGTAGATTAATGTTTAGATTATTAGATTAGATTAGAACTGGAGAGAGGGGATAAATGTTAGGGAAATGATAGCTAAAAGGAACCGTGTTTTATTCTTGAGGTGAAAAAAATTTACTAAATTCTAAAATAGCCAGTAATGATGTTGCACATATCTTTGGATGTATTAAAACATACTGAGTGTATACTTTTTTATTTTGCAACCAATTTGTTTTTTTGTTTTTTTTTTATTTTATTGGCGTTACAGTTGTTAATAAAGTTACATAGATTTCAGGTGTACAATTCTGTATTACATTATCTATATATCACATTGTGTGTTCACCACTCAGAGTCAGTTCTCCTTCCATCACCATACGTTTGATTCCTTTTATCATCATCTACCATCCCTTTCCCCCCTTACCATCTGGTAACCACTAAACTATCGTCTGTATCTACAAGTTGTTTTCTTCATGGGTTTGTCTTGTTCTTTTGTTATTTTCAGTTTTATATACTACAGATCATTGAAATCAGAACCATATGTAGACTTTTTTTTTTCTCTAATAGAAGATTCCCTGGACACAATTTCTGAGTAGAAACTTGATATACAAGAAGTTTTTTGTGGGTGATCTCTGGAACAAAAGTTATGAAGGAGTAAAGGGAAGCAGTGTTGGGCAGAGGCAGAAGTTAATCTGGTATGTGGTGGCCACAGAATGTCAGCCCATACGCACAGGCAACTGTGCAGCTGAGATGGACCTTCAGAGGTGCTGTGTTTAAGTAAAGGGTCCAGGGCTTTTACGGCCTCATCACCCACTCAGAACTGGCTGTCCTCAGGGAGTGGCACACTTCCTTGAATGAGGCAGCTTCCTTAGTCCAAGGGAAACCTGGGAAGCACTGTGAGCCCTGAGTTCCCAGCAACTGTGGAAATGGGTGCTACAGTCCTGAAGTCTGCATTTGGGTGGTATATCTATTACAATGTGAAAAAGAACATACATAAACTGAAAGAAAGCATTTACACATATAACTAATTATAATAAGAAATGGTAAGAGAAATGAAAGAATGTAAAGTGTAACAGCAAAGAACATTTAAAGTACAAAATTCCATTATTTTGTGTAGTAAAACATATTTTCCCCTTCAATTTATTTTATATAACAGTTGAAAATCCATCCATACTCAACCTTAGCATACATGTTGTATACTAGGTAATTCACATATGATGTAATTAAATACTGTCTCTAATAGTAATAAACATGCTGACTATTTCTCTTGTTTTCCTTCAAATTACTCTCAGAGATTCCTTTTGCCATCTGACCAAATTTGAAAGGAAAAAACAAAATGAAACCCTTTTTATTACTTAAGTGACAAAAGTCTTCCTTTGTTTCTATATATGTTTGAAGAATTTCTATAGCCTCTTACTTAGTTAAATCCTCTGCTATGTTTTCTTTCATTTCAGTGTATATTGTGTTAGCCATATCATCTCAACTCCATCATCAGGCTCTTGAGTAGAAGGATAGACCTTACATATGTTTCTAACTCAGAATGACAAGAACTGCACTCTGGTACCTACATACGAAATCCAAGATGGATACTCACTTATTCCAGTAATGCTTTCAAGAACTTGTTTTTTGAGAAAATTTAAAAATACATAAGAACAGAAGTGCACAAAGAGTAATAAAATGCATCACTTATATGGCCATACCCAGAATTAATAACCATTACTATTTTGCAATGTTCTAAGGAAATTATGACTTCTTTTTTTCATCAAATAGCCTAAACCTAGTTATTTAAAAATAGTCTATCAGAATCTCCCAATAAAATAATTTGAAATACATATTAAAATTGTTATTAATTTGTTTGTCTTCCATATCATTGCATTTCTTCATGAATTTTCAAATTTGGGTTTGCCCAGACATTTTGGGTTAACAATGAATTTATATGTATTCTCTCCCTACGTCCTTTTGCATCCCCCCACAATATGTAATTTGGCAATTGCTTCCATTAACTCCTCTGTAGCACACACATAGGAACAGTTGTTACCATGGCAGTGTTGCCTCATGGTGAGGAGAAAGAAATAGTGCAGTGTTGACAGCTGACATCTGGTGTCTAGTCTAGTCCCCATCAGTCAGGTTGTCTTGTTCCTTTGCTGAAAATAAACATTTTCACATAATGTCATCATCAGATATAGGTTATCAGTTATCATGATGGAACAATAGAAAACAAGACAATTCTATAATCAAGAAACATGAAAACAAATACAGAACACAACCGTGTAAATGATCGAGTATCCCTCTCCCCCAGCTAACTTGATTGGCTACTACTTCTTCTCCAAAGACTACTTGGCTCAGCTTCATTTCTCTAACCCCCATATAGAAATCATCATGACACCTGGTCACTGGATTCTTTCTGCTTTCTAAAAGCAGCCACTTCAAAACAGACTCTCATTCTCTTGACCCCTCTTCCAATTCACTTAAGCTGCCCAAATCTTGGAACAAGTAACTCCTAATCACTTTGAGACACACCGTGGTTCAGGTGGTTTGCAGTCTTTTGAGTCACGTTGAGTGACACAAACTACAAAACTACACAGTTTTGTTTGACTCCAAGTACGTGACTAATGATCTTAGACTTTTTTTGCATCAACAGGACATTGAATATCTTGACCTAATTTATAATCTCCAGGTTCTGTCTGGGTTGTCCTTCTCTAAATCCATGTGCATAGCTCTCAGAGGAATTCAACCCCAGTATTTTTTCCACTATCTTTTCATTAATTGAAGAATTGTATCCGTGGTCTCTGGCTTTCCACATTAAACCTGGATCAATCGCGCATCATAAGAGAAACATTTTAAACTCCTTTACTGTGCTGCTTTGAATCAAAAGCCCAGCATGTCTACCACTTCAGCATACTCACCATTTTTGCGTTTATCTTTATGTGCACTAGAGGACTCTATCCTTTCTGAAATTCTCATTTAATCTGTTTGTTTTCCTCTTTTTCCCTTAGTGTGATGTCTTTTGGGTGGGGTAGCATTTAAACATAAACATAAACATCTTGACTGTGAAACAGGATTCACATGTTGGTCTTATTTCCCTCAAGTTTTTATACAAATAAGTAGAACATTATTTACAAAATCAAAGTCTCTTTTGACCACCAGCACAAGTCTAAACCTTTATTCTATCCCCAAGGTAACCACTCTCATGTCTATATATCTCTCCTGTGTATATTTTCCCACTTTCCACACGATAAAGTTTACATAAATGGCACCATTGTCTCCATGTCATTCTGTAACGTTATTTTTTCACTCAAAACTGTGACTGCAGATCTATCTATGGTGGTCTCCATAGTTTTAAATATTTCCTTTTAACATCTGCATCATAGCCAATATACTTAAATATCACCTTTTAATTAAAGAATTTTATCACAGAAAATAAACATTATTATATCTGAGAGGAAGCATATAAACATGTACTAGAGCCATTTGAAGATTTCAAAGCATTATTTAAAGCATGGTTATTTTTTTTCCCGGAATTATGATAGACATCGATTTTGCATGAATTTCCCACATTTATAAGGTTTCTAAAATGTCCTTACATAGTCTATTTCCTACTTTTTATAGTCTGTTAAGGCAATTTGAATTTTTTGCAAAACTTCATTATTTGAATCTTCTCTTTCCTCTTACTGATTTTAATTATGTTTCTCCTTCCGAAAGGTTAAAATTAAGTGAATAAATTGAGTGTCTAATAATATTAAACAATGGATATCTACAAAATCCTAAATTCTACAGAAAATTTCTGCTTCTCTTTCCAAGGTTTTAAGGAAATCCTTAATTACAATACTTAACTCAATTCTAACTCTGGTATTTAAACTAAGTTTCTATAGATACATCTTCTACCTTGTGGTCTAGCACTTTCACAATGTGATTGTTCCTTTCTTGAGAAAACCTAAACACAATGTAACTAATTTAGAAGGTCAGGGAAAGGAGCAGAAAGAATACAAAGACTATAAATGTGTTGGGCACACAAGTCTGATTAAAAAGAGAGAAAGATACAGGGAGGGCAAATTTCAGAAGGATACAGCCTTTGAAGGATCCGATCTCAGATTTAGAATTTTATTTCTGAGTCTCCACATACTAATTTAAAAAGCTGACTATTTAATTTTTAATGTTTTTTTCCCTCTCAAGCTCTTTTGAAATACATTAATTTTTGGCTCTTGACATGTAAAAATATTCCCATAATGACTATTGTTATTTGAAGTCAAAATTTTGCCTTTCATAAAAATAAGTGCAACTTTATATAAGGAGTAGAAGTAATTCCAGAAGACTGCAGATTTGACATAGACATTTTTTACAGGAAAGGTCATGATAGTCGGTTAGCAGTGGTTTACAGTATCCTGTTTTTTTTTGTCAAGCGGAGGCTGGGGAAGTGGCTGAATGAGTAACAACAACCAGACGATCATTAACTCAAAGATATGGAATAAACACAGTGTGCCAGAAAGTGGTCTCGGGAAGGTTTAGGAGACCCAGTGCAGAGTTTGACAATTCCTTCTCACAAAGATCACTGGTCTAACAGAATTCCAACCATTAGTTTTCAGAACCAGCTCTCATTTCCAACCTTTCTACATTATTATATACTAAAATAGACATGAATTATAAAGCACATATATTTGGATTACAGAAAAAAATCTGAGACTCTCTGGTTTTAAATTACAGAATTTACACTCCTTGTATTACACTCTTTGTATTAACTGATTACACTTGAATTTAGATTTATTCTTTTTGATTCCTTGCTATTATCTATTTTCTTTGCTTATTTTTCTTTTGTCCTGATTTTTCATAGATTTATCTAGTTTGAAACTTTCCATTATTTCACCACCTATTTGAAAAGTACTCATTTTACTCTGACTCTTTTAATGAGTATCATTTTATTAATACATGTATTCATTTCACATTTTCTAACACCTTTACCTGATGATTCAGAACTCCCTAGCTTCCGTGTTTTGAACTTTAGAATATTATTTTCATCCTATTTTTAAGATAATAAATCATTATATCCATAATTACGATTTAAATTTCTATAATGATTTGACTAATCTCTGTATTCACTCTTGGTAACTATACCCTTATTTTTTTTCTTTTCCAAGCTTAGCCCATGTATCATTTTCATTGGTATATAAGTTTTAAGAATATGGATCTGTGATCTATAAAAAATTCTTAGTAATATACATCTAACATGCTTTTATTTCATTCTCACTCATGAAGGAAATATAACTTGTTATATGATTATAGTTCCAACTTTTGAATTCAGTATTTTAAAGATATTACCCATGTCTATTTTGCCCAGATAAGAAACCTGAATCACTTTCGTTGTCATTCCATTGAGCTAACCTCACTTTTCATCTAATTGCTTTTCTGCCCTTACACTCTTATTTCCAGGGTTCATTATTTTATTATATTTTTAATCAGTATGTACATGCTTAAAAATGCATCCTTGTTCATATATATCCAATTTTCTTTCTTAAAGGTTTTTATTAAAAATATAGTTAGCATACAAATTATATTAGTTTCAGGTGTACACAATAGTTATTCAACGTTTATATACCTAAAAAAGTGATCACCATGGTCCAGCAACCATCTGACACCATACCTCACACTATCACAATATTACTGTCTATATCCCCCATGGAGCAGGATTTGCCCCAGTAGGCTCTGGTGCCTGTTGAGACTGCCCTTTGGGTATGCCGCCTGTGGGGCTAATTGAGTGGTGCTCTGCTGTGGTCTGAAGCCAACCTCCAAGTATGTTGGTCCTGGGGCCTCCGGTATAGGCCCAGGTCACCCACGGTCTGTGCCCACCCAGGGAGTACCTGGTAGAATCTACCAAGCCATCCATGGTTGATCACTGCCTGTGTTGTACCTAGAGAGGCCATGCTGCAAACTGAGGATGGCTGCAATTAGTACCGGGTCTTGGTACTGAAAAACTAGTACACTCTAAGCACTGCTGCCATCTGCCAGCTCCTGTAAGGTTCAGCCACTGATAAAGCCTCCTGTGGTAGGCAGGTTATGTGAGGCAGCATCTCAGTGAGTCAGCACGGTGGAACAGCTGAGCTCACCAGGCCAATCTGATTCAGATTAGCCTGTTGGGGCGGGCTCAACACAGGGAAGATGGCAACTCACTGCTGGCTGCATGGGAAGAGAGCTCCACACAGAGAAGGTGAGAGCTGTTCCTGCCGTCCTTGCCCCAAAGTTACACAACTCAGTCGCCCCCCATATGTCTCTGATGTCCCAAGAGTCTCCATCTCTCTGCTGGAGCCCAGGGTAAGTGCTTGCACGGGGCCCTTTAATAGGAGGGGTGGGTTTCCCTCAGCCTTCCGTGCCACCAGGATGGTGAGAATCCCCACTGTTTTTCACAGCCGGAAGTTATGGGGGCTGCTTTTCCTGTCACCAGTACTCCAGGCTGTGGAGCCTGCTGTGGGGGGTTGGAGTGCCTCATTCCTTTGTGGAGAACCTTTGTGGCCGAAATATCTCTCCTGATTTTCAACTGCCATACGTGGGTGTGGGACCAGCCCATTTTGCATCTCTACCTCTCTTACCAGTCTTGATGTGGCTTCTTCTTTATATCCTTAGTTACAAAACTTCCGTTCAGCTAGACTTCAGATGGTTTTCCAGGTTGATTGTTTTATAAATTAGTCGTAATTTTGTGCGTTCATGGCATGAGACAAGTACAGCATTTATCTAGTCTGCTGTCTTGGATTTCTTCACAACTTGTTTAACCTCCATTTTCAACTATTAGGATTAATGTCTTTCTTTAATTCCAAATAATTTTATGTCACCTAACCTTCCATTTTCTACTCACAGTTTTGAAAACTCCAATGATGCAGGTTTTATTTGTAAGTTCTTTATATCTTAAATTTTGTATGCATGTAGTTTATATTTTCTATACTTCTGACTCTACTGATACATTTTGAAGTATTGCTTCAGTTTTATTTCATAATGCACTGTTAACCTAATTAAATCAAACATAAATTTGCCCATTTGCTGAAGCTTTTGCCAGTTATATCAGTTTTTGTATCAATCACAAGGCTGGGCTTCCTCTTTTAATTCACAATATTTTTGTGAACTCATCTTCAATACTCACCTTTTTTTTTTTTTTCCTGAACAGACTAGCCCTGTGGATTATATATTTCTTTGTCTTTGATCTAACAACCAACTGCTTTGGGTCTCTCCCGTTGCACAGATTGTTTAATACTGCATATAATGTTATAACCCAATTCTTTGTCGAGCAGGTACACTTACAGTTTTTTGCCCCTCTCCTTTACTAAATGAATAAAATCTTTTCAGGTGCAAGTTTAGGATAGTTGTATAGCAATATAGCCCTAATCCTAATCTTGGTGATCAACACCCAGCCAGTTTAATGTTTAGAGCCTGGTTTTATTTGCAGGGTGTGTTCAGCTCCCATTCTAAAATAAGCATTAAAGCTTCAGTTATTCTCCATATGCTCAATATGCCCTCTGTAGACTCCCCCAATTTAAGGTTATAGATTTCTCTTTATGAAGTCTATAGTTATCATTGCTGTGTTTTGTTGTCATTATTATTATTATTAATATTACTATGTTTTTAATTGTTTTCAAATACTCTTTATGATGTTTTTATCTATGTTTGGATCAGAGAAAGGATTTTCTCACTGTAGCATGTATCCAGTGGTAATTTTTCATTAACGCTTTCATGTTATTGTCTGTACAACTCAATGATTATCTACCGAACCAAATTACTATTTTATAATACTCATTATCTTCACATTTAAAATATGATTTAAAGTGGAAAAAATTTCTCCAGATTCATGACTAAGTATATTTCATTTAAATTGTGATGTTAAGGGAATTCTGATACATATATGAAAGAGAAGGAGGAGCTGGAGGAGGAGAAACAGGGGAAAGAAGACGAAATAAAAGGATGCATTTAAAAATATAAAAGGCATCCTTTTTTTTTTCCTATAATACCAATCTACATAATTGTTTCTAAGGTGTAAGTTACATGAACTTTTCTCCATACATCCCCAGTATGTAGCCCAGAGCCAGATATTGGAATTGAAACAGAAAAAACATCAGATCCAGTCATCATTATTATGCCCACAGGTTAATGTCCACTACTTTGAGAGTTAATTTAGTTTTCTTGCCTCAAATCCCAGTAGTACAACTTTTAAGCTCATTTCATCTTCCTTTTTATTATTATTATCCAATTCTGAGTAGCCGTCATGAAATCTGCTGGGACCATATTTGAAGAACAATTGTTCTAAAAAGTAGGTTAGTGTTCTTGCCTATAAGATTTTCTTCTCTCTTTCATATAGTTTCATTAATATAATCAAAATTATAAGAACACATCAAAATCTGCATTATTCATAGAATAATAAAAATTGCTTATGGCATTTTCTCTATAGAAAATTATTTTCGTGATAATTCTTATGCTGCCACCAAAGTTTAGTTACTGACAAAGCAAAATAAATCTAATCATAAAGTTATCTCACAGTTCATTGCCCCTAATGCCAGCATTAGAGAAAAACTTGAGCTTACACTGACTCAAAGTAGCTGATCACCAAAATATTATTTATTAACTGATTTAGTTTTGGTAAATTATTGTGTACACAAGCAAGAAGAGGCAAAAAAAATAAAAATAAAAAAATCAAGTTATGGTACTCTGTTCCACAAAGTATTTTTTGTGAAGAGTATTGATTATTGGTAAATGTAAATAGTAAAATATGCAAACTCAACAGTAAATGATAATTAATAAGTGCAATATATATTGTGTACATAAAGTTCAGCATTTTTAATTGCAAATCTCCTTCCCTTATATAAAATTATAAAGTATTTAAAAGCTTTTCCAGTACTACCAAACATTTTCAGTTTATTCTGCATGGGTTAATTTTCCCATTCAGTGTAGGAATTAGTTAATTCAGCTAGGAATCTAAAAAATTGTGTTTGCTAGCAAAGAAAGAAGGCAATTGGCAGACATCCATAGTCCAGTTATTGTTTGACTTAAGCACTCTAGTTGCCAACTACAAGACAAAGTGGAAGAGAAAGAGCAGGAATACGCTTAAAATTCATTTGTTGACTTGGTGGAAAAGCACACCATAGCATCAGAACATTAGTTGATTTCCACGTGTTCTTTCCTATCGGAGTATATATACTGTGTGTGTGTGTGTGTGTGTGTGTGTGTGTGTGTGTTTAGTCTTAAGGATTTGGAAATAGGTCTAGGTACAATGTTACAATTTAAATCATGTCATTTCCTGTTTTTATTTAAGAGAAACAAATTCTCACTGAAAATAGAAGGGAAACAGAAGTTCCTGCAACATGTAGTTTATTTATCAGTGAAAGGAAACAAGGGTTTGGCTCTACCAGAAAATACAGAGATACTTTTCAACTAGGAAGAATGAGCAGAGAACCAGGGAGTAAAAGTGTCTAAAGTGTCTTCTAATAAACTTCCCTTTGCAAGAAAACCTTGCAAGGAAGGCAACAGGCACATACTTCTTATAATTCTGAGTGTATTAAAGCTGTGCTTTAACCTTTAGAATTGCACACAGTACAGAACAGAAGGGCCTAAACGCCTAAACATCACATCTTGTCTCAGTAAATGCTGTTTCTCTCTATTCGTAAAGTGCAGGGGTTCAACCTCCCACTGATCCTATGTTGTAACTGAAAGCAAAGTGTTTAAAAAGTACTTTTTCCTTAATTTTTATGAAGGTTGAAACTGTAGGACTTACTCACTGTGAGAGTAAGCACCTCTCTTTTATGAAAGATCCAAATGTTCACAGTGTGTTTAAAAACAAACAAAAGCAAATCAAAACAAAAAACTTTAAGAGCTGTTTTAATGTCTCAGTCTAATGAGGTCTCCTTAACTGATGCAAACACAGGTTAGCTCTGGCCATTTTAGGAACTGGAGTTTATCTGTTTCCACTGGGATGCACTGAAAAAAACAAAGCTGTAATTTTACAAAATGTGTTCTAAAAGCTACATATGTGCTTTAGGACCTTTATGTAATCCTAGTATTATAATGAAAATTATCTATTTTTTAAAATTATCACTTCATTTCTTCTTATGTTCTTTGTATGACTCGTTTTAGACTCAGAGTGTTAGTTAAAAATACAGATATTATGACTACCACATTCTACTTATTCTAGAAGGATTAAAGAATGCATAATATGTGATCACTCCATAATTTACAAATATATTTTAATTCATCAAGAGAAGGAGTTTATAATCTTTCATATTACCCAACAGATTTTAGTATCATGCTTTACACATAGTAAACCATGTCAAATGCCTGCAAAAGCTGTTCCTCTGTCTGATTCCTTTTAGAATCTGGAAAAGAGATTTTCACTTTGGGTAATATTGTACTAAGTGTTTTGGATGACTCTCCCACTGAGAAATAATAGGTAAATAATGTTGTGGAGAAAATGCTCTGTTTTTAGAGTGCCAGTAAAGGCAGTAGAAAAAAATGAAGGTCAAGATTTCAGAGATAAAAGATGCCAAGAGAAACTACCAAGCACTTGGATTCTTTGGTTTCCATTAGAGTCAATTGCCAATTCCAAGATCAGCAGGCTTTTTCTGTAAAGTATTAAACAGTAAATATTTTAGGCTTTGTGGCCCTTAAAATCTGTCATAAGTTTTCAACTCTGCTTCTATTGTGAGAAAGTAGTCGGATAAATGAATGAGGATGTTTGTGTACCAATAATATTTTATTTACAAAAACAAGTAGTATGCCAGATTTGCCTCTTCCTCTAGTTAAAATAAAATGTAGTTTTCCAACTTCTTATAATGGAATAGACATATAAAAATGTATTTGACAAAAAGGGTTAAGAGTTTTACAACACTGATGAAAGACACAAAACTAGAAATTTCAGAAGGTCAGCAAACTGTAAGCAGCGAGAATATAAAGAAAATCATGCCTAGACACATCATGCCAAAACAAAATACAAAGAGACATCTTAAAAGTAGGTGAAAGATAGGTGGGGATGGCATATCACTTTTATGAGAACATAGGTACAGAAATATAAATCATCCTAACAAATTTAATGAACCTGAAATCAATGAACTGAACCTTCCTATAAATCAGGAACTTGCTTCACAAAGAATTTTCATTTATCCCACTATTGTAATGTATTTCAATAGTTGAAAAAAAATCAACAAAATATACTATATTAAAAGCATAAGCAAAAATCATTCATTCATTTAATTCAATAGGTATAAAATAGCATTTGATAAAATTAGTAAACAGATAATTATTTTAAAAAAATTCTTAGCAATCTTAACAGATTAACACTAATAATGAACTTCCTTAATCTGAAAAGCATATTTTAAAAAAACTGCCCTACATGCTATTTAATAATGACATATAGTAGGTACTAAACAATTTCTTCCCCTTAGCACTTACGTAATAGCCTAAAATAATAATAATAATAATAATAATAATAATAATAATGAAATCTAGTTCTTATTGTGTGCTTATTATAAATTAATCACTGTATGTTTTATACATTATTTAATGTAATCATGCTGGCATCCTCGGTAGCTAGGGTTTCTGAAGTTTTAGCAGCAGATACAGTATAATTGTACCATTAAGCTAATGAAAGATTTAAAATGTTTACATTCTCATTTCTCTTCCCTTAAAATATTTCACACCTACTCAACTAAGAAAATAAGAATTAAGATTAGGCAAAACAAATAGCAAGAAAAACAAACAAAAGGCAACAACACGCCATACCTTTTGTTCAATTGCAGTCTGGAGCTTCTCATATTTCACATTTTGCCAATGGAGTGGTCATTGCTAAAATAATTTGGAGCTTATTCTTTGGTCAAATTTTATGGAAATGCTATTTTTTCTGATGAATAGTAAACATTCCACAAAAATTTGCTGAGCCAATTTTAGTAAAAACCATTCAGCTCTGAAGGTTTGGCTAGACAAAGCTTCCAGAAGGGTTTGCTATAGCTCTTATCTTTATTTGCTTTGACTCTAAATTAATCTCTGTCATTGTATAGTTTGCTTGATTTACCATCATTATGAAGGGTTGAAATAAGGCAAATGTTTGCTTTAGGAAGGTTATTGCTTCAATTTGAAAAGAATTGATTCCTAACAACTCTTCTTCATTGCATGAAAATAATCTAATCACAAAGTTTCAAGTATAAGAGTTTTAAAATATGATCACTTCTACTTCCTTGCCTTAAGTAAGGGTTTGTGAGTAGTGTTTTAGCCCTATTTCTTTTATATTTCTTCTTATGTTGGATTTTGGGGCAGCTTTAGCTGATGGTTGCTTATTTCAAAATGTGTATGTTTTCTTGGTTTTATTTTATTATTATGGTATTTTTCTAAAACAAAGCTAGCATTCTATCCATTTTATTTGTCATATTCCTTTTGTTACAGTATGCAAAATTACAAATGGTAATACTATTACATTTAACGATGTTAAAATTGCATACCTAAATTCCTAGTACAGAATGCTTTGTGATGCTTAACAAACAAGCATATTAATCAATCAATCAATTAATGTTTGAGACTGTTTATCTTCAACACACCAAAAATAATCATCTGTTCAAAAGAGTCTTCTATTCTATAGGGTTGGGTGGCAATTGGTATAAAACAGACGTACAGACAACCCCTAACTATCCATTTTTCTACAGGTTAAAATTATTTATCCTCTTTATTTTCCACATATTGCTTTTCCCATCTCCTCTGCAATGTTCTTTTCCGTTTCTTTCATTCAGCAGGTAGTGGAAGCAGAAAGAAATGAAGCTTGGAGTTAGTTAGTAATTTGAGACTTTACTGCAGCTTCCATTAGGCACAATTCACTGAACAAATTGGACACATTGGTAGAATGCTTAAGTAAATAAATAAAAGTTTCTTTGGCTTGCTTATAGGATCTCTACTTTTCCAGCATTTGTGATACATTACATTACCTAATTTTCGTAACCGTATATTTTTTAATTAATAAAGATTATTCTAGGATCTCCAGATACCCAGTCCCTGTTAAGGATGGAGTTCTTGCAGATAAGTTAACAAAGAAGATAATTGAAATTTATGATTCATAAGGGAAGTTAACTACACAAATATTTTGTGTAGATAGCAGTAAAATATAGATGCCGGTTGAATGAAACATGAATTGATCAATCTAGCTTCAGGCAAATTGTGATGCTGCCCCAACCCTATTTCTGTGTAATTTCCTTTTAGCCACCCTGCTTCTGGCTTGCCCTGACAGAATTTTCCAAGAGTTTTCCATACTCCCTTCCAAGGCGATGTGAAGCCCAGTCACCTTGCCTTCAAGCTGGAGCTCTAATTTATATTCCAGAGCTTAACTAAAAGGTCGAGCTAAGCCCTGAAATTACATCCTTGTTCAGCTTCTTCTTTCCTCACTGAGCTCTCCCACTACTTAGATTCCCTAGGAGCATTTCTATAGTAAACTGCTTGCACATGAACCCTGGTTTCATGATCTACATACACTAGGGAACTTGATTTAAAATAGGCAATAACGATGGTTAGTAGCCATGATCATGTAAACTCCAACAGAGTCAGTGAATTTTACAAAGTCAAATAGACACTGGATGGTGGATCAGAAAGCTGCACCCAGTTCTTCTCACATTAAATACGACAATTTTCAAGCACACAAACTGCCACACACATATAGATTAAACATTTATATGGTCACATATGGAAAATATATGCATATTGTAAGAGTCTCCTCAGAATGAATGCTTTAGTCCAAATTAGAGGAAAGGTCAAAGATGATGTTTGAGGGAGGGGCGCCTTTAGTAGAGCTTATAGTCTAGCAGGCAAGGCAGACAGATACATAAAATTAAACATCATAAATTTGTATGATTTAAGGTTATAAGTGCCATTAGGGGAAAAAATAAAGAAAAAAACAAAACAGTTTAAGGGAGATCAAGAGCACAGGATACTGTAACAAATAGGAATATAAAGCTAAGTCACTTTGAGAAGGTGATATTTAAGCAGAGATGTGAAGGAGGGCAGGGTTGTCAGGAATACTTTCGGAAAGAGCATCTCAGTAAGAGGAACAGCCAGTGCAAAACACTAATGCCTCCTTTCATCCAATGCCTGCTAACAAGATGTCCAGTCTGGCTGCAGGAGAGTAAGTGTTGAGGAAAGAAAGTCAGAAAGAAATGGTCATCCCTGATCATGTAGGACCTCTTAATCCGTTGATAACAGAGACTTTTGCTGATCCTTAAGCATGTATTTAATTTTTCTACTGCTTCATCCTAAGGCTGAAAGTTCTGACAGACTGAAAGGCAGAAAGCAGTTTATGACCTACGTGAAAGAACAGAAACAACTGCTTCGTAGAAAATTGACAGACATTAGCCTGATAGTACACTTGGGACCTTTGCTAGCGGTGACTCAGCTCCACTCTAGGGACTTAACAAGGTGGACTTGATGTGTAAGCATGCATCCTAAGAAACCACAACCAGCCTCTGTATGGCGTTTGACTAGCACAGAGCTCCACAACCAATCCTGATATGACAAGGAAAGGATTTTGTTTGAGTGAAACTATTTACAATGCCTTTTCCTTGTGAAACACTCATTGTGTTTGTTTTCTGTTTAAAGTTCTACTCTTGCCTCTGGTTGTGTAGAGGGTTTTCCTAGGGGCTACCTTCCTCATATATACCACTGTAAGAGTAAATTCACAGTGCATGGAACAAATTGTCTCTACATTACTTTTGTAGTTAATTTGAGGGCTCTGACCATACAGCCCAATTGTTCTACATTGGATCACATTTTTCCTGTCTTTTCTGGCAGAAATTCTGCTTAATGCACACAGTGTCTTCAAATATTCCCTTTTTATTTTATTTTTTCATCATTGAAAAAACTTTGGCGATGAAAATAATTTGCAAGTTTAAGTGGAGGAAGATCATGATCTGATCCATCGTTTAAAAGTGTTATACTTGCTGCTGTGTAAGGATCGGCATCACAGGGGCAAGGATAGGAGTAGAGAGACTTGTTAGACTGTTGAAGTACGCAAAGGTAGTGCATGCAATTGATGGTGCTCTGATCCCCCTCTTATACCAAGATAGTTAGCAACAGATGACTCTCAGTTCCTCTCTAGGGATTTCCCTGAGATGAAGGGAACTACTCAGTTCAAGAAAATGTACTCTTCCTAGAAGCAACTGATATCCATTGACTGTTCAGTGAGGTATAGCAGAGGGGATCTCTGAAGGGCAATTCCAGCTCTAAAACCCTCTGTGATATTGGCTGAGGCCACCATTACAACTACAGTGCAGTTCACCTCCTCCCTTGCCCAGTTCTGCTTCCTATGTATTCGCTCCTCCACAGATGTTTCTCAGGAACAGGAATACTCCCCACAGAGCCTCCTAGATACAATCTCCATCTCTAAATGTGTTTCGCAGAGAACACTGCCTATTATGATTTACAAACAGGTTGCAAACTGTGGAGAAGGACATGAGTCAAAAACTCAATCTCAACAAAAGAACAATTGAATTATCATCATCCAAGATGGGGTAAATGGTGGGTGGAGCAAATCTGAGCAAAGGGCCAGAAGTTCAATTTTAGACATACTTTGTTTGAATACATATTAAACACTCACGTGGAAGGATGAAGTGGGCAGTGGGTTTTACAAGTCTGAATTCAAAAAGGATTAGGATACAGATATAATTTTGCAACAGTCAGCGTATCGATGGTTTTAAAGTTATTAGTTTTTGCATGTGAGAGAATATCTGTACAATTTTACATCACAAAGTATCCATCAATTTTTGGAATTTATTGAAAGCCTCTTTATAAAATATTATTTTAAATTTTTGGTATATAGTTGAAAACTCTGCATTCTCTCTGTAAAATGTAGAGTCCTACACATAATATTACATATTTATTGTGTATTATTGTATGTACATGTATACATATAAATGTACACATATGTATATGTATTTTGCACATATTTGTATATGTGTAATTACTACAAGTACTACAATTAATACAATTACTATACATAGCATATATGCATACATGCTATATACTATACATATATAGTATACATATATAGTATATATCTACATATATAAATACATATATATACATATATAGTATATATGTATATATACATATATAGTATATATATACTATACATAGCATATATATGCATATATATAGCATGTATATGCATTATTTGTAATTAATAATATTATTTTATCTTTAGTAGCATTGCTTATTTTATTTTAACTTGACCTATTTGTTTCTGAGAGAAGTTTGTTAAATATCCTTTTTTTCTATTTCTGTTAACAGCTTTCTTTTTTATAGCTGTATATATTTTGCAAACATATTCTTAGAGGCATATATTTTATGATGATTAAATGTTTCTGTTCTATTGTTGATTTTATCAATGCGTATATTTTCTTTCATTTCTTATGATATTGTTTGCCTTAAATTCTATTTTGTCAAACGTAGTACACAACTTTTAAATGATATTTGTCTGGTATTTTTTTACCAATCATTTATGTTTTGAGTTTCCATATATTTCTGTTAAGTTTATCTCCTGAAAAAATAGATGGCTGAATCCTGTTTTCTTTTTTAGTTTAATTTAAAAACCTCTGAATTTTAATAGTTTAGTTTAAGCAGTTTTCATATATTTAATTACTGCTAAAATTTTGAACTGATTTCACTCACTTCTCTTCATGCTTTCCATTTACAGCATTTTTTTCTGATTTCCAATGTTAAGATTCTGTTGTGATATATAATCTATTTTCATTCTTATGGCAGTTATCTTAAGATGTATACTCATATTTATCTTTTTAAATTAAAAAAATTTCCATATCTTTTCCTAAAAAAAAATAAAACTAAAAAAACTTCATCCTGGCATGCTTACATACATTCCTATGCTCTCCCTTTTACTTTCATAGCCTGTCCAGCGTCATATTGATATTTAGGATTTTAGTTTTGGCATCTTTTCCTCTTCCTCTTCTTCTTCCCCCTCCTTCTTCTTTTTACTCTTACCAGAATTCCATTAGTCAATAATAAATTTTACCTTACATATCTATTGGAACACTATCCTGAATTTATTTCTCTTTTCATTGAGTACATCTTGCAAGGTAAACCCTTAGGGATCATGGATATCTGTGACTATTATGGACCTCCATACCTTTGAATGACATTTTGGTTGGATATAAAATTCTAGCTTCACAGTTATGGTTCTTAGAAATAAGAGCATTATTAGTATTGTTTTGCAGTTATTTTAGTTTCGGTTACTAAGATACTTGAAAAGGACTGGTGATTTTTCTGTATCATCACCTTCTCAATTTCTCTGAGATTTTGTTTAACACTCAGTGAATGAGGGTGTTTATCTGCATCAATAAGATTTAAGCTCCATGGATTACTCATATTCCTGCTGTTGAATATGAATGATTTATATGCACATTACTAAAAAATATATTACTAATCTTGTGGAAAATTCCAAAATATTCCCCTTCATTGTGCTTGAACTGTTTGTGAATTTGCGCTACTTAAATTATCCACAAAAGTAGTAAAATTGCAGGTTATTTTTAGTTACTAGAATATATTAATATTAAGAATCTTTTATTAAAAGTTTCTCTTTCCTGGCAATATGTTGGACAGAAAATATAAAAACCCATGAGATGGCAATTACCAAAAAAATGTTGAATAAACCATATCAAACAAATTTAGGTAGAAAACTGAGTTCCCAGTAAGGTACAGGATTCCCCAAGAAATACAAATAAAGAAGAAACTTCTAACCAGACTAGATGCATGGACCGGGCAATTTGGCTGTTGTGAGTAAGGCAGAAAGGGAATTACTGTGGTTGAGAGTTCGGGTTTAAATGTCACTCTGGCTCAGGGTGACAAAGCAGGGCTGTAAAACTGCTAAATCACTGGCTCAAGAAAGTGTTACAATCTTAGTGAAACAGGAACAATAGAAATTAAAATGAATGTTTTTTTATCTTCATCTGGATTCTAGATGAAATTAAAACAATTATACTTTATAATCTGTTATCACAGAACTGCTTTAAGATTTGGAGTTAGAATTGAAGCTTTCTTCCTGGATCTGCCAAACTCTTAGAATAACATAAAAATGTCACCAGATGATGCCTTTGGGAAGAATGGGATTCAAGAGATTTGCATTATAAGGGTGCTTACAAGATTGCTATGAAAAAAAATAATTAAGATATTAAGGTAATGCTAAATAAAGTGATTGAATTCAACATACTATGAGTAAGAAGTATCTACATTGTGAAGATGTCAATTGTCAAATTGAGCTACAAATATTATGCAATAAATTATAATGAAGGTGGTTTTCCTAGTGGATTTTGATGAAATAATTTTCAAATATAAGTGAAAGAACAAAAACTTAAATATAAAATAGTTTTTTTAAAGAAAATAACAAGGTGAGAGGATCTGCTCTATGATATATCCGTTCTAATAATCAAATCAGATAAATTAAGGCAGTGTCTTGGTGGTGGAAACAGTGAAGATAAATGTATTAATAAAATAAAGTAGAAATTGCAAAAATAGATGCATGTTTGTATGGGAATTTGATGTAAGAAAGAGATACCATTGCAAGTTTGTGTTGAAAGTCATAATTCCTCAATACAATACAATGAGAAGTCACCCAGTTATGAATAGGAGGTGGCCAAAATAGATCCCTAAAATATACCAAACACAAAAATACTTTTCTTGCATACTAAAGAACCAAATGTAGAAAACATATATGCAATTATCTATGTGGAATTAATGTAAGAAATGATTTCTTATATAATACGAACAGGTAAAAAAAAAAATAAGGGTAATACTGCTTTAATTTACATTAATATTATTTTGTGTGTGTGAGTATCCAAGCTTATCATACACAAATTGAAATGCGAACCAGACTGAGGGAAAAAAAAGATATTTGCTGTACATAAAACTGAGAAAGCTTCTTGACTTTTTTTGTCTGACTTATTTCCCTTAGCATAATAACGTCAAGATCCATCTATGTTGTCACAAATGGCACACTTTTCTCATGGCAGAATAGTATCCCATTGTGTATGTATACCACATCTTCTTTATCCAACCATATGATTTCACTGATATGTGGTATACATAACTGAGAATAACAAAGGAACAAGACAACAAATGAATAAACAAAAACTCATAGACATAGACAATAGTTTAGTGTTTACCAGAGGGTAAAGGGAGAGGGGAGGTGGTAGATGAGGGTAAATGGGGTCAAATATATGGTGATGGAAGGAGAACTGACTCTGGGGAGTGAATACACAACATTATATATAGATGATGCATTATAGAATTGTACACTTGAAACCTATATAACTTTACCAACAATTGTCATTCCAATAAACTTTAATTAAAAAAAAACTGAGAAAAATTAATAACCAGAATATGTAAAGACGGTTTAAAAATAACTATTTTTAAAAATCCACTTTTTAAAAATGGTGGAAGATGCAATTTAGAGAGAAGAATATCTGAATGACCAATAAAGATAGGAAAAAGTGTTCAATCTGAATAGAAATGGCAAATTAAAGCCACATTGAGGTACATTTTCAAACATTCATGATAGGCAATTTTTTTTATAGTCTGACAATACCAAATATTGATGAGGATATGGGCCAAAGAAAATTCTCATAATTGTTTTTTAAGAGTGGAAGCTGGTACTGCCAGTTTGAAGAGCAATCCTTCAATACCTGATAACATTTGCAGAAATACATTTTCATACTCATGAGAAGCAATTTGGAGGGCCCGGGACGTGGGTGTACTCCATTAGCTGAGAGGAAAGGCAGTTCAACTGGAACTGGCCAACCTGCACAGAGATAGTAAGGACTCTAGATAATTCCAGCACTCCTGGCAGGTGAGACCATTTCTCTGGACGAAGACCTTGGTACTCTGCATGTTTACTGCCTAGTATAGTTCCTGTTCATGGTGACCTCTTGAAATATCCGTGTTTCTCAGTTAAAATAGCTGTTGCTATCCCTATTAGGCTAATCTACCATGTTTCCCCCAAAATAAGACCTAACCAGAAAATAAGCCCTACCATGATTTTTCAAGAGGTCATCCCCTGAACATAAGCCCTTATGTGTCTTTTGAAGCAAAAATTAATGTAAGAACCCGGTCATATTTTGGGGGAAACATGGTAATGACCTCCCTGGTGAGACAGAAACCCTGAATCTTGGTAGAGTTTATCTCCTAACCACTGGACTACTTGTTTCTCACCAGTCATCTAGAGAACTTGCCATTTCCTGCTCACAAGGTATAATTAACATGGTACTGTTGATATACTACAGCAGCATGAAGTTTTTGGGATTTCTGGGCAACAAAGCCTTTTGTATCATATTGTGGTAGAGAACAGGAGAGTTAACATAGCCTTTAGGCAAAAATAAATAAATAAATAAAATTAAAAAAAACTAGTAGGTACCACTGCCCCGATGGGGAATAAAAATTAAAAAAATAAAAATCACCACATTAATAGCCCATAGGAGGTGTCAGGGATTGCATTAATTTCTTTTAGAAATCATACTGCATTCTCCACAGCAGGTATGAATAAGGTTACTGGTAGATTAACTTTATAGTAATCTATGATAACCAATTTATGAGGCATCCACGTGAGGGTTCATCTTTGCATGGTCTCCAGATATCAGGAAACTACTCTACTTAAGAAAATGGAAGGAGTTGTTTTTATCAGCCTGTATTTACATGACTATGTGGATTCAAGGTTCTGAAGCACATACCTAGACTCCTCTATTTTCTCATCAAAGTACTTATTTTGCTACTTTATGGTCAAATGTTCATCGTGTTTTCAGCAATCTTCCCCCCAGGTGCAGAAGACGATGGCCTCTTTAAATGCTGAGACTAAGGCTTTTTGGCTTTCATAGTAAGGTCTGAGTTGATGGTTGGATGACCTAAACCTATCCTTCTCTTTTTTCAGTGCTGCTAAGAGAGTAGCCAAGCACTACTGAACTCCACAGTCCCTCTAATTACCATAACCCCATGCATTTCAAGTGCTAGAGTGCTTTCATTTCAGCTGTGCCCCATCTCAATTCCCTGCAGGAAACAGTGCCAGTAATTATGAAATTGCAACATTTGAACAGTTAGAACATTCATTTTATACGACAAAGAATTCCTTGTTACCACCTGATCAGCAAGCAATCACATTCTAGAAACCCATCTTGAAGATTTGCCTTCTAGAACCACTTCTGGTAATAGCTTTTGCAGTTTGGGTTTCCCCAAAAGCAAAACCTAATACGAGGATTTGGGTGTGTGTATTTTAATGGGGAAATGATCTCAAGAATTACTGTGAAGGGAACAAGTGTAAAATTTAGACATTGAAAGGAGCAAAGACAATATAAGTATATCCGTGATTGTGTTACCCTGTAGGTAACTGGTTTCAATTCCTATAGGGACCCTCCTAGAAGCTGTGACAAATATGTGCCAGTATTGCTGATGCTCACTGGTGGATAGCTGCCCCCATACTAGCCTTTGGAGGGATAGGGGAGGGGGCTGATGAATTCAGAGGATGTTCCTACACAGATAGAGCAGTCAACAGGTGAGCTTCCAAGAAGGATGGAGAATATGGGCAGGACAGTAAGAATATAGTAGTCCCCCATATCCATGGTTTTGCTTTACTCCATTTCAGTTACCCACGGTCAACTGGGGACTAAAACTATTAAATGGAAAATTCCATAAATAAACAAGTCATGAGTTTTAAATTGTGTGTTCTGAGTAGGGTGATGAAATCTTGCCCTCCTGTTCTGTCCCACCAGGATGTGAATCATCCCTTTGTCTAGTGGATCCACACTACACATACTCCCCAGCCATTAATCACACAGTAAACCTCTCGGTCATTAGATCGACTGTCCAGGTATTATAGTGCTTGTTTTCCAGTAACCCTTATTTGATTGAATAATAGCCCCAAAGCACAAGAGTAGAGATACTGGCGATTTGGTATGTCGAAGAAAAGTTGTAAAGTGCTCCCTTTAAGTGAAAAGGTATTTATGTATAGGAAAAAGAATACATAGTATAAATAGGGTTTGGTACTCCAGGGTTTTAGGCATCCACTGGGATTCTTAGAAATTTATTTCCTGCAAATAAAGGGAATAGCTCCAGTTTTTGTTCAACAATGCAGTTTTCAGGGGAAACTGGAGGCGGTCCTACATATGTCATTAAAATCGAAAATTGTTTATTATACGCAAAAGTAGTGTAAATTAGATTAACTAGGAACCCTGAAAATTCAGAGAAATTACCATTTTCAAGTAATCAGTTACTTAACAGTTTATCCCCTAATAGTCTGGTAATGTCTCTAAAACTAGTTGATTCTGATAATAATGAAAGTCTACCCTGGTGGATATCAGATTTTCAGTTTCCATATATTTAAGTGAAATGACTATGCATAAATGTGTTAACACTTGATACCTCACAAACATTGTGTTCTCATTCTAAGGATTTAAACTTAGAAATAATTAATATTTCTTCTGATTGATGACATCGTATGTTTTAGATTTGAGGTATACAAAATATTTATGTTTTAGTAAAACAGTAAAGGAGAAAATACCTTCTGAACATTTATTATGGAAATAGGTTTTTACATAATACTGAAAAACATAAACTTTTCAGACAAGGAATATATATTCTACTTCATGAATAACCTTGGGGAGCTAAATTCATAAGGGTGACAAAGAATATAAATAATTCTTTTTAAAATCACATGAACAATTTTGATATATGATAATAATTTTACCACTCGCCCCCATTAACAACGTAAAGTAAATTATACCAATTTTGTATCACAATTAATTACTCAGATATGTTAATTTTAGAAAAAAACATTATAGGATTTTCTCATATATTGCCTAATTAGAACACTAGAATTTCAAAGTATAAAATCATATACAAATAAATAATGTATTTACTGAATGTTCCTATATGCTCAGCATAACTAACTCTATTGTAGTTAAATACACGCATTTAAAATTTTACATGTTGATGGTACCTGCTATAATTTCCTGAATGTTTGTGTGTGGGCCTATATTTAGGGAAGATTTGGTCCCAATGTGATTTTTTTTTCTACAAGTTAAAATATTTCATTAACCTCTTAACATCTACTTTTAAGTAGATGTAAAAATAAAATTCATAGTAATAGTGACTGAGTTCTCAGGGAAATACATTCATTATGTTCTTAAACTTTGCTAATGTAGAAAATATATCATTTGTGAAATATTCTCAAAATGTAACTGGTGAGAAAAAGTTTTAACATGGAGAAATGTTTATCATCCAGATTGATCCTTCTTGAATTCTGGTTAACAGAAGAGTTTATAGATTTCAGTGCTTACTACAACAAACAAATCTTATAGATGTATTTTAAAGATATTAGCACTTGTAAATTATTATTATGTTTATAGCATCAGTAAGCATTGGAATTATTTTTAAATTAATTTAAATACCATACATGAGTGTAGTAAAAAAAAAAAGTCTCTAGATTATCACACCATTATTAAAATCAATTCTGAAAAAAAACAAAAGAAAAATTTTCTTCTTTATAATTAATTACAAAAGGAAAGTTATATGCATTATAAGCTATTTAGACATTTTCTTTATGGTAACATTTTCAAGTATGAAGATTAGCATGTCAGTGCCCTCATCACGTCATTAGTCTTATTTCTGCCTTGTAAAGATCTCATTCTGTAGGGATTTGACTAATGAAGTTTTGGTACTGAGACAATAACAGCTTCCTCAGAGCAGAGACTGCCAATTCAACCATATTGTGCTGAACTGTATAAGAACTGTGCCAAATTGTGTGTGTCTACTTTAGAAACAAGCTGTTCATTAAAAAGAAAAAGAAAAAAAAAAGGTAAGCAGCAAAATACGTTTTAAATAGTAACTATGAGGTCCTGGCACACTTTAAAGATTTGATTTATTTTCCCACACTATCAAAACAGTCAATGTAACAGTTTCTTTCTGAGGATGAACAAGATTAGTAAACAAACTTTAGTGTCAACTTTATCAACCTACACGTAGAAAAAAGAGCATTTTCAAAGACATACTGTAGTTTTCAGTAGTGCCTTAATGTTCAAACTCCTTCATTTATTCCAAAATAAAATACTTATTCTATTGCAACCTTATGCCAGGCACTGTGCTAGACTCTGTACCTACCTCTATCTCTCATTTTTGTTTAAAAATATGGTTTAATATTTTACAGTCAATTTTTCCACATTAGAACTAATAAATTATGAATCAGAGTCAATAATGTCAGAGTCAATAATGTCTTATTCAGCACCTTTAGAGCGATTTATCTTTTGCTCCACATAATGTTCACCTGTTTTGTTACATTTTTACATTTATTGCTTATAAATTATATTTTTATTGAGAACTTAACTAATCATAAGTTTAGGGACCACTTCTTATACAGGTGGGTCTCATGTGCTTCTAATGCAGTTGCCAACAGATAACATGACTTAAATCTGTGTTTGCTGCAAAATAAATAAATAAATTTATAAATAAATAAACCAATTAAAATTAAGAAGGTAGGGAGGATTCAAGAACCAAATATTCATATGCAGAGTACTGCTAAAGTTCTGTGAATCATATGTCCACACACATATAATTTGTATTCATATATTTTGAATTTACAGGGAGCCATGAATCTTACACTATAACTCTTCATCTTTTAAAATTCCTTTTATTTTAGTGATGTTCCTTTAATCACTTAATAAATCATTTAATAAATTAGTAATAAATTAGTAACCATTCTATTTCCTCTGTCATGACAGATATAAGAAAAATTATGTTCTCAATTTCTGGAGTGAGCTTAAAGAAATCATTGCTTTGAAGTTGGGGGAGGATATCATTCCTCCCCCAAATTTTGATTAATTCAATACAATCTAAAATAGCAAAAAAACCTTATTATTTATATTGCAATATGTAGTTTTTATTGCTATTGACATAAAAATTGATTAATATTCTTGAAAACTATTGTTATAATTTTCTATTTAATTTCCAAAGTGTAGAAAAATATATATTGTATGTCTCAGGTCATCATTAGTATCTGAAAATGCTATTTCCTTTGAAGCATTATTCTTCCTTACTTCTATTTTTATCTTTAGAATTTTTATATAAAAAGGTTTTAATCAACATCTAGAAATTTTAACTTTCATGTTCAAACTACTTTGATAAGCTTGCTAACAGTTAAAAATTTTCCTTAGACGCTTAGGAATCCAGATGATTCACAAATTAAATATATATGTATTATATATGTGACATTGTTGTCCTTAAAATTAGTTTTGCCTAGTTCTTGCCATTCTTTCATATTATTTCCATCTTTAGGAATAGGCTGATTGCTTCTATTCCATTTGTTCTTGTATTTTTCTTAAATCCCAGCTACCAATTGGTAAAATGATGTCTTTCTTTTATAATGTTTATTGTCTTCCATCTCTTTTTTTAAAGCATTGTTAACTTCTTTAGCAGTAAAAGGAATTCTAAAATTTATCCTACAGATCACTGACTTGATTTTCTGCAGTGACAATTCTGCTCTTTAATGGTTATAATAATAATAGTTAGTGATTATGACTATCAACTTTATAACACTTTTCTGTATTCCCTAATAACTTTTCATTTGGCCCTTCATAAAATTTCCTATTATTTTAATTTGTTGTCCTATGGTTTTATGTTGTTTCATAGTTGTTTTTAAATTAAATTCTATTAATGCATGTTATTAAATTTAAATTAATTTAATGAAAAAAATACTTTCTAACTCTTATTTCTATCACCCCTTTTTAATGTTTATTCTCTTTTTCCAAAGTTGGAGAACTTTTATTTGGCTGCATTTAAGATTTTTGTGTTTGTTTCCTTTCTTGGCTGGTTGGTATTGAGAGACATTTGTGTTGTGTTTGTTTTTAGTTTTTTCTCTTTCTACTTATTTTATACCAGGAATGGATTTTTCAGAGCTGGGACATTAACTACATACCGTGTTCCCCCGAAAATAAGACCTAACCAGAAAATAAGCCCTAGCATGATTTTTCAGGATGACATTCCCTGAACATAAGCCCTAAGGCGTCTTTTGGAGCAAACCTTAATATAAGACCATATCTTATTTTGGGGGAAGCACCGTAGTAGTATTTCCTTTGGCTTTCTTATTATCCATCTGTGTGCTGGTGAAAAGTTTCTCCTATAGGTAATACATAGAATCCTGGGTCATTTATAGAATAATTTTAGTAATCCAGAATGAGGCTAGGTGACTAAAACGCCTGTCTCATCAGGGGAACATTATTTTTTTTTCTTCATTTTTTTGGTTAAACTAACAACCAAGGCAGCGTAACATAGTGAGGCACTCATACTGCCTGGGCGTGAACCCACCTTCTGGTATAGAGCCTGAAGTTGTTCCCTCGCCTTTCTCTGCTTACATTTCTTCATCTATAAAATGAGGATAAACATAGTGATGATATCATAGCATTGTGGTGAGAATTGAGTTAATATACAAGCAAAGTGTTTTATATGTCATTGCTTTTTATTAGTGCTATCATGGTGAAGTACATATTCTCCTCGATATGAACCTCTGTTTCTTTTGCCTTTATTGGCAAGTTCAAGATCACACTATCGTCTAGTTAATTTTTAGGGGTAAGCTCTTATCACACCACAAGGGTTTTTCTGAGCATAGCTACTACGTGACTCTAGAGATTGTTCAGTGCTTTGGCCAAATACTTCTGATTTCAGAAACTATTCATTAATTCAAATAAAGGACTTCTCTTAGTCTCCACAACCTACTTCATCTTTTGACATTATCCCTCTAAATCAATTGATATCGGTGTTAAACTTTGACACTTCCTTACTTCCAATGTCGTATATATTTTCTTTCTTTTTTGAGAAGCAACACACCAGGGCTTTCAGAGGTGCAGAATGTAGGAGAAAATTTTCAGCTATTGACATGCAAAGAAAGGTCACTTTTATTTACTGTAACCCAATTCTAAAGGTTTTTGTTATTTTTCTGTCCACGTTATGCCTAATGTCAATGAATATGGGGAAGGTGGCAATTAGCAGAGATATCAGTTAGATTCTGCCTTTTTGCCCAAAAGTGCAAAGAAATGAAATTATATGTCATTTTACGTTTCTGAAAGAGAATCAGGAATATCTTGTTGCATTATTTTCCAATGGTATACTGTGTTCTGAGGCTTATACTGTTACTTATTCATCCATTTGATAAATATTTAGCACAATTCCACTTTCTGCCAGGGAATGAAAAAAGTAAACAGGTATGTTCTGTCCCTTAGAGGAACTTAATGTAATCAGGAAGGGAAGGAAACCCAAATAAGTCAATAGTCATATGTAAGATAATCACAGATTAAAGTAGACTATGGAAGAAATAAAAAAAAAAGATGCTGTAACGGAGACTAAAGACAGCTTTAACCAGGGTGATCAAGGATCTTCAAGAATGAGAAGTTGTCATCGTGTAGAATGGGGGTGGGTAGTGGGCAGGTAGGTTTGAGAGGTGGAGGGAGTCAACCCATTTGAGGAGGTGGAGGTCATAGAGGGGAGTTTGAATAATAAAGCATTGTGGAAACTATATGGAAGAATTTTAAGCAGTCATATTTATAAGTCTGGTTTCACTTTTGAACAAATCACTCTTGCTAAGTTACTGTGTAGAGAAAGTATACCAATGTACTGGGTTGAGAGTGTTAAAGGGGAGACAGAAGCAGTTACACCATTTAGTTGTTTACTAATGGGGAGAACGCTGGAAGAGTAATAAGTTTAAAAGCAGTTTTTATTATGTAACTAAATGGACTATCCCAGAACATGTACTGGTAAGAACTTAGCTTCCTATTAGTACATCAAGCAAACATGCCCCACATAAATAGCAATTTAAATAATTGTCTTTGTCAGAAATTGATTAATATTGTGTTTATTACCTTCTTTATCCTGTTTTCTTTTTTCCCGCCTAATTTGTTTCCTCTTTATTTCCTTTGAATATGCAGGCACAGTTTTGGTAAGAAGCAAGCAGAACTGCATTTTCCTTTTGAACAAATGCTTCAATTGTATTTATGATTATGCTAGAAATCAATGGATTCAAAAAAAGAAGAGTCATTGGTGCACATCAACTGTCCTTTTAATTATTGTTAGGCTTTTTGAATTTTAAGTAAAAATATCTTTAAAGTTCTTTATAAAGGCACAGAAATTAATTACCCAAAGAAAATCAATGCAACTTAACGTGGCACCTGAGTTCCCAGAATCTGCCAAGCTCTAATGCTTTGGAAAGCACAAATTATTATTAAGACAACTCTTAATATTGCATTTCTCATGTTCATACCACAAATTTTCTTTTTTTTCTTCTCTCTTCTTCTTGATAAAAAGATAATGGATAGAGGACTTTTTTATTTTTGAATAGGAAGCCTGAAAATCTGGAATGTATAAATAATAACCTAAATCTGTGTTTAGAGCTTTATTTTTGAAAATAAAGTATACTGTACATCACAGGGCATTTCAGACTTTACCTGAATTTTTTTCTTTTACGAATTGCATCTACATTTTAAAATTTCACCCTTGCACGCTTGCATTCTCCAGTGATTTCTTTTAAACCACGAATTTGACGCTATTCCCCCCACCCTGCTTTAATCCCATAATAATTTACCCCTGGGATGAAAATAAATTGCAAACTCCATAATAGAGACATTCCTAACTCCCCCACTTCATTTATCACCACTCTTCTCAAGTAACTATGGTCCAGAGTTGCAACCTGTTTCTTGAACACTTTCAAGTTTGATCCAGGTACTTTGTTGACTGAGTTCTTTCACTCACAAACTGCATACTGAAAAATTATATATTGACAGCTACCAGCAGCCTGGCTCTTGCAGAAAGTGGACCAAGTTTTAAGGTGTCCTAGGTGTCAGCCTCTAGTATTCTACTACTCATTTAATGTCAACAGCTCAGTATTATAGCATTTTCCTTATCTTGCTTGTGTGTTCATTCTTATCTCTCTTTGAACTACATCTTCTTAGAGGGCCTTTTTCTATCCAGCCAAGATAAAGCAGACACTAACCTCAATGTTCAACCTATCCTAGTGCCTTGTTTTATTTTGTTTACTGCACTTATTATTATCTAAATTTATGTTTTTCTATTTACTTGTAAATATGCCTATTTTCTGTCTTACAGACAAACTGATTAATATAGAGCCTTGGTCTGCCTGGCCCATCTCAGCTTTGGAAATGGGCTCAGCAAGTATGTGCTTAATAAATATTTGTAGAAAGGTGACTACAGGAAGAAAATATTAATTAGATTTATAATCACAATGTAAAATGGGAATTGAGCTATTTTTTAAAAAGGGATACATCGGGGTAAGGGGGATCAAATATATGGTGATAGAAGGAGAACTGACTCTGGGTGGTGAACACACAATGGGATTTATAGACGATGTAATACAGAATTGTACACCTGAAATCTATGTAAATTTACTAACAATTGTCACCCCAATAAATTTAATTAAAAAAAAAAAGGGATACATCTAGTTCAGAAGTAGACAAACTATAACCAGTGGGCAGATCAAGCGTGCAGACTGATTTTGTATAGTCTTGAGTTTTTACAATTTAAAGGTTTGTAAAATACACAAGAAAGAATATATGACAGAAGGTATGTGGCCAAAAAGCATAAACTATTTCCTGTCTGGTCCTTATTTATAGAATAAGTTTGCAAACACTGTTCTAGATTAAGTCCTCACTGATGCCTTGTTAGTTGAATGGATTTGGATTACTTTCTGCTTCAATATCCATGCATAAAAAATTAAGGAGTTAAATCAATAGACCTGTTAATTTTTTTTATGTTAGAATTTTCATAATCCTTCTGAAAGGTGAATGGAGAAAGTGTAGTTAACCACAACTACTTTCCTTAGTCTCCTGGGAGATAGGACACAGAAAAGAGAAAGTAAGAGTGAGTAGATAGGAGAATTTGTAAACAGCACTGCATAAAGCAAGCTATCTCTCCAGGGAAGTTAAAGCAGTGTAGTCACTGTTGAACTTCAACAAAATATGTATTGCATCAAAAGCCTATCTACTCAAATCAAAACACAAATCTATCTTCCTGATTTTTCAACATGTATACCTTAGTTGTCAACATACAAATAAGATAAGTATGAGAAAAGTCAATTAAAATAACATTATCATATAGTTTAAAAGCAAAAATCTATCACCAGTATGTCTGGGTTCAAATTCTAGCTCCACCAAGATATGTGTCTCTCAGCACACTTAACCTTTCACACCTCACCTTTCCATATCTCCATTTTAAAAAATCTGTAAATTAATGATAATAGAGTTTCTACCATATAGAAATGTCTGGAGGGTTAAATGTGTTAATGTTTGTTACATGCTTAGACAGTAATGTCTGGCTTATAATATACACTACAATATCTTGGTTAAATAAAGTAGAATTTCATTGCAGATTTACTTTATTGTTTATCATCTCCTTTAGACAATAAAATTGTATGGCAAATAATACATTGCTACAATCATATTTTCTCATATTTCTGTAACATACATGCCTAATGAAGGTTGCACAGGAATTAACCTCATCTTGAATTCCACAGTTAGTTCATTGTGTGAGATGATGCATTTGTTTTCAAATTATTTCGTTATTGTGAGAAAGGAAAGCTCTGTCTTTTCATTCCCATAAATATAAAAATGAAAACTTAATTTTACTTTCAAAATGATTCTATTTTAATACATTTAATACATCAAAATAAAAGAGCATGTACTTGGTCATAATTCATAACCGTTTAAGTCACAGGAAAGCACAATAAAGAGAAAATTGGTAATATATTATCAAGGGAGAACTTTTCTAATATGACAAATAATATGCTCCAAATGCTGTTGCTCCAAATCTTCTTCCTTGTTGTTGTTGTTGTTGTCATTACTATTGTTTTTCCTTCTCTGATTAAAAAAATAGTAACACAGTAGAATGGACACTTGACCCAGGAACAGAAATGTCTACCTGGACTCACTTCCTGTAAGACCTTTATCTATTAAATACCATCCATAGTCTGATGACGTCAAATTTTATCTCTACAACCTGAACCCCCATTTTCACTTGTAGCTCTGTATATCTGAGCCTTGACATCTCAAACATCTTCAAAACCAAATTCTTGATTTTTTTTTTTATTTGCCTAAATTTTTTTTCTACTCTTTCCCATATAACTCAATAGCAAGCATATTCTTTCAGTGTTTTGAAACACTTTGGAGGCCATCATGGAGAAGAAGCAGAGACCAGTGATTGAGACCTGGACAGCAAAGCCAGGAATTAGAATCCAGGATCTGTCACCTGCAAGCTTCTGACTTTGGCAAGTCGCAGACTCTCTTGATATCTTAATTTTCTCATCTACAAATGAGAAACATAATTAATTCTAGTAGGAAATGCTTTTTTTACAAAAATAAAATTAGATAATACAAGTAAACACTTAAAAAATTGACAGTTTCTTCACAGGTGACCAATTAACTGTTAGCTAATATTTATATCATCCTTGACTCATTTTCTTCCCTCATTTCCCATATCATAACCATCAGCAAATTCTGTTGGAACTACCGTCAAGATATAGCACAATCCAACAATTTCTCATAACTATCCCTACTGTCCTATTCTCAAGCAGTAGGCTTCTACCTAGTGTCTTGCTTCCATCCTTAATCTAATTTGCTTCCTCTGCTTAAAACTTTGCAATGGTTTCCAAATTCATTTTGAATAAAATTTAAAGTCATAATGAATGGAAACTACTGAAACTAGGTCCCAATTGCTTTTCTGATCACATATTCTACTACTCACCTCTGTTGCTCACTCAACTTATGATGTGCATACCTTCTCATTCTTTAAGACTTCCTGGCACAGGAACACCTCAAGTCCTTTGCACTTGCCCTTTCCTTCCCCTTTAATTACAAGACTGATTTTTTCTTTCTACTTCTTTAAGGTGGTTGTTCAAAGGTCTCTTCTCTGTGAAGTATTACTGACCCTGTAAAAAAGGACCCCCGACTAACAAATCCACATGTGCTCTATCCAACTTTCTTGTTTTTTTTAATCTCTAAAACACACCTTGCTATCTAATGCACTATATATTTTACTTATTTAATTGATATTGTATGTATCACTCCATTACTATATAAGCATCATGAAGGCAGTGAGCTTTGGTCAGTGTTTTTGTTGGGGTTTTTTTCCTGCTCTATTTACGTTACTTGTCATAAATTAGGTACTCAGTAAATATATGACAAATAACGTAATGAATAAATGATTAAAATACAACTTATAGATTTATTAAACATGTATCACTAATCTCTTACTGTATGCTAGGCCCTACATATGTAGAGTTTACAATATAGGACTTGTTTTCGAGTAGTCAGTAAGTATTGGTAAGACAAAACAGTAAGAAATGTGAACATATTTCCTTAAATGTTATGACAGATTTCAGTAGTTGTGCTGGAATACGTAGAAATGAACCTAAATATTATATATTTCACACACACACACACACACACACACACACACACACACACACACATTTACACCTATTTGTAAATGAGGATATTCTTTGAGAAATGAGTATATGTATACTTATAGGGTAGCAACTGGTCTTTGGCTTTAAAGGTTTTTCCTCTTTATTGTTTTTTTAAAGATTTTTATTAAAAATATGGGTAACATAATACCAATGTTATATTAGTTTCAGGGGTATACCATAGTTATTCAAGATTTATATACCTAAAGAAGTGATCACCATGATAAGTACAGCAACCATCTGACACCATACTATGCTATCAGAATATTATTGACTATTTTCCTTATGCTGTACATTACATCCCTGTGACTGTTTTATTCCTGGAAATTTAGACATCCTTTTCCCCTTCAGCATTTCCCTCCCTTTTTAAAATTTTATTTTACCATTGACATTTAGCATTATTTCATATTAATTTCAGGTGTACAGCATAGTGAAATCGCATGTAAGTGAAATCACATTGCATCTGTCTTTTTCTGTCTGACATACTCTACTCAGCACAACACCCTATAGGTCTATCCGTGCTGCTGCAGTGGCAAGAACCCATTCTCTTCCATGCTGAGCAATATTCCATAGTATATATGCACCACGTCTTCTTAATCCATTCATCTCTTGGTGGACTCCCAGGATGCCTCCACAGCATGGACATTGTAAACAATGCTGCAATAAACATATAGATGCACACGACCCATCAAAATAGCGTTTTGAGTTTCTTCAGATAAATACCATGAAGTAGGATTACTGGGTCCTTCTTTGTTTCTTGTTATAGCCTTTGTTTTAAAGTCTATTTTGTATTGTAGAAACATTGCTATCCCAGCTTTTTTTGTTTGTTTCCATTTTCATGAAATATCTTTTTACATCCCTTTACTTTCTGCCTGTGTGTGTCTTTAAATCTGAAGTGAGTCTCTTCTAGGCAGAAATGAAAGGTTTGTTTTCTTATCCATTCAGCCTTCCTATGTCTTTTGATTGATCATTTAATTCATTTACATTGAAAGTAATTATTGATAGATGTGTAGCTATTGCCATTTTATTCATAATTTTTATTTTTTCTTTTACATCTTAAAGAAGGCCCTCTAACATTCCTTGTAATACTGGTTTAGTGGTGATGAGCTCCTTTAGCCTTTTCTTGTTTGGAATGCTCTTTACCTGTCCTTTGATTTTAAATGATAGCTTTGCTGGGTAGAGTACCCTTGATTATAGGTCCTTACTTTTCATCATGTTAAATATTCTGTGCCAATCCCTTCTGGCCTGCAAAGTTTCTGTTGAGAAATCAGCTGACAGTCTTATGAGAGCTCCCTTACAAGTTACTAGTTTCCTTTCTCTTGCTGCCTTTAGGATTCTCTCTTTGTCTTTAATCTTTGCCATCTTAATTATAATGTGTCTAGGTGTGGGCCTGTTTGGGTTCATCCTGTTTGGGACTCTCTGCCCTTCCTGGACTTGTATGTTTATTTCCTTTGCCAGGTTAAGAAAGTTTTCAGTCATCATTTCTTCAACTAGGTTCTCAATCCCTTGCTTTCACTCTTCTCCTTCTGGTATCCCTATGATGTGAATGTTGTTACACTTGATGCTGTCCCAGAGGTCTCTTAAACTATCCTTATTTTTTTAGATTTGTGTGTGTGTGTGTGTTGTTTCAATTGGGTATTCTCTGCTATCTTGTCTTCTCAATTGTTGATTCAATCCTCTGCTTAATCTCGTCTGCTCGTGATTCCTTTTAATGTATTCTTCACTTCGGACTGATTTCTTTTATAATTTCTATGTGTTTTTTTGTGTTTTTTTTTCCATGCTTACTATTTCTTTGTTTAAGTGGTCAGTAAGTTTCTTGAGCATCCTTATAACCATTGTTTTGAACTCTGTCTCTAGTAGGTTGCTTGCTTCCATTTAGTTTAGTTCTTTTTCTGAGGTTTTCTCCTGTTCTTTCGTTTGGGACATATTTCCCCCCCTGATCTGGCTGTCTCTCTGTGTTTGTTTCTATGTATAAGATACATGTTTTATGTCCCCCAGTCCTGGCCAGGGGGCCTTATATAATAAGTGTCTTGTGGGGCCCAGTGGCACACTCTCCCTGGTCACCTGCTCTGGATGCTCCAGGAGTGTCCCCTGTGTGGGTTGTTTGTGCCCTCCTGTTATAGCTGAGCCTGATTGCTATTGACACATCAGTGGGTGGGATTGACCCTTAGGCTGACTGGCTGTGGGGATTGGCCATGTCCAGGGAGCTGCTGTGTGAGAGGCTTACTCCACTGAGTGTGATTTGCCCCAGCAGGCTCTTGTGCCTGTTGAGACCACCCTTTGTGTATGCTGCTTGTGGGGCTAATTGGGCAATGCTCTGCTGTATTCTGAAGCCAACCTCTAAGTATGTTGGTTCTGGGGCTTCCTGGGAGGGGCTCTGGTGCAGGCTATGGTCACCCACTCTGTGACTGTTCATGGACTACCTGGTAGGAGCTACAAAGTGATCCGCAGTTCTTTGCTGCTTGTGCTAAACCTGGAGCCATGTTGGAAAGGCCACTCTATGAATCAAAAACATCTGCCATCACCTCTGCAAAAAACCAGGACACCCTGAGGCCTGCTGCCACATGCTGATTCCCTTAAGGTTTAGCTGCTGATAGAGTGTCATGCTACATGCAAGTTGGGTAAGGGAGGGTCTCAGTGAGTCACTGGAGTGGGAAGAGTTGTAGTCACCAGGTTAATGTAAATTCTGGTTTGGTGCCAGTGCTGAGCCTGGAGGTACTCAGCAAAAGTCTCAGAGTACACTGAAGCCAGTTGCCAATCTCCAGGGGCCTGCCAAACTCAGATAGTTTTCCAAAAAAGATTGTAATGTGGGTGGGCTGGCTACTGACAGAGAAAGTACCTCCAGTGTTGGATGAGTTGGATGAGGCAGGGTCCCAGAAGTCAAGGGGTGAAGCCGTATTGCTTACCCAGCCAATCAGATTCAGATTGGGCTGTGGTGGGAGCAGGCTCAACACAGGAAAGATGGCACCCGCCTACTAGCTGCACAGGAGAAGGACCTCACATAGAGAAAATACCAACTGTCCTCCAATCCTCCTTCCAAATCTACACACTTCAGTCTCTGCTCCTGTATGTCTCTGATGCCTCCCAAGTCACCATCCCTTTGCCGAAGCCCAAAGTGAGTGCCTGTGAATGACAGAGTCTGTGCGCAGACTAATTAAGAGGATATCTTGGTTTCCCACAGCCTTCTGTCCCAACCAGACAGTTGGAATACCCACTGTTTTTCACAGCCAGATGTTGTGGAGGGCTCCTCTTCCTGGCACCAGTACTCCGGCTGGGGAGCCTGGTGTTGGGGGCTGGGGTCCCTCGTTCCTCCAGCGGAACCTCCATGACTGACATCCCTCCTGATTCTCACAACCACTGCATGGAGGTTTGGGGCCCATTCTACATCTCTGCTTCTCCTACCAGTCTCAAGGTGGCTTCTTCTTTACATTTTTAGTTATAGGATTTCTGTTTGGCTAGAGTTCAGATGGTTCTCCAGATTGATTGTTCCAGAATTTAGTTGCAATTTTAAATTGTGCAGGCACAGCATTTATCTACTCTGCCATCTTGGATCTCTCCCTGGTTTTCGTTTGTTTGTTTGTTTTTGTTTTTCTATATCCATTGACACTTGTTTTCCAAACAATTCTCTGGAACCAGTTAAGTAAATATCTACTTCTAATGCATAGAGCCTCAGGATAATGGGAAATCAAAAACTTTGTTCACTTGGAGATTACAGGTGATGAAAGATAAGTCTGTTTCATTTTTATATGTTGTTCTATGTGAATAGATAAATTTATGAATGATCAGAGATTGCTATAAGACGACTGAAGTACATTGTTAGAAACTAATTGTTACTCAGGGGTTTCAGGTAGAAAATCCAAAATGTTCAAACATCGCATACTTCAGATTCATTGGGGTGACATAAGCATCATCTGTTTTTTTGCTGCAGAATGAGATTTCAACCTTGTTAAGCAAAGAGTTCATGTCATTCTCAGGAGAGGTCTGAGCTGTTCATTAAGGAATATAGAACCATCAGAATAAAAAGAATAATCATGATAGGATAAAATGAAAAAATAAATTAAGGCAAGAACTTAATCTAATTAAATATTAAAGATGAAAATATAACATACGAAAATTCTCATTCTAAAATCAAGATTTTATATAGATGTGCCCAAGCTCCTCAGTGGCATAATTGTGAGCTATTAATCTAACAGAAAAAAGAACCAACCTCAGAGACAAGATTATAAAGCACATTGTTAAATTGTGTATTGATTAAATTTTAAGGTCTTTATGGAGTAACCTAGGTAGTAACTTTTAATGCATAGAAATTTTGATTGCTACAATTACCAGATGTAAGGTTTACGAATGCATGTATCTTGACATCATTGATTATCAAATTATACATATGGCTTTGTAACATGATTTGTCTAAGCAAATTCACGATAAAAGTCTTAAACCGGAAGATACTTTTACCATCACTGAAAGTAACATTTCCTTCTTTTCTTTGCTCTCTCTCATACATATGATATATATAGAGAGAGAATATGTTATCTTTAATATATGTATAATTCTATGTTTTAAATGTCTATATATTATGTATATACATAATATATATTATTATATGTTACTACATATTATTATATTATATTATAATATAATAATATATTATTATGTATATATAAATGTACATATAATGTATATATACATTTAAAACATAGAATTATATTTTAAAATACAGAACTTATTTATTTATAGAATCTATATATTTAAAATATAGAATTATATAGAATTATATATGTATATGCACATATGTGCTGATTTATATTACATGATAGTAAATATACATTCACTATCATATCAGGATTATTTCTTCAGTAAAAATCCTCATGGCCCTATTATGAAGACAGTGCTGTTATTAATTGTCAAGTAAGTACTCAAGGGAAGAGACAAGCATAGAAAAATTCTGATTTATATTTCCACCTCTAGCTAGGTAATAGAAACCGATCTTAACTGAGTACCTACTATGCATAAATCCTGTAGCTACTATCTACAGCTTCTATCCCATCAGCTTCTATCCATCAGGGTCTAGTCAAGAAAGTAAAAGAAACACCAGTTACATTAAGGGACAGGTTATTATAAGAACATGATTAAACTAGTGTTGGAAAACAGTAAATTAAATACTGAATTAACTCAGTTATAGTATCATTAAGAAGCAAATATCACCTGTAAGACTGGGAAAAGATAGGGAAGAGGTTGGGTATATCAGAACCTAGAAACTGAGACGAGGGGTCCTGTGGACCTGTGACTCACACCTCTGAAGGGATGGCATTGTTCAGCGGCTGCTGAGGATGCCAAGAAAGCTACAAATTAGAATTAATGAAAAGGTGAAGGGATATTGCCAACGTGGTCCTGACATGCATAACAGGCAAACGGGAGGAGCAAGTTTCTTCCCTCTCCCAATCTTTCAATGTCCCTCTATTTCTCCTGTTGGTAGAATATCGCTAGGAGCCAGGTGATAAATGAGAACTGTGGTTTCCATTGTCCCAGCCCCAGCAACACCATACAAAGTATAGATGGCTGAATTCAAAGTGTAAGGCAATAGCTTAATAAGTGGTACATTGATTAAGTATGCAATTTTAACTTGCAGGTGTTTAGACTCAATTATGTTATTTCTCCAATAATGGCTACCAGCAATGTTCTGTCAATACTCCCACCTTTACCACCGGGTAGCATATCAGTTTAATCCTGTGCATGTTAGGTACTTACAGTTACTGAATCAAATACTTTTATGTCTTAAAACTTTACCCCTTTTTTTCATGTTTTCAATTTCACATTTTATTGAAAGCTTTCCTTTCTCAGATCCAATTCCCTACCAGTGCAAGCTAAACGTTATCTGGAGTAGCCTGGAGTTTATTGGGGGCTTATCATCTGTTCTTTTACCTGCCTCCTTATCTTCCTATGTTTAATGATCAAGTTGTGAAGAGAAAACTATTAATAGAAAACAAATGTCATCTCCTTGTATGTCTCTCTGTAGTAAATTTGATATCTGCTCTTTGGTTACTCATACTTATTTTTCTTGCTCATTTTTTTAAATTTTTAATTAAAGTTAATTGGGGTGGCAAATATTCGTAAAGATACATAGGTTTCAGGTATACAATTCTGTAATACATCATCTATATATCACATTGTGTGTTCACCACCCAGAGTCAGTTCTCCTTCCATCACCATATATTTGATCCCTTTTACCCTCATCTACCACCCCCCTTGCCCACACCCTCTGGTAATCACTAAACTATTATCTGTGTCTATGACTGTTTGTTTCTTCATTTGTTTGTCTTGTTCCTTTGTTGTTTTCAGTTTTATATACTGAAATCAGGGTCTAGTCAAGAAAGTAAAAGATTTGGCTGTGGTGGGAGCAGGCTCCATTTCACATATCAGTGAAATCATATGATTCTCAACTTTTTCTGACTTATTTTGCTTAGCATTATAATCTCAAGATTCATCCATGTTGTCGCAAATGCCACTGTTTCATCTTTTCTTATGGTAGAATAGTACTCCATCGTGACTGTATACCACAACTTCTTTATCCAATCATCTATCAAAGGATACTTTGGTTGTTTCCATGTCTTCCACTGTAAATAAAACTGCAATGAACATATATATTAGAACATATATATATTGCCAACGTGGTCCTGACATGTATAACAGGCAAATATATATATTTATGGATAAACGTTTTCAGATTTTTGTGGGGTAGATAGTCAAGAGAGGGATTGCTGGGTCATATGGCAATTGTGTTCTTAATTTTTTGAGGAACCTCCACACAGGCTTCCATAACGGCTGCACCAGTCTGCATTCCTACCAACAGTGTACAAAGTTCCTTTTTTTCCACAACCTCTACAACATTTGTTATTATTTGTCTTGTTGATTATAGCCATTCTAACTGGTATGAGGTGATATCTCATTGTGTTTTTTATTTGCATTTTTCAGATGATTAGTGATGTTGAGCATTTTTTCATATGTCTATTGGCAATTCGTATGCCCTCTTTGGAAAAATGTCTATTCAGATCCTTTGCCCATTTTTCAATTGGATTGTTTGGTTTTTTGTTGTTGAGTTGTATGAGATCCTTTTGTATTTTGGATATTAGCCCTTATCGGAGGCATTCTTTGCAAAAATCTTCTCCCATTTGGTTGGTTGCCTCTTTATTTTGTGGATGGCTTCTTTTGCTGTGCAGAAGCTTTTTAGTTTGATATAGTTCCATTCATTTATTTTGGTTTTTACTTCCATTGCCTTTGAAGTGAAATTCATCAAATCCTCTTAGAATCTAAAGTCCATAAGTGTATTGCCTATGTTTTCTTCTATGCAGTTTATTGTTTCAGGTCTTCTATTTAGGTCTTTGATCCATTTTGAGTTAATTTTGGTACACAGTGACAGATTACATTCTAGTTTCATTCTTTTGCATGTGGCTTTCCAATTCTCTGAACACCATTAATTGAAGAGGCTGTCTTTTCTTCTTTGTATGTTTTTGGCAAAGTTGAAAATTATCTGTCCACATTTATGTGGGTTTATTTCTGGGTTCTCAATTCTATTCCATTGTTCCATGTGTCTGTTTTTCTGCCAATACTATACTTTTTTGATTATTGTTTCCCTGTACTATAAGCTGAAATCAGGGAGTATGATACCTCCAGCACTGTTCATTTATAAAGCACTTCATCCTAGAACATCAGACTATGCATTCTTTTCTAGTGTAGATGGAACATTCTCAAAGATAGACCATATGTTGGGACATAAAACTAGCCTCAGAAATTTAAGAAGATTCAAATCATGCCAAACATAGTCTCTGATCACAAGGCTTTGAAATTGGATATCAATTGCAAAACACACACACACAAAAAAAAAAAAAAAAAACAGCAGAAAAATCACAAATATGTGGAGATTAAACAACATGTTTTTAAAGAATGCCTGGGTCAAAGAAGAAATAGGAGGAGAGATCAAAAGATACATAGAAACAAATGAGAATGAAAATACATGTTACCGAAATTTTTGGGATGCAGCAAAAGCAGTTTAAAGAGGAAAATTTATATTATTACATGCCTATCTCAATAAAGAAGGAAAATCCCAATAAATAACCTCACATTACACCTTAAAGAACTAGAAAAAGAAGTACAAATGAAACCCAAAGTCAGCAGAAGGAAGGAAATCATAAAAATCAGAGCAGAACTAAATGAAATAGAGAAAAAAAAGATAATATAGAAAATGAATGCAACAAAGAACTGGTTCTTTCAAAAGAATAAAATTGACAACCCTTGCTAGACTCAGTTATAACAGAGAAAAGACAAACAAAATCAGAAATGAAAGAGGGGAAGTTACTACGGATGCCACAGAAATACAAAAGATTATCCAAGAATACTATGAAGGACTATATGCCACTAAATTCAATAACCTAGAAGAAATTGACATATTCTTAGAAACCTATAGCCTTCCTAGGCTGAATCATGGAGAATTGGAAAATCTAAATAGACCGTTCAATAGTAAGGAAATTGAATCAGACATCTGAAACCTCCCCAAAAGCAGAAGTCCAGGACTAAATGACTTCACTAGTGAATTCTACCAATCATTTTCTACTTGTCCAGTAGAGGCTGATGGTGGCATAAGAAGACCCTGCTGATGAAATCTGAATTCTAAGTAATCTGGCCAGGTTATGCTGGCCCATTGACAGTTCAAATATATTTCTCACTGTCCCCACTGGAAATGCCATATCAAATTTAGCAAGAGCCTCTTAACCCTATGCTGGTTTTGTCCCTCATAGCTGCTCCTCTTTATGACTCACAACTCTGAACCATATAGACAAGAGATAGATCAATTATCTGTGACTCTTTGACATTGAGTTTGGTGGTGGGTGCACTTGATTCTCACCACTGTCCCACCTGCCAATCTTGCTCATGGTCTTGTCTGTCTCTGGCAGCCCTGAAAAGATCAGCATATTTAGTAAAAAAAACAGACATTCAACCAAAAAATAAACATTAGATTCTGCACAAACAGTCACTGACTTCATGAGATATTTTCTTGATGTTTCTCTCCCTTGTGGAAGGAAAGGTGTAGTGGTAACTTCTTTTTATAAACTGTGCCCAAACCAAAGGCTGTCACTGACCCCCTTCCAGGTCATGAGAGATAGTGGTAGTGCACTTTCTGTTGAAATTTACCTCTAAGATTATCTTTGAGGTTTAGCTATCTCTAACAGCTGGTAGTTCCCTACACTTACATCACTGGACCCTTCATGCATTTTGTTCTCATCCAATTCCAGGAACCCCACTCAAGGCAATTTTGTATACAGTACTTAATTTACTATTGCTATTTTATTCTAAAAATGAGAAAATTAATAGTTCTGCAACTAGTAATGATAGATGTAGATTTAGGAGAAATTCTAGTCTAATAAAATTTAAGTTCCTTTTATTTTATCTTGGTATATCTGGGAACACTGGTTCTGACTTCCAGACATCTAAGGGGCTCATATCTAAACAGGTTGGAAAGGGATCTGAATGTCATTATTGCTACAGTGTGATGTTCTTTTCTAAGGATGAACCGAAATGGTAAGGGGAGGGAAGTTGGTTGATGAGCAAAATCTATGCATGGATTTCAATTTTGGCTTTTTTTTTCTTTTTTTAAGGTTTGTGTATTTAAATGAGGTAGTTAATCTGTGTGCTTAAATTCTTCACTTGTTAATAAGAAAAACAATAGTTTCTATTTCATAGGATTATTGTGAGTAATAAAATCAGTTGTATGTAAAGCACTTAGAATGCTGCTGGGCACAGAATAAACTAAGCACTCAAATATTATTATTATTATTATTATTATTATTATTATTAATCACCCCATTTATACAGAAAACATACACTATTTTGGCATACACATGGAGACCTGAGCATTCGCATACATAGGTACCAACTCCAAAAATGCCTTACAGTCTGTGAGCTGTGAAAGTATTATCTGTTTATGTGGATTAAATGGTGGAACTACGGAGCCTATTTTATCTATACCACCTTCAATCATTTTAGGATCTATATATTTCCTTTTGTTCTGTTTAAAATTTGAGGTCAGTTTTAGGGCCATGACTTTTGTCCATTTTTGTTACCTTGTTTGGTATTAATGTGGAGTTTCTTTACATGCTCTTGTTTCAGAGCTACTATCTCCACAATTTTAGCTCTTGCTTTCAAAGAAATTTTTGCAAGACTGCCAGTTGGAATAAGTAATTAACACTTCAGCTCAGATCTGAAGGAGAAAACAACTGTGGCATACAAACTCCTGCCAAAATCAGTTCTCTCACTCAGAAATGCCTGAAATACTCATCAGGGTACTTTTAATTTCACTGAAGGAGAAAAGGAAAAAGGCAAAAATGATCGAAGTGGAAGTCACCAGCGTATCCCTATCAACTGTTGAACAAAACTAATGTGGAAAAAGGGAGTGAACATAGACATCTCACTAATATACCGTGTTTCTGCGAAAATAATACCTAGCTGGACAATCAGCTCTAATGCGTCCTTTGGAGCAAAAATCAATATAATGTAATGTAATGTAATGTAATATAATATAATACAATGCAATACAATACAATATAATACCAGTGTAATAGAATGTAATATATAGTATAATACTGGGTCTTATATTAATTTTTGCTCCAAAAGACACATTAGAGCTAATGGTCCCGCTAGGTTCTATTTTCGGGGAAATAGTACTATTGAATGAAAAAGAAGTTGCAAAAGTATATAGGCTATACAATAAAATTTATTTCAAAGGTTCCAAACAACCAAAACCATACATGTTATTTTGTGATAAATATGGAACAAAATTTGAAAACATCTATGGAATTAATGTATATTAAATTTCAAATGAGGTTGTTTATTTGTTTGGTCAGTTTGGTTTCCTTCATTTGTTGCATTACCAGAGGGGAAGGGGGCTGGGGAGGATGAAGAGGGTAAAGAGGGTCAAATGCATGGTGGTGATGGAAGGAGACTAGACTTTGGGTAGTGAGCACACAGTGTAATATACAGATGTGGTATTATTATAAAATGTACACTTGAAACTTATATAATGTTATTAACTAATGTTACCCCAATATATTTAATTTAAAAAAAGAAAAATATTTTAGATGATAATTGCCTTTTGTACAGTGGGAGCAGAGGAAGAGACATAAGGCTTATTAGGAGAGGTACCTGGGGGATGTGGACTTAATCTTTACTGGTAGTTAGTTTCTCTATATTCAGGATAATAGAGGAATTTAGAAGGCAATTTTAAAATTTCTTGTTAATTTTAATTTCACATAGGATTGTGCACTTGATATCTTATTTTTGCTCCTCCAGATTACTGTCTTCCATCTTCAACCGCACTCTATTCACTAGAAGTGGCTATTATTTATGATCAATAGACTTCTTTGCCTTCCTATGGGTTGGACTAATAAGCAGAAGAGTAGAACTGTTAGGAGACAAGTGGAGAGATGGAGGGTCATTTGGGTTATGCATTCCCCAGCTTTATCCCGTGGTCTGACTGTGTGCCTCACTTGAAGGTCCTACCATGCTTACTTGTACGTCACACTGATCTGGAGGTACAATGCTTTCTCTATTGTTGCACTTAAAACTTGTCTTCCACTTTAAATAGTCTCTTTATTGAAGTTTTTCAGGTTATGCAACTTGGGTGTATCATCTGTTTTTTATAATGATTATGACACATATAAAGGTAAAAGAAGAATTTGAAGATGATTGTTTTTGTTTTTTCCTACCATAAAATACTAGTTGGTCCCTATATAAAGACATGGAAAAGTAATATTGTTTCAGGTCTTGTTCAGGCTTGGTGGTGCTTTGCTACCTAATATCTATCACATTCCCGACTTCATCTCATCTTACTTTCTCACTTCTACATCGAATTCTGACTATATCAGGCTAAAGGTAGCCATACCTTTTGCCTGCACGATATTTTATCCACAAGGTTTCCTCTGTCTTCCTTTTCCCTAGTAGTCTATAAAATTTGCTTAAATGACACCCTGACCTACTGAAACTGGCCATTAATGTTTCTCTTTAATCTCTTTAATCAAACCCCTATTTTTCTATAATTCAGCCATTCAAGTCAATTTTTCAAACTAGATGAGACTATCTATTTGGTGAAAATACATCAAACATTATTATGACTTTTGTATAACCAGTACTTAACATAATTCTTGACATTTAATAAAGATTAATTGAATAGTCACCTAGATAAGTAAATATATACAGATGCATGCAATATATTTTTTAAATATTCTGTGAGCCCTGAAGTATTAAGTTGGCTCTTTATATTGAACAACTTGACAAATAAATTCAGACTTCTCTACCTGCTTCATTTAGAACAGTCTTAATGAAAAAGATACATAAACCTGAAAAAAGTGCTAAACTTCTTACAATAAAATGGAAAAGAACATTTAAGGCAATACATTATATTGTTGATGAATCATGAGATAATGCATTTCCATAAAAGTTAGAAATGCATCAATGCCCAAGAATGATACAAGAATTCAAAATGGTACAAAAGGCAAGAACGAAGAGTGAAATCAGATTCCTGATTGTATTCTTTGAAGCTCTCTTGTCACTCCCGACCTGGGACATATGCCAGCTCAGTTCATTTTATTCAGTACCCTTAAATTACTTTTAAAGTTTAGTTAAACCCTCTTGTGTTTGAATTGTTAGCTAACACTTTAAGCAGTAGCTTACCTGTCTTATTAGCTACACCAGTGCCTGTTTTTCCAAAGAAGATACCAGTAATGTAAAGAAAAATAACTGTGTATATAGATTATACAGAGATGATAATATTCAGAGAGAAAAGCTTTGTATTTATAGTACAAATTCCTATTATTTGAACCCTATATGATTTTTTTCTTCTGGTGTTGTTGTTATTGAAAGCCTGTATATTTCAGATGAAGTAACTTCAGTTAATAAAACTACATTTGAATAAATACCTTGCTTTTCATCACTGACCTATATAATTATAAATATTAAATAAATATATAAATGTTAATATATAAATATAAAATTGCAAAATAATATACACACTCCTTGATAGAGATAAAATTCTTCACAAGCTATTTCTCTAACAAGTAACAGAGAAATTATTATTCCATTTAAACCCAGCCAATTTTTTACAAGTCCTTCCTTATTACTACATTTGTCTTCCTATAAATCATACCCATTTTTAATTGATTATACAGCAAATCTAATTCTTCAGACACATAATAAACCTTCAAATACTTAAAGATAGTGATCTCTTCCTAACTTTTCCAGTGAAAGAGCCTGAGTTCACACAAACTTATATCATGGTTTTGACACGTTTCACTATCTTAACTGCTATCCTCAGAACTTAGTTTGTCAATAATCCTATATATAAACATTTGAGGCAGGAAATTCACCCATTTCATGACTTGTCTAGTGTAAGGGATATGAAGCAAAATTAATAACTAGAAATTAACCAGATCAACATTTTTAGTCTTGTTACTGTAGTCAATGTGATTATTCAATAGTGTATCCATAGGTTCCAATCCAGAGAATGAAACCACAGTTACTTGAACAGGGGAAGTTTAATATGAAGAATTATTAATTATTAGAGGAGATTGTGTAAAGAGGATTGGCAGGAAGAGATAGAGAAAAGCAAAGAGAACTCTAAAGAGGAATGGCCGAATGGCTCAGTTGATTGGAGTGTGAGCTCTTGACGGTGAGGTTGACGGTTCGATTCCCACATGGACCAGTGAGCTGCATCCACCACAACTAGATTGAAGACAACAACCTGCCACTAAGCTGCTGGTGGGGCGGCTGGATGGCTCAGTTAGAGCACAAACTCTTAACAACAAGGTTGCCGGTTCAATTCCCCAATGGTATGGTGGGCTGTGACCCCTGCAACTAAGATTGAAAATGATGACTGGACTTGGAGCTGAGGTGAGCCCTCTCCAACTAGATTAAAAGGACAACGACTTGGAGCTGATGGACCCTGGAAGAACACACTGTTCCCCAATATTCCTCAATTAAAAAAAAAGAAAATTAAAAAATAAAAAGAACTCTAAAGAATATGGGGACACATACAAGATGCAGCCGCTACCTCTAGGACCGTTCAGGAGTACCCTAAGAATTGTTTCTTCCTTTCCCCAGGACTTAGATCTTCATTGGCATAACTTGCTGGAATTCTGCCCTCTATGTGCCAGAGAAAGCCATTCATGAGAAAGTGTCTCACTGTTGGACTTCACGACAAGACCACCTAAGGAAGATGCGAGGGGGATCAGTTGGTCCCTGAATTCTGTGGGCCACCCTGTACTGCAGAACTGGAATGTTTGAGTAGCCTGGGGCAGTCTGGAACCTTGAGCTACAGGAACCCATGTTCACCAAAGGAAGGAGGCTCTGAAGAAATTGCTTGTTCTGCAGGAACAAAGTACTGGAGAAGCTTTGGATACTGTGGGTGTCAGGCTTTGGATAAGACACCTTCATTGCAGGAGACTACTGCTGGAGAAGCCAAATGCAATGCAAAGCTGGGCACTGGAGAAGTGTGTTTGCTGAGGAGAGCACACTGGAACCAGGAAAGAAGGTCCCGCAGTGTTTCTCCGGCATCCTCTTCTAAAGAAGCTTAATATCATGCCAGATGGCAAAAGGGAACTATTTTAAAAGTTGGAATCCACTTTTGCAGAATAACCAAACAAATTTGGACCTTGAGGTGAAGAGATAATAAATCGATAACTGGCACTAATAGGTATATGAGTTTGTGATCCATTTAGTTGTTTACTAGTCAAAATTCTGCCTTAGGCTAGCTTTTCTTACACCTCTAACATTACTTTGAACAGACTAAAATGATTATTAATCTCTACAAATTCATACAAAAGTTCTAACTATATGCAAATTTAAGAAAAATAGAATCAGACTTGACAAAACAGAAAAATTATGTTGAAATTTATATGTATCTACACATATATATGTATATGTAACATATTATATATAAATAAATAATACTTAAATTATGAGCTATTTTATTTTGATAATTTAAAGCACTAGCCAATATTTGAAATTTAATTTGTAGAACTATATCTAGTGTATTGATTATAAAAACAAAAATGTATTCATTATATTCTCAAAACCTAAGTCATCATTTATCATAAAACTAATAATAAGCTAACAATGAATGAGTGAATATATGAATATGGAAAAATAAATGAGAGAGACTTTTCTTCTTGGAAAATTCATCAACACAGGCAAACATATTTTTTCTTTCTTTATGTCTTTCTCTCTCAATCTCTACCTTCTGACTCTATGCCTCTCCCCTTCATTCTATGTCTTTGTGTGGTTTAATGTGTGTGTATTATATTGATATATGTATATATACACATATCCATATATACTATATAATCAGAGTAAAAAATATAAAGAAAACTAAACATCTACTTTTGTTTTTGCTTATATTAAATATAACAAGTGTATTAAATTCAAAATATAATTTTATTATTTTATATTTATGGCTGTATTTAAAATACATCTATATTTTAAGTGTTGGTCTAAGATAAAAACTATTTCTTTCTTAGCTCAGATTTCTTATTTAAAGCACCATTCTCAAGGGGCAAGAGAACAATATATATATGTGATGTGTCAAAATGATCTAGGTGTCTTTTATATTTTCTAATTGAAACTTTCCCCCATTGGAGATTTTAATACAACTTCCTGTGCTGTATCTGTCTTTGGAAATGACTGTTATAATCAGCAACTGTTTTAGTCCATTAGGGCTGCTGTACCAAATACCATAGAATGTATGGCTTATAAACAACAGTAATTTATTTCCCACAGTTCTGGAGGCTGAGAAGTCCAAGATCAATGTGCTGGCAGATTAGTTGTCTGATAAGGGTAAGGGCCTACATCCTGGTTCATAGACAGCTCTCTTCTAGAACTCTGGTCTCTTCCACCCCTTATAAGGTCACTAATGAATTCATGAGGGCTTCATCCTCATGGCTTAATGCTTCGCAAAGGCCCCATCTCCAAACACCATCACTTTGGGGATTAGGTTGCAATTTATGAATATGGGGGTGGAGAGTTCTATCCCTCAGTTGTGTTTCACACACATACCCAAACACATGTAAATGCACATGTATTCATTCCTTAAACAAAAGGAAAAATGTACAAAGCACTTGTCGTTGGTGTTTTAATTGTAATCAACATTACGTTGATAAATTTTCATCCTGTGCTATCTATTTTTTATCTAACTAAAAATAATAGCACAAATATTAATTTTATACTATTTACTACATATAATGAAAACATGGCTACTAACAACTATAGCCAGTATATTTTTTATGATAACAAAAACTTAAATTTATACAGATGTTATCCAGAATAATACTTGTTATACAGAATAGTGCAATATTATCCAGAATAATCCAAAGTTATCTGGACTGATACAATAATATCTAAGATAAGTGTGTGTATATTTTACTATCTTATATACTTCTTGCCTTTTAGTCTACCCTGAAGTTATTATAATGGAAATATTTTATATTACTATGCAAGGCAGTGAAAAAATGTCATTTTAGGATGAATCCAAACTAATAAAGCTGATTTCCCGTGTAATCATATTTCTAATATCTCAAAATATGTCAGTTTCTACTTCACTTTGAATTCCAATTTCAGGTTCAGTAATCCTGTCTCAAATTGATTTTAATACCTTACTCTATCTCTATAAAAACATGACTAAATCAAATTTTTTTGGTGGTATATTGGGCACCTTTTCCAATCTGTGTTCGTCTTTTGAATGGAACTAGAAGAAATCAAATGTTTGCTTTGGGATCTTGTAGGAGGTCCAAAACCTGTTCAGATTTAATAGTGTTTGTGTCTTGAATCTGACTACTTAACTCACTTAAAGAACAATGCATGAACATATAGGCAGTGTAGAATGAAATATTCTACACTGTTATCTGCTCAAGGTTTGAGGCTATTGGACAGTGAAAAATAAGGGATTGTAACAAGATAACAAAAAAAAATCTTGTTTTTCCCTTAAAAGGACCAACAATAAAGAATATTAGTCAAAGTTTGTGTTTCCCAGATATTTATACTGAAGTTGATTGACTGTGGTATTTCCAGTTACTTGCACCTTGGAGTCACTCTTAAGAGTACTATCTAGCTCATGATCTTGTGAATATGTAAAACGTGTTCTGGAAATCATTCCATCGTTTCTATTCCTAATGGTAATGCATGCCAATATAGAATTTGGAAAATACGGAAAATTCAAAGAAAATTGAACTTATTCATGATCCTACTATGAAGACATACACACTAATGCTCACTTGTATGTACAATATATGCATGTTATTGGCAATATTAATTTTCCAAATGTCACTGTTAAATAACCTTTTCCCTATTATTATCATGTTTCCTCTATGTCATTAAATATTCTTTGAAATATGAATTATTTGTCTGATAGTCATTTACATAACCATTGTATCATTCATTCAAACATTTCTCTACATTGCAATACTTACATTAGTTCTGTTTTTCTCTTATTATGCATAATTCTGGAAAGAACATCATCATCCATTAAAATGTGAATATAACCCTAATTTTTCTCTTATGGGAAACTCAGAGAATTTGAACAATCTGGAGACAAAGAATAAATATCTTGTCAGCTTTTTTTTTTAATAAAATGCCGGTTGGCTTTCCAAAAATATTGTAACAACTTCCATGTATGGTATCAGAGAAAATTTCCTGTACCTTCAATATATTCTATAATTTGGATCACTTCCCTACTTTGATTTCTTCTGTATGTGAATAGGTTTTCCACTATCCCTGGTGTTTTCAGTTTATTTATTTTTTTTGTTTTTATTAGTTTCAGGTGTACAAAGCAATGTAATACATTTAAACCCCTCATAAAGTAATGTCCCACCCCTCAAGCTACAATCCCTCTGACATTTTCACTTTGTTTTGTTTTTAAGTACACAGCTAAAAATAGAACATTAGTTTACACAAGAGGATTTTTATAATGCCTTGCTTTGAAAACCAAAACTAGTATTTACAGCTCACTTTGAACACTCTGGCAATATACTTGAAAGAATTAAGAACTATTAATACTAAATTACTTAGCAATGATGACAATAGGAGCTATACTATAGCCTACAACATGTCTCAATATTTGTAAAGACATTTACTGTGATCCCATGTTCACTTTGTGGCATTTTTATACAGGCAACTCTTGAAGAAAATATATTACCGAAACTGGCATCACTCTCTTTTTGTATTGATGAGGCAAAGTCACAATGATTGCCAGCAAAAACAGGAAACTCTTTGGCTTTGGTTCATGTTAGACTTTTCTCTAACCTCTTATTTATAGTCAGTTGAACTCCTGCTCTCCTGCATATGACAACTCTCCTGCTGAACATAATATCTGACAGATATCCCTATAGGACAATGCATGCATAACTCTAGCAAAATTAAATTTTTATGTGCTGATACATATTTGGTAGTATAATATGATGAATCTGCTCTACCCCCAATACACACATATGTGCACAATACACAATGCATGTGCACAATACACAATGCATGAGAAAAAGCAACTGGTTCAGATGAAAGGGCTTTGCAGGAAACTTCTCACGGAGAGAAAGATCTCCCTTACTGGCCTCATCAAACTGCATATACGGTTTCATGTCTCTCAACAGTCTTTGAAAATGACAACTGAATAGAAGTTGTAACATAGGAAATAGTGCATATGACTATATTTTCATACATAAGTGGGATGGTTACTGGACACACAGAATAATATCCTGACTTAAATGTTCACATTTCCCCGCTCCTGACCCTTTACTCTGTGTTGAAAAGGGCAGTACAAAGATGCAGGAGCACAGCCAAAATCCAAATCTGCAGACAGGAAATGTCGGACATTGACTAAAGCAAAGACATTCGGGATTGGGGGCACAAGTCATGGCTGGTGATTGATCACTGATTGTCGAAGAAAACATTTACCAGTAGTAGCCTAAGCTTTTTAATCCAATCGTTTCAGAGGATCTAATGCAGACATTGAGGCCTATGGATGAGAAACATATCATCTTTGCATTCAAGCAACTCATAAAAAAGTGGGGGGGGGTGAAGTGTAACCCCCACAATTAGCAATCTAGTTTGCTTAGTATTAGGAAAAAGTATATCTACATGGAAACAGAGAACTCAGACTTCACCCTGATGGCAGGCCTGGGAAATTTTTCAAGATAGTATGAAATGGCTAATCTTTTAAATGTTCCATCAACCCTCCATATGCACCTACCCATAAAAAAGAAAACGTTGAGATTTTAATCATCTTGTCTTTTGAGAAAAATTACAAAACAATACCATTATCTCTTTCACATATCACAAATGGGGGGCAGTGAAATTGGGGGAAATTAGTTTCTGAAACCCGATAGAACCTAACTTAAATCTTAGTCAAATATCTGAAGTTCTCTGAATCTCAAAATTGTTACCTACAAAGTGGATCATATTTCTCAACATGGTTATTGCAAGAATTATGCCAAATGTCTGAAGTTTTTTCAAAGCTGTAAAAATTTATAACATTATAAATTATAAATGTAAATAATAAATATGTGAAGATATGATGATGATGATGATGATGACAGGAGATGAGATTAAATAAGACATTTAATGAGTATATATCATTAATCCATGCTCTTAAATTATGTCAAAAGCAGATTATCTTGGATATAACTTAATTTCATCTTCTGTGCTTTACTCTTGAATTGATAGAAAACTGAATTCAGTACTGGTTTTTTTGGAAACTTTATTATTTATTATTTTACTTTGACATTAAATATTATTTTATATTAATTTCAGGTGTACAGCATAGGGTTAGAAATTTATATAATTTAAGAAGCGATCCCCTGACTAGTCGAGTCGAATACCCATCTGGTACTATGTATAGTGCCACCTGGTATTATGCATAGTTATTACCTTATTATTAACTATATTCTCTATGCTTTACTTTATATCCCCATGACTGTTTTGTAACTACCAATTTGTACCTTCTTAATCCCTTCACAACCCGCCTTTACAACCCCCTTCCCATCCATTACCGTATGGAATTTTAATTATGATGTGTCTTGGTGTTGGCCTCTTCCAGTTCATCTTGTTTGTGATGCTCTGTGCTTCCTGCGCTTAAACATCCATTTCCTTCACCAGGTTAGGGAAGTTTTCCATCATTATTTTTTCAAATCAGTTTTCAAATCCTTGTTCTCTCTCTTCTCCTTCTGGTACCCCAATGATGTGAATATTGTTATGCTTAATGTTTTCCCAGAGGCCCCTTAAACTATTTGCATGTTATTTAATTTTTTGTTTAGTTATTTTTCTGGAGCTTTGTTCTGTACTTTTATTTGTAACATGTTTCTTTGTCTCCCCATTTTGGCTGCCTCCCTGTGTTTGTTTCTATGTATTAGGTAGGGCTACTATGCCTCCCAGTCTTACTAGAGTGGCCTTATGTGGTAGATGTCCTGTGGGACCCAGTGGTGCAGTCTCCCTGGTTACCAGAGCCAGGTGCTCAGGTGTGTCCTTTGTATGTGTTGTGTGTGCCCTCCTATTGTAGTTGAGTCTTGGTTGCTGTTTGCACCTCAGTGGGAGGTACTGACCCTTAAGTTGATTGGTTATGAGGACTGGCTGTGACTGCAGTAGAGGAGCTATGGTGCAAAGACTGACCCTACAAAGCAGGGTTCACTTTAACAGGGCTCTGGTGCCTGCCCAGTCTGCTTTTTGGGTGTATTGTTCTTGAAGTGGCTGTGTGATGCTCTAGCTTGGTCTGAATTTGGCCACCATAGATGTGCCAGCCCTGGGGCTTTCTGGGATGGAACCCACTGCAAGCCAAATTTAGTTGCGGCCTGTGCTCTTCCTGGGGCTACCTATATGAGCCACAAAGCAATCTGCAGGTGGCTGCCACTTGCATTGGGCTTAGAGGAAACTTCAGAGGCCAATCTGAGAACTGAGTCTGACTGTCGCTAATGCCAGGGTTAGAACTGCTCACCAGAGATAAAGGAATTTCTAATGCCAGATGCTACTTGTTTGGTTTTGTAAACCTTTGAGAGGTTTTAGGAATGTCCACAGCATGAGTTAAGGCAGGCCGTTTACAGGGAAATGCCCTATAAAGGGGCTTGGGTGTGCATGGTCTCAGGGAATCAATAGGGCTCACCAGATGAAAAGAGACTCATTTGATGGAGACTCAATTATGGCACCTGCATGCAGGGAGAGGGTGGGCTCAACAAAGATATAATGACTTCCGCCAGCTCCTCTATTGGGAAGAAAGCTACCCCTCCAATACTCACTCTGAAGCCAGACAATTCAGTTCCTCTCCATATGTCCCTGGTGCCTTTCAGACTGCTGCCCCAGCACTTGAGCTCAGATTAAGTGAGTCCATCAGCGAGTAAGTCCATGTGCGTGCCCTTTAAGAGGAGTACCTGGGACTCCAGCCACTTTTGTCTCACTCAGGCACAATCTCCACTGGTTTTCACAACCAGAAGTTATGGGGACTTTTCTCCCCAGCATTGGAACCCTGGGCTGGAGACCCTAGTATGGATCCCTGGGCTGGGGGACCCTAGTCTGGGACCCCTCACTCCTCCGGGGGCTACCTCTACAGCTGAGATATCCCTTCCAATTTTTAATGGTCACAAAAAGGTGTGGGACCAGCCCGTTCTGTGTCTCTGCCCGTCCTGCCAGTTTCAAGGCTTCTTTTGTATGTCCACAGTTGTAGGGCTGTGGTTCAGCTAGACTTCAGGTGATTCTCAACGATGGTTCTTCTGTAGTTTAGTTGTAATTGATGTGGTCCTGAGACGAGGTAAACACAGTGTTTACATACTCTACCATCGTGACCAGAAAAAAAAAAAAATCAGTGCTGTTTATGGTGCCATTTGAATAGCACAAAAAATGTAATGCTATCCTCTAGTAGCAAGTTTGTTTAAAAGAATATTTCAGTGAGTGTTTTGAAGGGAAATTGCTTCAAAGGAATAATTTTGGAACTTGGATATTGGGAAAAGAAAGCCAACTTCAGATCCAGCTGACTTGTAGTTGAAATTCCACTGTACCACTTCATAGTTGCTTTTCCTAGGGCTGGCTACTTAATTTTTTTTCCTAAAACTCAGTTTTCTTATCTGTTATAAAATATTTTTTTAAAGGGAGAATTTTGATATACTATGGAGTTGATATGAGCATATTATAGAAAAAAAACCTCATATTTATTCCTTCATTCAGCCAATATTTATAGAATCCCCACCTGGTCCCAGATAATGGATCTCAAACAATATTGAGATGAAGCTCAGGATATTGATTTCATGTCCCTCAATTGTTGTTATACATTTATATTGAACATATATAAACCAGAATGCTCTTTATTTATCGCAGGAACATAGCCATAAGTTTAATTATAATTTGAATGATGCTAAAAATTTCAGAACATTTGCCCAAGCTAGAGCTTATAGATCAATAAGATTCATGGTAATTTGGTGGTTATTATTACCCTTGTTTAGCCACAAATAAATATATGATCTCAAGCTTATCAAAAAGCATGCAGTTTGAACTTGCTTTGAACTTATTTACATAGAAATCTTAAGTGAGCTATATGAAGGGAGATTTTGATGTCTGTTTTCTAGAGAATTGTCTTTTTTTTTCCCTTCTTCATGTTGTCACAACCCAGGGTAGGCTGTCCAAAAATGTCTCACAATGGCATATTGATTATTTTGAATGAAAGTTACTTAAGAAATCACCTGTGCAAGAAAACCCTGACCTCTTTATCCCCCTGAAGGAAGAAGATAAATCTCCCATATGATAGGTGTCCTTCTTTTCTTATCCCTGAAGGCTGAGAGAAAACCTCATCACCGCGTTAAAAGAATCCAAAGTCAGAAGCTGATATAAACAAGCCTTGTTACACCTTTACTGATTTACTACACAAGCCCAAACTTTGTGTAGCTTTTCTCAGTAACTAAAGAATACTCAAATCTTGCTTAGATTCCTTTCTAATGAGCAATAACTTCCTATGTCCTATCAATGTCTCACAAATTTATTGTTTCGTTGTCTAAAAAGCATAAAAATGTGCCTGGTTTGACCATTTCTTTGAGCCTGTTTTCTGATCTGAGCATCACATCATGATTCTCCTTTCCACACATATTAAATTGATTTTTCTCCTGTTAATCTAGTCTTGTGCCAATTTTATTATTTTTGGTACAGCTTTAAGAACTTAAAGAAGGGAAGGGGGGAAATTCTCCCCTTCCCTGACAATATTCAACTTTGTAGAAGTACTAACTTCCACTTTTTGGGGCTCTCCCAAAATTTCAGGTGTACTTTCAACATTTTAATTGAAGGGAGCTATTGGAATATCTGGGTGTGTCCCGACCTGCAGGATCGACAACGGAAGACCTGGGGGAGAAATAGGGGCTCGGGGGGACAGGGGTACGCGAGAAATGGAGACAAGACAGGAATCTGATCAAGTCTCTCTTTATTGAAGGTAACAGCTTGTATATATAGATTTAGGCACATCAAAGAAACACCCGGTCTCCCAATATGGGGACCGACCAATCAGAGGGTGCTTCGTCATGGCGGGCTGTTTGAGAAATCGAAAGTTAAACTTAAACAATAGAATCGAAACTTTAAGCGTGGCCCAGGGGCAGCCAGGTGCAGACAAGCCCGGGCATGTCTGTGCGGGTCCGGGCAGGCCGGCCCCGGACAGTTCCTCCTTTTTTATTTTGTTTTGAGGAATAGAGAGATGGCCCCTCGGGGACTGCGTCTGTCTTAGGTTGCCAGGATGTGGGGTGAGCAGTGAGTCAACCATGAATCTTAGCATTAATGTGACCCTGTCACCAGACATCACAGTGAACCCGACTCCTGGTCATACCCGTCGTTGACTGTCCAGTCCATCTCACAGGGGAAGGGGGTCTTATCATATATCGTCTAATGACAAATATGAGCCACCCTTGTTTCTCATTTCCAAACGGTGGTAATGGACCTGTATGGGTTTGGCCTGGATGGCTTCAATCTGTTGTTTAATGAAGGCTATAAGTTTGTTAAATAAGAAAGGCCCAAGCGAGACAATCAGCAATAGGGATAGTAACGGGCCCAAAAAGGGGAGGAGATATGGCAATAGTCCATTCAATCCCGTCCATAGTGGATTGGCAGCCAATTCTTTTCTTCTTTGCTCTAGGTCATCTTGCAGCTGTCTGATCTTGTCTCTGACAATCCCGGATTTATTCACGTAGAAACAGCATTTCTCCTGTAATGCTAAACAGATGCCTCCCTGTTGGGCAGTTAATAGATCTAAACCCCTTCTATTTTGTAAGGTTACTTCTGCTAAGGAATCTACCTGGTCTTGAAGGTCCTGAACAGTACTAGATAAGGTCTGGATCTCTGAGATAAGTTGTCTAGATATTTTGGTGTACTGGGTTAAGGAGACCCCCAGGCCAGCAGTCTCAGAGGCTACAGCTGTACTAACTCCCAGGCCTACAAGCAAGGGGATAATTTGTACTGCCCGTTTGGATCTCCCAAACATGTGATCTATGGCTGGAATCGGGACTGGCTCTTCCCCAGGGATGATGTCTATGTCAGGTAGAAGGGAGGCTAATACACATAATCCTGTCCAGTTGCGAGGTAGCTGCGAATAAGCTCTATTATTTCCACAGACAAAAACTGAACCATTAGGAGCACACAAGGACATAGATATATTGATTGTTTTTATGCAGTTAGTGAAAGCTACGAATCCTACATCCAGCGTAAAGGAATCATTAGAGGAGGGGGAACTAAAGCAAGTGGAGTCATGGAACTGGACCGGTTGGACTAAAAGAGGGGCAGTGAGTGGGCAACTGCCGTTTATGGAATAGTTTCCAGGGAGGCTGGGTATGGCAAGGGGAACAGGGTACCCCATCTGCATGCAAAGCCAGCACTCTTCTGCAAGGGCCGAATTGGAGGCATTAAGCAGATTATAAGTGGCCTCAAGAATGTCAAAAGTTCGAACATCAAGGCCTATTTTTTCTCTGGCCCTGGGCAAGGCGAGGGGATGGTAGTTTAAGGTGGGATCTAGGGTTTGTAGGATTTTTTCAATCCTTTTTTGGACCCCGAAATTTTTGACCTGGTCTTGAGGGCCTCCCCCATCAGAGATATGGAGGGGGGCGACAACTTGCCAACAGATATTTTTTCCTACCGTACCAGTGCACGGAGCCTGTAAGTTTTTACTGGAATCACCCTCAGTTGAGCCAGGAGCAGTTTGAGTTAAAATAGCAGTAAAATATGTCTTGTCATCATGAGTACATTGTTGGTAGGAGGAATAGCAAGCACTATGGACCGAGGTCTGGAAGTCACTACAGGGGCAGGGTCCAGGTTTTCCATTAACAGGGGGAATCGGGGCTTGTTTTTTATAACATTGCCACCCTGATTCGGGTGCAACCAAAACAGCGGTGTGGCTAGTGCAGTCCACGGTGGACAGAATGTGAGAAGGGTTTATGTTTGTAGCTATGAATCCCATTTTGCAATCACAGGGTTTACCTTGTAGCTTTTCCAGGGCAGCCCGGGCTTTATGCGGGTCGTCAAAGCCGGCGAGTGCCTTTTGATTGTAGAGGGCAAGGATCCACAGGAGTGTCATTACAGGATTCATTTTCTGAAAGGATAAAAAGAAGGGGGTGTCCTCAGGGAGGCACTTCTTCCCTGGGCTGTGATTTATAATCAAGCTGCTTCACCAGTCTCTCTGGTAGCCACCGGGCGGCGTTGTATTCTTGGGAGTAAACACAAACAGAACCTCTCCCCCAGATTAGAACTGGGTCTGGCCCATGCCAGGAGTTATCCAGGGGATCTCTCCATTTAACCATGGCGAATTGTTTTTGGGTTTCAGCATGCCAGAAGCGATCGGCCGCGGATTTTTCATGAGTATCCAATTTCAAAAAATTTAAAATGAAAAGAGCATGGTTAAGGATATTTCGGGGGGTTCCCTTGGTAGGATACCACTCCCCCTTTTTTATCTTTTCAAGGGTGGTTTTTAGAGAGAGATGGGCTCTTTCTACTATGCCCTGTCCCTGTGGATTATAGGGAATACCAGTGATGTGTTTTATTTGGAGGGTGTGACAGAAATTTTGAAAAGCGCGGGCTGTATAGCCAGGGCCATTGTCTGTTTTGATTTGTTTAGGGACACCTAAAATAGAAAAGCAGTGTAACAGATGAGCTATAACATGTTTGGTGGCTTCTCCAGTCTGAAGGGTAGCCAGTAGGAAACCACTGTAAGTATCAATGGAAACGTGGATGAATTTTAACTTGCCAAATTCTGAGTAGTGGGTGACATCCATTTGCCAAATCATATTGGGAACAAGCCCCTTAGGATTGACCCCCAGATGAGGAACAGGGAGATGTGTAACACAACCAGTACATTGTTTAACAATCTGTCTTGCCTGTTCGCGGGTGATTTTAAACAGAATTCTAAGAGAGTGAGAATTTAAATGATGGAGATTATGGGCTGTTTGGGCTTGTTGCAAGTTATCAGCCAGGGCAGTGGCTACTGTCTTTGTAGCTGTATCGGCTAGTTCATTACCCCGAGTTAGGGGTCCTGGTAAACCAGAATGGGCACGGATGTGACCTAAGAAAAAGGGGGCAGTCCTCCGCTGGAGGAGTCGTTGACAGTGTAAGAATAACTTTGCTGTCTCTGACACATGTCTGATTTGTGCCACAGTTTCCAAAAGAGGTATTGAATGAGCTAAATAGGCACTGTCTGTATATACATTGAGCGGGCGATTAGGGAAGGCTGACAGAACTGCAATGACAGCCTGTAGTTCTACTAGTTGGGCTGAGGAATACTGAGTTTTAAACTTAACAACTTTATCAGCAAAGGTATATGCAGCTATTCCCGTTGATGACCCATCAGTGAACACCAATAGCGCGTCATCTAAGGGTTCTTTACTAACGACGCGGGGAAACACGAAGGCGTGTAATTTGCAAAACTGGATGAGTTTGTCTGGTGGATAGTGATTATCCAACTCACCTGCATAGGAGGCACAGGCAATTAGCCAGGAATCTGTGTTTTGTAATAACCAATTGATTTGAGGCCGCGAATAGGGTTGAATAATTTTTGAGGGATCTTTTCCAAAATATTTGCGGCTATGTTCTCTTCCTAGTATGATTAGATCAGCTATTGCATCATAGTAGGGAAGCAGGACCTTTTTAGGCGAGGAGGGTAAGTGGATCCATAATATCGGCTTGTTTTGCCAAAAAAGGCCAGTAGGCGTCACTGTAGTTTTGAATATTAATAAAACTAGAGGTTGGGAATAATCTATGCTAGTGACAAACTGGGCAGCAATAGCCTCTTCCACCTTTAGGAGTGCATGTCGTGCAGCTGAGGTCAAAACTCGGGGGGATTTTGGGTGGGCATCGCCCTTTAGGATGTCAAATAGGGGTTTTAATTCTCCAGTGGTAAGCTTTAAATATGGCCGAAGCCAATTTATATCTCCTAAGAGTTTTTGGAAATCATTAAGGGTTTTAAGTTGATCCCTGCGAATGACTGCTCTTTGATTAACAATTTTTGGCCCGTTGATCTGAAAGCCCAAATAAGTATAGGGGTCCTGTAACTGTATCTTGTTGGGGGCTATCTGGAGCCCTGTAGCCACTAGCTGTTGTTTGAGCTGAGCAAGACATTGTAAGACTTGATCTCCCTTTTGACCTGCTATGAGGATGTCATCCATATAATGTATGATGTACATCTCTTTCCATAGACCCCTAATTGATTGGATGGCAGAAGCCACATATTTTTGACATAAGGTAGGGCTGTTAGCCATGCCCTGAGGCAACACCGTCCAATGGTATCGCTTCATAGGTTCTTTAAAATTGATGGAAGGTACACTGAAAGCGAATCTTTTTTGATCAGCAGGGTGTAAAGGAATAGTAAAGAAGCAATCTTTGAGGTCGATGACGGCCTTAAAGTAACCCTGTGGGATAGCGACAGGGGAGGGGAGTCCTGGTTGTAGGGAACCCATGAGGACCATAGTAGCATTGACAGCGCGCAAATCTTGAAGAAGTCTCCAGCCACCAGACCTTTTTTTTATGACAAATATGGGCGTGTTCCATGGAGAAGAACTGTCTATGATATGTCCTGCCTCTAGTTGTTCCTGCACTAACTGTTGGGCGGCAGACAGTTTTTCGGAGGTTAAAGGCCATTGATCAACCCAAACAGGTTCATCTGACTTCCATGTGATAGGATCAGCACATTTTTGGGGTGCAGGCATGTCAATGGCCGAAATTAAAAATTTCCAAGGCCCTTTTTATCTATCTGTCCTAGGGCCGGAATAGGCTGACGGATCCCATTTTCTTTTTTACCCAGCCCCTTACCAGGGCTAAACCCCTGTGCCAGCATTTGTGCAGTAACAACTTCATTGGGGCTACACATCATAACTTTCATTTGGGAAAGCAAGTCTCTACCCCAAAGATTGACGGGCAGTTGAGGAATGATAAAAGGCTTTATGAGGCCTGAATTGCCTTCTCTATCTTTCCAAACGAGATATTTGGAACTTTGTCGAGGATTGCTACTTTGTCCAATTCCTCTCAAATTAGTTAATGTCTCTGAGGTGGGCCAATGGGATGGCCAATCCTCTGATCTAATAATAGTTACATCAGCCCCTGTGTCTATTAGACCAGTGAAGGGTTTATCATCTAGCCATAATATCAAAGAGGGCTTTTGACTTGTAATTGGTTGTATCCAATAGACATCAGATGACCCAAAACTACCTGTTTCTCTTTTGGGCCGTTGGCTTTTGTGGGCAGTCTTGACCAAAGGCAACAAGACTAGCTGGGCAATTCTTTCCCCACGTGGGATAGAGAGAATATTACTGTCAGCTTTAGCCATGATCTTAATTTCCCCAGTATAATCATTATCAATAACTCCTGGGTAAATTTGGAGGCCTCTCATGGTAACACTGCTCCTTCCTAGAATTAATCCAAATGTTTCAGGTGGTAAGGGGCCATATACGCCTGTGTTTAAGGCTTGTGTTCCCATTTCGGGGGTTAATACTGTGTGGGAGGTGGAACAGAGGTCCAGTCCTGCACTCCCTGGGGTTGCTCTACTAAGTCCTGAAAAGGATTGTTGGGTGTTGCTGGAACAAAGCTGACTGCCCCATAAGCTTGTTTCGGGGCCTGAGGCTGGCCCCTCCTCCCGTTTCCCGACTGCTGTGGCAAAGGCTGACCTTGGGCGTCGGTCTTGGATTTACAATCTCGAGCCCAATGTTTTCCCCGCTTGCATCGGGGGCAGAGGCCAGGGAGCTTAGTGGGGGCTGTATCAGGGGAAGATTCATTGCTTGATGGGCATTCTTTAGAATAATGACCCAGTTTTCCACACTTGTAACAGCCTCTTTTAGTTTCTGTCTTATTTTTTATGTACTCTGTAACCGATTGGCCGCTAAATGCAGCTGCCATGGCAAGCCCTTGTTGGTAAGAAGGATCAATCTCAGAGCAAATACGAACAAACTCAGTTACATCAGTTGTTCTCTTTTTGAAAGGCCTGATAGCGGCTTGGCAAGCCGGGTTAGCATTTTCAAAAGCCAGCTCTCGGACCAAGTCCATGGCGGCAGCGGTGGTGCCGAGGGACCGCTCTGCCGCAGTCTGTAATCTATCAACAAAATCAGAGAAGGCCTCGTTGGATCCCTGTCTAATCTTAACAAGAGAAACTCCAGCGTTCTCCTTGGAGGGGAGTTTTCTCCAGGCCCTCGTGGCTGCAGATGAGATTTGCTCAAAAAGCCCTGGGTCAGCCTGAAGCTGGGCATTCATGGTGGCATAAATTCCAGTACCAGTGAGCATTTCAAAAGTCCAGGGGGTGCCTGCCCTAGCATTGGCTCGGGCTAAATCTCGGCAAAGGTCTTGGAACTCTGTTCTCCACAGGAGGTGATCACCTCCAGCGAGCACGGCCTTTACTAAGTTCTGCCAATCTTGGGGAGTCAGCCATTGTTCAGCAATAGAGTCTAAAATGGTAAGGGTAAAAGGGGCACTGGCACCGTACTGAGAGACGGCTGATTTTAATTCCTTCAGGTGCTGGTAGTTATGTGGTTGGTGGTAGCGTTGGGGCTGTCCCTGAGCATCTTGAGCTTCAACAACCGGGAAGGCGTCGACGCCTCCCAGCGTGCAGGACTGTCTCTCAAAGATGCTCGAGACAGGGGCATCGGGTGTAGGGGGTACAAAAGGAGGCAGGATGGTGATGGCCTGATTACAGGCTGTGACCTGTCTAGCATTGTTATGATCTTTTAGATTCATCCCTCTCAGCTGTGCCACTAAGGACTGGCGCCTGGCTTGGAGGCGGACCCTTTCTTCCAAGGCTACAATCTGGGTTTTTAAATCTCGATTAGGATCCATGGGGGCCGCAGGCGGGGCGGAAGCCTCATTGTAGGAGGGAGGGCGGAGCGGCCAGTCAAGGTCATTATTTTTTGCTGCTCTATCAGCCAAATCATCCCAATCTACATCAGAAGGGTCGGGATCTACCTCCCGTGCTAGGAATGTCTGAGGCGATCGCTTATCTCTCCTCTTCTCTTTATTTTGTTGTCTACGGATTTTTGTCTTATGGGAATGTCTCTTTTGTCTCTTTTCATCACCAGAAGAGGAGGAATCCTGTAAGTTTGTTTTAGTCTTGTATGCCCCTGACCTCTTTACTTCCTCCTCTGAATCATTAGCGATAGTCTTTAAAGGGGGGTAAAGTTTGGGTCTAACATCCACTGGCGGGGTATCTTTACTAGGAGGAGGGTTGGCTTTTGCCCCCTCTGTATCACTTTCTAAGGAGATCAGGTCTTCCTCGGCTTTTACCGAGGTTTCACCTGGATCGTTTCTGGGGCCCTCCTTTAGCAATTTTTCAGTATGATGAATAGCGTTTTCAACCTCCGGACAACCTTCCCTTTTTCCTATCATTTCACCAATTAAATTCCAATATGAGAAGGCAGTTACAGGAATTTTTTCAGGTCCAAAGACCTTATAATAATCATTGAGTGCATCCCCTACTCTCCTCCATCGTCTACAGTCAATGGTGCCTTCCTGAGGAAACCAAGGGCATGTCTCCTTAACAAAGTCAAAAAACTTAAAAAGATCCTGACTCTTAACCTTTACTCCTCGCGTCCTGAGTGCATCTTTTAACTGCTTAACATAGATCTCATGATGACTTAATTCCTGTCCCATTTCAGACGCTTATCCTCTTACCTTCTGTCTCGGCGCGGCAGGCTCCCGCGACGGCAGAACGGTTTACTTTCGATTCGCCGGCCTTGATGAGGCGTCCTCTCCCTCTAGGGATTTTCTCGTACCCAGGCCCCACGTTGGGCGCCACGTTGTCCCGACCTGCAGGATCGACAACGGAAGACCTGGGGGAGAAATAGGGGCTCGGGGGGGACAGGGGTACGCGAGAAATGGAGACAAGACAGGAATCTGATCAAGTCTCTCTTTATTGAAGGTAACAGCTTGTATATATAGATTTAGGCACATCAAAGAAACACCCGGTCTCCCAATATGGGGACCGACCAATCAGAGGGTGCTTCGTCATGGCGGGCTGTTTGAGAAATCGAAAGTTAAACTTAAACAATAGAATCGAAACTTTAAGCGTGGCCCAGGGGCAGCCAGGTGCAGACAAGCCCGGGCATGTCTGTGCGGGTCCGGGCAGGCCGGCCCCGGACATGGGTGAAAGTAACTACCTAGATAAAGGAGAAGAAACCAAAGGGACTGTTTTAAAGCAAATATTTATCCATCCAATACTATCCTGCCATATGGTAAATGTCAGTCCTTATGTGGGTGAAGTGATGAAGGAGAGGTATTTACATTTTTTTTTCTGAATTTGTCAGCAGAGATTTACTTTAATTCTAATTGCATATTAAACTTCTGCAACATAAATGTTCCTTCACTAACTGAAATGCTTTAGTAGTACTATCATCACATTTCATCCTTTAATGAAAATCTGTCTTATAACTTAACTTCATGGTGAGAATGAAATTTAAAAAAGAGAAAAATGGACATTTCCTATATTGATAATAACACATCTTAGGATCAAATGGGTTTAATTAATGGGCTTGTTTTGAAAAGTACTAACCACTCTTTGGATTTACTTTTTCTAATCACCTAGTTACTACAAGTATGCATCCTGTTTCTCCAAACAGATTTCATACAGACGATTAGTTTTCTACTTAAAATTACTGCCCCATTCTAGCCCTGCTTCCTGAGATGATTACAGGCCACTTTGATGAGGGATTTAGGACTTCCAAAACTTTTCAGTAATACATTTAAAGACAATTTCAGTTACTCCCAACAGATGGCTAATTACATCTTTTGTGTACTGATTTCGTTCTCAGAGGCATTCTTATTACCCAGTTGTTGTTTGGAGAGAGGACAGCTCACTATTTCCATGATGTTACACTAAATTTGGAAGAAGCATTAGAGATAATATCCAACTCCCTCAGTATGAAGATATAAGAACTTACTGATTAAGTAAGTGGGTAAACCACTTATGAAAATAATATAACAAACTCTAATTATAGGACTAAATGTGCAAAACAATGTGAATATGTTTGCACAGAAAGGGAGAGATAAATTTAAATTGTTTATGATGAGGTTAAAGAAACAATGTACCCAACATTCTATTTGACAATGTAAAATAAATACATACAATGCATACTGTGAAGATTAATGAAAAGAAACCTCTCTATATGTAATGTAAATAAAGAAGAGTACCCAGGATTAAGCTGTGTGGTTTCTATTGTATAGATGTTGCAGAGAAGAGGAGGAGCCAGCAAAGGAGACTAACAGAGAGGACTAGGGAGTCAGTGCTTAAATCAAGAGAGGTGGTATTTGTATGTTCAGTGGAGAAACTGTGTGAAGGAAGAGGAAAGAGCCATTGTAACAGATCAGATGATGTTGAAAAGTCCAAAGTAAGATGAAGACTGGAAATAGATCCCAGGATTTAACAGCAAGGAGGGAGATTCACTGGTAAGCTTGACAGGAAGTAGAATGTTGGAATAAAAATGTGACTAGAACATTTTCTAAGAAATAAATAATGTATTTAAACAACAAGGTACAATGAGTAGAGACCATAATTTAAGCATTAAACTATTGTTGAATGTTTGGTTTCATTGAAATTCATTACTATTATAAATAACAAAAATAATAGAGCAAGAAACACTTTTTATTTATTTATTTTTTTTTGCATTTGTTTGATTATTTCCGAAATGTGATTGTTTCCTGGAAGTGAAAATACTGGATGAAAGATTCAAAATATTTTAAAAAATAATTCTTGTTTCACATTGTTATGCTGCTGAAAAAAAAATAATTGTTGCCTTGCCATTTTCAATTTTAGACTTATTTCTATTTTCTGTGTTTTATGGATAGAACTTATAAATATATTTTTTTATTAATAATGGTAAATGGAATCATCCTTTTATTTATAAAAGTCTGCCTCCTGCTTTACTTAGATGTGACACTGGCTGCCTTATTTTCCATATCTTTTATTATTAAGTCAATAATATATGTTCATCATACAAATATGACAGTTCTAAAAAGTACAGCAAAAATAGGTAGGAGTCTCCATTGACTGGGGTATTTTTATATCTTTTGATAAATTGATGCAATTTTATCATAATGATTCCCAGAGAGTCTTTTTGAGAAATAAGCTGTCTGTGTTTCATTGTTGCTGCTTTTGTGCATGGCCTAGCCAATGGTGGAGCAATTACTTGATTTTCATTTTATTATTGATACTTCTAGGTACACTGCCTCCAGGAGAAGGGTGGGTCAGCACCAGAACAAGACTGAGGAATTGGGGAAGTTCTTTACAAATATCGGTTGATTTAATAAGCATTGTTTAACTGTCTTTTACCATTTGTTAAAGATTTCTTCAACCCATTTTTATCAGTAAAACTTTCTTACTGTTCTGCAAAGCATACATTTCTGTTTTTCAGAATGTCTTTATTTATCCCTACATCTATAAAGAAGTCCTATTAACCTAGAGCCAGGATTGACAAACTACATTGGAATTGTGAGCCAATTCAGACTTGTCACCTATTTTTGTAAAGCAGGTTTTATGGAACTCAGTCATACTCATTCAATTAGGTATTGCCTATGGCTGCTTTTGCATAATAACTGAAGAACTGAGTAATTGTAACAGAGCTTTTATGGCCTGAAAAGCCTATAATATCTGCCTCTTTACAAAAAAAAAAAAAAAAAAAAAAAAAAAAAATGCTGACACTGATGTAGAATAGTACTTCTCAAATTTCCCGCTTCACACTCTTAAAGATAATTGAGAGTACTAAGAACTTTAGTGTATAGGGTTTAAGCCTGTTTATACTTATTATATTAGAAATCAAATCTGAGCAATTTAAAATAATTTATTAATTCATTTAAAATAATAATAAACACATTAACATAAATTATATTTTCTGTGAAAAATAACTGTATTTTCAAAAACAAAATAACATAATGAGAGTGAGATGAACATGTTTTATATTTTTGCAAATCTTCTTAATATCTGGCTAAATAGAAGACAATATTATCCTATCTACAACTACACATGAACTTCATTTCTTTAGCATGAATTCTGCTTTAATTCAAGCTCACTTTGTTTATCCTGATAGAACTGTGACTCACTTGCATTCTTTCACCACATCCTCCTACCTATACATAGACTGTATGTCCACTCCTTTTAATCATTAAGCCCTTAGGACATTAAAGGACAGAGTCAAACTCACTTAAGAATAAAGCATGACCAAAACTATCAACCATGACCAACATACAATAACCAAACCTCAAACTAGAATAAAGTTTTAGTCAAACAAAGACAAAACCTTGGCCTCAGTTATGTTCCAGCTCTGGACTCATGAGAGCGGAACGGCCCCACAGACCACATCCACTGGAAACCAGGTGGAAAAATGCCATGACTGAAATCTAGAACTAATGCCACGATCAATTTCCCTCCACCTTAGACTCGACCAATCAGGAGAGCCCCACCTTCCATAGTAACCACAGTTAATGATTTTTCCCTTATATAACCTAGCCCCTAGAAGCCATCAGGGACCCAGGTTTTTGAGAGCAGTAGCTTACCTGTGTCTCCCAGCTTGGCACCAATTCCTAAAATAAACCTTTCTTTGCTGCAGTCTTCTGTTCCTGTCTTGTTTGTCTCAGAGGCACTCAAGCAAACAGACACTTTGAGTCTACAATAACATAACTGATGCTCCATTCGATTTATTGTGATTTGAAGTTTTCTTTGAAGTATGTAAAAAAATAAAGCCTCACGCAAATGCGTTTTGGAAAAGGGAAGAGTGTTTATATTAGTCTTTCATATAACTGGAGGTACTCAACAAATTGTAGTTTCTTAAAGGTTGGTTGCACTGAAGAATCTGAAATCATATCAAGGAACTTTTCTTGTATACTGTTGCATTCAAGTCCATTGATCTACCTTGTACCTTGAATGGACAATTTATGCGTGTATAATTTTGTAACATCTTTTTATTATACAGTGGCAAACACCCACAGTTGTTAACACCACCAACCTCATCAGAAAGCTTTTAAGAATTGGAAAGCTGATTAATCCACAGGAGAGACTATAAGATTTCCAGTATTTTAATTGCTTGAAAGCTCAAACTTTATCATTGCCATCAAATAGAGTCAAATGTTTTCCTTCAGTAATAGACTCACTTCATTCATTTTGGAGAAACTATCTGCTAAGTACCCAACTTATAATAACCATAGTTTACATATCAGTTGTTCTTTCAAGTAAAAATGTTGCACCATTCAGCTGACAAAAATAATTATGCAAGTGTTTTTCCTACAGTCAACCATTGTACTGCGGTATGCAAAGAAGTTGTTTACATGTACTTGGCATTTTGTCATACAGAACACTAAAAAGACACTCAAGGGTCTGTGGGCCTCACTTTGGAAACTGATGATCTAGAATTTCTTATCTTTTTTTCTTTGTTACTTCTATTGCTTGCCAGTCCTGATAATGACTTTGGTTCTTTACTGAATTTACGTATAAAAAATTTATCACATATGCTTGATCTCGCTGGGGCATTTCTCTCACCCTTATTGTGCTGATGCCTCCACCCTCCATCCCCAACCTGGGAATCTCAATATAAATCTTATATGCCTCTCAGGCCTTTTGGTAGAGTTCCACAGACTATTGTTTAGAAGTCAAGAGAGAGATTAGCTAGCGGGTAACTTTAGTACAAACCAGATAAATTGTTTGAAGATTTGTTGTCTCACTGGTAAATCAGAGAAATAATTCTGTTATGCTTGTCACACAGACTATTAAGATAACAGTGTAAATCACATTTTTAGCTTAAATTTGTGCCGTGCTTTATTGTACAGCTAATAGTCACAATGGCACTATAAGTTATGTATTATTACATGTATTTTCCAGATGAGGAAACTGAGGTACAGAGAAGCTATGTAATTTCCTAAGACCACATAATTTATAAGTGGAGAATCCAAGTTTTAAATTCAGACCTGTCTCCAGAGCTTGCAGTCTTTCAACTGTTTGGCTACTACTTCAATGTGAAAGAGATAATGTGTAGATGGACATAAGCTATTACAAAATCAGTAACATTAACCTTGTAATATTAATTCATCTATATTGGAAGAAAATTGCATCTAGGACTTTGATAACTGGAGAGAAGTAAATGCCTGCCTTAAAAACTGTAAAGAACAGTCTGACTCTCTTCTTAGGGGCTAATGCAACTAGTGACTCTTAAAGCTAATGCTCATTTACCATTTCAAAAATCCTGGAACCCTGAAGAATTATGCTAAATCTACTCTATTTGCCATAAATGGAATGGGAAATACTGAATAACAGCACATTTGTTTACAACATGATGAACTGGAAATGTGAAACCCACTGTTGAAACCTACTACTTGGAAAATTTTTTTTATCTCAAAATATTACTGTTCATTGACAATGGACCTAGCCACCCAAGAGCTCTGATGGAGGTGTACAAAAGATTAATGTTGTTTGCAAGCCTGCTAGCACAACATCCACTCTGCAGCCCATAATGAATCAAGGCATAATTTTGAATTCCAAATCTCGTTATTTAAGGAAAGCATGTATAAAGGTATAACTGCCATAGATAAATGATTCCTCTGTTGCCTATGACCTTCTGGAAAGTATTCACCATTCTAGATGCCATTGAGAACACTCATAATTCATGGGAAGAGGTCAAAATATCAACATTAACAGAAATTTGAAAGACATTGATTCCAACCAACATAAATGACTTTGAGGGGCTCAAGACTTCAGTGGAAGAAGTAACTGCATAAGTGGTAGAAATAGCAAGAGAACTAAAATCAGAAGAGGAGCCTGAAGATGTGACTTGTGAAGATGTGAACTGCTGCAATCTTACAGTAAAACTTTAAAAGATGAGGAGTTCCTTCTTATGGATGAGCAAAGAAAATGGTTTCTTGAGACAGTATCTATTCTTGTGATGATACTGTGAAGATTGTTGAAATAACAACAAAGGATTTAGAATTTTACATACAGTTAGTAGATAAAGCAGCAGTAGGGTTTGAGAGGATTGGCTCCAATTTTGAAAGAAGTTCTGTGAATAAAATGCTATCAAACAACTGCAAAGAAATCATTTGTGAAAGGAAGAGTCAGTCAATGCAGCAAACTTCATTGTTATCTTGTTTTAAGAAATTTCCTCAGTCACCCATACCTTCAGCAACAACCACCCTGATCAATTGTCATCAACATCGAAGCAAAAAACCCTCCCCCAGCAAAAATATTACACCTCACTGAAGACTCAAACATGATTAGTATTTTTAGCAATAAAGTATTTTTAAATTAAGGTATGTACATTGTTTTTTAATTCATGATGCTATTTCATACTTAATAGACTACAATATAGTATAAACATAACTTTTATATGCTCTGGGAAACCAAAAAAAATGTGTGACTCACTGATTGCAAATTCACTTTATTGCGATAGTCTAAAATCAAACCGCAGTATCTCTAAGGTATGCCATAGTCTGTGATTTAGTAGAGTCAAATTGTTTTTACCATGTTATTCTGATATTTTAAGATAACTATCCAAAATGTATATTATTGATTTATTTTTTCAGAGTCATTTTGGATTTATTCCCACAACTCAAAGTCATGAAGCCTGAGAATTTAGTTATAAGTGAATTGAAATCCTATTTGTTAATGTAAACGATTTTATTCCAAGACACATACTATTGGCTATAAAAATTATAAGTTAAAATGAACTTTTTGAGATCCTACATAAATAAGTAAGATAGAATCTTTTCCCTGAGAAATGACATTTTTTTTTCCCCCACAAGCAACCTGTACATTTCCATGCATCATATTATCACACTGATGATAATAAGGAACAGACAAAAGTGCTGACTAGCGTTCTCTCATGCGCCTTGCTGAGGACTTATGGGAAACAATACCTCAATAACCACAGCCCATTTCCTTTTGCTAAAAAAGATCATGATGTTACTGTGTAAAGAGCTAGCTTCTCACAGGGTTTTAGTTGTTTCCTGGGAAAAAGTTAGACATTGTAGAAAATGTGTTAAGTACATAAGATCTACAAGGAATAATTTAAAGCAACTTCTCCCACTCCCCCAAATAACCTACTTTGATTTCCTATGAGAAATCTGAGTTTTGGAAAGATGATGGCAGAGAAGAAAATAATCTAGCAGAATTTCAGATATATAGACTAAAAAATTGATCTCAGGGGCATTCTTTAATTTATACTTCCTACAAAAAAAAAAAAAAATATATATATATATATATATATATAATAAAATAAATGAGACTATACTTATTTTTATCTCCAAATCAGAACACAGGTGAAATGTAGTCTTTACTATTATTCTGAAAGTGTGTCAGGAAAGAGTCTACAGCAAGTAACATTATAATATTTGTTACTAATACATATGTGATAGTCAGGAAAATTTCATTTAAAAGTGGTAGAAAAACCAATGCCAGTGGCCCATGAAGAAACAAAGGAAAAGGAAAAACAGAAAAAAAAAAAACAACTGATTGGGTCACATATGTGACAGACTGAGGTTAGCTTGAATTCAGGTGCAACACTACCTAGGCAGACAAACAGCATTATAACTTTATATTCCATTTCTTGGCAAGGATTTCTCCCTGAGGTAGTTCTAAGTTAAACCAGCAGCCCAGGATTACAAATGTTCTGCTTAAGAAACCCTATCATTAAAAAATAACATTTTCCCAAAACTCTAGCAAGAAAAAAAAATCCAAGAATTTCTCTGACAAGTTCATCTTAGGATCTCAAGTCATATCCCACTTAGAAACAAATTACAGTGGAAGTGGTATAGAATACTCTGCTTGGCTAAACATGAGTCTATTTCAGTAGTGTGTTGGTAAATTTTAATAACCAGCTGTCTAGGGATGTGTGTGGGGTTGGACTCTGATTTATGACATTTGTAAATTTCCATAGTGTAAATACTCCCACCATGACCAATTCCAAACTATTAATATGAAGTCATAAACTCAGAGTTGGGAAGAGCTACACAGTTACTTGAAATTCACGCTCATTATAATCAGATATATAATAAACTTTGCCTAAACCTCAATCCAATGCAATGATGTGTTGGTTAAGTTTCAAAAGCAGCTCTATTGTGTCTGTATACAAAAATACAGACTTATAAGTATTAATTTGCATTCAATGTTTTTACATTTTTAACATAATTTCTTTTGTTTATCTAATTCCATTGCCTACAATGTCTAAATTAATATTAAAGTAATGACAATTGTAATACTTATGATGTTTCTTATATTAATAAGAATTCTAACATTGTCTCAATAATTATGCTAGAGTATATTAATTATAAATATGAATATCGGTTATAATAATAATTATAAATTATGAGTTGCTATAGACTGAATATTCCTAACCAAAATTCATAAGTTGAAATCCAATGTGATAGTATTTGAAGGTGGGACCTTTGAGAGGTCATTAGGTCATGAGAGGTGAGCCCTTTTAAATAGGACTAGTGCCCTTATAAAAGAGACCCAAGAGAGCTTCCTCCACCCATATCCCACATGAGGACACAGAGGTAAGATGGCTGCCTATCAACCAGGAAGTACGTTCTCACAAGACACCAAATCTTTCAGCATCTTGATCTTGGACTTCCAGCCTCCATAACTGAGAGAAATCAATTTCTGTTGTTTATAAGTCTTTGGTATTCTGTTAAATCAGCCTAAATGGATTAAGACATGAGTTATTTGTATATTGAGTTATAAATATATTGTAGACTGCAAATAATGAAAGCTTACTTTTGCCAAACAATATGCTATAATAAGATTTTTAAATAAATTATCTAATTTAATTATTATATTAATTTTATAAAATGTAACTATTTTTATATTACACATAATGAGTATATAAATCTGATTACTACATATTAAAATATAAAATTAAAGTATTTCATATATAGTGAAATATAATTTATTATTAAATATAGTTAGGACTATTCTTTATTATAACTAGTTAGATGAGGAAACAGGAACTCTGAAAGTTTATATAATTTGATGTCTTAACCAATATTTATACTATTTATAATAAACTATGTCTTAACATTTTCAATTATGATTTTGAGAAGATTTGTCTAAGCTGTTCAGTACTGAATTTGTTTTCATGTATCTTATGGTTTGTTATTATATAAAAAATACACTTACTTGTTGAAAAGAAGCTGTTAGAAAAAAGGAATTATGGCTCTAGACCTAGACGTAATTTCTGTATATGAGCACTTTTTAAAAATCCTGATCCTCAGTGAAAGTAGTGAGTAAAAGATACACTCTCCATCAGAAAAAAATCACATCCACATCAGCAAAGTAGTCTATTTTAACTGAGCATGTTATATTTAATTAGATATAACCATAGAATTTTTTACTTTTACCTCTTGTTTTCCAATTAATAGAATTTCAAAGAAAATAACGCAAGAAATACTTACAAATTTATGCTAATAATATACTAGAAATGTCACATCAAAAGTGCAAATGCTGAATAGCAGTAAAACATTTAGGAGTGTCAATGTCTAAGAAATATATGAACTCTCTCTCTTATATTAATATTTAAAAGTGTCAATGAGCATACCTTCAGCAAATTTGATAGAAATAGATTGAAGAGATACATAAATGGTAATCTTATGATGGGAGGCGAGAAAGATGGGAGAAAAGATAGAGGGTGCTAATCCATAAACTATTTCCCATCCTCCCGGCCTAGTTAAACCCTACTTTGCTCTTTATTTAGTTCTTACTTTGGTTTGAGAGCTAAACTTGGTTGTTACTTCTTTAGGAAAGTCTTTTCTCTTGACTCCTTGTTGAAATACCTTTACAGTGGCATTGGAATACTTATTTCTTCCAAACCTCTTCTCAGTTATAATTTTACATGCATTTTTGTACTTATTTAATTAATGTTTGTCTCACTAAGTTGTAAAATTTAGGAGGACAAAGACCTTGCATTTTTATTGTTGTTATTAATGTTTAGTATCACTGTAGTCCCCAGGAGAGGGCCTGACAAAGAGAATGTATGCAATAAATGACTAGCAAATGAATGACAAGAGCTACTTTCTTATACATGAAAATGTTTGTGAAAGATTACTCTTTTTAAGCCAAGCAACACAAATTTTACTTTCAATTGAGCAGGAGGCTAGGATGGATTAGAATGAGGAGGGGAGAGGAATAAAAAGAATTGAGACCAAAGTTCTATTTATCATACATTAGGAATTCTATGCTTTGAATTTTTATTTATTTATTTATTTATTTATTTATTTTTATTTTTTGAATGTTTATAGGCAGCTATGGAATGAATGGCTTTTTTCATCTCTGAATTATCCAACAATTCTAAACACAAAAGGATACTGAACACTTTCAAAACCCTAGTAACATTTGGAAAAAGACAGTTGGCAGAAGAATTAGCCGCTGAACATATGTTGCTGAGGTAAGTAGTGGTAGAACTAGATTTTTGATTAAATGCAGTTTTCAAACTTCCCATAAGACTGGTAAAGCCTCTTTGGTTTGCTTGTTTTAAATTATCAAGCCTGCTAGAAAGCTTTACTTTCTTAGTTTGCTATGCTTAGAAAATGCCATGTTTCCCTGAAAATAAGACCTAGCCAGACAATCAGCTCTAATGTGTCTTTTGGAACAAAAATTAATATAAGACCCTGTTTTATATTACTTTATATTATGTAAGGCCGGGTATTATATTATAGTAAAATAAGACCGGGTCTTATATTAATTTTGGCTAGGCCTTATTTTCGGGGAAACATGGTGGTTTAAGTAATTCAAAATTTTGGAATGTAACATGTAATTTCTGCACATTGAGAAATCTCTCTCTCACACACACACACACACACACACACACACACACACACAAATATGATTGTCATGTTATGATTAGCCTTAAGGTATTTCAAACCTAAATTGTTAATAATCTTTTCAGTAATATGAGTGATTTGTATGGAACACACTGAAATAGAGAAAGAGTAAATAAAAATTATTTATTTACAGCCATTAATTTGTGCTGATATGTATAGTATATATGTATGTTTTTTATTTATTTATACGTGTATAAATGATACTAAACTTTCACATCTGGGTCACTCTTGTAAATGCATGAAGAAGGAAATGAAGCATACAGAATACATGTTTAAAAAATGCTTTTCCAACAGAAAAGAGGTTTGCTTGTTAAAAGACAATTTAAAAAAAATAGGATCAGCATTTGCTACCTTACACGAGTTAGATGTGATATTTATAGCTGGATATTCAGCCTGTAGATTCCCATAAAAGTTTTAAATATGCATTAAAAATATGAGGGATCATTTTCAGCATGAACTCTATCCATCAGTAATTTACAATACATTTTTCTCTTATTCATATTTAAGTATGGCTGTGGGAATTTTAAATATATCCAGTGTTTCTCATTATACTTAGGAGTTTTAGTTTTGTTTTGTTTTCTTTTTTTTTTCTTTTCACTATTTGTATATGTGGGTGGCTGTGAGAATCATTCATGAAAAGTTATAGGTTTATAGGTTTCTAGAACTGTCATTTATCAACATGGATTACTGTACCTGTAATAAGTGAAGTGTATTCATGATGACAAGACAACTTTAACATTTTGTTTTTCTTATTGGATTTATTTATCTATCTATCTATCTATCTATCTATTTATTTATTTTGGGTTATGTAAAATATCTTCCCAACAACTTGGTTTTATTTTGTTAATATTAAAATATCAAACATTGGTCTGACTATGATTGACCAGAATAACTACAAATACAAAAGAAATACTAACAGGGTGAAGCTGTCTTTTGGAATACCACATTATTGATATTAATGAAAATAAACCTTCAAGTTGTACAGCATATTATGGCTTCCAAATATGTTTTCTATATTCCATCTCAGTTAAACTATAAAAGAGAGAACAGTATGCAATGGAACATGGAAAGATCAAAGGATGGATTGTTTCAGCTCAGTAACTACTAATGCTGTCACATTTGATTAGTCCAATTTAGCCTTCTGTTTTTGTTTTTTGTTTTTTATTTTATTGCGGAATATTGGGGAACAGTGTGCTTCTCCAAGGCCCATCAGCTCCAAGTCGTTGTCCTTCAAAACAGTTGTGGAGGGTGTAGCTCAGCTCCAAGTCCAGCTGCTATTTTCAGTCTTTAGTTGCGGGGGCACAGCCCACCATCCCATGTGGGAATTGAACTGGTGACCTTGTTGTTGAGAGCTCGCACTTTAACCAACTGAGCCATCCAGCCACCCTAGTCTTCTGTTTTGTGGTTACTTAAGTTTGAAAATCGAGGGTAATTGTTTGCCTGATTATAAAATCTCAACTAACTCTGAAATTATCATTATTACTTTTTAATTAAAGTTTATTGGGGTGATACCAGTTAGTAAAGTTATATAGGTTTCAAGTGTACAATTCTGTAATACATCATTTATATATCACATGTGTGTTCACCAGCCATCGTCAGTTCTCCATCCATCACCATATATTTGATCCTGTTTACCCTCATCTACCGCTCCCTCCCCACTTACCCTCTGGTAAGTGCTAAACTATTATCTACATCTATGTATTTTTTTTTCTCTAGAGCTTTTATTTGAAAGTGAATATAAAACAAAAGACATAAGTTTATGTTTTTTAAAACACAGTAAGGGGATTAGGAAACAGTCAGTAACCACAAGATGACCACAGGGTTTTGAAAATTAATTTGGGGAATGTAATAAATAATGTTGTAAAGATTATGTAGGGTATCCAATGGACACTTGTCTCATTAGGGGGACCACCTCAGGGATGATATAGATGTCTGAGCACTGCATTGTACACCTGAAGCTGAAGCTGAACAATAATGAATGTCAACTACAAGTTTGTGTGTGTGTGTGTGTACGTGTATATATGTATGTATGTACTTACAAGAACGTACAGCATTAGGAATAGAGACAGTGGAAATGTAATGGCTCTGTGCGATTTCAGAGGGATAGTGGTTGGGGGGGTTCACACAGTGTGAGGGATATAAAAGATAAACGTCTAAGTATTACTTTGTCTTGTGCACCTGAAACTAATAAAAAAATGTATAGACATTTTAAGGAAAAAACTGTATTAAAATTATGTTGATAATAACAACTTTTGAGCACCTCTTGTAATTACAGAAGTCAAACGTGACTTGTATTCATCTTTTATTAGTATATATTGAGTATTACAATTTTAATACAGTTGTTTTCCTTTCCTGTGTATAAATTTATTTGGCACCCTCTATATTTGGTGATGGAAAGAGAACTGACTCTGGGTGGTAAGTACACAATGTAACATACAGATGATGTATTATAAAACTGTACACTTGAAACCTATGTACTTTTATTCACCATTGTCACCGTAATAAATTTAATTTTTAAAAACCAGCCATAGTTGGTTTATAGTTTATACAAGGGTACCTAAAAAATTGAACCTATTAGTATAATTCATGTTTCTCCCCACCTTCTTTTCTCTATGTCATTTCCAGGATACGAATGTATCAATTCTTCAAATAATAAATGCATTTTAATAAACCTTAGATTTAAAAAAGAAAAAGAAAAAAAAACACGATGATATATGTTCTACATGTGCATATATATGCATATCAGTAAATGCAAAGATAGCTATCTAAAAAGATACATAACAATCCAAAAAGAGCAGCACTAGGAAGGCAATAGTATGGAAAAAAAGCACCACCATGAAGGGAACAAAATGAAAGGATGGGGTGGAGGTTAGCCTAACCTGTTTTAATCTCTGCCAGGAGAATCTACGTTATTATTTTTTTAATAGTTTCTGGTATACAAAACAATGTAATAGTTAGTCATGTATACCCGCCCCAATGTACTACCCCTCTGCCATCATATATAGCTGTTACAATTCCATTAACTCTATTCTCTATGCTGTCCTCCACATTCTGTGACCACTATTTATTAAATTATAGTTGACATTCATTGTTATTCAGCTTCAGCCTCAGGTGTACAGCGCAGTGGTCAGGCATTTACACCATCCCTGAAGTGGTCTCCCTAATAAGACAAATGCCCATCTGACATCCTACAAAATCTTTATAATATTATTGATTATATTCCCTAATTGTCTTTCATATCCCCATGACAATCCTGTGGTTACCAGTCTATGATTTCTAATACCCTGACCTTCTCCCTCATCTCCACCCCTTCCCATCTAGCAACCATCAGTTGTTCTCTATATCTGTGAGACAATCAGTTTGTTTATTTAGTCCATTCTTTAGATTCCACATATAAGTGAGATCATATGGTATTTGTCTTTCTCCATCTGACTTATTTCACTTAGTATAATGTTCTCTAGGTCCATCCATATCGTTGCAAATGATAATATTTCATTCTTTATAGCTAGCTGCGTAATACTCCATTCAATAAAGGTACCACAGTTTCTTAATCCAGTAGTCTACCGATGGGTGTTTTGGTTGTTTCCACGTCTTAACTATTGTGAATAGTGCTGCGATAAACATAGGGGTGCGTAGATCCTTTTGAATTAGTGTCTTGGCTTTCTCTGGATAGATACCTAAGAGTGGAATTGCTGTGTCATAAGGTAGTTCCATTTCCAGTTTTTTGAGGTAGCTCTGTACGGATTTCCATAGTGGTTCACCAATCTGCAATCTCACCAACAGTGCACAAAGGTTCCCTTTTCCCACCTCCTGGCCAGCACTTGTTTGTTGATTTATTGATGCTAGCCATTGTGACTGGAGTGAGGTGGTATCTCATTGTAGTTTTTAGTTGCATTTCTCTAATGATTAGTGAGGTTGACCATTTTTTCATATGTCTGTTGGCCATCTGTATGTCCTCTTTCAAAAAGTGAAAAGTGTCTCTTCATGTCCTCTGCCCTTTTTTTAATTGGGTTGTTTGTTTTTTTGGTGTAGAGTTGAATGAGTTTTTTAATAAATTTTGGATATTAATTTCTTATCAGATGTATCGTTGATGAATATCTTCTCCCATTCAGTACAATTCCTTTTTGTTTTATTAATTGTTTCCTTTGCTGTGAAAAAGCTACTTAGTCTGATGTAACCCCATATGTTTTTTCTCCTTTTACTTCCCTTGCCCGAGGTGATATATCAGTAAAAATATTGCTAAGGTAATGTCTGCAAATGTATTTCCTATATTTTCTTCTAGGAGTTTTTATGGTTTCAGATCTTACATTTAAGTCTTTAATCCATTTTGATTTTATTCTTGTATATGGCATAAGTAGGTGGTCCAACTTCATTTTGTGGCATGTGTTTGTCCAGATTTCCCAGGACCATTTATTGAATAAACTATCTTTGCCTCAATGTAAATTCTTGCTTCCATTATCATAGATATAGGTATGGATTTATTTCTGAGCTGTCTATTTTGTTCCATTGATCTATGTGTCTGTTATTAAGCCAGTACCATGCTGTTTTCATTACTATAGCCTTGTAGTATGATGTGATGACACGTATCGTAATACCTCCCATTTTGATCTTATTTCTCAAGATTGCCATGGCTATTCGGCTCATTTATGGTTTCATATAAATTTTAGCATTATATTTTCTATTTCCGTGAAAAATGCCCTTGGTAGTTTGATAGGAATTGCATTGAATCTATATATTACCTTAGGCAGTATGGATATTTTAACTATATTAATTCTTCTTATCCATGAGCATGATAAGTGTTTCCATTTATTTGTAGCTTCTTTAATTTCTCTCTTCAGTGTCTTATAATTCTCTGAGTACAGGTTTTTTTACTTCTTTGGTTAAATTTATTCCTAAGTATTTTATAGTTTTTGAAGCAATTGTAAATGGAACTGTTTTCTTCATTTCTGTTGAGGATTTTTGCATCTACGTTCATTAGGGATATTAGCCTGTAGTTTTATTTTTTGTAATGTCTGTCTGATTTTGGGGATCAGAGTGATAGTGGCCTCGTAATAAGAGTTTGGGAGCCTTCCATCCTGGATTGTTTGGAATAGTTTGAGTAGAATAGCTGATAATTCTCTTTTGAAGGTTTGGTAAAATTCAACTGTGAAACCATCTGGTCCAGGGTTTTTATTTGTTGGGAGCTTGTTGATTATTGATTCAATTTCCTTGGTAGTAATCAGTCTACTCAGATTTTCCATTTCTTCTTGAGTTAGACTTGGAAGGTTGTCTGCTTGTAGAAAATTATATATTTCTTCCAGATTGTATAATTTGTTGGTGTATAGTTGCTCACAGTGTTTTCTTAATTGTTTTTTTTATTTTTATTTTTTGTATTTCTGTGGTGTCTGTTGTCACTACTCCTCTTTCATTTCTGATTTTATTAATTTGGGTCCTCTCTGTCTCTGTCTTTTTTTTTTTTTTTTTTTTTGGTCTCTATTTTATTTATTTCAGCTCTCATCTTTATTAGTTCCTTCCTTTTACTCTCTTTGGGCTTATTTTGCTATTCTTTTTCCAGTTCCCTTAGGTGTAAAGATAGACTGTTAGTTTGAGTTTCTTCTTGTTTCTTTAGGTAGTCCTGAATTGTTATGAATTTCCCTCTTAGGACTGCTTTCACTGCATCCCATAGATTTTGGATCATTGTGTTTTCATTTTCATTTGTCTCAATGTATCTTTTTATTTTTTCCTTGATCTCACTGTTGACCCATTCATTATTTAGTAACAAGTTATTTAGCTTCCATGTATTTTGTGTTTTCCAGTTTCATTCTTGTAATTGATTTCATATTTCATACCACTGTCGTCAGAGAAGATGCTTGTAATGATTTCAATTTTCTAAAATTTATTGAGACTTGTTTTGTGGCCTAACATGTGGTCTATCTTGGAAAATGTTCCATGTGCACTCGAGAATGAATGTTCTACAGCTTTGGGGTGAAATGCTCTAAAAATATCAATTAAATCCAACTGGTCTAATGTGTAATTTAAGGCCACTTTTTCCATATTGATTTTCTGTCTGGAGGTTCTGTCTCTTGTTGTCAGTGGTGTGTTGATCCCCTACTATGATACTGTTACTGTTTATCTCTGTCTTTATGTCGATCAATGTCTCTTTTATATATTTAGGTGCCCCTACGTTGGGTGCATAGATGTTTGCTAGGGTTATGACTCTTGTTGGACTGATCCCTTTATTATTATGTAGTGCCTCTCTTTGCCTTTTATTACATTCTTTATTTTAAAGGCTATTTTGTCAGATATAAGTATTGCTACTTCAGATTTTTCTTATTTCCACTTGCATGAAATATCTTATTCCATCTCTTTACTCTCAGCCTTTGTGTGTGTGTCTTTTGATCTAAGGTGAGTCTGTTGTATACAGTGTATGCAAGGGTCTTGTTTTCTTATCCACTCAGCCACCCAATGTCTTTTGATTGAAGCATTTAGTCCATTTGAGTTTAAAGTGATTATTGATAGGTATGTAGGTATTGTCATTTTTTTATTTGTATTTTTGATCTTCATTAGTTAAATTGTTTTTATCTTTCCTCTGCTTAAAGAAGCCCTTTGAACACATGTTGCAATGCTGGCTTGGTGGTAATGAATTAGCTTATTCCTTTAGCTTATTCTTTTCTGGGAAGCTCTTTAGCTCTCCTTCAATTTTAAATGATAGCCTTTCTGAATAAAGCAATCTAGGTTGTAGGCCATGTGTTTTTCATCACTTTGAATACCTCCTGCCACTCCTTTCTGGCCTGCAAAGTTTCAGTATAAAAGTCAGCTAATAGTCTAATGGGAGCACCCTTGTAAGTAATTTGCTGTCTGTCTATTGCTGCTTTTAGGATTCTCTCTTTGTCTTTAACCGTTGCCATTTTAACTATACTATGTCTTGGTGTGGGCCTGTTTGGGTTCATCTTGGTTGGAACTCTCTGAACTTCCTGCGTTTGTATGTCAAATTCCTTCACCAGGTTAGGGAAGTTTTCAGTCATTATTTCTTCAAATATGTTCTCGGTCCCTTGCTTCCTCTCTTCTCCTTCTGGTATTCCTATGATGCGCATGTTGTTGCATTTGATGTTATCCCACAGGTCTTTTAAACTATTTTCATTGTTTTTATATTCTTTTTTTTTGTTGTTGTGCTGATTGGGTGATCTCTGCTATCTTGTCTTCTAAATCACTGGTTTGATCCTCTGCTTCATCTAATCAACTGGTGACTCCTTTGAGTGTATTCTTTATTTTAGTTATTGTATTTTTCAGTTCTAACTGGTTGTTTTTTATGATTTCTGTATCCTTCCTTATATTCTCACTAAGTTCCTTAAACATTCTTATAATCAGTGTTTTAAACTCTGCCTCTGGTACGTTGGTTACCTCTATTTCATTTAGTTCCAATTCTGGAGGTTTCTTCTGTTGTTTTATTTGGGACCTGGTTTTTCATTTCCTCCTTCTGGCTGACTGTGTTTATTTCGATGTATTAGGTAGATCCCCTAGGTCTCTCAATCTTTGCTCGGTGTAGTATGTGTCCTTTATATTTGAATTGCACAGTCTCCCTACTCTCCTGTTCATGTGTTCCAGAAGTGTCCCTTGTGTTGTGTGTATTTTCCTGTTGAAGTTGAGGTTTAATTTCTTTTGGCTTGTCAGTAGGTGGGATTGACTCCCAGGCTGACTTGCTGTGGGAATTGCCCACAGTGTTTGAGTGCTATGTGACTGTTGATCCCTCAGATCAGACTTGGCCCCTATGGGCTCTTGTGCCTGTAGAGAAATCTCTTTGGATGTGTTACTTGTAGGTCAAACCTGACAATGCTCTGGTTTGGTCTGGAGTTGGCCTCTGGGTGTATTGATTCGTGTGACTCCTGGGATGGGCCCTAGTGCAGGGCGATTTCAGAACAAAACAAACCAACAAGTGCAACAATGACAACAAAAAACAAATACACTTATATAAGAAAACAACTGACAACCAACACTCAGCACACACAAAAATTTCAAAACTACAAAAAACAACACAAAGAAAAACAACAAACAATAGCAGCACAAAAAAAAAATCAGTACAGAAAAATGGAAGAAGGAAGAAAAGTAGAGCAAGGAAAAGAAGAGAGAGAGAAAGGGGAAAATAAAATTGTGTATGTATATAATGATAATAATAAAGAAATTTAAAAAACAGTGCTAGTCTTGGCTTACGTTCACCAAGCTGTCACTAGGTTGTCTTTTTGCTGTACAGAAACTCCTCTGCATCTTGTGGAGGCAGAGCCAGCCACTTGGCCCCCAGAGTGACCCTGGCAATGCAGTTCTAAATGAGTGAGGCTATGGGGTGTCGTTGGTAGTTTTTATAAAGTCAGTGCAGTGTCCACTCTCGCCTGTACAAACCAGCTCTGAAAACAACACAGCCAGCCACTGGGAGGTGGGCTTCATTCCTATGCACAGGTCTACTGGGTCTTAAGGCACTTCTTCAGTCAGGGTGTGTGGAGGGTGTGAGATTTCTGAGGTGCTGAAATCCCAGGGCTCTGCCACCTGCTGCTGGCACATGCATGTGTCTTGGCAGCTCTAATTGTCCTGCCAGGAGCTGCCCAAAAGAGGTAGGGGCTGGTTAAGCAGTTGTTTTGTCTCCCTACCCCACCCACCACCAGTGTCACACTCATCCCAGCCTCTTCCCTAGGTCATAGCTACAAACTGGCTCTTTCCAGTTTTTGAGGGCTGCAGATGCTCTGTAATCTGGGACTCCTTCTTCCCAATCTGGGACTACCTTAAAGCTCTGGAAGGGCATGGGTAGGGAGAGCAGTGAGAAAGTGAGGGGAGAGGGTCTATGTATGTTGTTTTCTTTCTATCTGACCAAGAGAGCCCAGCCACAGTTCTTAGCTGAGGTTTCTGCCTCGAACGCTGGACACCGCCTTCCTCTATGATGATATCTGTGTAGGACGGTGGGGCACACGGAGGGAGCCCACACCTGGCTGCTGCAATCTGTGGTCTGTGTCCTGGGGCCCTGCATCTCTGCAGCTGTGGACGCAGGCTGGGTCTCCACACCTCTCCCTTCCCTCTTCCCCAGATTGCCGGGTTTGCCCCCCTTCAGGTAATCCTCATGCATGTCCCTTAGCTTTTCTGTGCAATGATCTATAGATGAGCTTTGATGAGTTACAGATGTTCAATTTGTGGTAACTTCCAGGGGAGAACTCAAGAAGTCCACCTAATCAGCACCATTTCTATTACATCAACCCTATGTCTATGGGTTTTTGTTTCTCTCTTTGTTTGTCTCATTCCTTTGTTGCCTTTAGTTTTATATCCCACATATCAGTGAAGTCATATGGTTCTCAAGATCCATCCATGTTGTTGCAAATGGCACGATTTCATGTTTTCTTATGGCAGAGTAATATTCCATTGTGTATATATACCACATCTTCTTTATCCAATCATCTATAGAAGGACAGTTTGGTTGTTTCCCTGTCTTGGCCAAATAAAGCTGCAATGAACATTGGAGTACATGTATCTTTACGGATAAGTGTTTTCAGATTTTTGGAGTCTATACCCAGGATAGGGATTGCTGGGTCACATAGTAATTCTATTCTTAATTTTTTGAGGAACTTCCACACTGCCTTCCACAGCGGCTGCACCAATCTGCATTCCCACCAACAGTGTATGAGGGTTCCTTTTTCTCCACAGCCTCTCCAACACTTGTTATTATTTGTCTTGATGATAGCCATTCTAACAGGTGTGAGGTAATATCTCATTGTGGTTTTCATCTCCATTTCTCTGATGATTAGTGATTTTGAGTATCTTCTCATATGTGTATTGGCCATCTGTATGTTCTCTTTGGAGAAATGTCTAGTGTGGTATTGGCAGAGAAACAGATACACACACCAATGGAATAGAACTTAAAACCCAGAAATAAACCCACATAAGTATGGACAAATTATTTTTGACAAAGGAGCCAAAAACATAAAATAAAGACAGCCTCTTCAATAAATGGTGCTAGGACAATTGGAAAACCACATGGAAAAGAATTAAACTAGGATGCTATCTGTCACCATGTGCCCAAATTAACTCAAAATGGATCAAAGTCCTAAACATAAGACATGAAGCAATACACTGCATAGAAGAAAACCTAGGTACTAAACTTATGGACCTTGAGTACAAAGAGAATTTTATGAATTTGACCTCAAAGGCAAGGGGAGTAAAAACTGAAATAAATGAATGGGACTATAGCAGACTAAAAAGCTTCTGAACCGCAGGGGGGGAAAAAGGTTATGACAAAATAAAGAAGCAACCAACCAAATGGGAGAAGATATTTGCAAACAATACCTCTGATAAGGGGCTAATATCCAAAATATATAGGAACTCATACAACTTAACAAAAGAAAAACAAACAATCCAATTAAAAAATGAGCAGAGGTCCTGAACTGTGAAATTATTTAAGTCTCTGTGAGCAGTAACAAAGATATTAGACGATAAATGGTTTACCAAATAAACTACTAAATTATAGATCCTGGAATACACCCAAGTTATCTGACTAATTTTCTAGTAAATATTTTGATAGTAAAAATTACCAGAACATCTGTAATGACTACAGAAAGATGACACTACATTTAATTTTTTGTTTCCTTGTTTTTCTTTTTTATAAATAAGAGCATTAGTATTGTCTGAATGAAATACAAATCATACAGAATCTAATTCTTTTCTTACATGTGCCGGAAAAAATAAGCAAAATAACAATGTCTTACACTTTTATGACTCATTTATAGTTTATAAAATATTTTGCCTGTTTATAAAATACCTTTTCTAAAATACTACTCGTATGTGTACAAACAAATTTCAATGATAACTGCATGCAGTGAAAGATAATCTTTTTTCACGTTAAAGTTCTAATTAGACCAGTGCATTAGGATGCTCTGAATTATCTCTTAGAGCTTTAATTTCACACCTTTCACTTTGTATTTTGACATTACAACTACCTTTATATATTTCCCTGCCTTGATTTTTCTATTTCCTTCTTTCCTCATTTCAAAAATCTTTTAAAAACATTTCATTATATGGTATGCTTCACTGTAAGACACAGCAAATATTTCAGAATATCAAAATAACAATGAACTACACATAAAACAGTTACATAATGTTATAATCTGATCAGCAGCCAGCTAGAGAAAAAAAATAGAACTCCCTAGCCAATTGAATGACATTTTTGTAGTTTTATTTGCTATTATACAAAATAAAGAGTGTGATCTAATCTATTTAATATTTAAAATGTTTTTCTTTCTGAAATACTATGATTTAAATCATTCCTCTCCTCTACTTTTTTTTTTCTTTCAATATAGAGTCTCTACCAATTAACTTGTATTTAAAATTAGGGACACTTGAAAAAAATCTGTATACATTCTATGACCTATACTTAAGTCTTATATTGTTTCATTTATAGTACAGGTACAGGTATTTTAGAATTCCAAGTCTACCGCCCTCAGGGGGCAGGGTTCAACTCCTAGGCATAAAGTACAGGTAGGCAGGATAGTTGGATGGACACGGTGGATTAGGGAAGACTTTCGTAAAAAGTGGTATTTATGAAGAGGAAAGAGAGTACTGATGGCCTAAAGAATAATGTGGGAGGGCCCAGAGACAAGAGAGAGCAATGAAAATAGTTCACCTTTTTTTCCCCTATGGTTTCATATACTAGGAGCAAGAGATAAAAAGTGGAGAGAGAAAATGGGGCCAGGAAAGGATGGAGTTGGTAAGTCATGATTAACAATGTGAACTATAGCTGTAAAGTATTGAGGATGTATCCATAAATTTTACTCACAGTATAACATGATTTGAAGTACACTTTAGAAAGATTCCTTTGGCTACTCAGAGAAGCTACCTTGCCGGAGTGCTAGAGAAAAAGAGAAAATCTCTTTAGTAGGCTGCTTCATTTTCTAAGGGAACTATAATAAGTCATCAAAAGACTATCCTTATAAAACTTATTCATCATGGTCTACTTCTCCGTCATGTACTAATGACCTACAAATACCAAGTATGGGACCCAACCTGGCTAAATATATCTTAGCATTTAACACAGCTCTTAGATTTGCATGTAATTATCTATAATCAGTATATCAATAATTGGTGGTAATGGTTTAAAACATGTAAACAAATCACACATGTAAGAAAAACAAGCATTGTTTCTGCCTTAATTTGAAACCTCAACTGTTTCCTATAAAAGTTTTTTTTTTTTTTTTATTGATGATACAGGAACCACATGTAGATGGATTCTTCCTAAATTTACCCAAACTAAGTGTTCATTTAATGACATCCTGTCATCCATATTGTAGATTCAAAGAGTTTTAAAATGTGGAAGATGAGAAAAGTGTCCAGTAACTGCAAGGCAACTGTTTGGATAATTTCAAAATTTAGAACAAATATTACCTATGAAGCAGAAATGACATCTGCTAAATAATTGCTAGTAAAATTATGTCAAACACAGTTCTTTACCAAAAAATTAAGCAATGGCTAGAATTTTAAGTGGTGTTTTGTTTAATAAAATCGCAGTGTCATAATTTACTGCTCATGTATTCTGTGTTTTGTCTTTTCCACTTGGAATTTTATAGGAGATATTTTAATTATCTCCTATATCTCTTTAACCCAATATCTCCTTTGAATTGTTTTTGTATTAGAGCATTAAAATAAAAAGTTGAGATTTCATAGTAAATGCCATCGTATGCTTTTGTATTTAGAATGAAATTTATTTGTATTAAAACTAAAGTATATATAAGTGAAATGAGTAAGAAACTGAAAAAAATTAAACTTAAAACAGGAATACTTACTTTTAAAATGTTTTAGGAAACAGATTTTCTGATATCTCATAGAAGTAATAGTTGAAAATGTGGCTCATTCAATAAAATTAGAAATGTGTTTGATGATTCCCTCTTCTCTACTTCATCATGTTAATCTTTCTTTTGCCGAGAAATTATTACTAAGTCATTTACTTTTCCCTTGTCATTGAGATACTTTTAGCAAGTGCACAGCTCTTGTTCTTATTCTGTTTAGTAATTGCTCTCCTATTGTATCAGGTTTGTATGTTTTCTTTCTATAAATAGGGAATTTCTTGACTTTTGCTCCCCTAAGTACCTACTCTACTATTTGATACATTATTAACTATTCCTTAACTTAGTGAATTAATACTCATGTGAATAAAACCTTGAAAATAATGATAATCTATTTAAACTTGTAACACTAACATGCATCTGTGAGTTCTCTGGTTCCATTTAATGATAATATGTTATTGTTGAGAAAATATTGTGTAGATATGTTATGATCAGAACTCTTAGTAAGTACCAAGTTATGGGGTGAAAGAATCTAAGGAAATGTCTTCCTTGTCACTGTAACTTTCAGGCACTAAACTTTTGTGTCCAATCAAATGCAGAGAGGTACACTAGGCCTTCAGAGATGGGACTCTGCATGGGCATCTGTCCTATCTTCACAAGGATTGGTAGGGGTCTCAATCTAATTTTATAGCACTGAATAAAAATGCTACAGGATGTGGGTTATTATTTTAAAATATATTCATTATTGATAGTAAGTGAAAATATATCCTTAATTATTTTAATTAGAAATACCATGATTTGGAGTTTGTTTTGATCATGTTGTCAAAATTTAAAACCTAATTTTCTGTAATAATTCATAATTATTTCTTCTTTCCACTCCATCTGGATGGTAATCAATATATAGGCATATGAACCAGCTGCTGCCCCAGTCATGGGGCAGCTGCCAAGAGTGACCTGGGCTCTTGTCCAACAGCAGAATCCCCAGAAAACCCTGTAGCTACAAGAAGATTGGCACAAGTGCAAACACAGCTTCCTTTTTACCCAGAGTTTTCACATATGGGGATCTAGGTATCTTTGGGCCACTTGCCTCACTTTTTATACCGAGGGTTTTATAACCAAATAACTATGTATTAATTTCCTAATTTGTATGATAGTAATAGATATAATTACTTGGAGGATGTAGATATAAAGACTTTATGCAAGCCTTTTCTTTTGGATTTCAAAGACCTTAGGTATATCCAGTTTGTGATATACCTAAGAATATCAAAACTCTAATATGAATACAAAATAGAAAGGAAACATAAAACTGCATCTAGCATGGAAAATCCATTTATAAAAGTTCTGTGGAATTATAGGAGTCCTAAGTAAAATCTTGGGAGCTAATAAGTAAAACAAAGTATAGTATAACATAAAACTAAATAAATTATGACCTTTTAACCTATTTTTATAATCTACCAGACACAAAAATAGATTATACATTAGATTCTATAAATTTAGTATATTTGTTACAAAATTAATGAACAAAGACTTGATATTTCTCAGTTAAAAGTAAAAATCTAACAAAAAAATGTGGAGCTTATACTATTAAGAACTTTATATGCATCATTTCAGCTATTCTTTCTAACAATAGTTGAAACAGGTTTTATTATTTTCATTTTATAAAGCAGGAGATTAACTTGCACCAAATTAGGTAACTCATTAGTTCTGAAGCCTGTTAATCTTGTGTTTTTCCACTAAATACCACTAAATTCCTTTTTAGATTAAAAAAAATAAATAACACTGGCATCATCGCTTTTTTTAATCCCTTCATGCCATATTTCAGTGCCAACATTTCAAATAGATTTGCTTGGAATAAAACAGAACTCACAGTTATTAATATCTTCAAGGAGTAGTTTGGAAAAGACAGATTGTAGAACCCAATCCCTTCCAGAGGTGGGAATTTGAGTGTTAACCTAAAATTAAAAAGCTGAAATGTGAGGCAACAAGTCTTATTTGGGATCAAAGAATTACAATCCTAAAAGCACAGATGGGGGCAGAAACTCCAAAAGACAAGGGGAATTTTTATGACAAAAGAAAAAAAAGAGTAATTATATGAAAAGAAGAAAAAAAATGCCTACTGGTGCTGACAAGTTGAGTTACTCTTTATCTATAGATGATTGGTTACTGATTCCATCTTCAGATAGAATCATTGGTCCCTATGGTCTGGCCGTCCTCAGTCGTGCTGTCTTTACAAACAGTCTTGGTTTGGCCCAATCCAAAGGTCTGACTCAATTCAAACAGTTCAAAGGTTCAGGAGCAAGAAGTACAAGGCAGTTCCTCTGGAATGGCTGTTCCAGCCCCATTTTTATTTATTTATTTTATTTATTTATTTATTATTTATTTATTTATTTTTTGATCTTGCACTTGTTTACTAAAGACAAACTTTAAGTTGTTCCATGGGTACACACATAGACACATACACAAATTAGTACACTGAGAATCCCGGGGCTATGGTGCAGACCATAGCTGAAGTTGTTATTTTTAGTCAGGAAGAATGTTAACCTGTCAGGAAGATATAAAATAACTTAGTAACCTGTTTTTCTGTACCATCCATGTGCAATTATACTCTAAATTCCACTGCACTATATGAAAGTAAATGGACATTCCAGAATATAGATGTGATTTTATAGTCTTTTTTTTTTAAATGGCTGTACTTATGTCAACTTTCACATGACTGACTGACATTCTTTTTGCTTAACTTAGTTTCTTTTCAAATAGTTGTTTGTTGTTGTTTTTTAAGTATCTCCAGAATATGAAATTATTATTTGTATTTTGGCTTCCAACGTGTTGTTCTTATTTCCCTTGAGTAACATGCTTCCATATGTTGGAACAATTCAGAAAAGGGTTACCTTATTCCAAAACTTTTGCTTTTCTTTAAAAGCATGATGAAATGTACTCCACTTCATCTGTTATTTGCAATTCCAGTTCCAATAGATACTTCACTAAAACTAGGTAATTCAAGGGAATATTTAATTTTCAAAATGTGCCATATGTTCCATGAGCTGGAATTCTATAATCAGAATAAATTAATTTGGCTTTCTTTGCACCCATCCTTCAAAATCCTTACTTGAAAAGCAGATTAATGTTAATTATAAAGATTTTAGCTGAAATTCTCCTTGGTCAAATTATGTTAAGTACTGTTGCATAAATTCTAAACTTCACAAATGGAATATTCTTCAATTCAGTAGTAAGGATGGTTTAGATTTTTAATATTTTAGATTACTTTTTAAAATTAATAATTATTAAGATTATACTAGGTTTAACTGTTTCCTGGTTTATCCTGAGTAATTTCTAATGGTTAGTCTATTAAGATACTATATTTGGTCCTTACTTGACTAAGTTAGATACTTCCTTCCCAATTTTATACCCTGTTTCCCTGAAAATAAGACCTATCCCCAAAATAAGCCCCAGTTAAGATCATCAGCCAGACGGATGCATTTAGTACGTTATAATGATGTTCCAGAAGAAGATGACATGACTGTATTTGAATAAATGTAGATTGTTGAACATGAAAAAATAAGACATTCCCTGAAAATACACCACGATGCGTCTTTTGGAGCAAAAATTAATATAAGACACGGTCTTATTTTCGGGGAAATACAGTATAAGACCCAGTCTTATTTTCAGGGAAACACAGTACTAATACATATTTTGTATCTCTTCTTACCTCTATACTCTTTTCCTTCTAAAATTTCTTCTGGGTTTACATACCTACTCTCTTGTACTAGTCTTTAGATTTAATGCTCAAAACACTACAAAAAAAGCTTTGCCTTGAGAATGTTTCATATTTCTCTCTCTAGTTCCACTTTCATCTCTAAACCAATCTTGCATTTCTAAAGTTTTCTGTGTTTCTAAACTATATATTACTATGAAAGCTTAGATTCAAAACGCTCTGATTTAAACTCATCTTTTCCTCATGCCTTCCTTGAGTGACCTTTTTTTCATATCAACACCTTATTTTCATTAATGGTATATTGTTATTGATTGAACTGTGTCCCTGAAAAAGATATTTTGAAACCCCTCTACCAGAGAATGTGCCATATTTGGAATTAGGTTCGTTGCGGATATAATTAGTTAGGATGAGGTCGTTCCGGAATATGATGGGTCTTTAATCCAATGACTAATGTCCTTAAAAAGAGAAAGAAATTTGGACACACACACAAGGGAAAGGTCATCTGAGGAGAGTGAGCACAAGAGAGGAGACAGCCCTGTGGTAACAGATAGAGATTTGAGTGACACATCTTTAAGCCAAGGAAGGCCAAGCATTGCCAGCAAACATCATAAACCTGAAGAGGAAAGAATTAATTTTCTCCTACAAGTTTCAGAAGGTGCATGGCCTTACTGACCCCTTGATTCTGAACTTCTAGTCTCCAGAACTGAGAGTACAAACTGTTCTTATATAAGCCACCCAGTTTGTGGTACTTTGTTAGGATAGCTGTAGGAAACTAATATAAGAGACCTCATAATTGAAATCTCAAAGATATCTTGTACTTAACAATCATCCTGACCCCATACAAAAAAAAAGAAAAATCCAAATCTTTCAAATTCAGTTTTGACAATAATAATTACACCCTTCCCTTATACATACCCGTTGCCCATCTTTCTCACAGGCTTTTATCTTATCTTACCTAATTAAAAGCTTAGAAGATTGTGATGCAATGATTGCATTAGTAGTTCCAATTCTTTACTAGTCCTTGGTTCCATTCTTTGTTATGTAATTTTGTAGCTCCCTTCCATAATAATTTTGGGCTCCATCATGAGGTGTGTTTAAAGTCAACCATAATTCAAACAGTCTTAAGTGGGCTTGAATTTTGTGATTTTGCTTTTGTACCTCTGCCTCCACCCTCTCTATGAGAACATGCCCAGTTAGCCTACTGGAGGATAAAAGACATGGTTTGGTCATCTCCAAACTCTATTAGACAGCCAACTGTCTATAGGTGGATGAGTTCAATAGTGACCAGAAAAACTACGCAGCTGAATCTGCCTAAATTACCTACATGCATACTCTGAAGCTATATAAATACTTACTGATTTAAGCCACAGAGTTTCATGGTTTGTTTACACACACACACACACACACACACACACACACAAACACACAGACATATGCCTGCCTACACGCACGCACAATATTTACTATGCCAATAGATAAACTAATACCAGGATGTACATATCATGCTTAAGGGAACCATAACTTAGCCTTCTCCTTCCCTTTAAATATTATTATTCAGTGAATCAGTTTATTTATTATATCTTCTAACAACATCAATGGCTACTAGGGGTCTGGGTTATGGCACGTGTATGATTAATAACACAGACCCTTTATAATAATAATAAAATGAGGTAAAATGAGGGTTTTCCTGCTGGTGCATCCAAAAGCCCTGATCTTATGAAATCTCAGAGAAAAAACCTCAAACATAAGAGGGACTTACCCTGTTTATGAATTATGAATTAGAAAAATATATATTGGTACTGTTTTAGAGATTTCTTGTTAAATATAGTGATGCACTTAGGACAATGATTTATCAACAAAGTTATTATCTCATAAATAAGTCAAGAATGTTTTAAAGTATGTCCTTTTCTGGGAATCAAATTAGAAAATCTAATATGAAGTGATAGTGCCAGGAAGTACATTTATATTCCATATTGTATAAATGACTCTGTATCTATAAGGCTAGAAATACTAAATTATTTATGAAAGTGTCAATTTTTGTATACAGAAATGCCAGTTTGGATTACAAATTCATGAGTATACAATATCTTATTGCAGAGTAAGCAGATACTGCAGTGATTAAGAATTCCCAAAGTAACTATATTTTATATTTATATACTTTAATAGATACTAGCCATTAAAGAATTATGTGCCATCAGTTATCATTGTCTTCCCAATTTTATAGATTACACATTCAGACAATAAAAATTCAAGAAGAAATGTCTATGGTTTGTCACTGTGTGTATTAAATTAATAAAAACTATTATATAATTTAACTTAGAAGTGTATATATGTAATTATACATGAACATACGTAATTCTCAATTAAACTTTGGATTTTTAGCATTGGCACATAATAACTTTTTACATTTAATTAAAGTTCTGTGCTTAGAAATTTATCCTTTCAATTTTAACCATGTGGTTATTAATTTGATTTTCTAGTTATGTTAATAAGGTATATTTTTGAAATATGTTATCTTTGGAAACTGTCTTAGAGTTTTTCATATTTTGGTAAAACAAAAGACAATAAGACACATATGCTGGATTTAAACATGTTTAATCTTTTGGAAATTTACATATCTATTTATGCACTGTTCTAAACTAGTAGTAAAATAATTTGTGGATGTTTTTGTGTTAAAAAAGCTGCATGTGTTACTTTATTCTCATTTTGTTTATATTCAACAGAGTGAAGAATCTCTTAAAACAAATATTTTAGTAGTTTCAAAAAATACCAATTACTATATTAAATCATTCAAAATATATTTTATTATTCCTTTACATTTTCATTTAATTCTGATAGTACACTTTGATAATATTTCAACTAAGAGTCCAAAGATATAAATTTGGAATTTCTTCGATTTTCATTTTGTGTCTAATGAAAATTTCGCACCTCTTTTTTTAAATAACATATGATTTTATCCTGAATCTTCTCAAAACTTGATACCATTGCAATGGAGGTATTTTGCTTATATATATAATACATATATATTATATATATATAATTATATATATATATATATATACTGGGTAAATATATATATAATATATTTATATATATTTATATATAATATATATAATATATATATTTATATCTGTTAGGCAATGCAGTGCAAATATTTAATCGAGTTCATGATGTATTTGACTATAATAACTCCACTCTTGTCAAATGAGGCAAGTCAGTAAAATGCAAAATCCCATGGCTTTAGACGCAGAAAACTTAGAATTTGAATTTTACCTGTGATGCAATACTTCCAATAGTGATTAGCATGCATTTCCTCATATTAAAAAAAAAAATTGGGAAAAAATACGTACGTACATAGATTTATTATGAAGTTTACATGAGATAATACATGTGAAGGTATCAGTTTGTCTGCTTTCTAATAAAAATTTTAGTTCTCTCCCACACTTAATATAAAAAACATTTTTCTACAGTCTGTTCTAAAACAGACAAGCCAGCCTGTCTGAAAACAGACAAGCCATCCTGGATTCTCTGAAGGGGATTATGTAAACCAAGTAGGCTCTATTTCATTGTAAGGCTCTATGTAACTATAAATAGCTTTCAGCTATTCAGAATGCTGCATTCATGATATAGATAGACCATCTTACTCTATCATCAGAAATGTTTCCTATATTCCCACAATAAAGCATATCTCTATGCATCTTTTCACCCTATGAATCTCTTTTATTTAAGTTTACATAGTTTTAAGTACTAATTTATTGAAATAAAATCTATCCAGGTCTTTCTCCGTAAGTAACCGAAAAATTGTGATACGGATTTTATCTACAAACCATGCTGACCCTCATTATTAAGAGAGTTTTTGCATTTATCTTAGAAAAGTTCCTGAAATACAGAAGGTTAGAATTTTTTTTAAGAAAATTATTTGGATCGATAAATGGTATGGTTAATGTAATATTTCAGATATAATAACAAACCATGACTTGTTTTCATTCCTGGCTACTTATTTGCCTGAACAATCCTCATATTAATACTTGACTAAAATAGCATTAGGTTACCTGTTACATATATTTTTTTTTCTGACATTTAAACCTTAGCAAGATATACAAGTGTTTAATTACATTTTTGTACCTTCTAAATACAAAAGATTCAAATCAAGCCACACAAAATTCAAACTCACTGGAGTATACTAAAATGGAGCTAGGAATCAATCAGTCCTATAATTTTAACCCATAAAATTATTCTATCTTTGTCTGACTATTAATAATTATGATATTTGGTTTCTTGACAAATGTTATTAAATAACCATCAAATAGTACATATGTCTTCAGAGTATGATTCAAATGCAAATCAGTGTTTGTGTACTGAAATAGTTCAAAGAAGCAATTTCTCTCTCCTCATTAAGTTATACACATTGAGGAAAATGGGTAAATGTGTTATTATATTTGTATATGTGTATCTTCTAGCTATTTTATTGTTATATTCATGAGGAACACTATTTAGAGTTAGATCCCAAATATTACAAAGCACAATCATGAGAAATGAGTGAGTTATTTGTAAACAGTATACAATACCTCTATATAAGTGATGATAATATTAGCAGAGTGTGCACTTCAAAATGTTTTTTCAGCATTGGGAATGAGTTTTTGGTAATACATCCATATTTTATCTGCCCATATCCCTCATTTAAGGATACGTTAGTGGTAGCTTCTGGGATGGAGTAAAACCCCTGGTCTATGCAAGGGTAAAAATTGTAATTGCGGTTTCATTAACATCGGAATTTTATCACTCAAGCTAACAAAATTAAGGACAATATTATTAGGTGAGAAGTTAAGAATAACAGAAGAGGAAAATAGATATCTACTGATGTGGAGATTGATTTGTTGGGAATTTAGAATTGGAATAAATTTTAAAGATCATCTGTTTAATCAGTTCATTTTAACAGATTAGGAAACAGATATCCCCATCCAAGAAAATATGTATTCTATTCAAAGTTATACATCCCTTAGAGATTAAAGACAGAGGTAGAAGGAAGAAGAACTCAATTGTTTTAATTAGTATTTTCTTTTTTGTTCTAACAGTTTACTTTCATAAAACATAGAATAACAAAAAGGTGATTTATTCTATAATAGACTTGCTTAAGCCACACAAATTTTCTAGTTTTAGCCTCATCTTTTAGTGATTAAAGAAAAAAATGAAGGGAAGCAGTGTCTTAGAGGGGAAGGGACTCTTGTTTCTGAACCTGCAATAGGCAAAGAGATGACAGATCAGAAAGATGACCTAGGGAAAGGACATCACTCTTTTTGTGCCAGGCATGTTTACACATGTTGCCTTACATAAGCTTCACCTCATCATAAAAGATAGGTGTTATTTGCCAACTTTTAGAGTTGAGAAAATGGCCGCTTTGCCAAGGTCACACAATAAGGAAGCAATGGATTTGGGATTACAGTAAATCAGCAGTTGCTATTTCTGAAGTGTCTGAGAAGGCATATTTGCATATATTATATCTAAATTTCATGTCAGTTCCAAAAGAGTTCAATAGTTTACCTACGGTATCAGAAAAAGTAAGCAAGCTATCTTGAATTTGAACTTTGAAGAGCCTAACATCTGTTGATGTTCTTGTTTCTAGATTATATCTGAATTTCAATGTGATTTGACACTTTGCTGCTCCCAACATAAATTTCTCTGTTTGAATGGTGACAGAGTTATTCCTACTGTGAGAGTTATTGTATGAATAATTCAGAAAACACATGTAAAAATTGATTTTGAAAAGATAATATTAATACATTTCCTCTGGATATACATGAAATCAAAAATATAAAAGAAAAAAAGGTTCCATTCAAGTTCTGGTATGTGTCGTAGCCCCCAATTTACTGCTGTACCCAGAATAAAACTATACTTTTAAAACTATGTTCTTGGTACTTTTAAATGCTTAAACGATTAAACTATTTTTTAAAACTCTTAAGTGTACATGTTGTTTTAGAAAAGATAAAGCGGGAAAAATTTTGAAAACGTATAAAGTACAGTTTCAAAAGTTTTTTTATTTTTTTCAAAGAACGCTTAGAATCACCTGGCTAACATTGAATTATGTCTTTCATTTACCTTCAAAGCATTAATTTTCATCTTATGTATATATCTTTAATTCACTTCAAAATTAATTTTAATCTCTACTTCTGTATGGTTTTACGTGTCTTTGACTGATTAAAACTTCTATATATTCCTATCAAAGTTATGTAGTTAATTATGCTGTTGTTTCATTGCATTTCACACCATTCTCATTTAAATCTTACATTATTAATCAAGACATCAGTTTCCTTACAAGTTTTTAATAAGTAGAGCATTTCTTTAGTGACCAAGGGTATTGACTTCCTGTATATTGTCTTTAAAGACCACTTTTTATTAAATCTGCATTATAACTGATAGGCTTATATGTACAAATATTTCTATGAAAGATGATCCCTTTTTTACAAGAAGATAGTAATGTGATAAAACAATAGACAAAATGTGATTATACGTACTGCCTCATAAATAATAAAAACACATATTGCTGCTAATCCTTTTGGCCACAGAAAATTTTTTAAAAATGCTCATTAAGTGAAATGTGACTCATCAAAACAGCTCTTGCTTGTAATCTGTATCTGTGACATTGAATTATGACACTACTCCAATTCCAATTACAAACCATATTACTATTTGTTAGCTTTTATGTTCATATTTTTAGGTTATTTTGAAGATAATATTAAGACTGACCCTGTGATTTATGCTATTTTTCTTCTTGGTATAACTATAGAATTATGTACTCCTTAAGGCTATCTTTCAGGTTCCATAAGTTAATACAAGTTGTTTAAAGTAACTAATCTTTATTGTGGTTAATGATAGTAATTATCATAACTAACATTTCTTTTTCAGAATCCCACTTTGTCATATAAAATACTTTAGAAGTCACTATTAAAGAAAATATATTTCAGTATGATTTTCGTACAAGTTATCTTCCCATTTGCTTTGAAGATTTTTATTGTAACAGATCATGACATTTGTGGTCTTCCTGTAAGAGGATCCTCATGAGGGAAAGTGAAGCCTATGATCTTGAGCATTCCAAAGCAGGGATAAAAAGGTAGCACTTAATTTACTGACCTACAGGAAGCTGACTGATGATTAGAGAGCTTCCTGAGAATGACCTTTGAGCAGTGCCAATCAACTCTGATGAACCTATAGTTGTCAATGTTAGAGTTGGATAGATTCACTTCAGAATATTTGTTCCATCGTATTTGCTCTATATCAATGTTTTAATCCTGGGGTCTCAAGCAGGTCTCTCTTGTCCTTGGTTTATTAAAAAAAAAAAAAAAAATATTTTGCCCCCAAAAAAACACTTTTGGGGGTGGTTGCTATTGTAAACTAGAGAGCTTCATTGTATACTTATATTCTCATCAACCCAACAAGAAGTTAATTCAGGGGTCCAAATGCCTGCTAACTTCACTGCAGTTGTGAAACAAGTTCAAATCCTAAGGGGCACATCCACGGTTTGGTACCAAAGATGATTAGAGACTAGCTACGGGATTATGTCCTGCTTTGGGCAATACTGTGAGAATTACTCGAGCATTCTCTGGGTGTCAAGTAGGATGAGAGTGGACAGCCTGACTTCCCTGTCCCAAATATGCCAGATGGTCGAGCCCAAAGCAGGATGCCCTGTCTTTGGAGTTGACCCAGATTCGTCTTCGTATTCGCCAGTTTTTAACTAAAACTTTTCCAGGCATTATTGTTATATATTAACTTTAACCTAAAATTGGACCAATATTTAATCAATTTTAGGTTATGAATGTAGAGAACTTATAACTAACTCAAAATAGATTATTTGTGTTTTCATTCCACTGTCCTTAACCATTGGAGAAAATTTCTCATGTAAATCCATGGATTGCTGATAACTTTTCCAATTATGCCTTTGCTTACTTACACAGAACAGTATGAAATAAATCAGCAAATAGTAGCTTCTCTTTGTTATACTATCAAAATACTCTTTTACAAAACAAAATAAAAATACATGACTAAAGCATGTATTCCATATGTGTCATATGTTAAGATTATCTAATATACTATAAATTGTTCTCTTTTCTGTATTATTTGTAATATTAGGTTGGTGCAAAAGTAGTTGTGGTTTAAGAGGTTAAAAATAATTGCAATTACTTTTGCACCACCCTAATAATTTTAATGATGCTTTTATAACGTGTTTTTACAAAAGAGGTAACAGACTAGATTTCTGGTGTATTTTTCTCTATTCAAAGCAATTATTTTTTGATGACTTATTTCCTTAGCATAATAATTAGAGCTAAAGGGCAATGTTATCAACATGCTTTGTCATTTACATCTGCGTATTTGAAATCTAATTTTAAACAAAATTAGATAAGTCTTGGAACTATAAACTTTGACTCACACCAAGTCAAGACTTACATTCCATAATATATTACCAAATAATGGCAAAAATAGTGTGTAACTTCAGTGAAAGGGCAAACTCAGAAAGGAGTCCATTAAAGAGAATTTTCATGACAATGCAATTATTTCACAGTGTTCCATCCTAATGCCTAGCTTTACAAAGATTTTTGACAGATGTTTAAATTTTTCTGATGAAATTCTGTAAGAACCCTAGATTATTAGAATTGGATTCAAACCTCTTAACGTACTTACATATAATGGAGGCTTTTCTATACATATATGCAATATCTTTGCATTCTGCATTTTCTGTCTTGATTTGGAAAAATAGCACTACTATAACATTTATTAGGTCATCATTATTCCCATTATAAACTATCAATGGCAGATATGATGAGAGACAAATAGCCCTATCAGCTTCCTTAATACGTGAAAAAAGTAGAAAAAAGAAGAATATGATCTTTACATCCTTCCATCTCTGAAATCTCTCAAATTAACAATAAAAATATGTATTTATGCAAGTTGTATATTTTACTTTAAAAATGTGAAATAGTATACGTTTTTAAGGATAGGCAGAATCATCGGTATTTTAAAGTTAGTATTACATGTATTTTCAAGGATGTGTTCCTAGAAGACACAACTGAAATTTGTGAAGTAGTTTCTGCATTTTTGTTGCTAATATTTTTCTGAGCAGCAAACATAAGTGCCTGTGGCAATGTTAGGCATATCTGTTCATTACTAATTACAACACCTTTGACTTGACCAGAGGCTCAAAATAATCACAGGAGTCATTGCCTCACAATCTTCTGGAACTAATATTTGCTCAAGGATATCTGGGCCTCAGGCAGTGACAAAGATCATCATGTCTTGTAATCCTGTATCTGGAAGAAATCTGCAGAATTTTGTTTACATCCTATTCTCAAACTCCCCCTTCATCTGCCTCCTCCTGTCTCTAGGTAGATGTACCCAAACTAAGGTTGCCTAATAATAGTCAATCTACTTAGCAGTCCAGTAAATAACTTTTGGAAATTTTAAGTGTCTGATTTTCATAGGGGGACTAGGAACTACTAACATTATCATCCCCTGTTATCCTTTTAAAGTAGTTCACTTGTCCTTATCATAACTGAATTGTGGTGTGTTTTTTTTTAATCTTTTGCCCTGTTCTCATCTATATAGTTATCATTGTCTCCACAGAGACACAAAGACACACATTCTGTCACAGTACCGTTTATCCTCGGGTCCATAGCTGATCAGATGAATGTTGGCAGAATTATTATATGCTTTTTACAATGACGTTGGTAGACTACAAAAAACTGTGAGATCGATTTTTAACTATTATCATTTAGCTGCCTAGAGAGAGAAATACAGAAAGATGTACTCTCATTGCAGGATGGTCAGTGATTAATAGCAATAATAACATACAGATTAAAAAAGAATTAGGTTATTGTTTCACTAATTATGTATATTACGTGTAAAATATTAACATTTAAACGTAAGATCACAAAGTAACTCTGTGCCTTTAATGATGCTGGTAATTATTAATAATCAGAGTACCAACTTTACCTGAGTAATATGTTAGGCACTACGTTATGCAATTTACATTTTTTCTCATTTAATCATAATAATAATCTTATGAAGTTTTAATGTTCATTTTAAAGAAATGAAACAAGCAAGCATTAAAAGATTGCCATTTAACCAAAGTCAAGTACTAAAAGTAGAACTGGAACCATATCTCTTTGACCTCATTAAGAAAATTCCTCTTCCCATTAAGAAAATTCCCCTTCTCATTCAGATAAACACAAATTTGCTCTGTAATCTAGTTGGCTTCTCAGAAAGTCACTCACCTCTTCACTCAGTGAGCACCAAGTAAAACAACAATCAATGAGAATTGATTGAAACTACCAAAATATTTTTATGCTTTGCAGAGGACAACATTTATTCCTTATAATTATTTTCCAAAATACCTGTCTAAAATGTAAATGAAAAGAATAATCAACTGAACGCAGAAACCATTTCCTCCATCCGCATTTATATAATACAGTGGGGCTGTTTATTTCCCCTTTGCTCTTGCCTTCATAGAAAGGAGTGATTTTATGCTTGCACCGCAGGAGAGAAATGTGTGGGAGAAATACATCTGACTAATGCGTTTGAGAAAAGAAAGGAGTGTGGTTGACTCAGTCCCTCCTAGGTTTCCTTTTGTACCCAGCTGCTCTGCAAGACGTGTGCATCCTCTCATACCCCATAGAGGAAGCTTAGAGAGTCTGGCTCTTGTCCTGCAGGGGAGGTGTGCAGAAGTCCCAGGGCACTGGAAACTGCATGGCTAAGTCGATCTCATTGTACGGTGAAGAGTAAGCAAGTGCATATTCCCAAATTAACAAATGTCCTGTTCTCTACTCAGTGTTGTCAATAATTAACCTTTCATTTCACCTTTCATTTTTCTGTTCTATGTCTTATTTCATATCTGAGAAAAGTAGAAAGAGGTATTTTTTTTATTGACTCTAGAATAGCCCAGTGTCCTAAGTCTAATGTAAAGTCATGAGAATATATAAGAACTGGTATTTGAGGATCCAATATAATTAAAATTTCTGGTATAGTACTAATGATACACCTTAGAGAGTGAAGGTTACGTGGCATTTTGAAGTCAGCTTTTCACAGTGACTTATCCACTGGGGATTTGCTATTTTCAGAGGTTCAATGCTCTTTTAATGGGCCTTTGACTTATTAAGTGTGGGCTGTACAGACCTGAATATGCAGGAATAGAATTCTCTGCAGTTGACTCTGATCTGACCTAAGGCATGGGATGGTCCTTCATGACTGAACATGACCCCACTTAATCTGACACGGATTTTATCTTGCAAGATAAATTATACTGAACAAAAGGAGAATTTGAGACCTCCTTTATGCTCATTTAAAACAAGGAAAAAACCGTTAAACTACCCTTTAAAGTCATTGAATTGTGGTTCAATTTCCCCTGCTTTTCTTATGCTTCTCAGCTATTACCTCAGATTTGAATTTATAATTGTAGAGGCAATTTCAATTTCCAGTGTGGAGTCTAAAGAGTGACCAGATAGTGCCAGATCAGATGTCCCACATTCTTCTGTTAGTCTTTATGTAGTTTTTCACTACATTAATGGTTAAGAGAAAAATATCTTAGGGTACTAATTTTTAGTAACAGACACATTCTGTTGAGTCAGAAACCTCTCATTTGGTCTCAAAGAGAACCTGGATTGAGTTGTTTCCAAAATTCTGATTAAAGTTTTAGTTGTCATAGATCCAGATTGTGGTTCAATCCACATAATCTCAGTAGTTCTTATTATCCAAAGTATGATAAGAAGAGAGGCTATTAACAGTATGCCATACAATTTAACTGAGGACAAAAACATGTCAATAAAATCATTGCAAGTTCAAAGATGTAAGAAGACAATTTTAAAAGCCTGAGCTGTAACTTTCTTTCTTTAGGAATCTCATTTCTCAGGAAATCCAGGAGTGATTGATTTTAAAATGCTTTTGTCTTGATATCAGGAGTAGTGAAGAGTGAAAACATAATAAATATAAGCTAATTAATCTGGAAGAGGAGAGAATTTCCACATGAGAAATGCTGTGATTTTAAAGGACAGCATATACACGTTTGAAAGGGAACAGATGAGATTTTGAAGGTCGAGCCAGACAGATAAGATACCAGAGGATGGAAAAACACCTGGGTGTAATTAGTTTTAAGGAAGGTATTTAAAAGGGAAACCTATGTCGGTTTCTACTAACTCAGAAACAGTGGCTGAATTCCCCTTAACATAAAGAAATAAATAACACCAGAAACAAAGCAAGATCTCACTGAGTGGGTACCTCATCTCAGGAAAAAGTCAGAAAATGTTGAGAGGTATCTTCTCAATTATTTAATTGAATAAAGAATCCCTAAAACAAGGAGAATCACAATTTTAAGGTAAGGGCTAAATAGTTAGAGAAATCTAGATATTAAGTAGTTAGAGAAAACATAGACAACTTTGAAAGGGGAAGACTAGTAAGATCATTGTATATAACCATATAATTAGTGAGTTTCAAGGTGACCCAGTTAATTTAGGTGGGAAAGTATGCTTTGTGCTGAAGAAACAGGCACAAAAGACATGAAACACCTTGAAAGAGGTGGAAATCTTCAGATGAGGAATGTGAAGATACAGAATATTTATTTTAATATTAATTTTTGCAGACCCAGAATTTGTCCATTTGCTTTATCTAACCAAGAGATCTCACAAACCAAAACTAGAGAATTCGTTAGAAAATACAAATATCTGACATCACCAGGGTAAGGGTAAAGTAAGTCTTTATATCTAGCAGAATTGCTTGCAGTATATGTGGGGAAAACAAGTAGATATGTTAAACTCCTAAAAACTCAACTGAGCCTTCCTCAAAGTATAGGGGTAAAGGACAGAAAAAGTAGAGGCATAGCTTCCTACTGCAGAGAAAATGAGAGTAGAAAGAAACGCTACTCCAGGCTGGAAGTATTCAAAAGATGAAAGAAGAAAGATGGCCAGGACCTCAAAGTATTGTAAAGAGAGATCGGTCACAAGAGGCTTTTTTTTTCCTTTTTTTTGTACTATGCCCAATAATGCAAGAAAGAAAGAGATCTCAAATTCTGGGAACTGGGCCACCATCAGTGCAAAATTTCACACGTTGCTAAAAGGCACATATGCTTCAAATATCACTTTCTGAGTGAGGTGACAGTATGAGTAAGTGGATGACAGGACTGGCACCAGCGACTGTAGAGATATCCACTGCCCAGCCTTCAGAGTGGATTATCTGCCCAAAATGTCTCAGAAAGTGACGGTAGCTCACCATGTCAAAGAATCTAATTTTTAGAAACTAGTATTTGTTTTACTTTAACAAAAACTATGGACTTTGACATATTTTCAAGTTTTATATTCATATTTCGGTAAGGAGATTCAGCTTTTGGATCGTAATATTTTATTTTGAACCCCAGAATGGGAGGGAACTTAAATTCAAATATAGAAAATGTGTAACTGACTGCTATCAAGCTATTCCAATAGCTAGTATTTAATCTCATCAATTATTTCGTCTACTACTATTTAATTTCATCTCATAATCTCTGGTGAGGTACACTGAGGATAAGGAACATTGGTAATTTGCGCTGGGAAATTTATTGGGGAGGAAATATTCAGTTTAGGATTTAGCAAAGCCTTTGAGGTAATTTAATTAGTGACTTGTTCTAAACCAGTGCTTCTCTAACTTTAATGTACATATGAATTACCTGGGGATCCTGTTAAATATAGAATAGTTAGATTTGGGCTGGGTCTGAAATTCTGCATTGCTAACAAATTCTGCATTGCTAACAAGCCCCCAGGTGATGCTGATGCTTCTGATTTGAAATTGTTTTAACCCATTTCAAAACCCTGTGGGGTAGAAACTAATTTCCTGCCAGTGAATCCAGGACTGACACAGAAGCTAGTTGGCCTTAAGGGAGTGGTGTTGTGAAAGTGGGAACAGGCTTTACCTTATCAATCACCCTTATCCTCTACAAAAGTGAGCAGCTACAATCAGGACTGATCATAGAATTAATTGTTTAGCCTCACAAGAAAACACAAAAAAATCTGAGAAGTACTAGGCAGAATATTTATTTCCCATGCCTCATATTTCCATGATAAAGGAACAAATTCCTACCTCAGAAACAAGGAATACAGATATGGGAAGAATATATCTAGGTCCACTTTGTTCCCTCCTTTTCTTCTAGCCAAGGACAGAGAAGTAACACATTTGCTTGACTGGCTCAGGGAACTTCAACTTCTCTTTGGGACCACCTAGCCTGCAGGATACCTGTAGTTTCTGCACTCCTTCAGAGGGTAAGCTTTCCCTGGTCAGAAAGCCCATCTTTATTCAACTTTATTGCCAATATCGTGTGAGTCAGTATGTTTAATCCTAAAATGAATCATTTCGAATTCAAGTGGCCATATTCTGAAAGCCACATTGACCAAACATCTTTATCAGTAAAAGGATACCATTTTCTCCCCATCTATCTGATCCTCTGTCTTTATTTTTTAATAAATTCTGAACTCAAGAGAGGAAAATAGAGGGTTCTTCAGGGTCTGCCTAAAAGGCCAATGGTAAATACAACATTCTTGAAATGTCTCCCGATTTGAACTTCTCTATCACAGGTCTGATTTATCTCCTGACTCTACCTGCCCCTGGGCTGAGTCATGAAACTGGTCTTAGGGAGAAAGAAATAAAATAGATTGCTCCTTTCTGAACCCAAAGGTTATTAGAAGAAGAAGGAAGATAATGATAACTTGTTGAGGTCTCCCTACTTCATTGTCACTTTGTCCATTATGTCCTAATTTTATCAAGGCACACATTTTAAATGCAACAAAATATGTGCCGGGGAACCTGAGCACATAGGAGAAGTGTGCTGTCACTATTGAAATAGCGTAGAGAAAGCCATTTGTCTACTGATGAACCTTGGTTTCCATGTCAGGGCCCTGTCCATCAAAGTCTCAGATAAATTAGGCAGATAAAGAATGAGAACTTGGGAGAAGCCATCCAATAAAATACAGAGATAATTCTCTACCTTTCACCCCAAACCTATGTGTAGTCAGCAGGCAGTTGAGTAATAATTGCTTAATTCACAAATGAAAAAGAAGGTTCTGGGCACATGAGTAAAAAGTTAGAGACTGAGGATTGGAGAAAAGAAGCTTGTGAATGTGAGGACTTTAAGATGAAAGACAAATGGACAAGAACCATAGATCCTAGCACAGGTGTCTGCATGTCCTACAAAATGCCAAACAAGACCTGTCCAAGGGCAGTGGTTATTTGTCTAGTACCACACCAGACCAGTCCCTCACAGCAGAAAACAGCACAGAAGATATTCCTAAATCTATGCTCTTAACCACAATAAGGACACAGTAAGACCCTTTATATATACAATTACCATTTTGGGGAAGAGAAAAGAGATCACAATATAATAGTCATTTATGTAAAAGGAACTATTCAAAATACCACTGGTGGGGAGTCGCACTATGAATAGACTGTTTTAACAAGAAACAATTGTGATATTGTTATCTGAAATATCTGCTTTCTTACCAGTCAAATGAGGTTCATCAGACCAGCTATGAAATAAATAAATAGAAGCCACATTTTCTATATTGACCGAATACAAACTAAACTGAGAATGGAGGTGGAATGGGGATAAGAGACAGAAGATAAACCCAGGATATTGAATCTCAAACTAAAGATATTTGAGAAATGACAACAAAGAAAATGGGAGGCAGGAGATTATGAAAGATAAGAATTACTAAAAGCTAAAGAGAAACATGGATCTATTACCAACAACACACACATGCACAAAATTCATACTTTTGTATATTGCTGTGAAATTCAGTATGTGAATAATATAGAAAAGATTGTAAAATAATTCTTAGAGAAGAAGCTTATCAAGAAGATAAAGAAAACAAATGGGTCTCATAATTCTTATCAACAATACTGTATTAAAAGACGATGGAGCAAGCCCTTCCAAATTATGAGGGGAACGTATCTTACAAATTATTGATAATATCTAAGTCACAACAAAAGAAATACTAATTTTAAAACTGGGAAATTTATTTCTGGCACATCCTTTCTTAGGAAAGTAGTTCAGTGTGTGCCTCAGAAGAAATGAGAAATAAGTCAAGAAAAGATCCTGAGATCCAATCACTAGTGATTTCAAACCTAGTGATCAGTGAAAGAAAATTGTAGGATAAGAATTGAAGCAGAAAGACAGAGTTCTCTGTTAGGGAGGTCATGGGCATGAAGAAAATGGTAAGCATCAGAATGGACAATATAATTAAAATTTGGAAAATAAGTTATGTAGTAAAATAATAGATTAAAAGGAAAATGTTTAAGTAATAATTACTAATATTTGTTATATGCATATATATTGATATACAATATAATTAATAAGAAAAATGTACAGAAATAAGGATTAAAAAATATAAAGCAAATTAAGGTATCACGGTTTTAAAGAACTAATGGCATCTATGTTAGTCCATCAGTCCAGAGAGGCAGATGCCAAGTAGGATTACCTGCAAGGATTTTATTAGGGTAAGAGATTGTGTGAGAAAATGGGGAGGAAGCTGGAAGGCTGAGAAAATTTTTGAAGGCAATGAAAGTATGAGTCACAGTGAAGAACAGAAGGAAGGAAGCTAGAATGTGTTTTGAGCTAAGGAAGAAGGTATAGCAAGTCCTTTAGGGAGCCCTTGAGACAATTGCAGCCATGAGAAGTGTCCCATGTGACCCAGGACTGGGCCTGCCTTAGTGAACTTCCCATGCTCAGCCATTGGCTAGGAACAGCCCCTAAAAGCCTGGCCTCAGTGCAAATGCAGCCCCAGCACCTGCTTCAGAGCACAACAGCTAGGGTCCTTGGTTAACATGCACCTGCAGTTGAAAATTTACAGAGCTCATTCTAATAGTGACCATAGTATATAAGAAAAATCATTTCTTATATAGTCCTGGGAATATTCTGTTTTGACGGGTCCAGTGATCATGACATTGTAGTCAAAGAAGAATCACACCATCTGGATTTGATGTTAAAAATATGACATAGTCATAATCAAGCTAATACTCTCCATTTGTTTTCAAATATAAGAATCAATCCCCACACAAATTACAAAAGTTAATATGGTTACAGAATAGCTGTTGTCTTACAGAAGCAAAAATATGTTATAAATGTCAGTCATTAAATGATAGAAGAGGGTCAGAAGGAATAGGGCAGTAATAGCCTCATCTAACAAAGTAAGAAGCCAAGAGATAATTTATGTAGCTGAGATGGTGGGTTAAATGTTTTATTTACTTCAGTATTTTAATCAACTGAAAAATTAAATGGCATGATATGATTATATTGGTAGGAAAAGAAATGAGTAGGTGGAGAGATATAAATGAGCTACATCTTCATCTATCAGAGAAATACATAGTGATGTAAGAATATCATCTAGTGTTATGGATGTATTCCCCAGAACTAAAAACAAAAATCAATGTTTAATTTATTACCTCCTGTAGTAAGCTTGGAGATTAGGAGATTCAGTTTAAGAAATTTTCGCACTTAATTATACAAATTTCCATATATTAGAAACATTTACCTACCTATATTAATTTGTTTAAAATGTTAAGAAAAAAATTAAACCGTAATTCCATTATCATGACATAACCATTTTTTATATTTGGTGCTGAGTTTTCATTATGTTATATAATTGACCTTATAAGGTACATGTTGTCTTGCAAAGTCTTTTCTGCTTAATAATAATTATAATTATTCTCTCACATGCTTACATACTCTTTAAAATTATGATTTTTGACTACTTTCATATGGCATCATAAAAATTTTCCATGAATTAGTCAACATATATTTGATTTTCACATATTTTTAATTGTCTCTGACAAATTCTGGTAAATCATATTACTGTATTAAAATCATAGACATTTTTAGTTTAAGATAGATAAGAGATAATTTCTTCTTCAAATGTGTTTATCATGTATTTCCTCCTTTCTCAGTAACAAAGTATGAAAGTGCCTGTTTATTACTTGTTGCTAGTATTTTTTTTTTTTTCATTTGGTCATTTCCAAAGGGGACTTACTGTTATTTTAATCACATTCCTTTTTCTTTGATTACAAGTGAAGTTCAGTATGTTCCATAAGATTATTTATTGACTGTCTTTTATGTCATGAGTACTGTCAAGATATATTTCTTACTGTATTTTTCTATTGGAATTACCCCTTTTCATGTATTTTAACATAAAGAGATTTTAAATTTATTATGTGGCCAAATCCATCAAGCTCTCCTTTTGTATTTCTTTCATTTCTTTAGTTTCAGTGCATCTGCACAGCTGAGTCGTATGTATCTTACAGGAGCGTTCTCTCATCAAAGGCACATCCTCACCCCTTACGCAGCACACTGCACAGGGGGAAGTAGCATGAACACGGCATTGCTGTGTATCCCATAGTGTATGTGCCTATCTAGCAGAACTCTGTTCCTTTTGCAAACTACCAAAGCCAGCTTCTCTGGGCACTCACAGCAATACTTCCTAGGAAATGGGTTCAGGAGTGTCAATCTCAAAGTATTATTGTTCTAGAGACACCTACCGACGTTTCCCAAATAGTTTCCATAACGTTTCCCAAATAGTTTCCATAAATCTTAGCTATATATCTCATTTCTATTTCCTCCTATACAGGTCTCCTACATTCAATAAGCATTCACTCCATACTGTGGTTATTATGCCCTTTGGTAACACATCCATTTTTCTTTTGCATTCAGTTGAGCTGGGAACTGCATTGCCAAATCTTATTTTGAACTTTCCAAAAACAAATACAAACAAACAAACAAACACACACACACACACACAATGAAACAGGTTGCAAAATTAACACAATTAAAACAAAAAACTTTAAAGAAAAAAATTCAGTTAGTAAAGTCACAGAGTGATAAGTATCTGAGAGCAGATAAAAAATGATTTGTGTAAAAACTATAGATTTAGAAAAATGGCTGTCCTGAACTTTGTCTTACAAGGACTTAACAATTACATTTAATAGTTCTGATGCAAATGGAAATTTGATTGCTCATATCTTGCAAATTCTCCCTCCCTCTCCCTCTCCCTCTCCCTCTCCCTCTCCCTCTCCCTCTCCCTCTCCCTCTCCCTCTCCCTCTCCCTCTCCCTCTCCCTCTCCTTCTTCTTCTTCTTCATTATTATTATTATTATCATTATTATTATTATTATTATTATTATTCTTTTTAAGAAGCAGTGTTACACTAATTCAAAATCTCGTGTAGCAGGTGTCTTGTGGAGCCCAGTGGCGCAGTCTCTCTGGTCACAAGAGCTGAGTGCTGTAGGTGTGCCCCTTGTGTGGGTTGTATGTGCCCTCTGCTGAGCTTTTGTTGCTATTTGTATATTAATGTGAGAGACTGACTCCCCAGGGTGATTGGTTGGGAGAACAAGTTGTGACGACAGTGGATGAGCTGTTGTGCAGGGGCTGACCCAGTGGAGCAGAATTCACTTCAGTAGGGCTCTGGTGCCTGCCTAATGTACCCTTTGGTTGTATCTTTTGTGGAAGTGGTTGGGTGTTGCTCTGATGTGGTCTGAAGCTGGCCACCAGGTGTGTGGGTTTGGGGCCTCTTGGGATGGGCTCTGTTGCAGGCCAAGATCAGCTATTGCTTGTGCCCTGCCCAAGCCCAGTTGGTATTGGATACCAAGTGGTCTGCAGATGGTTGCCACTTTTGCTGGGCTGGGGGGTGCCTGGGAGAGGCTAAGCTGTAAATGAAGGTGAGCTGCTATTAGTGCTGTGTTTGGGGCTATTTAGCAAGAGTGCATGCTGAGAACAGATGCTGTTTGTTTGGTGTTTGTGAACTTCTAAGAGATTTTTAGAAAAGTGTGCAGCCAGAGTCAAGTGAGTCCATTTGTATGGAAAAGCCACTGAAAATGGCTTGGGTGGGCCCGAAAGTTGGGTGGGATGGGGTCTCAGGGAATTACCTGGGCGAGTGAATGGTGTTAGCTTGGTTGATGGAGAATCAGTTATGGCACCCACGGCATGTTCAGGCTGGCTGGCAGAGGCCTCAACAAAGGAACAATGGCACAGTGTTTACCTATCTCACCATCTTGACTGGAACTCTGCCAAAATCACTCTATTTTAAAAATGAAGAGATAATTAATACTGGGAGTGGCCAGAATACCAAATGAAGTTTATCCCTGCTGACTAGATTTCTCCTTTAAGTACACCATACTTTCTGTAAATTCCCTTTAAAAAAACATATCCTTGCAAAAATTCTCTTTCTTTCATGTTTCATCTTTAATGACATTCACAAACTTTTGGGGAGTTTGCTTTACTTCTTTGATGAAACAGAGTGCTGATCATGGGTGCTGCTGCTGTGCCTTATGCTTCCCTGGCTGAACTTGGTTGAGCTTGAGCTATGACTCACCCCAGTTGTGACAAGTGAATTTTTCTGGAGCCTATGATTAAAGACTTCATGCAACCCGTAGCCTAACATCTGTGCCAAACATCAAAAGTCGATAGTTAGAATAAATGACTGTTGAGTGTTTACTATGTTTCTGACACTCTTCGTGTATAATTTATGCAATCTTTACAATAGCCTTATAATGAAAGCGTTGTTGTCCCCATTTTATAGATGACAAAATTAAATAATAGAAAATTTAATGTGTTCAGTGTCAAATAACTATTAAAGGTCCTCACACAGTAAGTGTAACAAAAGCAATGGCTTGATATGTCTTTTGCTTATTTACTGGAAATTTTGCATGTACCATGTTTCAGACAAAGTTTTTCCTTCATTTTGTTATTTGCTCTTTTTTTTAATTTAGAAATTTACATGTGTATGTTTTGAATTTCTTTTAACATTAATTTGTTTAGAAAACTATTCTCATCCCAGAAACATATTCTGAATTGTAAAAAACAACAACAAAAAATGGATGGGTATATACTTACAACAGGTGATTAGATCTGCAAGATTTATGCTAATACTATGATAATTTCTGTGTATTTTAATCCCCAAAGTGGCTGCTGAAAACCTCAATAAATCAAAGTGCATGTTCATTTTTGGTGGCAAAAAACAATGTATTGGATAAATTAAATATTACTTATTTCTCCCCAAACCTGTACACCTGAAGTTCTAATGAACATACTGATCATTTGGAATCTTGTTAGAATACAGATTCCATTTCAGTCTGGGGAAGTTCTTGAAATTATGCTTTTCTGACAAGCTTGCAGATGCTGTTGTCTCCAGAATACATTTTGAGTAGCAAGCTTTAATATGTCTTTTAATTCAACTTAAGTGAATAGTTGATTCTATATTTCAGTGAAACCCTTGTATTGTAATATGAAAATAATGTCAGTTTAGATATTGCATAAGTGATTTCACTTTGACTGGACTACATCTTCTTGTATAAATCTAACCCCAACTGTCCACTTCACAAATTCACAAACTGTGCTCCAATTTAAACTATGAAAATAATAGCATCAGGCAAACACATGATTGCCACTGTGAGTGCTAGTGGGATGCTGAAAGAAAATCTTAGTTTGCATTATGAAAAAAACATGTTAGCACTATGAATGTTGTGAGTGCATAAACATACATGCAAAAGAAAATATATCACATCTATAAGCCACAATATTTCATGCACCCACTTATTAAATGAACATCATCACTGCCTATCTAAGTCAAATGGTATCTGGACTGCTGTGGGGACAGAGCCAGGAGTGCAGTTTCCAGGCTCTCGGCCTCATGTGGTAAAGGTGCTGGCTCAGGTAGTAAATGGCCATCAACTGTGATTGGATGGCCATCAGCTGTGGCTAGTTGGCCGTGAACTGTAACCAATGAGCCACTGGCCACTAATATAACTGCTGTGGCTATGCTAGCAGAAAATGGGGGCTAGCAAGAAGATGGTGGCTGGCAAGCGCGGATTGCTGTTAGCACGACAGAGTGCGGGTTGTGGACTGCAGAGTAGTGGACGGCAGGCTGTGGATAGTGTGGCTCCTGCTGCCTGTATCTCCAACCCAGCCGCCAGTGAGAATATGGTGGTATGAGTCCCCTATCTATGGCTCTGTGGGTGTTCGTTTTTGGCCTCACCCTATCCTGGGTTCTTATGTGGGGAGCTGAGACCCCTCAAGCCGCCCCGCACGACAACTGCTGGTATCTAATGTTAGAAAATAATTATTTCTCATGTAACCTTTTCAAATCCTAGTCTAGGTCCACTATATAAGTCCTATTAGAGTTGTACTAGAACAAAAGTTGTTTTCACATTTTCAGCATTTGCCTGAAATTGCCCACCCTCAAGTTAGCTTTAATAGCAATTTCATGGATATTTTAGTTCAAATGTTGCATTTCCTCTGAACTATCCAGATTGCTCATGTCAAGTTCCAATCATCAATACTGGGGCTTATAGGTCATAAGCAAGAGAACGAGGTAACAGTTGGAAGCAAAATAGTATCAATTATGCTATTGTGTTCATAATTAGATGATTTGTGGAAAGAATCACTGCCTCAGGAAGCTACCTGAAATTAATTTTGCCAATGACCTCTTCCTGCACCTGTATGGTCAGCATCTTGGGCTCAGCTGGAGAGCAGAGGGCACTTGGCACTTGGAGCACTGTCAGAAACCAGCCACACCTGCAACCTCACAAGTGATGAGCAGTGAAATAGGAATTACTGGTGTCACAATTAACCTTGACAAGCCAGGATCATTGAGTACTCAATTTAAGTGTATATACAAATACATGGTAAACTCCACTGCACTATTATCAAAGCTATAAATTGAGCTACAGGAATTTGAGAACAAAGACTGAATGAAATATCACTTAAAATTGCACTTGGACTGCAAAAAGGAAATGTCTAATTTATGCAGTTGATCTTTTTTCTCTCAGGTTAAGACTACTTGCACTGATGAAAGAGTGGTGAGGTTTACCTTTTTTTTTGAGATTTACTATATCTTATGCTACATTTTATAGCAGTAATTTGCAAACTGATGCAGTGGAAGCTTCTGGAGGGGTCTCTAAAACAAGTTGGTGGGCAGCTTACCTCATTGGATTGTGTTGGTCTGCAAATTTGGCGTGACAATTTGCATTTTTAAAGTTTCCCTGTCATACTGATGATTCTGGACCCTAGATCATACCTGGAGAATGACTACCTTTATGGGTACTGTGAAAGTATACTCCCATGATTGGTTGATCTAATTCACTTTTAGTTTGGAAGCGCAGCTTTGTTTGCAGATTTGAAAATATTTGTTTTTTTCTCTTGCTTTAGTTACAAATCTTTCATGTAAAGATTTGTGGCCATGTTACTCCAGATAATGTTGTGTGTTGAATTATTCTTGGTGATATAAAGATTTCAGTCTCATCCACATTGTTAAAAATTTAGAAGAAAATTAAAATTCAGCCCCTTCGTACCTGACATGTGTTAGAAATGCATAGATTATATAAGTCCTTGCTCAAATAATTGGTGTACTACAAGGCAGATTGCAAATTTAAGAAAATAAGAAAGGCATTTCCAAGTTAATTGCAAGCAACCACTGTGGAAGGCCATACAGATAGCCTTTACAGTCAGCACCCTGGCTGAAAACAGAACCCTGATTATCAGTAACAGATCTCTGTAAAGTCAAGCAGTTTGGCTACGAGGACACCTAACATCCCAGGCTCTCACTCAAGGCCATGCCATTTACTTATATCCTCTACCTTGTATACATTTTCAACCCAAAAGAGCTCCTCTGTGAAAAGTTAAGCTCTATTACAGTCAGATTTCAGTTCACAAAAAAGGTAATTCGACAAATTGAAAATAGGATGAATCGAAAAACAGTTTCAGTTATACTTGAATATTTACCATATCAGGTGCTACTGTTTAGGGTGGAATGAGCTTCTTCAAATTATCTGGTGGTAAACTCATCCCAAGAGAAGATAAAATTGCAGGAGTCAAATGTTTAACGACATAAATCAGAACTTCAGTATGGACTTTTTGTCCCAAGGATTTTTGAAACATCTCAGTATCAATATATCCCAGTAAATAGTTGAAAGCCTAAAGAACAAAAGAAGTATCTGGCTTAATCTCCAGAGGTAGATGTGTTTACATATTCTAAAACTAAAACAAAAGCATGGTAGTTGTAAATTATATGAATTGCATTACAAAGCCCCAGGATATGGATGAATGATTTAGCATCTGCCAGATTTTGAGCAGATTTCATTTTATTTACAACTAAATTTTGGCAGAATTGAAGAATAAATGTAGCCATTACTGTGAGCACACTCAAACAGCTTTAGAAGACATAGTAGAACCTTTTCCTTTGGTTGTATCACTCTTGAATTTCCCAATTGCTGCACAATTTTCTTTGGCATATTTATTATTGCAAAATTGATATGCAGAACTAAATAGGATTGATTTGATAACATCTAGTTTGATAACATCTAGTTTGCTTTGCTTATACCCATATTTTGGGGACAGCATTAAATAAAATGAACTAAAAAGATGACAAAGGGGAAGCTTTGAGTCTAATTTGGCTGCACGAACTTAAATGTATGAATAAAATATGTGTAAAAAGTCTAGAAGGATATTTATATGTGATTCAACACAGTAGCTTGAAGCTCTTCATTTAAAAGAGACTGAAGTTATTGCTTACTGGGTATGAGTTTCAGATTTGCAGGATGAAAAATTTCTTGAGAGCTCATTCAAACAATGTACAAATACTTAACTCTGCTGAACTGTACACTATAAAGATGGTTAAGATGGTAAATTTTATGTTCGTACTTTGAAGCACGAAAAAAGAAAGAAATTGGAATCTGAGGACTAACACGCTAACTTCCTGATATTTCCGATACTCCTTTTTGTATATTTTAATTACTTTTATTTCAAATTAATAGCAAAATCTTAGTTTGCAAACATTAAATAATCAAAACATAGATGAAAGTAAAACTAAAAGTACAATTCTATCTCTATCTGAAATTTATAGAATTCATCACCAAATCTATATATATTATACTTTTTCTCTATCAGTAGTATATCTTGGAAGGCCTGCTTTCATTCAGGCAACAAGATATTATCGGGTTTGGAGCACCTGCTGTGTAAAAGTCATGCTTCATCTGTTTGGCATTACAGACATAAATAGGACAGTCCCTACCTACAACCGGGCTTGCAAAACAAATGGAGTTTTCTAATAAGGTCATTTTGATATATGTCTTCTTTTAAAAGGCTGCCCAATTTTTTTTTTATTAGTGTGAGGTGTACAAAACAACATAATGATTAGACACTTATATACCTCACAAAGTAATAACCCCAATAAGTTTATTACCTATCTGACACTGTACAGAGTTATTACAATATTATTGACTATATTCCCTATACTGTGCTTTACATCTGGGTGACTATTTTTAAATTATTGTTGACATACAATATTATTTTATATTACTTTCAACTGTGCAGCATAGTGCTTAGACATTTATATAATTTATGAAATGATCCCCCTGGTAAGACTACTACCCACCTGGCATTATACATAGTTTTTAAAATATTATTGACTATATTCCCCATACTGTATTGTACATCCCTGTGACTATTTTGTAACTATCAATTTGTTCATCACTCTGTTCTCTGTATCTATGAGTCTGTTTCTGTTTTGTTTATTTCTTTTATATTGTTCTTTAGATTCCACATATAAGTAAGATCATATGGTATTTGTCTTACTCTCTGACTTATTTCACTTAGCATAATACCCTGTAGGTCCATCCATGTTGTCTCAAATGCTAAGATTTCACTCTTTTTATGGAAGGGTAATATTCCATGGTATATATGTACGCCCTCTTCTTTATCCAATTATCTGTTGATGGATAAGTTGCTTCCATATCTTGGCTGTAGTAAATAATGCTGCAATAAATATAGGGGTGTATATATCTTTTCAAATTAGTGTTTTGGATTTCTTTGGATAAATATCCAGAAGTGGAATTGCTGGGTCATAGTTCTATTTTTAATTTTTTGAGGAACCTCCATACTGATTTCCATAGTGACTGCACCAATCTGCAATCCCACCAACAATGCACGAGGGTTTCCTTTCCCCACATCCTCACCAACAATTGTCTGTTGATTTACTGATTCATGACCATTCTGACAGGTGTGAAGGGATATCTCATAGAGGTTTTAGTTTGCATTTCACTGATGATTAATGACATTGAGCGTCTTTTCATATGTCTATTGGCCATTTGTATGTCCTCTTTGGAGCAATATCTATTGCCCATTTGTTAATTGGATTTTTTTTTTTTTTTTGGTCTTGAGTTCCATGAGTTTCTTATAAATTTTGGATATTAAACCCTTATCAGGCCACTGGCAAATATCTTCTCCCATTCAGTAGGATGTCTTTTTATTTTGTTGATGGTTTCCTTTGCTGTGAAAAAACTTTTTAATTTGATATAGTTCTATTTGTTTATTTTATTTGTTTGTTTCCTTTGCCGGAGGAGATATATCAGTGAAAATATTACTAAGGGTAATGTCTGAGAATTTACTGTCTATGTTTTCTTCTAGCAATTTTATGGTTTCAGGTCTTACATTTAAATCTTTAATTCAGTTTGAATTTATTCCTGTATATGGAGTGAGAAGGTGGTCCAGATTCATTTTTTATTTTTGGATGTATCTCTGCAGTTTCCCCAGCACCATTTATTGAATAGACTGTCTTTACCCCAGTGTATATTTTTGTTTCCTATATCATAGAATAAATGACCATATAAGTATGGGTTTATTTCTGAGCTTTCTATTCTGTTCTATTGATTTATGTGTCAGTTTTTATGTCAATACCATGCTGTTTTGATTACTATGGCTTTGTAGTATAGTTTGATATCACGTAGCATGATACCTCCACCTTTGTTCTTCTTTCTCAGTATTTTCATGGCTATGTGGGGACTTTTATGTTCCATATAAAGTTTAGAATTATTTGTTCTACTTCTGTGAAAAGTGCCATTGGTATTTGCAATTGCATTGAATCTATAGATTGCTTTGAGCAGTATGGACATTTTAACTACAGTAATTCTCCCTATCCATGAGCACTATGTATGTTTCCATTTATTTATAGCCTCTTTAATTTCTCTCTTCAATGTCTTATAGTTTTCTGAGTACAGGTCTTTTACTCCCTTGGTTAAATTTATTCCTAGGTGTTTTTTTTTGTTTGTTTTGTTTTGTTTTGTTTTAACCAATTGTAAATGGGATTGTTTTCTTAATTTCTCTTTCTGATAGTTTGTATTGGTGTATAAAGATGGATTCAATTTCTGTGTATTGATTTTGTATTCTACTACTTTACTAAATGCATTTATGAGTTCAAAAAGTTTTTTTTTTTTGGTGGAATCTTTGGGGTTCTCTATATAGAGTGCTATGTCATCTGCAAATAATGACAGTTTTACTTCTTTTCTAATTCAAATGCCTTTTATTTATTTTTCTTGTCTGATTGCTGGTGCTAAGATTTCTAGTACTAAGTTGAATACAAGTGGTGAAAGTGGACATCCTTGTCTTGTTCTTGATCTTAAGGGGAATGCTTTTCTTTTAACTTTTCCTCATTGAGTATTATATTAGCTTTAGGTTTGTCATATATGTCCTTTATTATGTTGGTATATATTCCTTCTATTCCCATTTTGCTGAGAGTTTTTATCATAAATCGTTGCTTGATTTTGTAAAATGTTTTTTCTGCATCTATTGGTATGGCCATATGATTTTTATTTTTCATTTTATGTTGTGTATCACAGTAATTGATTTGCGGATATGGAACTAAACTTGCCTCCCAGAAATAAATCCCACTTGATCACGATGTATGATTTTTTAATGCATTATAAAAATCAGTTTGCAAATATTTTACTGAACATTTTTACATCTATGTTTATCAAAGGTATCAGCCTATAGTTTTCTTTTTGTAATGTTTTTGTCTGGTTTTGTAATCAGGGTAATGGTGGCCTCATAGAATGAGCTTAATAGCCTTCCTTCCTCTTGAATTATTTGAAATAGTTTGAAAAGAATGGGTGATAATTCTTCTCTGAATGTTTGATAAAGTTCACCTGTGAAGCCATCTTGTCCAGGACTTTGGTTTGTTGGGAGCTTGTTGATTACTGACTTGATTTCATTAGTAGTAATTGGTCATACAGACTTTCTGTTTCTTCTTTATTCAGCCTTGGAATATTTTGCTTCCAGGAATTTTGTCCATTTCTTACAGAATGTCCAATTTGTTGGAGTATAATTGCTCACAGTATATTCTTAAAACTCTTTGTATTTCAGTGGTGTCCATTGTCACTCCCCCTTTTTCATTTCTGATTTCATTTTTTGGGGGGTCCTCTCACTTTTTTCTGATGGGTCTGGTTAAGTGTTTATCAATTTTATTTATCTTTACAATGAACAAGCTCTTGGTTCCATTGATCTTTTGTATTTTTTTTTAAGCTTCTACTTTGTTTATTTCTGCTCTGACCTTTATTATTTCCTTTCTCCTACTCACTTTGGGCTTTGTTTGTCCAGTTCCCTTCAGTGTAAAGTTAGATTGTTTATTTGAGATTTTTTTTATGTCTTGAGGTAGGCCTGAGTTGGTATGAATTTTCCTCTTAGGACTGCTTTTGCTGTGTTCCACAGATTTTGGGTCATTATGTTTCCATTTTCATTTGTTCAAGGTTTATCTTGATTTCTTCCTTGATTTCATTGCTAACCATTCATTGTTTAGTAGGATGATATTTAGCGTCCATATGTTTGTATGTTTTTCAGATTATTTTGTTTTGGGTTATGTTTTTTGTAATTGATTTCTAGTTTCATACCATTGTGGTCAGAAAGGAGTCTTGATATGATTTCAGTCTTCTTACATTTATTGACCCTTGTTTTGTTGCCTAACATGTTGTCTATCTTAGAAAATGTTCCATGTGCTCTTAAAAAGAATGTATATTCTGTTGCTTTGGGGGATAATGCTCTAAAAATATAAGTTAAATCCATTTGGCCTAATGTGTCATTTAAGGCTGCTGTTTATTTATTTATTTTCTGTCTGGAAGATCTGTCCATTGGTGTTAATGGGGTGTTAAAGTACCATATTGTGATTGTATTATTATCAATCTCTCCCTTTATGACAGTCAATATTTGTTTTATATACTTAAGGGCTCCTATGTTGGGTGCATAGATGTTTACTAGGGTTATGTCCTCTTGTTGGATTGATCCCTTTATCATTATGTAATGTCCTTCTTTATCTTTGTCTTTTGATCTGAGGTGGGTCTCTCACAGACAGCATATCTATGGGTCTTGTTTTCTTACCCATTTAGCTACCCTATGTATTTTGATTTGTGCATTTAATCCACTTACATTTAAAGTGATTATTGATATGCAAATAGTTATTGCTATTTTATTATTCATATTTGTGATCTTCACTTGTTTGTTTTCCCCCTTCTATTTAAAGAAGTCCCTTTAACATTTCTTGTAATAATGGTTTGATGGTGATGAATTCCTTTAGCTTTTCCTTGTCTAGGAAGCTCTCTACCTGTCCTTTGATTTTAAATATTAGCGTTGCTGGGTAGAGTAGTATTGGTTGTGGGTCCTTGCTTTTCAATACTTCAGATATGTCCTGCCACTGCCTCTGGCCTGCAGAGTTTCTGTTGAGAAATTAGCTGATAGTCTTATGGGAGCTCCCTTGTATGTAACTAGCTGTCTTTCCCTTGCTGCTTTTAGGATTCTCTATTTGTCTTCAATTTTGGCATTTTAATTATGATGTGTTTGGTGTGGGCCTATTTCCGTTCATCTTGTTTGGGACTCTCTGCACTTCCTCGCTTTATATGTTTATTTCCTTCGCCAGCTTAGGAAAGTTTTCATTCATTATTTATTTAAATAGTTTCTCAATCCCTTGCTCCCTCTCTTCTCCTTCTGTTACTCCTATGGTGTGAATCTTGTTATGCTTGATATTGTCCCAGAGATCCCTTAAACTATTTGTTTTTATTCTTTTTATTGTTCTGACTGGGTGTTTTCTGCTACCTTGTCTTCTAAATTGCTGATTCAGTCCTCTACTTCATATAATCTACTTTTGATTCCTTCTAGTGTATTCTTCATTTCAGTTATTAGGTTCTTCACTTCTGACTGGTTCTTTTTTATGGTTTCTAAGTCCTTCTTTATACTTACTATCTCGTTGTTGATGCTCTCACTAAGTTTCTTCAGCATTCTTATAACCAGTGTTTTGAACTCCTTATCTGGTAGGTTGCTTACCTCCATTTCATTTAGTTCTTTTTCTGGAGTTTTCACCTGTTCTTTTATTTGGGACATGTGTCTTTGTTCCCTCTGTTTGTTTGCCTCTCTGTGCTTGTTACTATTTATTAGGTAGATCTCCTATATTTATCACTCTTTATGGGTGGCCTTATGTAGTAGGTGTCCAGTGTGATGTGGCACAGTCTCCCTGATAACTTGTGCATGTATTCCAGAGTATCCCTGTGTGTGTTGTATGTAATCTCCTGTTGTAATTGAGCTTTGATTACTTTTGACATATTAGTAAGTGGAATTAACTCTCAGGCTGATTATCTTTGAGGATTGGCTATGCCTACAACATATAAGCTGCTATGTGGGGACGGACCCCTCAGAGGGGTGGGTATTCACCCCAGCATGCTCTTGTGCCTTTTGTGACCTCACTTTTCGTGTGCTGCTTGTGGGGCTAATAAGATAGTCATCTGGTGTTGTCTGAAGCCATCCTCTGGGTATATTTTTTCTGGTGCCTCTTGCGATGGGCTCCCATTCAGTCCAATTTTAAACTTGCCTTAAACTGGCCCAGGACTACCTGGTAAGAGCTACAAAGCTATTTCTGCTGTTTGGTGCCTCTCCTAGTCCTGGAGGCATGTGGGTGTGGCCTTGCTATAAACTGAAACTAACTGCCACCACTATGAGTCCTAGTGCAGCTTAACAAAAGACCCAGGGCCCCCATAGGCCTGTTGCCACTTGCTGGCAGCCTGTAAGGCTCAGCTGCTGAAGGAATTTTCTAACGTGCTCAGGCCAGGCTGGTTGGCCCAGAGCTCATAGTGCCCCCAGTGATGCTGCCCAAACTGGGTGGGGCACAGTCCCAGGGAGTCATAAGGACATGGTTAGTGGTTTTCACAGTGTTAATGCAGGTTCAGTTCTTGTGCCAGTAATGAGCCTGTGGCCACTCCACAAAACTCCCAGAGAATACCATAGCCGGCCACCGCTTAACTCAGGCCTGCAGATTTCTCAGGGCCAGCCAAGAAATGTTGCAGTACAAGCTGTGGCTGACCACCCAACACCAAATGTGTCCCAGGCCACTGTGGGCCAGCCACTGCTGTTTTAAATTTTGGAAGCTTTAAATTTTGGAAGGCTTTTGCAGCTTGTGGGGTGAGGCCAGCTGCCCAGGAGCTGAGAGTGTCCTCAGTGATACTTCACTAGCTGGGGCAGGTCTCAGGGAATCACCAAGGTGGAGTGCATGCGGATTTTACCAGCCCAGTATTGTCAGATTTAGCACTGTGGGGGAGGGCTCAACACAGAAAAGATACTACCTGCCTGTAGTCAACATGTAAGGTGGGCACCGCAAAGGGATAATGGAGGCTGTCCCTCTAGCCCTTGCTCTGAAGCCACACAACTCAGTCTTTCCCTGTATGTCTCTGTCGCCTCTGAAGTTGCTGTCAGAGCCCAGAGTGAGTGCTTACAAGAGAATAAGTCTGTGTGTGGGCCCTTTAACAGAGTGTCTGCATTTCTAACTGCATTTTGTCTCACCAGGATGGATGGGATCCTGGCTGATTTCAACTGCCTGATGTTGTGGGGATTTGTCTTCCTGGCATAAGACCCTTGGGCTGGGGAGACTGGTTTGGGGTTGGGACTCCTCACTTTTCAAGGGGGACCTCCACCACTGAGGTGTCCCTCCCAGTGCTCAACCACTACCTGTGGGTATAGAGTAGAGTTAGCCCTGTCCACTCTCTGTCCCTCCTACCAGTCTTGAAGTGGCCTCTTTTTTATGGCCTTAGTTATAGGGGTTCTGTTCAGTTAGTCTTCAGATGATTCTTGTGGTTAATTGTTCTATAATTCAGTTATAATTTTAATATGATCATGGGAGGTGGCAGGCACAGCATTTGCCTATTCTTTCATTAGGAACTTCTCCTAAATGCTGTGCAATGTTTAACTGCGTAGATGTATTCTATTTTATTTAACCTGTCTCCTACTGTTACATATTTTGGATAATTTCCTTTTTCAGTTATTACAAATAATGCTGCAATCAATACTTTAAAATATATGTATTTAAACAGATATAATAATCTATTTCTATAAAAAATGCATAGACATACAATTGAATAGAAAGGAGTTTTGCATTTTAAATTTTGGAAGCTTTTGCCATAGATTCTCCAAAATCCTTTTACAAATTTAAGCTCTTATTATTCTATATAGAATTCCTAATCCCAGACTCACCACTCATCACACATAAATACATACTAAAGTCTCATTACTCCATAATTACTCCATATTTTATTTATGATTAATTCACTTGATATGCACATGTGAAATAGTATACTTCAGTAGTAAAAAAGTCATATTCTGTAGTCTTGCTAGTTGTAGCATGGTTTTTGGACAGACAGCATCAGCATCATCTGGGAGCTTGTTAGTAATACAGACTTCTGAGCCCCAACCCAGCCATGCTGAATGATAATTTACATTTTAACAAGATCCCTGGTTGATTCAAATGCACATTAAATTCTGAAAAGCTCTGATTTAGGATACTCAGGCCTAAGTTTTGATCTTGTCACACTGCATAAATACTTAATGGCATGAGAACATGGGCAAGTCAATACATCTAACCAGGAGTTTCTACATCTACATAATGTGGACAGTAATATGATGCACTTCATTTGGTTGTTAGGTGACTTCAATGAACTAATATTTATGAAGGACATAGAAGAGCGCTTGGCATATAAAATTGTCCAGTAAATATTGGCTCCTATTAATTATTTTGAATATATATTTATAATTTTATTATCTAATTACTCTCTGCTGTGGGCCTTAACTGTTAAGAATAATTAAAACCTAAATTAGTGAAATTTACCATATTTTTTCATGATGACATAATGGTTTTGTGCACTGGTATAAAAAGACCTTTCCTTTTCCAACATGATATAGAAATGAATTAAAAATTTCTTCACATCTTATATAATTTTAACTCTATAATCCTGTAATTTGTTATATATATATATATATATATATATATATATATATATATATATATATACATATATATGTGTATATATATATATGTATATATATGTATATATATATATATATATATATATATATACTATGAAACTTGTTTATATAATCACGGCACTTCAACAATATTGAAGGTAAGTAAATATTTAGATGGCTTGTCAGTGAGTACAAATAATTTCTTCCAGCATGTCTTCATGTTATGTGTAGGTATGTGTTTGTTTCCCCAGGCCCTTTTAAAGTGATTCCGCTTGTGTCTTTAACATCCCACCCTAGAGAGACAGTTGCATACTTTAATAAATCTGTTTACTGTCTTTCCCTCTTTATGTGGAGCTTAAATTCTTCTCGGCACAGTTTCATTTCATTAATTTTAGCTCAACTAAGTTTTTGTTATATGAGTCTGTTGAGAGAGTTAAAAAATGGATATGCATTTATTTACTTATTTTTTTCATTTACTAAACACTTTTGACACCTCTGGGTACATGTGCACAAGAATGCTAAAGTCCTATATAGTTGTTATAAGAATTCTGTTCACATATTGATTGAAATATTTCGTCTCTGGTCAGCATTGGTGCCTAGAGAGTACTTTATTCATAAATGATAGGCATCTTCATTTTTTTTAGCTTCAGGAAAGTTTTTATTAAATCTCCATAAGCATCTCTGCATTGCTTTCTTCTTAAAAGTAATGTATTTGTATTAAAAATTTTGAATTCCCAATGGAGAATAAAGAGACTGTAAATATTATTCTATGGTAAAGATAGATTAGAAAAAGATAAGGGGAGGCTATTAGAAAGTCCTTTCTGATTATAAGCTTCTTTAATATATATTCAATGTATACATCATTTAAGATAAAGGGATAGAAATAATTCTTATTGCACCTCTTTTACTAGTGGAAAATATCTGTGATTTCAAATTTTATTTTCAGTTCCTCCTCCCACCCTTGACTTTCCTTTTATTTGAAAGATTGATCCTTCAGGTACTAGAGCTTCTGCAAGTGGCCTAACAAAACAATTCAGATTCCACTATATTTCTGAAATAGGTAAATATATATCATGTACGTAGATATATGTTAGTGGTTTAACTATATATATTTACATACATGCTATATGTATATTTACCTATTTCAGAAACATAGTGGAATCTGAATTGTCATGTTAGGCCACTTGCAGAAGCTCAGGTACCTGAAGGATCAATCTTTCAAATAAAAGATTGGGATCAATCTTTAAAAAAACAAAAATATTTCAAATATATATAAATATATATGTATATATGTATGTACATATATATGTATATGTATGTGTATTCATTAATTACTCCAATATTCTAAGCTAGTGAGCAGTACATCTGAAGTAATCTTAAATTTTCATATAGTTAACCACTGACAGAAATGGAACTTCATGACTTCCTTCAGTGTGATAAATTCCTCAAGCCCTTTAATAAAAGTATTTGTTAGAATTCTATTTGCAACAGATTTCCACTTAAGATTTTAAAGCCACAAGACAGGATTAACCTTACCTTAACAATGAGAAAGAGCCAGATGAGCCAATAAAATCATAATCCAAAGGTTGACCAGCTTCTCTTAGGAGAGACAGGGTAAGCAGACATGTTTTGTCTTTGAATGAGGGTGGGTGGCAGCCACAAAAGTGAGGACAAAAATAATCTAAAATATTACTGAGAGATTAAAGGCCAAGTATGAGCTACTGTGATGATTTAGATGTTGTTTTAGATGCTGGTGGTTTAGGTGGTTGTATCTATGACCCTTTCGCCACAGATACAAGTCTCTGGCCATTTGTTTCATCTTTTACATGAGCTTCTACCAAATGTGTATGGGAAAGCTTGGGTTTAGAGCAAGATCCCTGAGAAAGCTTTCCTCAGTGGTACAGGTGTATAAATGTTGATTGACTTGCAGTGTAGGTACAAATTACTGGACTTGTCTTCCTTACAAACAAAAACTCTCTGCTACCAGGGAAAGGGCATTTTTTCACCATCAAATCCCTCACTTTCAGTCCCTGGAAAAACTTGGCTACCACTGTACCATTTGGGGGCTCATTTTTAAATAAATGACTGAATAAATACATAAATGTGGGGGAAGAGACAAATTTTTCAAGAACTCAATTTGCTAGGGCTGCTGCAACACAGCACAATGAACTGATTGGCTTAAAACAACAGAAAGTGATTCTTTTACAATCAGGTTGTTGGCAGAACCATATGTTCTCTGAAGACTCTAGGAAGAAACTGTCCTCGCTTTTTCCTAGTTTCTGGTGATTGCCAGAAGTCAGTGTTTTTTACTTGTAGGTGCATCACTCTAATCTCTTCCTCCATTGTCACGTGTCTGTCTTCCCTCTGTGTCTTCTCTTATAAGGATATTAATCATAATTGAATTATTGTTCCACCCTACTCTAATCTGATGTCATTTTAGCTTAATTACACCTGTAGTGGCCCTATTTCCAAATAAGGTCACATTCTGAGGTTCTGAGGAAGACATCAATTTGAAGGTTCTTCTACTCAACCCAGCACAAGTTCCAAATAATTTATTTAAATATTCACTCCTCAAGGAAGGGAAGAACAACTTCCCACTCCTTATGTGTGGTCTGTGTGTAGTGATTTCCTTCTATAGAGTACAGTATGGTGTGTGTTGAGGTGGGGAGGGGTTATTAACTTTATGGATGAGAGACTTGACAAGTACCACCTCAGGTAAGCAATCCAGGTTAACATTAACAGTGATAAGTGAGTTACCTTTGTTATGATGTGATGACAATGGCACTTAACCTGAGTGATCTTCCTCACAATAAGCAACAACCCCAGTTTAATCATGAGGAAAATTGTCAGACAAATGCTAATTGGGGACATTATACAAAGTAGCTGAGAAGAGAAATATGTTACTCCTTTAAAGGTCATCAAAACCAAGGAAAATCTAAGGACTCTTCACAGCCCAGAGTTAAGGAGACGTGTAGACTAACTATAATGTGAAATCCTAGATGGGCTCGTGGACCACAAAAAAGATTGTTACATAAAAACTTAGGAAACCTGAATGAAGCTTGAACTTTAGTTAACAATAATGTATCGATATTAGTTTATTGTGATAAGTGTACCATACGAATGTAAGCTATTAATAAGGAAAACTAAGTCTGTAGTATATGGGAACTCTAAATACTTACTTTGTAATATGTCTTTAAATCTAAAACTGTTATAAATTAAAATATTGATTTAAAAAATCATAAAATATAAATCAGAAAAGCAATGTACGAAATTAACTGTATCAAATTTTTATTATAATGAAGAATAATAAACTAATAAAGCTCAAACCCAATTTATCAGGAACAAAATTGATAAGACATAAATTATCATTATCAGAAATAAAAAATGGGGGGAGTACTATAGATGACACACACTTTAAAAAAGATAATAGATGATTATTAAGAACATCTTTATGTCAATAGATTCAACAACTTAAGTGAAATAATAATATGACAAAAGTTCACTTAAGGAGAATTAGAAAACCAGATAAGCTCTATACCTATTATTAAATTAAGTTGAATTTTTGGTAAAAATACCACATAGAAAACATGTTCAGATGATTTTAATGTTGCATTCTACCGAATTTTCAAGGAAGAAAAAAATACCAATTACAGGCATATCTCCTTTTATTGTGCTTCACTTTGCAGATACTGCTTTTTTACAGATTGAAGGTTTGCAGCAATGCTATGTGGAAGAAGTCTATTGGCACCATTTTTCTAATAGACTCAGATGATAGTATTTTTTAGCGATAAAAGTTTTTAATTAAAATATATGCATTTTTAGACACAATTTTATTGTACAATTAATAGAGTATAAATATACTTTTTATATACACTTGGAAATAAAAAATTAGTGTGATTCACTTTTTTGCTATATTAGTTTTATTGCAGTGGCCTGGAACTGATCTTGCAATATCTCTGAGATATGTCTCTATACAAAATCTTTTCCAGAAAATAGAAGGGTAGGGAACATATCACAATCAATTTTATGAGGCAAGTATTACCCTGATCCCAAAAGTAAAAATATTATAAGAAAAAGAAAACAATAATGTTCCTCATGAACATAGATTCAATTATCTTTAACAACATTTTAGCAAATAAAACAAGCAAAATAAAAGGATAATTCATCATAAACAAGTGGGTGTTATCCCTAGAATGCAAGGTTGATTCAATATTTAAAAAATAGTCAATGTAATTAACCATATAAATTGACCAAAAAAGCAATATATATATATCATCTCAATAGATGTAGAAAAATCATTTAACAAAATTGAACTAGTGTTTATAATAAAAAGTTTCAGTAAACTAGGACTAGAAGGAAAAGTTCTTAATCAGATAACCTTTACCCCAAAATCTGTAGCTGAGACTAAATTTAATGATAAAAAACTGAAAGATTTTTTTCTTATGATTAGGAACAAGCCATGGATGTTGTGATGGGCAGAATTCTAACATGACCATCAATGAGCCTAGCCCTTGTATAATTTCCTACCCTTGAGAAAGGGCTGGACCTGTGAATATGATGAAATATCACTTCTGTGATTATTTTATGTTATATGGAAAAAGTGATTTGGCAGATATAAAGTTACTAATCAGTTGACTTCAACGTAGTGACAAGGTAGATTACCCTGGTGGACTTGATCTCATAACATGGACCTTTAAATCTGGGTCTAGATTAAATCAAACTAAGTGTGAGAGGGACTCCAGATAAAGATTCTCTTGCTAGTTTTGAAGCTGGAAGGGGCCACATGGCAATGAATGCAGGAAGCCAGAAGGAACTGTGAGCAGTTCGTAGCTGATAGCCAGCAGGGGAATGGTTATCTATTTCCTACAACTACGTGGAACTGAATTCTGCCAATAATCTAAATGGGTATGGGAGCAGATTCTTCTCCAAAGTCTCCAGAAAGCAACACACCCCAGCTGATATCCTGTTCTCAGCTCATGAGAGTTTGAGGAGAGACCCTATAAATGCCATACTCAGACTTCTGATCTCAGAAGCTGAGAGTCATAAATGAGAATTGCTCTGAGACTCTAAGACTGTGGTAGTTTGTTACACAGCAACAAAAGACTGAAACAAAGAGCCATTCTTGCCACTTGTATTCAAAACTGTAACTAGAGATCTGAACAGAGAGAAATTCTTACACAAACCTTAAAAAGTTGATAAATTAGACATTATCAAAATTAAAACTGCTTTTTGAAGGATATTATTAAAAATGAAAATACAAGGCAAAACGTCATGAAATATTTTCAAAGCATATAGCTTTTAAAGTATATATCCATGATGTATTAAGAACCTTAGAACTCAATAATTAAAAGAAAACCCAATTTTGTAATAGAAAAAAAATTCCAAATGCCACCTCATTAAAGAAGATATTCCAATTGCCAATGAGAACAGTGTAAAGATCCTCATCATCATTAGTCAACAGAGAAATATAAATTAAAACACAATGAGATACCCCTATATACCGACTGCAATGGCTAAAATAAAAATGGTCAACAATATCATGTTCTGGCAAGTGTGTAGAGCAAAATGACTTATTATACATCACTGATGGGAATGCAAAATGGCACAGCCACCTTTGGAAAGCAGTTTGACACTTTCTTGTAACATTAAATATACAAAGACTACTCACATATGACCCACCAATTCCAAAATAAATGCAAACATGTCCACACAAAGACCTAGTTGCTAATATTCATAGGAGCTCTAGCTATCACTGTCCAAATCTGTAAAAAAAAAAAAAAAAAAAAACTCAATGTACACAATTTTGTGAATGAACTAAGAAATTGTGTTATACCCATAAAATGAAATATTACTTGCAATGAAAGGGAATAAGTAAATTACTAACAAATGCAGCAACATGAATGAATCTCAATAGCATAATAAGTGAAAGAACACTAGTATGCATATGCTATTATTCTTTTTAATGTGCTCTTCTGATATAGGGAAAACTGTAGTCACAAAAAAATAATGAGTGGTTGTCAAGTGTTTAGGGCAGAAGAAGCACAGAGTGCAATAAGGCAGGAGGAAATATTTTAGGCTGATGAAAATCTTCTCTATGTATTGCTAATGGTGGTGGTTATACAACTCATCAAACTATACTCTTAAAGAGGATAATTTGTCTTGGTGTGTACAATACCTCAGTAAACCTTAGTTTTAATAAGAAGTTCAATCTATAGGTTAACTGCATCAGAAATACCTGGGTATTTAGGGTGGTCAAGCATTCAAATTTTGGACCCCAAGCAGACATATTCAAAAAAATCTGAGTATGGTTCTTGAGAAGCTGTACTTTTAAAAATTACCCCTCCAAGTCTCTGCTCTAATATAAGCATTTGTTTCATTGTTCTAAGCTCAAAGTCGCTGGCGGTGCTTGTTAAAGAAAATCAATTCACCATGTCTCACTTGGGACCAGATATAGCCACCTCTTTTATTAATAAATACACAACATTATTATTCCCTTCTTGCATCAGCTTTCTGAGGACAGATTCATTGATTTTGATGTACCAAGTAATACCATAGTATTTTTTTATATCTCACTGGCACAAACAATGGGAATGAATTTGGGCCTAAGTACTTTTAGGGATGTAGAAAAGTTCACTGTCAAGAGCTTCATAATGATCCACTCAGAGGCTTCATGGAGAAGTAAACTTAGCAGTTTATTATGTTTATGAGTCTCAGGTGAATTGAGCACATAACACCTGCGCTCAGCAGTCTGCTGGCAACTTCTCTGTTTGCAGGTGCAAAGCAAAGTGATAGCTTTGATGTTAAGTTTATTTATGCTAATATAGACTATGTCTAAGCTTTACTCTTTATCTGGGTAATTCCCCTTCCACAGTCCTTATATCATTGTTTATATTAAGAATTAGGAGTTGTTTTTTAGATTATAATGAATGAGGAGTCATTTTTTGTGAATTTTAATGTCTATATTATAGTTAATGTAGCTGAAGCACTACAAATTAAAATATATTGTCTAAAAGCATTGACTTGCAGCATGGTGCTAGGAAAACAAAGATGAAAAGGTGCCCTGCTTTCAAATTAATTCACATTCTAGTGGTAGAATGGAAAACAGTCTACAGACAACTACTATTTCATTTTGTAACCTCAAAACCTTTTGTACAAATAGAAAATACCAGATGACAAATTTATAATGGGACTTTGTTTTTCAAATAACCATGAATTCAGCACAGATCAACATCACAACTTCCATAAGAACAACACCATTAAATACTTAGGATGTAAAATTATAGTTATAGCATCATCTCACTTGTATGTGGAATCTAAAAACGTCAAACTGTTCAAAGCAGAGAATAAAATAGTTGCCAGAGGCTGGGGTGTAAGGGACATGGGGAAATATTGGTTAAAGGATACAAAGTTGCCTTTATGCAGGATGAATAAATTCTGGAGATGTAATGTACAGTGTGGTGACAATAGTTAATAATTCTGTAGTATATATTTGAAATAATACTTGTATATACTTTCTTTACTTAACAAAGTAAATCTTAAGTGTTCTCACTACAAAAAACAAAAAAGATAACTGTGAAGTGATGAATATACTAATCATCTTGATTATGGTAATGATCTCATAATGTATATGTATGTCAAAACATGGCATCGTGTGCCTTAAATATATACTATTTTTATTTTTCAATTATACCTCAATAGAGCTGGAAAAAATAAAATTATAGTTATAAATGTTTACACGCCATGGAATATTATCAAATATAAATTGTAAATATCATTTGAAATAATCTCTAGCCAAACATTACAAATTTTAGTAGTCATAATAATATCTATACAAATTGAAGCATCCTTATATTTTCTTTCCCTATAACTCTAACCTTAAATTTAGTTTTACATCTGTAACATACTTTGCAAAGCTTCTATAGGGTAACAGGACAAAGAACAGCAAAACAAATTTGTCAAGTTAATCAAAGGTAATTTTCCATTGTACAGCAACTGTGTCTTGACCAAAACAGATGGGCATCCTGTTACATTCTAGCAAATGTCAGCCTTGCTTGACAAGGTCAACATTCCACTTGCTAAGAGGCCCACATTTCTTCATATTCTTAGCCTTCACCGTCTTTCACTTTTCTGCCTTGGGCATCACATAAGGTATAGAATTGAAGCCCCATGGGCTTATGCTATCTGCTCCACAACTCATGATTGCTGACAGTTATGTGAACACCTGACTTAAAATAGCATCATCTTAATCACTTGTAGATAGATAAATAACAAAGGCAGAATCTTCCAATACAATGTCATGCTTGAAGAAGCAGCATTTAGAGTCGCCCTTAGCAACCAAGCTAGTTTATTTTCCTCCTTTCAGGTACATGTTATTTATCTGCTCAAATAGAAGTTTCCTGCTTTTCAGAGAGACCCCCACCCCTTTCAGTTGACATACTTTTTCTTCTATACATGTGATCACTCACTATTCCCTTCAGTTTTATCTAGCAGTAGATTCGGTCAAAAGAAAGACTATAATAAATCATAATTTTAATGATGTTTCTCACTTTTTATTATTTTGACATTGTTATATTATTATGAAAAATAGCCAGTTACTTAACAAATCTAAAAATTAATAAAGAAAAACTAACAAAGAAAAATTAACAAAGAAAAAGATTCAAAAGTAAATATGAGAATAAAGTTGTGCTTTATTTGTTTTAAAAGTAAATGAATTGTGCTGTTTCCAGGTTAAGCATTTATTTGCTTAATTACATGGATTGTATTACTACACCAATTTTTGCCCTGCTATGTTCTAAAACACTTGTAACAATAATAACGTGTTGTAGAAATGAATATGTAGAAACAAAATAGCTTTAATTTGGGGGTTATATTATAACCTATCATCATACTACATTTTGTTAAGGCCCAAGACTTCCAAGAAGTGTTATGAGAGATAAATAAAAAAAATTTAACATTGTTAAGTAATCATTTGTTTTTACATCAAATGTCAGGACAGACTTCTACATCATCTTCCTTGAAAACACTGTATTTCCATTTACAATGTCCCAATTTGATTTCTTAAATATTCTATACCCATTTCTTTTGAGGAATGAATAGCTATTAAATAATATTATGTTGTTTAAGTGTAAGAAATATTGTTAGTAATAAAGTAATTTCAGTTATCTCTACTTAAACGTTTTCATGCTAAATATTCTGTGAAATTGGACTCTGTTTATTGAACATTCAGTTTGTAATCCCTCATTCTTCTTACTTTTTCAAAATACAACATCCAGAATAATCTCCCTAAATTTCTATTTAGCTATTTTTACTTCGCCTTATTCTGAATTCAATAAATGTGTGCTAACAAGCAAAGAAGACATTAGATACAAACCTGTAAAGAGGAACCAATGTCTAGATTGTGTCTGGGTGTTGTATTTATTAAACAAACATTTAGATATCTATATCACTGATGTCATTAAAATAATACTGACACGGGCACCTCTCTAAAATTTCTTTCTTCAAGGTTTCTAATATGAGATAACCTTGTAAGTGAAGTTATCCTAAAACAGGCTTCATTGATTCTATTAGCTTAGGCAGAATATATTTTCTATTAAAGATTTAATCTTGTTTAAGGGTAAAATTATCTCTTGGATCAAATTTTTCTTAATAGTTTATGCATATGCTGCCTGCTGCATAAGATTTTAAAGACATTATGAATTTGTAGGAATATATGAAATATCCTAGGTCCTGAAATATCAATAGGTATAATACTGCATCTGACAACACAACTCACATAGAACAATTTAGTCAATGGTGAGAGTGAATATCTTTTACCAATAATGCCTCACATAGTCACCTAAAAGATGGAAGTCCTTGGTAGTCACAATTGTTTTAAATTCACTTGAGAACTGAGTGTGTATGAAAATTCTATAAGATTTCTTTTGAGAAAGAAGGAAGGATTCTTAATCCTAGAGGATCAAGATTAAAATTAGGATATGTAGTTAATTAAAATTAGAATTCAGTATATAAACAATTATAATATTCATTTATATGTAGCTTACAATATACATAAAATACTTTCAAAACCATGATTTTATTATTGTTTCAATTTTCGGAGATTCCCCATTTTCACATAAGGAAGGCGTGACCTGACAGATAAATAATTTTTCCATGATTTACAAAACTAGAAAGTAGAAGGAGCAAGTTAAGCCACAGTTATTCTAATTCCTAAATCAAAGGCTTGTTTTTTTATTTTATTTTTTCTATTTAAAGTGACTTTTGTAACATGATTTTTTGAATGGTAAGAGCTCCAGGCAAATTTGTTGAAACAAAATTTACGTAAAAACCTTCCCAACTATACTAGTTGTGCTTTCATTATTTGTACTTTGGGATTTTATGTAAAGTTTTATCACAATAAAAAATTCAGTAGCCTAAATAGTTTGAAAACCACATTATGTATATACAAGAAAATAACATAATCTTTAGGTATATTACTGGAAAAAAATATTCTGATATTGTAAACAAATAGTGGATAAGGTTATCCTTGAAAATTTGCTTTCTAATATTTTCTATTTCTATTTTCTATTTTCTAATATTTTCTTAATGATATGAAAGAAGTTGGGTTTGACCTAAGGAATATCTAGAATTAACAGAGTAGTATAGTACTTTTCATATGGTTAGATTTCTCAGAGTAGAAATAATTAAATCGATGGCCTTATTTGTGCAGTAGTCGGCGGACTATACACTTGATTGCCATTGTTTCCTTGTTATTTTCTTTCTTATTATTTTCTAAACAATGACAACAAAGTGGTACCAACTAAAAGAACTTACCTTGTGGTCCTATAAACATGAAGTAATATTTCTGAAACCTTACATTTGAACTAGAAATAAAAGTATGAATTTATGATTAGTTTTGCGTTTAAAACAACTTTTCTATCTGTCTAATAAAAAAATGGTAAATGAGCCTTCCTCGTCCACCATTACCCAAATTATGGTTTCTAAATTTCATTTCCAAAAGAAACCGGCACTCGTTGCAAAAGTGGTCAAATTCAAGTGCTTAAATCTGGTTCAAGGAATATACAAGATGATCCTGGGACATTTGTGTGTGTACAAATATGTAACCAGATAAGAAAGCTATAAAATCACAACAATTGTGTCCACAGGACACAATGGCCAATTGGAGGAGCTCCCACTTTCCTAAAATGGTATAATTTCAAAAAAAAGAACACTGATTGTTATTAATTAAAACACTTCAAACATAAAAATTCAAGAGTACATAACAATGATTTAAAAGTAACTAATACGTCCATCAAAATTAGAGATTATTTGTGGCACCAATGAGTTACTCTAGAAATTTTAAAATAAAAGGAAAAAATCAGACATTTATCTTGACTTTCTGAAATTAACTGTATTTGAAACAAACACATAGGTAATGATAATAAATTCCTGTAGAAATTTGGAATTAGAAATCAACCATTTTGCAATTTCCAATGAAAGAATTCATTCAGGTAAAAAAAAAAAAAAAAAAAAAAAAATATATATATATATATATATATATATATTCATACTTTTAGGATATATATATATATATATATATATATATATATATATATATATATTCTAAAATCATTAGTTGAAAGCTTGATGTAAATTTTTAATTCAATGTTCAAGCTAATTTAATACCCAGACCCAGAAATCTCTATTAGAATTCTAAATGTCATTTATGAACAATTGTTAAGAACAATACTTTATACTAAAATTCTATTTTGTAATTGGATTTTCCAAATTTTGTACATAAAAATTGCAAGATTTGGGGAGAGGTGAATTGCCCAAACTGAAAAATATTGGACTACAGACTTACCTCATATAATGACTATTTAATCCAAGATATTTCTCCATAACATTCTTGAGAAGTTATATCACTTTTTGAAAAACCACTCCTTACTGTGGTATCATGACTCTTTTATATCCAAAAAAGTGCTAAATACACACTCCGTAAGGTGTGCTATTATGACATGGTTTCAAGCAAATACACTCATCAATTTATTAAACATAATAATATGACAAGAACAATGACTAAGGAGAATAAATATTTGGATGGCAAGGACAAAACCATCACTTCTTGAAAAAATGTGATTGTCTTTTATAAAAATAAAAATTCAGAGAAAATAATTGTAGTATATGTAATTTAAAAATAGAAATATCTAGAAATTATAAATGTGACTTAAAAATAATTAAAAAGACAAGTAATTCTAAAGAAGAGTGGATACTACATACCGGGGGTGCCAAAAAAATGTATACAAGTGGACACTGGTCATAGTTGCTCAAGCAGTAATTCGCCGTAATCAGAAGTGTCTGGATGCTGATGGTAACCACGTTGAGCACCTCTTGAAATTGCAGAAGTCAAATGTGACTTGTATTTATCTTTTGTTATTGGTATATATTGAGTTTACAATTTTAATACAGTTTTCCTTTCTTAAAATATGTATACATTTCTTTTGGCACCCTTTGTATACACAGGCACTTTACAAAAGAATAAATATAATTTGATAACAAACTTTTAAAAAAATATTTGACTTAATTCATAACCTAGGGAACAGATTTAAAACAATTGTTTTAAATGTATAATTGTTTACCTAATAGAGGTTCAAATTAAACATGTATTTTTATCTTATTAAATACTGCCAAAGATGTTGAAAATGAATGGTTGTTGATTAATTTAAAAAAAAAACACACGGTGAAGAATGATATGTCATTTGATTAGGAAGTGGATGGATGCACTTATACTCTCAGGACTCCTAACGTTTCATGGAGGAGTCTGCATTTGACCAAGGTTTTTAAATGTTGAAAGAGCAAATGGAGTATCAAAATAGAATGCCATGTATGAAAGAAGAGGATGAAAAGGTACAGACCTGGAAATCCAGGGGTTTCCAAAAGAAACAACAAGTCTTCACTTTAGCTGGAGTGACCAATTTTTAAAAGAAAAGAAAAGGAAATAAATGATTAAAAAGGTAGGCTAGAAAATCCTACGTAGTAATTGTTGAATGATTGTACTGTCCTGGCAATGGGAGCAGAAGACAATTATTTTGGCAGCCCAATATAAGGTAAAAGCATAAAGACTGTAGTAAGTTTTGCAACATTGCAGCAAACCAGAGTCAAGACTCAGAAAGAGAACACATAAAGTAAATAAAAATAAAAACAAATACAAAAAACACTGCAAACATAAAACCAACAGAATTTTGTAGGAGATGAGAGAGGGAGCAAGTTCAACGATGATTCTGCTATTTTTAGACTGAGTGGGGATATGGTTCTATTATCACATGAATAGTAGAAATATGGTTAATATTTCAGATTTGACTATGCAGTGTTTTTCTAATTATTTCAAATTTTAGTTATCTATAAATCTTAATAAGAATATTTGTAATTGTGCCACATTCCTCTTTGGGCAAAACTGCACACGAATACCGTACATACACATCACCACCATCATCACCATCACATTCATTGTTTTTTTTAAAGAACATTTCAACATCCTAAAACTCTTTTAAAAATATTTAACTTTCTATTAAATCAGCAGCAAGATAGCATTTTAATAATAAAAATGAAAGCATGGTTTCTCTTCCTCTTCCTTTACCATCCTTCCCTTTACCATTGTGAGCAATTCAGCCCTAAAACTATTAAGTGACACACAGAGATGAAGGCTGAATTGGGGATACACAGAAGATGAGACTAGGTTACCAGATCCGAGTGTTAGAACTTCAGCAGAGTGAGAGAACACAGAAGGTGGAAGGTTCAAGAAGCAACTTACAGGAGCTCTCCCTCTGGCCAAATAAATAATATTAATTGATATTAACTCATTGAACAAAATAAGTAATCATGAGCCCATATTGACAGTAAGTAAAAAAAAAAAAAAAAGGGAATAAATTGAAAATTTGATAAGGAACTTGGCTATTTACATTATTTAAATGTATCTGTTTATAAAATATTTGTCAACTGCTGTAGAAAAAGAAGAGCCCTAGCAGACACCACCTTAATTAATCAACTGATCAAAGTGATCATCATCAGTATGAGGAAAAAATTGAAATCATATGCTACCTAATAAGATGCAAAGAAAACTCAACATAACTTCTGTTATATTCCTGGCAAAGATGCATAACCTATATAAATAATCATGAGGAAGCATCAAACTTAGATTAACACTTTACACAATGATTTTCTTATACGCCAAAATTTGAAGGTTATGAAAGTCAGGGAAACATTGAGAACTATTCTGGTTTGAAGGAAACTAGAGAGTCATGACAGGTGAATGTTGTGGTTGATTCTGAACCTGATTAATTTGCTGCAAAGAACAAAATAAGAATATTGACAAAACTTGAGTGGTATATAAGGATGACCTGGCTATAATGTATCAATGTTAATTTTCAGATTTTGACTTGTAGTGTTATGTAGGAGTGCTTACTTAGTTACAGGAGATACATATTAAAGAATTTGGGGATAATAGGGCATCACATTAGCAATGTACAGGCAATTGTTTTGGAAAATAACCCCACAATCTTTTTGTTGTATTTGCAGCTTTTCTATAATTTTAAGATTGTTCACAAATTAAAAAATGAATAGCATTTTCACATAGTGCCTTAATAATAGGTATTACATAATTACTTTACCTTTTATTAATTCCTTATTCAACCCTTTTAGGATATCTTTTCCCTTATTGTTTTTCTTCATATTTCTATGTTTTACTGTGGACTATATTTTAAGACAACTTATTCTTATACATAGCCTACTGTACAGACATTTAATGTTCTTGAATATAGCCAAGTAGTTATTCACAAAAATACTTCCAAATTCAGTGTTATTTTCTACGGTTCACAAGGAAGTGGTAATATAATCCTCCTGCAGGGAAGGGAATATATACTCAAAGAGGGAAGAGATAACAGATTATGTATGCAACCAAATGTAACCTTTGTTTTGTGCATCTACGGAATTATGGAACCTAAAAGTTAGAAAGGACCTTAAAGAGTCTTTAATACAGTGGCTATTAAGGTTAAGTACCCATGTGCTACTTTCCTCAGGATAAATCCTTTATGGCTTAATACATAAAGTAGTTAAAGTCAATTTGCCCTGCTCAAAACATAAATGTAGGCCCCTCGAGTACTGTCTGCTTGGCTCTTTCTTCATTCCCAAAGAAAACCCTTGGCAACCTGAAAAGAATCCTAGAAATTCATAGAATACAATTTGAAAACCACTGTATCATACCATTTCATATTTGATGTATGAGTCCTCTCTACAGCATATCTAGGACATCATTATGTATTTCCTAGCTTTGTTTTTGACAGTTTAAGTCAAAAGAACTCACTAATTCCAAAGACAATCCATTCCCATTTAGACAGTACAAAAATATCTGTCACTGAAAAGACCCAAATTACTAGAGAAGCCACATTTATGATAAAAATATCAATGTTATCTTCTGTTATCTACTATTAGAGGAGTAATAAGTGCCGAAAAAGAGATATGGCACAAAGTGAGGTCAATAATAAATTTTGTTTTGATTCCAAATTCATGTGCTATGTACTGCAATATGGCTAAAATAAAAATACATACATACATACATTCATACACACATAGATAGTACAAAAATATGATGTATGTTCCCAAATAAAAGTTTATTGAAGTTTTAATTAATACTAGCAAATAATTTTAATAGTCAATTTTTAATATTTCATATTCCATAAATTTTTGTTCAATTTTATAACAATTAGAATGTTATTTATAAATTATTTTCTAGTATGTATTGACTCAAAGGCATGTCCTAATCTATGTATGTGATTGCAATATACAACTTAGGGACAAAGCAGAGTCCCTGCTAGCATATTGACTAGAGGCAATAGACTACTTAAAGCAGATATATTATTGAATGCATAATTTGAACAACAATTTAGTAACCTTAAAAATATATACTGTATGTGCATTTAGTTGTTTTCAACATTTTCACTTCTTCATAATAATGATACTATCATAATATGGATTTTCACAGTAGACATATCTTTAATACTAAATGTCGTGATACTCATACATGTTTTCTCTGAGAATTAACCAATATACACATATAGATTTTCTTCCTTATGATTATCATCTATGTTTATTCTTAATAATTTTAGGACTCTCCTTCAGCATTTTAATTAAACATGCTATGGTAAATTCCAAAACAATTCATTCTTTTATTGGACCTATTTATTGTACTAATAATTCCATGCAGACCATTGAAAAATAGGAGACATATATTTATATGTCTCCTCAAATATATAATATATATTACAAATCATCTTTTATTTTGAAATTTGTTACCTTGACAGCGATTATGTCTAGAAATATGTGCTCTCTTTGTTACAGATAAATAATTTATTCATATAATTTAGCTGACTCAAAGGGTAATATGGGTTTAGTTTTTCTTGATACTACAAATTTTAAAGATTGAATCTGAGAATGGTAGAAGAAAGGTATTCTTAACACAACTGTATATAAAATTCTCTCAAAAGACTTTTCAAAATAAAAAGCAATTAACAAATGAATTGACCTCATTTTATAAGCCCTCTAAAACTAAATCTCTTTTCTTCTATTGATATCTGCTAAGTCTTACTCTTACCTTTATACTCTAACCTTGAGCTGGCTCTCTGTTTTTCTTTCTGAAATCTTCTTGATTCTCGTAGTGTTTATACTACATATAAAAATATACTTGAATCCAGTTTCTAGTACTTATTGAAATCCAGAACACTCTATTCTTGTTGAATAAAAAAAAAATGTTGCCCATGTTAATAAAATCTATAAATATAAACTTATTTTTCACAACTGTTTACTAGATATTTCTGCACTTACTTCCTGCATCAATCACAACTTACCTTCATGGATTACTGAGTATGTGTATGCCTTTGAAATGCTATTTTGGAACTGTTGAAGGATGTTACAAACTGCAGTTTGAAATATATATATGTATATATATATATATATATATGTATATATATACATATATATATATACATATATATATAATAGAATACATATTTAATAGCACTTATATTTATTAAATAAATTTGATTTTCCAGTTTTTAGGAAAGATGATCTGTTTTCCAAAGCTCAGTCTAAAATGACTTGATGTTCTGTTGAATATTAAAAAACAAGAGCAATCATTTTTTAAATGAAATAAGCCTCCTATTCATATATATTAGATTAATGTGTACATCAGTGACTCAAGTTTCCAAGCCAGATATGTGAAGTGGGGCAAGGCTCAAATACGTGCCCTATTTATTTGGTAATTATTATAACTTTAAAATATAATGTGAGAGATTAAATGTCATTTTGTAGGAATTAACTTTGAAATGTTCATAATTATCTAGATAACCACACATAGTTGGAATTATAATGGCAAATTGATTCAAGCCTGCTAGAAAAACACCTGATGGAAATCTCAGTGATTGGTGGAGAGGTGCTACCGACCTATTAATTGTACTTGCTAGTTAATTAGGCAGTTACATTTTTCTCCATATTTCTGGGTAACTCTGACTGTATCTGTCCTTCCAACTCCATTTTGATAGCATGCTATAGTGGCAATTTTGATACAAAACTGACAATCAAGGGATGAAACATTTATACCGTGCTTTGCAATTTACTTTCAAAACCAGTTATAGTAGTAGTCCTGTTAGGCATGATTATCCTCCCCATTTTATAGTTGTGTAGGCAGAGGTTCAGAAGATAAGTGCTTGTTCAAAATCGTAAGGTTTTATGGAAAGAGAGCTAAGACCTGGCCTTTGGAGTAAAAATAAAATTTACAAAGCTAATGTATATGTCGGAATATGGTATAAAGAGTTATTGATAAAGATGATGTTCTTAGCCAGTTTGTATTGGAAAGATGGAAAGAACATTTGTATGCACAGTAGAGCTGATCTTACTAATCATTTGCAGAAAACAAACAATATTTAAAGCGCTTTACATTTGTCATCTTTCTTAAACCCTGAGCAAACTTATGAGGTAGTTATTATTAAACTCATGTTGCAGATAACAGAACTGAGGTCTAGGGAATTTAATTAGCCATAGTAAAATAAATACTGAATGTGCCAAGTTTCAGTATCATCTCTGAGTGGCTCTACGACATGAGTCCATATCCCTCTATGCTTATGTTATGTATACTTTCAGCTCTGAGATGACCTGAGATCCAGACATAAAGTATATGTGTTTTAGATACATTGAATTAAAGTCAGGATGAAGCTACACAATACACTGAAGAGCCTGGGAAAGTGTTTTAATTTTTATACTTTTTCCTAATTTTGGTTTAATTGAGTTGAAATAAAAACTATTTGCTGAAATGTTTTAAATATATAAAAGAGCCAAATTAAAGGGAAAAAAAGTGATCAAGGGAGATATTGAATTGAAAAAACAAAAGAAAAGGTTTTAAAAAATAATGAATGCATACAGTTTTTAGCAAAATTTTAAAAGAGTCATAAACTGAGAGGAAGAAGAGAGATGATGACAATATCAGTCCTACCGAGAATAGCTGACTTTCTCAGCGAGTTGGGCCAAAAGGAGAAAGCTGCAGCCCTGCTTCATACCCCAGGACGCTTCGAGCCTCTGATTCTTTTCATTGGCCTTTTTCTATCTTTAATTTCTACCCTGTAAGATATATTGCTAAGATCAAAGTTTTTACTACTTTGATGATACATTCAATGTGGTAGAGATACCAAAAAAAACTAGAATTGCGTGAAGAGAGGTTTGATCTATACTGAGAATTATTACATGTTTTATACTTCACATTTTAAGGTCTACAATATCTGAGTTTGGGGATTGGGTGGGGTGAGAAAAGGCAAACTATGTCATATATAATACTTTGAGGGTGATGTTGACACTTTAAAATAATCTCCAGGAGCCAAAACTAATTGAAAAGTAATCTATTCAATTAGCACACCCACAATAACCACCAATAATTACATCCCTCTTTCCCAAACCCCAGAAACAAAACATGAGAAGACAAAACTCTTTAGTATCACATCACATATTAAATCATCAGGTCCAAACTACTGGTACTCAGGTGAGTACGATGCGGGTGTGAAGAAAACAATACCTTATAATCTTTTGCAGACGGTAAAGAGTAGCTTATGTCTGTAAAAATGCTTATATAATGGCCTATGTTAAAGGTAAAACCAAATACCCAAAGATCATGACATCGTTTTTAATTTATTCCCACATTTTTTTAAAAGAAGAGCTGAAATACAAATTTTATGATGTTATGGGTTGAATAGTGACTACCTAAAAATTCCTGTCTTGAAGTTTTTATTCCAAATACCTCAGAAAAATGACTATTTAGAAATACGGTTGTTAGTAATGTAGTTAGTTAACAGGTCTTTAGGGTGGGCCGTGATCAAGTATGGTTGGTGGCTTTAAAAAAGAGATTTATACATGGGCACATACAGAAGAAGACCATGTAAAAATGAAGACAGGCATCTAAAAGCCGAGGAGACAGGCCTAGAACAGAGCCTTCCCTCATAGACCTCAGAAGGAACCGATCCTATCAACACCTTGACTTCAGCCTTCGAGAACTGTGAGAAATTTTTGTTGTATAAACCACCCAATTGATATACTAATACATATGGCATCATGTCAATAGGAATTTGAAACAAACAAACAACAACAACAAAAAAACACTTCAGTATTGGTCTAGTTTAATGGGAAGTACATAGAACTGATCCTTAGAAGACTGACCCTAGTTAGAATTAGTCTTTGCTATAAATATTTTGAAGTCAAATGCTTTGAAATAACTAAACTTTAGTGAAAATATCAAATTATTTAATTACCTCACTTGCAAATGTGTCAGAAAGGATGTTATAGATGTACAGTGCTATAAAAATGTTGTCAATAGAATTTAAGTTATGTAACATTGCCAGAGTTTCTCCGTAAGAGAAACTCATATATTTTAATGAGGAAGAAAATTTTAACTTCTTCTTTTGATTTTCCTAACCAATAGTCTGATTCCAATTTGGAAGGTGTTGAAATTTAGCTCTTAGATTCTGTAATCCAAAATACAACTATTTAAAATGGGTAGTTTTCAATCAAATTGCACACTTTGATTTTGTGCCCAGTTGTCAAATACTGCTGGCTTAGAATCCACCTCCTCATTCTAAATACTGGGAGATCCAGTAAAAATCTGCTGTGCAATATTTTATTTATGTAAAACATTTTACCTTCTTTTGCTTATATGCTTTTTTCCCTCAGTTAAATCTGAGCTCCTTAGGAGAGTAAGTGTCCAGAACGGTGTCTGCAAGCACACTCAGAATGCAACACTTGATGAAGGAGAAATGGGAAGGCCTGAAGGATTGGATAGAGAGAAAAACTGTGAAGAAAAAGCCACGTACTCTTAAAGACACTGTTCGTTCCTTTCCAATTAATTTTTTCCTTATATCATTCAGAGTCATAACTTTTAATTATCAACAACCTTCATGGTGAGCTTCTATAATCCAAAACACAGTGTGATACATTTCTTGCTGGAAATGCTGGAAGATATTATCATAATAGCAATTGGGAGACTTCTGTAAGGTACATCTACTTTATGGAACTCTGTATCAGATATATGAGAGGAAGAGAAAAAGAGAGGGAGAGACAAAGGGGTAGGGGTGTGATGGTGGGGGAACGACCCCATACAAAGAATATTTTATTCTATGTTTCAACTCAAGTTAAAATTCTATGCAATTGTATCACTTTTATGTCTGCAATTCCTGCACTTTTATATGCATGGCTTAAGAAAGGAGAAGCCATGGAAAAAGATAAATAATGTACTCCTTCAAGGAAAACTCAGTAAATGTTTATTCACTATCTGCTAGGATGAAATTTCAAAGTACACAGTTTGTAACCATAATATCTCTTTCAAAATTACTGATGCAAAATTTAAAATAGGTTATTGAAGTTGCTAAATATATTTTCAAAAATCACAGTTCTGAATCAATGTTGAAATTTTAGTGTTAATTATTTAACTCATCTTTATTCTGTGTATAAAATATAATTTACCTATGAGAAAAAAAAACAAGGCTTTTATGCTTAGACAATTGATAGTGAAGGAAATTTTACTTTACACAGAAACCATTTAAAATAGTTTCAATCTATTTATTGTTTTTGACTAGGTGCAAAATAATGTCTAGGATTAAGAGTATAGTCTCTCTAATTGAACTACTTACATTTCAGTCCTGATTCAATATTGATTTTGTCAGTTACTAATTATATGATGCTGGCCATGTAATTTAGTACCTAAATCTCAGTGTTCAACAAAATAACAGTATGTACCTCAAAATTGTTTACGTATTAAGTGAAATAATATCTGTAACATTCCTAGTATAGTGCTGCAAGTATCATAAAACACTTAGCTGTTAAAATTATTTAGAGCTATATCCATCTGCGCCTACCACCAAAGGACCAAATATATATGCTATGCTTCTTCCTGTTTTTCTTATTAAATATGCAATTATTAAGTTCCACTTTGACTGGAAATTTGGCATACAGGCGTGGTAAAAATAAATCAGCATGATCTTCTCACACTGGAGTAGGAGTTAGCAAAGGCCATCTTCTTGCCTGCTTGACCAGGTAGAAATAAATTGGTAATGATCTTTTATATCCCAATTAGTCCCTCATGCTTTCCTATAGATAAATAAATCCAATGTTTGGCTCTTAAGATGTCTTGTCATCACTAGTCCACAAAACTTGAGGCAGTTGGTACATGGGTAGTGGGGATGTGGCTTTCAATGCCAAGCTGAGAACCAGAGGTTGGTCAGTGTGTGTGGGGACAGAGCCCCAGAAAGCAGTTTCCAGGCTCTCAGCCTCATGTGGAGAGGTGGTGGCTCGGATAGTAGATGGCCATCAGCTGTGGCTGGTTGGCCATCAGCTGTAGCCATTGAGCCATTGGCCACTGATATAACTGCCGTGGCTACGGAGAGCCGAGGAGAGTGAAGGAGGAGAGTGAAGGAGGATACTGAAGGAGAGTGAAGGAGAGTCGAGGAGAGTCGGGGAGAGTCGGTTGGTTGGCAGCAAAGCGGACAGCAGGTCGTATGTCGTGTAAACCCAGCCTCCAGTGAGCCCACAGTGGTATGACTTCCCTACTTATGGCTCCGTGGGTGTTCCTTTTGGGCCTAGCCACATCCTGCGTTCTTATGTGGGGAGTGGAAGCTGAGACCCCGCCTGTCACCCTGCATGACAGTGTGTGTCCGCATTGAAGGGGGTCACATTGCCTAGACGTGATTCTTCACAGTGAAGAAGATGAAGTCTGCACACTACAGCTATGGTACCCAGAGCCATAATAATGTTCCCAGGTAAGGGTTAATTTACATATTTTTCAGTGCTTCCCTCATGTTCAGCTAGTATTACCTGATAAACGTTAACTAATGAGCCTCAAAATACTCCAGCCTTAGAGAGAAGCTAAGATCCACCCCCAAATCAACAAGTGCTCTCCCCCAGTTCAGAATACCCCATCCACCTCCTGATCCTTTTTGGGTGTACTTGAGGGGTTCTCTTACCAAAGAATGTTAGACATGGCACCCTTTTCCCACACAAAATGTTGCTCTAACATTGAATCTCAGTGCAGCAGTTCAAGACAAACTTAGTTTTTTGCATGTTTTTTTTTTTTTTGGATTGTTTTGCTTTCTTTTTTTAATTAAAGTTTATTGGGTTGACAATGGTTCGTAAAGTTACATAGGTTTCAAATGTACAATTCTGTAATACATCATCTATGTATCACAACCTAATTTTTTGCTTTGTTTTTGTTTGTTTGTTTTTAAGCCATAGGGCTTCGTACACAATTTCGTCCAATGCCTTCATAAAGCTGAAACATCGAAATAAGTCATGTTTGCTAATCTACAAGATTTGCTCCAGGTTACTTACAGCCACGCTACTTTTTAGCAGCTGGTAGCCTTTCTCATTTAAAAATAAATGTGTTAACAGTTATCCCGTTCCATAATTAAGCAGATGATTATAGTTCAAAGAGGTGTTCTGTGATTGAAATCAGTATGGGGTACTATTGGAGCACTGATGAGGGCAACAAATTTGAATTACTGTAGTAGGCTCTAGAGGAGAAAAAGAAAGAAAAAGAAAACTGAGAAAAAGAAAAGATTTCTTTTCAAGAGGGGTTGAGGGATCAATCTTAGAATAACTGTGATCATCAGCAGGATAGCAGCTTTCAACCATGAGAATTTGAAAATCATTCATCTTGGCAAGAGAAAATGGCAATGGTTTTAAAGTGAGAGAGATTCTGGTTCAAATTTGGTCTTTAGCATTTATGATACATAAAATTGAGGTCATTTCTCATCTCTTCTAAACTTTTGTTTATCTAAAATATTGGAATAATTATAGAGGAGTATGTTTTATTATTAAGATTAAATTAGTCTTTACTAAAGAACAACAGAGATCATAAGATAGGCTTCCCTCGGTGTTCTCACAAATAAACCAGAAAGTCTTAAGACTCCATAGGGACAGAGAATAGGGTAGTGGTTAGCCACCTTGACCCTGGGGTTAGGTTTTCTAGGTCTAATTCCCAGATCTACCAGATACAAAATTGGTTTTAGCAATTTACTTAATCTCTCATATATAAAGTGGGGATTTTAGTAGTTTCTACTGTTTATATGGCTATAGATTAAGTGAGTTATATGTGAATGTTTAGAAAAGACTTGGAATGTTGTAAACATTTCCTTTTTAAGATATGCACCTGCCCCTGTTACTCCATTTCGGGAATAAAGAGGTTTGGCATTTCAGCCACGCCTGCCTCCTCATGGTCTGATTAACTATAGGACTATAGAATTAATCACCATCCTCTTTTCTATATGTTCCATTCCACCTATTTGCTTTACCTTTTTTATCATCATTGAAACTGGCTGGAATTTCCCTGACATTAAAAAAAAAAAAAATCCCTCTTCAAAGCCAATTTTCTATTCAGCTACCACTCATTATTCTCATCTTCATAGCCCAGCTTCTTTAAGGAATTTCTTTATCATGCTCTCATTCTTCACTCCATTCCATCCTGTCTTATTGACCCTTCAGAGAACTTGCTTTCATAATCACTGATCATTAAGGCCAGTGAACATTTTCAAATTTTCACCTTGTCTGATATTTCAGAAGCTCTTTATACTATTTTGGTATTAACATAAACCACTACCTCTGAATAAAATAATAACATCAACAATAGTAATAAAAATAATGGAATGTTGCTTTGATTTATTTGATATCACATTCTTCTGGCATTATTCTTACCAAGCAGATATGGCTTCAGTTGTTACGTAAAACCCAACACTAAATACATAAATATGTGTCAACATCTCTACCCTCTCATTTGAATTCTAGCCCCATATACCCAACTGCCTATTTGTATCTCCATATTCAACAGTTAATTTGTAGTGTCTTCCTCTACTGGCACCCATCTAAATGAACCATAAAAATATCCATTCAGTTGCACAAATTGAAAATGTGGGGCTCGTTTAAAACACTCTTCTTCTCTCTTGTCCCTCTTATCAGTAAAGTCTGATGTTCTGTTGATTTGCCTCCTAACTAGCTCTCAGACTTTGCATATCACAGCATCTTCTCTGCCAGGATCCTAATCCCAAATTCTCATCATCTGTTCCCTGAATTAGAGTAACAACCTCCTAAGTGGCCCCACTTCCTTTTGTCCTGCAAATCCTTTTTCCACAGTATAGGAAAATCTGAATGTGGCTTTCTTGTTTATAATCTTTCCCTGGCTTCCCCACTTTTAACATGTTCAAGGCACACCCTTATCTGGTCTCCACCTTACTCTCCAGCTGTATCTTAATATTCTCTTATTCTTTCTTTTCTTTCTGATGTTCCTTCGTTTCTTCTAGTGAGCAAGTCTTCTCCCTACCTTAGGCTATCACACACACTGTTCCCTCTGCACAAAGCATTCTGTCTTTTCTACCAGATAACCAGTCATCCTTTAGATCTCAATGAAAAGATCCAAGTTTCATTTTCAGGAAAATACTGAGGACATTTATCTATACTAATTTTGATCTTTCATTTATAGCATACTGTATCTGTCCTTGATAACACTTATCATGTTATTTTTAATAAGGCTCTTCCATTAGACTATTCTTTATTTTTTATCTTTTAAAGATTTTTTTAAAATATAGCTAACATACAATTTTATATTAGTTTCAGGGGTATACCATAGTTATTCAACATGTATAAACTTAAAGAAGTGATCACCATGATAAGTCCAGGGACCATCTGACACTGCACAATGCTATCACTATATTGAATATATTTCCTATGCTACGTATATATTATATCCCCATTAATTATTTATTTTATACCTGGGAATTCTTATTCCCTTCACCTTTTCTAACCTTTTAAAATTTTTCAATTACAGTTGACATTCAGTATTATATTTATTTCAGATGTGCAGCGTAGTTGTTAGACATTTATGTAATTTAAGAAACGATCCCCCGACTATACATAGTTATTGCCATATCATTGACTATATTCCCTATGCCCTACCAATTTGTATTTCTTAATCCTTTCACCGTTTTCACCCTGCCCCCCAACCCCTTCCCTTCTATCACCCCAGTAGATCTCAATACCCATCTAACAACATGCATTGTTATTACAATATTATTGACTATATTCCCTATGCTATACCCTACATCCCCATAACTACTTTGTAATAACCAATTTGTACTTCTTAATCCCTTCCCCTTTTTTTACCTAACTCCCCAAACGCCCCTCACATTTGGCAACCATCAAAATGTTTTCTGTATCTATGAGTTTGTTTCTGGTTTGTTTATTTTGTTCCTTAGATTCCACATGTAAGTGAAATCACATTGCATCTGCCTTTCACTATCTGACCCTCCATTCAGCACAATACCCTCTAGATCCATCCATGCAGCCACAGATGGCAAGAACCCATTCCCTTCCCTGGCTGAGCAATATTCCATTGTATATACGTAGTACCTCCTCTTTATCCAATCTTCTTTCAACATGAGGCTGCTTTTAGGAGTCTCTCTTTGTCTTTATTGACTTCTGGACTGAAAAGTTTCTGTGTGCCACTTGTAGCGCTAATTGGGCAGTACTCTGCTGTGGTCTGAAGCAAATCTCCAATTATGTTGGTTCTGGGGGCTCTTAGGAAGGGCTTTGATCTAGGCCTAGGTTAGCCACTTCCTGTGACTGGCCAGGGGCTACCTGATAGGAGGTACAAAGTGATCTGCAGTTGTTTGCTGCCTGTGCTAAACCTAGAGTCCTGTGGGAGAGGCCACACTGTGCACTGAAGACAGCAGCTATCAGTAACAGGCCTGTGGTAACTCACCAAAAAGGCAGGACACATTGAGGCCTGCTGTCACCCACCAGCTCCTTAAGGTTCAGCCAATGATAAAGCCTCAGGTGGTACAGAAGTTGGGTAAGACAGGGTTTCAGGGAGTCACTAGAGTGGGAAGAGCTGAGGTCAACAGTTTAATGTAGATTATGGTTTGGTGCCAGCACTGACCCTGGAGCTACTCAAACCATCTCAGAGCACACTGAGGCTAGTCCATGCTTGACTGGAGCTGGTGGACTCAGACAGTTTTCCAAGAAAGTGCAGTGTGGGTGGGGCTGGCTGCTCTCAGAGAAACTGCCTCTGGCATTGGGGGAATTGGGTGGGGCAGGGTCCTAGCTGAGTCAGCAGGGTGGAGCATTGAAGCTCACTAGACCAATCAGATTCAGATTTGGCCTGTGGGGGTGGGTTCAACACAGGAAAGATGGTTTCCACCTGCCAGCTGCCAAGGAGAGGGCTCTTTCACAGACTGTCCTCTAGCCCTCATCACACAGCTCAGTCTACCCCCTATATGCCTCTAACACCCTCAGAGTCACTGTCCCTGACCTGGAACCCAAGGTAAGTGCTTGTGAATGAGTGAGACTGTATGTGGGTCCCTTAAGAAGATGTCTGGGTTTCTTGCTGCCTTCTATATCACCCAGATGGTCGAAATCCCCACAGTCTTTCACAGCCAGATGTTATGGGGTCTCCTCATACTGGCACCAGCACTCTGGGCTGGGAAGCCTAGTGTTGAGGGCTGGGGTCCCTGACTCCTCCAGGGAGAAACTCTGTGGCTGAAATATCACTCCAGATTCTCAACTGCCACATGGAGTTTTGGGGCCAGCCTCTTTCACGTCTCTGCTTCTCCTACTAATCTCGATGCTAATTCTTTTTTTTATATCCTTAGTTATAAAACTTCTGTTCAGCTAGACTTCAAATGATTCTCCATGCTGATTGTTCTATAATTTAGTTGTAATGTTAATGTGCTCATGGAAGGAAGCAGGCACATTGTTTATCTACTCTGTCACCTTGGATTTCCTCTAGCCTGTACTTTTTGACAACAGCAAAATGGTGTCTGTTTTACTCACCATTAAATTCCTCAATTTTTAAAGAGTTATAAATCCTCAATTCTAGCAAGATTTATTAAAGTCATTTGTTTTCTCCTAGTTTTAGAAACTACCACTCTGGACTCAACACCCTGGACTAAGTATAATGGCATATTAATGGGTAAAGAAACCCCACAAAATTTAAAACATTAGAGACAAAAACCAATTAAACTATGTCACTTTTAATTCTCATTAAATACAATGGTTAAAATGTTTTTATAAATTATAATGACCCTCATTGATTTTAGTTTTCTCCCTAAATTTGAGAAAGTTCAATTGACTGAGTACTCTTAGGACCTGCATTACTCTATCACATTAAGGGCATTCAGTAAAAGAGGTTCCTGCAGCAAACAATAAAGTAGTATATTCAAGGAATTTGTTGGACAACATACATACTAAAGTATGAAAGAAAAGAGCTTATTCTTTATATTTTAATGAACTTTCCTAGTGTGAAAATTAAGGTCCCACAGTGAATGTTCCTCTCAAACTCTCCAATGGTGAAATCCCATTAGACTTTGTCAGCCTTATTTGAAAAACAAAAGTACAAATCTCTGCTTAAATAGTTTAGGGATACATACATATCAAAAGAACAAGGGAAATCCCAGCGGGTTTCCAAATCTCAGAGGTTCAGTTTCAGGTCACTAGCACCATTCTATCTCTGGATTTAGATAATGAAATGACATAGTTAAGGATACGAAATTGTTATGAACAGGTAAAAACAAGATTTGGAATCCCTTCACTAAGGCAGTAACCCCAGAGTTACCCCTCATTATTTACCATCTATAACAAATCAAAACAAAATAAAACTCATTGGGCAGAAAAAAAATAAAATAAAATAAAGGAAGGCAGAAATACATAGGTTGGTGTAGAAAATGTGAGATAGATAGGAGGATAGGTAGGAGGGAGGAAGGGAGAGAGATAGCACCATCTCCATGTCCTACAAAACCGTCCGTTTATATAGAATTTATATTATTCTCCCAAAAGAAGATTGCATACAATGTTTTCCAAGTCAAGTTGTCCTTTCAATCTTAGTTGTGGAGGACGCCATTCAGCTTCAAGTTGTTGTCCTTTCAGTCCTGGTTGTGGAGGGCACGCAGCTCAGCTCCAGGTCCAGTTGCTGTTGCGAGTTGCAGGCAGCACAGCCCACCATCCCTTGCTGGACTCCAGGAGTTGAAGCGGCAACCTTGTGGTTGAGAGCCCACTGGCCCATGTGGGAATCGAACTAGCAGTCTTCAGAGTTAGGAGCACAGAACTCCAACTGCCTGAGCCACCAGGCCAGCCCTGCATACAATTTTCACTTGACCTATTCATAAAATGTTTTTGCTATAGTTTCTGAATATGTATAAATTATTTGATTCAGCCAATTATTATATATTTCATATATATATGTATATGCATATATATATATAGAGAGAGAATATGTTATATATATTTTCTGAGAAAATAATCATCAACTCAGTACATTTAATAGCTCTCCATGTGACGCTACAGTCACTGAAGATTTCAGAACTATGAAAGTGAATATGTTATGACTTTAACTGAGCTTGTAGCCACATACAACTAACTCAGGGAAAACTTTGTTTTTGTCATCTGGGTTTGAGACAAATATGTAATTCCCTAAAACTTGTTTTCTAATTTATATGCCTTCATCCAAGAAAGTTACATTTGAAGTCCAGCTTATGTTCCCATTGAGGAAGATGGGCTACTGCAAGTTAGAATAGCACTTATTTTTCTTAAATGCCTTCAACATGTGGATGGTTATTTTCTAATAGTTCTGTGATTTCTAGCAGCTAATGTGTATTAACAAGTGACTGTCAAAACTCTCAGTTAACTAATGATAGCTGTTTTTGAAAATATTCGTGTAACTAGATAAGATTTCTGATGAAACTCTTCATGTCCTCTGCCTACCTTCAAGGTGACACAATTTTGCACTGACATCATTTCTTCAATGATTTGGAGTAGAATCAATTTTCAATTCAAGAGAGTGAAAAACATTGGCTAGGATCCCCCATTTGTGGGTATTTCTAGGTTATACCATTAAGGGCGAACAGACTTGGTAAATTTTTAGGCTCACTATATTCATTCATAAGCCTCTATGCATTATTAGATTTTTATTTTGCAACACTACATTAATGCAGAATTTTAAAAGAGTGTGTATACACACACACACACACACACACACACACACACACCTTTTTTTCCCTTAACTTCAATTAACTTACCCATGTCTACCAAGTGTTTAAAAGTTACTTGTATTAATTAGTTTTGTTGTGGTGAATAATAAAGAAAGATCCCAAATGTTCACTGTCTTACATTACATCTTACAGTACCTTGCAGCTTATAGTAATTATTTCTCACTCATGTTATAATGCCAGCACCTGTGGCTTGGCTTTTGTGGCTCTGTCTCATTTCTAGTCTTGTGCTGAAGGAGAAACTTCTGTTTGGAACCAGTCATTCTCATGGAGAAGGAAAATGGCTTCAGGAAATTTTATTTGTAAGTGGCATCATTCACATATGCTTATATCTCATTTGCAAAATCCAGGCACATGGCCAAAACCAAAGTCAATTCGCTGAGGAAGTGTATTCCTTCTACAGAGCATAGGGACATGATAGGTCATGTGGCAATGGGAGAGGATATAACTTTTTTTACAGGAGGTGAGAAGTGAATAATTGTGAATAATGATAAATCTACAACAATACCTATATTATTTAAAATTTGTCTGGAGCCTACAGATGTTCTGTCTGTTGGACTGATGATTACCCATATATATAAAATTATATATATATATATGTATATATATATATATATATATATATATATATATATATATATATATATATATAAAATTCAGTACTCAGCCCATAATTTTGCTGGTATCATGAACATAGGCTTAAGTCATTGGTACTACTGGAAATTTCTTGACTGTTGAATGTCTTAACCTATTGGTAAAATCTTTAATAACACTTATTTTAATTAGTTCTTCAATGATATTTTAATTAGTTCTTCACTTATATTCAAAGTGGTTCCTACAAAATTGGGTATTCTCTACCTCCTATAGCCATAAATTCCAAGAAGACTAAAATTAATGAAAACCATAGTACTAATAATGAAATTGCAAGCTATATGATAATTGGCCATCACATGGATTGATCACTGTTAGTATGAGAAATAGCACAGCTGCACTGTTTTAGTGAGTCCATCTACTTTTAAGGTATGCGGAAATAATCTAATCTTTTATCTGCTTTTGTTTTTATTTCATAAACTTGTTTACTTCCTTTAAGTTAAGAACTTTCCCCCCAATAATTGGCTTTTTGACATTGGGATACATCTTTCAATTGATGTCTACATTCACTGTGGTAGTATTTTAATTTTTTCACTTATAGGCTATAATGAAACTAAAGTTATGTCTAAAATTTTGGAACCTCTGCGTTCATACAGTATGGCTGACTGGTTTTCAATAAATCCTATTCTATTCAGTGTTATAAACCATTTCATAGTAAGAATACTACCTGGAAGTTTTCATGGTTTCACATTACCGACAGTCTCAGTCACTTAGTCTCCCGGGAGTGTTCTGGCCTCATCTGGCTATGTCTGATAGCGTTTGAGTCTTCAAGGTTTATATCCTACCATCAACACTATTTCACCTTTTTATATGATATGCTCTCTTTCTTTTAAGTCTGTCTAGTAGACCTACTCTTAGTACAAAACTTGGACATACAGCCACAATTCCTTTCTCTATGCTTACTGTTTCATTAGCACATCTTTCTAAAATCCTTCTTCTTTCAGCATAGTGGAGGTATTAAGAGTTATAGTGTCAATTAGTTATTTCATTGCCAAAAATATGTATTAGTTGCATAAATTACGAGCAATGATACCTTAACGAGAAGGCAATTTAACCCAAGACACAGTTTCTGTTGTTACGGGACCACATGACCAATTTGCCTAGGTCAGTCCTAGCTTGTATTTATTGTTTTTATATTACTATTAATAATGCTTTTCTTTTTTTTTTTACTTTCACAATTGTACCAGTTTGGACAATAAATTATATGAGTACCATATTTATTGTAAATGTAGTAGCTTCTTCAAAGCTGGATTTAAACTTCTTTTTTGCACATTTTTTCTTAGTACTTCCCTTTAAATATAAATCCATATATTTCCCAGGCATCCTCTTTCATTCAATGTGTCATACTTCTGCTTATCTTCACACAAACTTTGCCATCTTGTAACACACTGAATAGAACCTGGAAAATGTTGTTAATTATTTGCTTAACATTTTCACATATGTACATACTTATTGTAGTTTCTCCACCCATTTGGAGACAGTTCCCAATTGATTTCCATTATCAATTTTTTCATCTTTCAGAGATCATTGTAACCATCTAGCTGAATCATTTCAGTTCATTCTCCAGAATCTTCCCTGAACACACTGTAAATATTAGGCTCACAATTTACAACTAAATATCTTTCTCCTTCCAGCCCCATATTTAAAACACTAGACAATCTTTCATTGTTATTTTTCCTTTTGTATATCTCTTATTTTCCTTTCACATATGTATTATTCTCTAGAACCTCAAATCTTTTAATAAATAGGTCCCTTTTTAAAAAAAAACTAATGATAATTTCTACCACTTTCAAAGTGAAAGTATTTACACGTACATTCTCTTATAGGATATTTTTTTCTCGTACTTATTGTTTCCACTGAGAAAAAAATAGATTAAGAAAACGCTGTCTTCAATCATTTTTCAATATATGTGTATATCAAATCATTACATTGTACAACTTAAACTTACACAATGTGATATGCTAATTATATTTTGATAAAACTGAGGGCAAAAAATAAAACACCTTCCTCCAACTTGCTGAATATTGGGTGACAAGTGTTGATGTGAGTCCTGACCTATCCATAAATTCCACCACTTCTACCCAGAAGAGTCTGCATATTCACTTATTTCTCATGCAAATCATAGAATACACCAAAATAATACTGAGACATGAAAAAAGGAATAATGGAATGAGCCAAAGTGGAGGCAGGGGGAAGGGAAAAAGAAAGTCATAGTCACTGGGCTGGAATCACAGAGCATTTATGGTGGAGGGAGATTGAAAAATGAGAGGCTTACAGATTTTGGGAGAAGAAGAACCCAGATATAAAATGTTTCCAGGTGTTGTGAAGTAAATCCTTTTGATATGAAAGAGGATGCCTGGGAAATATATGGATTTATATTTAAAGGGAAGTACTAAGAAAAAATGTGCAAAAAGGAAGTCAAGTTTAAATCCAGCTTTGAAGAAGCTACTATATTTACAATAAATATGGTACTCATATAATAAGAGACTGGAGTAAAAAGTATAAATTTCTTTCATTTTCTTAAGTATTTATTTATTAATTAATTTAAATGATTGTATTACACTGTTTCCTTGAAAAGGAGACCTAGATGGACAATCAGCTCTAATGCATCTTTTGGAGCAAAAATTAATATAAGACATGGTCTTATTTTACTATAATTTTACTATAATATAAGACCGGATCTTTACCATGTTATTATTTTCCTATCTTATTTTCCTATAATATAAGACCGGGTCTTGTATTAATTTTTGCTCCAAAAGACGCATTACAGCCGATTGTCTGGCATCTGGCTAGGTCTCATTTTCAGGGAAACACCGTATATTGTTTCAATGTGCCTCATGTCCTAGTCTGACTCACATGGAAGACTAACTATATCAATAGTATTGTAACACATTAGTGGTACTTGATTTCTAAAAGCCAAGACATTCAGGTGCAGGCTTCTTAGCAAATCTGGGGCCTATTCCAAGCATATGAAAAGTTCCCACATAATTAGGATCACCATTAAAAATTGACTAATTAATAATGTCCACAGCAATACTCATAATCTATCCACTGCTATATTTGGCACAGAGTTAAATCATAAGCCTCCTCCAATTTGAGCTCACATAGCAGAGGAGACTGGATAACTCAGAAAGATTTCTGGAAAGCCAAATGAATTCCTGGAGACTATTCCAATCACAATTTTCTTTTTGAGTCAGGATTCTATCAATGACAAAGAAAAGACTAACTCAATTTGAAATAGTCAATGTAGCACCACCTTACTGGACTCAAAACCCAAATCCAAAAATCTAGTACCCTCTAGACTTCTGTGCAAGAACCTAAATACACTTTCCAAACATTACAGATATATTTATTGCTCCAGGATATTGTACAACATCACACACACCGAATCTGATATCAAATTGAATCTCTGAGATTTTCAACCTCAGGCTTAAACTGAAAATGAGCGACAGAAGACTACTGTGCTCTGGGTGGGGGGAAGGGGATGTAAACTCTGTCAAGGAGTCCATGAGGCAGCCAGCCAATAGAGTTCCCTGAAGACAAGCTGCATTGTTATTGTGCTACCTCTTGATAGACCATGGAGAAATTAGAAACTCTTAATCCATTTTTTAAGTCCAATATTAATCTTAGTTGTACAGGTTAAAGAGATTCGAGGAATGTAACTTATTAGGAATGATCCAATTACTTTTTACAAATGTGCCATTTTTAAGTGTATTTATATTGAAGGAATGGAACAAATGAAGCCCTATCTGCCTTTGGTGGGGAAAAAAGCCTAAAACTAATGAATCTCTGGTTCCATTTGAATGACCAATCTAGCCCCCACCACTGCCCACCATGTCCCTGCCCCTTTTCTATATAGCTCCATGACCTTGGTAATATAATTGACAGTCCAGGTGTCCAATGAATTGGTTTAGTTGCACCGATACGCTAAATTTAATAAATAATTAACTATCCATGACACATTATTCTAAAAGAAAGCATTTGAGTATGTTCACACCTTTGATGCGTGCCAGATGTTCTCCAGTTGAACATACTGTCAAACTAATGAGCTGTCAGAGTCTATGTGTTCGCTGTATCTGTGGCAATTTTCCTTTAATTTCAGAGATTTTAATCTCTTTTTTATTAATATTAAAAGTTTAATGATACATAGCACTATAGAAACATCAGAGATTAATATAGTTTTATATATCAGTCTAATTTATTTAAATATATCATAAAAAGCACAGAATAATAGAATCAGACTACTTAGGCCATAACCGAAACAATGTAGCTTCCAAACTACAAGTTTTTAAATGAAGTAAAATGGGACAGTGGAGATGCTAGTCTATTTACCTAAATCTAAAGAATAAAAATAAACGTTTTTCTTTGCAATGGAAAAAGGATGCTTTGGTTTAAAAAGGAATTTGTTTTGTCAATTTTAAGGTAGTAATTGGATTATCCTTTTAGGATTGTTCTTCATTCTCCTAGGGGCTAATTCTTTTTTTACTTTCAGTTCTTATTTGGAAAGCTGCCTATTCAGAGACTCTCTCTTCAGATTAGGTTATGCTACTGGCGACCTGGACCTACCTATTCTCTCAGGTGGTCATGTCATTTTTGGAATAGTTCATCCCTTTATTTCCAGTAGACTCTTGATACAATTTTCTGCTGCAGACTGATTAAAATCATCCTCAATCTACTTGGGAAATGTCTCCAGAGAAATATTATACCTATATATATTTTTTAGCCTTTTCTTCTCACTGACTTAATTAAAAAATATTGGCAGATTTACTTTTAATATTTTTAAATGGAAATTTTGAAACAATGCATTTTCATTTGATGAAAATTCAGTGAAAAAACTTTTGGATGTAAGGAGTTAATGGAGTCATAAATTAATCTAGATGAAGACCACACATCAAACTTTCAAATTAAGGGTTTGTGCAATTTCATTTGATGCCAGTTTGCAGTTTTCATCTTTATATTTCTTTTCTTACTAAATAAAATTCCTGTATGCCGGTGTATTTTTATAGGTGTTATGGACTAAATAGTGTTCCCCTCAAATTCATATGTTGAAGTCCTATCCCCCAATGCCTTAGAATGTGACTATATTTGGAGACGGGGCCTTTAAAAAGGTGATTTAGCGTAAATGAGGTTACAAGAATGGGGTCCTAATCTAATATGATTGATGTGTCCTTGTAATAAAAGACACAGACACGCACAGCAGAGAGGCCGTGTGAGGACACAGAGAGAAAGTGGACAAGGAGAGAGGCCTCAGGAGAAACGAAACTTGCTAGCACACTGACCTCAGATTTCCAGCCTCCAGAACAGTGAGAAATCATTTCACTTGTTTAATTAAGCCACCCAGTTTCTGGTGCTATTTTGTTTCGGCCGCCCCAAAAAACTAATACACGAGGTAAACACTAATGGCTACCTAAATAGCTGAAAACATTGACATTTTATAAAATTTAAGTAAATCCTTATGCTAGCTGTCTCTAATTAGATCTATAGATAAAGTTTGATCCAGTACATGTTTGAACCAATAGTCCACTTGACTCAAAGTAGAAGTTCTGTTTACAACTTTACCAATCATGATAGTCCAATATGTCAGGGTGTAAAGAATTACAAAAAAGATTTAGTACTTAGTAAATGTATATATTATGTTTATTTTCCCTCTGTTCAAATGTTGCTTTAGGATTTCCATACCCTGGGAGATTTACTTAATACAATTTGACTCAAATTCCCCATTTCATCATTATAGAAAACTCAATGACCTCCTTCAAATTTTATTAGTCTGATTTTTTTTTTTTTTTGCATTCCCACATGGCTACCTCATTATCCTACATCTACCAAGGTAATTTAATAATTTCCCCACCCACCCAAAATACAGACCCTGTAGCTCATAGCATTAATCTATCCATCACCAAATTTAGTCACAGCAGGTATGTCATTATATTTGTAATTTTATTGAAAATTATTTGCAGGATCATAGTAGGTGCATGTTCAGAACACATCAACAAAGAGGGTGGAAAGTACTTTGAAATGTGATGTTCACTATATTGCTGACCTTAAGAATGCTATTTATTTTTCTAAGAACTCTTATTTAACCTCTCAACATCTTTATAATATTCAAGCTCAAGGAAGATGACTCTGATTTGCATAACCCGACTTTCTCTTCATTGCTCCAGTGTCTTAACCTGTATATCTCTTGGAGAATTTTCCCAATAAGCCAATTTTTTGTTCTCATTCTTCTGAATTTGTCACCAATTTTAATGTGTATATTTATGCAATATTTTTAAAACAGAATCTTCATTGTATGTTTTATTAATTTTATCCTCTCTTTGTTCACTGGAATTATATTGTAAGCAATTCTTAAGGTCATTAATTACATTCTGGAGTATTTACAATGCTTAAAATATTATATTATTTAAATACTCCATAATTTATTAACTATTCTGCAATTGAACATGTTAGCTGGATCTCATTTTTTTGCAATTCAAAATAAAACACTGAATATCTTTAAACATGTCTTCTTGTGAATTTCTGGCTATTTTGTAATTGATATCCTAAAAGGGGACTGCAGAATCAAAGTAACCAATAATTCCCACTAAAAATGAATACATATTGTAATGTATTACTTTAACAATTTATGAAAAATATATTATACAACATGAAATGATTTGCAGCATATAGTTTAGAAACTCTTGGAAAAAATTGCATATAAAGGTAAATAAATAAATATCTACAGATATTTACAGAGAGAGATAGAAATTAATATAATTTGTCATTGAAAGATTTTAATCTGGGTAAACAGATAATTTGGTTCATTTTCTAGACATATTATCCTGAGAATAGTTAACTGGTTAGTTGAATAGTTTAGTCAAAAGTCGATGAGCTTCTTAACTAAACAAAGTGTAGAGACAATGAAGGTTTGATTTATAAGAACGGCTCAGGAGTTTCTTGTCAAGTGATCAAGTGGATTGTGGGGTTGATTTGTGAAACGGAAAATCTAAGAAGAAAAGGTTGAACGTGTGCTTCGTAATGTACATTTTGAGTTGCAGGTGATAATGGGAATCAGAGGTGAGAATGTCAGGTATTTATGCTAGATCTGTGGCAAGTAATCAGATTCTATTAGAATATTTCTAAACATTGTTAAGTAAAAGTATAGGAAAAGATAAGGGATAGCGTAATAGAAAATGTCCAAGTTTGAGGTATAAGAAGAAAAGGATTTAGTTATAACTATACTTAGAAATGAAAAATCTAAAAAAAAGGCGAACAGAAAGCTTTTAAAAAAATCTCTCATTTTCTTTCAAATTTAGCAGAGTCCTTCCTTGCACTATTAAGCATAAATCAAAGAACTGAGTTCTTGGGTAATGTTGAAGTTGGACAAACTTTCAGAAAGAAAAACCTCTAAAAGTTTTCTAGAAGTCGCATTTAAAAAAAAAAGGTCTAATGAGCTAAAGAATATTCAGAACAATTGCTTTAACCTTTAGAATATGGGTTATTTTATTTTATTTTTCAGAAACGAAAAGAAGTATAACTATTAGATAAAAACAAAAGTAATTTCTAAATGAGATGTAATTTCTGAAACATCTTTTGAGAAGATGTGAATAGCAACCTTTAATTATGATTGGGATTTGTACAGAAATACTGGTACACCAGTGTAAATGTTCTACTTTCAGTGGTTTTCCAAAATGAGGGACGATGACAATAGCAACTTAGCAACTAAAATAACAGAAAATATGGTGTCTTACTAATATTCCTTTTACCCAGATACAGACCTTGTCATGGGAAGATCTTCTTTTGTTTAAACTAGGCCTAATTACTATAATAAATAGCTTGCTAATTTTGTTTTCCTTGAAGTCATTCCAGAAGCTTAAATTCTTACAAAAATTATGCTACTCAATTTCCATTTCTTCTCCTTCCCCATGCACAGAGATGCTTTTGCACTTTCTTCTAAATATCCTAAATGAATCTAGGGCAAATATGTTAGGCATACATCTCACACATCAGATTATCATCAATTCCAGATTTTCCTGGACATCAATTTTTCAGTTTGAATGTTTGGAGGTTATATCTTGTTTCTCTTTAATTCTCCCCAGTTTGAATTACATCTTTAAAGCCACTGAGGTCATAGGAATTCATTTGAGTGCTTTTCTAAATTGCTCTATCATTTGTTTCTGAAAGGAACATCATGTTTAGAACAAAGTTCCCCTGAAAATATAAAAAGATCTGTTTGGTGTAATCAGAAACTTTATTGTTTTGTTTTGTTTTTATTCTTGTCCTTGCCACCTATCTTTTAATCACCTCACTGCTCATTTGCAATGAATGGTTAAAAGATAAGTTAATGAAAACAAATTTAACAAGCACATTTTTACATAACAATTCAATTGAAAGAATGAGGTGTCTTAATTTTACCCCTGTATTTAAAAGCATAAAAAAAAGGAAGAAAAAAAGAAAACAATAAGCTTAGTACATTTTCGTCCATTATACAAAAGAACAGACAAAACAAAACATTTCGTGTATTTGCCAAGTAATATAAAAAGTTATGAAGAAATGTTATATTTTAAATGTATAAAAGAGTAAGTTAGAAAAATTTGAATAAGTAAGTTATTTTGAGTTTCAATTACACATAACATCATGGCCATAACTTTACATAGCTTGATAATAGAAAGAGTTAAATAAATTTTGATATTTAATTGTTGAAGAGTGGTTAGAGATTTATGAGAGATTTTTAACACAGAACTTTGGGAACATAAGAAGTCAATACTTTTCTCACGATGGTAATAGGTAGGTGGACTATATAATTTATTATCAGCCAGCAAAGTTTTGAAAATATAAGATATTAGTATGAAATATTTCTGTCTTGAATGCATTTATTTATATTGATTAACATAATATATTTGATTAAACAAATAGTACCAAACATATTTTTCCTTTCTACATGTCCATACTTTGTTTTACCATTGGAAAACAAAACAGGTCCTATTTCAAAGAGAGATGTTGGTAACATTTCTATGGAAAGGGTCATATAGGGAGAAAATTGTGGTCCCAGGTAATCCCACAAATATAACAAAGTTTTAAATTGAGACTATGAGAAAAGACCTTGGAAGAAACTAGTTTTACAAAGTGGAGTTCTTCCAAATCTAACTCGGCTTATTTTAATGCAACTATTAATACTAAGACAATTAAAAAATGAAAACAAAAAGGATAAAAGCTAAATTGTATGATCCAGACTACTCCAAGAGATATGAAAGGGCTAAACTTGGATTTATATGCACCCAGTAACCACATAGAAAATGACATAATTTACATTACAGAGAAGAAATTTTTCTATTCTCTGAAAGGTAAAATTTTGGTACAAATAAATAAGTGAATTAATATTTATTTGAAATATTCCTAATCATGACAAATAGATCAAAATCGCATTAAGAAATAATTTTCAAGGTTTTATTACGCAATGTGCTGTTTTTTCTTAAATGAGCACTTAAGCTATTCTTTTTTGCTTCATTTAAAAAACTTTTTGATGTAATATCCTATATAAAATTAAAAAGTACTAAATCGGTCAGAAACTTCTTTGTTAAAACAATACATTTTAATCTCTATCTTTTATTCATGGGAAAAGTTGAATTTTGATAAAATATTTTTATAAGTGGTAAAATATGATTAATATTAAAAACATATATTGAAACCATACTATCTCATTTAGTTTATTTCAACAAACTCAATAATCTATCTTCTTTTATTATATCTAATTGTTATTTATCTTAACAGGCATTTCTTCCTTTTTCCCTCCCATTGGTACACTCAAAGCCAGTGTGAAATTTGAAAATTATCTGTTGAGGATAATTAATATTCACAATTATCTATTCCAGAAAAATTGTCTTAGCCAGATGACCAATATTTGTGGTAGACTCATCTTCACTTTTCCATTGAAGAGTGATAACATGTGTGTTCTTTGCAATGTATGTATATACTGAATGTAAGTAATGTAATGGGCTGTAATAAAGTAGCTATTTCCCAGGTCATTTAATAGATATCAAATGCCTAGAGTTTAAAAACTTAAATTATAAGTATAATGTTTCTCCTGTTACATAATTTGAAAATTTATCTATCTGATATCACTCGTTTTTAAAACAATTCAATTAATATTTATTCAATAATTTTCAAAGTATTTATAAGGATAATCCACACTGTGTTGTCATACTTATATAAAAAATTATCATAAGTTTTTGTAATGTTTTTAAACTCCAAATATATATAAAATAAGTTAAAATACTCTATGTAAAGGTATTAATTTTAATATTCTTATTATTCTGAAATACCACTATTTGTTTAACGAGCTACCCCAAATTTGTTTGATACTTTCAATTCTTTGCTAGATAAGTGACATTAAGAGAAGAAAATCTTTAGAATTGAGTTTTTGTCCACACTTAATCAATATTTTTATAATATATTCTTAAAACTGTACATTTTAAATGTGCAAGTTTCTTGTTTTGCCTATGTTGGTATTTGCATATATACAGGTATCAAAATGTGAATATCAACATAAGCAAAAAATAAGTTTGCACATTTTTGTATGTATGATTATATACATGTATTTAATATTTGGTACTAAAATAGGAAGATAAAAAGATGTCTCTATTGTTTGTTTTATTTTGTTGAACAATTGATTTTTATATTGTTTTATATATTCTTCTTTAGGAATGGCCTATTCATATAATTTATGTATTTTGTTATTGGGATGCTCATTTTTTACTAATTTGCAGAAATCCTTCACTTATTGAGGAAATACACACTTTACCTTTAATATATGTTGCAACCAAGGGTTTCTTGATCTGCTTTTAAGTTTAGTTTACCATTCTTCAGATATATAGAAATATATTTTTTTATTTTTATGTATAATAGTTTATCTTCTTCATGCTATCTACTTTTGGACTCATGCTCATAAAAACTAGAGCAATACTTATGTTGTATCCCTCTATTATTCTAATAATGATTTTACAATTAAAATTTAGGTCATTCACTAGTTTGAAATTCATTTTGGTATATCTACTGCACGTGTTTTAGTCAGGTTTAGAGCCATTCCTGGAATTGTTGAGTTCATAAACTCCACCGATTTTTGTAATGTAATTGCATACAATTTTCCATATATTATTTCAGGTATCTTACACTTTAAATGTTCTCTGTACATTATACAAGCAAATTCTTCAAAAATATTTCAAGTCACTGATTAGTACATATGATCTGTTCCGTATTTTTCTATCATAATCAATGTATTTGAATTTTGCATGATATAGGGTACAAAAAGAAAGCAAAATAGAGAATGAGATAAAAGATGAAATTATATTACATGAACTGTTTTGAGATCAACTTAGGGAATGGCTGCAATCAGGCAGACACTTACTTCTATAGAGACGGTGAAAAGGACTGAGACTCATGGTAAGAGTATTTAAGGGTGCTTAAGTATATAAATCTATGAAACATCAGTGTTCATCTCTTGAAGTTAGTCATAATGCTGATGGGACAGAGACTCCATATGTTGGAATTGTACCTTTTGAATCCATTATTTGAAGATTCTCTTTCATAGCATGAAACACCTATCAAACAAAATATAAAATACATTCTAGTCTTTTAAAATCATTTAAATGATTTCATAAACATAGTTTTAAGTACTTTTATATATACATTTATGTTACAGTCAATGAGGCTTAAAAATGTTGTTTCAATTATTATAAACATAACACAAAATTAATTCATATTTTAGGCTGATTTCCTGTGGAAACCTTATTTTTAAAAAATCCCTCAGGCTCATTTCCTTTCTGGTTGTCTTTTCTCTGTAACTTAGTAACATCTGTCAGTGAAGAATCCCCAGGGAAGAGAAGCCGCTTCCCAATCCTGAGTCATTCACCTAGGCAACAGTGGGATGCAGGTGGACAATGTCCTCCAAAGTGGGATTAAATTGCGTTGGCTGTTACAGACTATTTCCATGCCCCCATTTCCTCAAAACAAGAGTTTATCATTCAAATGTGCATTGGCCTGCCTCAAAGGATGCCCTGGCAACCTTTTTAGTTCTTTTCTCCTAGAATCCACATCCCTCCAACAAGAGCCAGAAGCTCCCCAGTTTTGTTTCAGTCATCCAATGTGTGAAGCTATTGGAACCAGGATATGTAATTATAAACTTAAATATATAATAAGCATTTATAATTATTCTCATTCTGTAGGATTCTTATGTTTGGATGAATGATTCTTCAAATGTCACTCAACTGTAAAATGACCAAGAGCCTGAACATAAGATAAAAACAATTGAACCAGTGTTTAATGAATTTTCCCTGGGCCTCAAAAAGTTATTATAAAAGCGGGGGGGGGGGGGAAGAAATTCTATACTACCTTTCTTGTATTCAGGGGCACACATTTGAAATTTATTTTTTATCAGTTCAGAAGCCTCTTCACATTATCATCTATCCTTAGAATAATTCCCATCTAATCTAGCATGCCATGGTCCTTTCTGTCCTCTCTTCAGATAAACTTGAAATAATTTGTTACATAATCTTAATATTACCACTAAGCAGCCTTCCTAATCCACTTTCACATCCCCTTGGTGTGTACCATTTCCCTACTCCTTCTCTCATCTTTTTTTTCAAAAATTGGGAGGCAATGTGTAGTATAATAATTACTGAGAGTCTTAGGTTTTTCAGAATACTAAAAGACAGACCTGTGTATCCAGGAACATAAAAACGTGCAACTTACTTGATATCATTAACCTTTTTAGTTGTTTTTTTATTTGCAGGAATTGAGTCTTGGCCCACACTTGTAAAGAATTTTTTTGGATAAGCTTCTAAAGCACTCTTTGACCACATTCTTCTATAATGCTAACAGTGATTCTCCATAATGATTCTCACAATTAATGAGGTGGATTAGGAAACACAAATTGGTAGTTACAAAATAGTCACAGGACTGTGAAATACAGGATGGGGAATATAGTCAATAATATTATAAAAACTATGTATAGTGTCAGATGGGTCCTAGATTTTTTGAGAGGAGCACTTCATAAATTATATAAATGCCTAACAACTATGCTGTACACCTGAAATTAACATAAATAATATTGAATGTCAACTTTTACCTGTCAGTCCTCAGAAGGAGAAGCTGCCCTCCTCACACCAGGCTTATGCACTGCTAATGCATTTGCAATATCTAGGGAGCTGCAATCAAGGACTCAGGCCCTCCACCAGTCATGCTTCTAGCATGTTTTTTGCCTTTCTAGCCATTGTGCCCTGATTCTTAGGTCTCTTTATCTGAGGCCTTGGGCAGAGGTTATTTTCACGAAGCTCTGGTGAGACCTCTGTATAGGGAAGGTGAGGGAAATCTTGAAGACATTTTTTCCCACCCTCACTCAGTGCCAGGTACTTTTTCACTCATGGCCCTGCACCCTGTACCTTCTGCCTCCCCCTACCCCAGGGTCCATAAGACTGCAGAAACTTTTGTTTTGGACTCCTTCAATAGCAGGATGACCCCACACCTCTGCTAATCATCCTGACCCTTAACCTATAATGGCATTCCATGGGGAAAAATGGACCAGTGGGAGTTTCTTAGTTTTAGACTTTTATTTATACCATTGCAGTACGTGATTAAAGGCTTAACTTTTTTTTTTTTTTGACTTGTTGCTTTAATTGGCTACTCCAATACCTGGTAGCTCAGTTCTCTCTTTCCCAGATTAGTTGAGCTCCTGACATGAACATCCATCATTTTAAGATGAAATAGCCACACATTAAAATAAGGGATCAACACAAGCAATCGACTTTGATGCCAAAAATATTTAGCTCACAGGTACTCAGCATTGTGCATTGCTGATACCCCCAGATTTCCGATACTCACTTTAGCCACGTGCTACTATGTTAGCAGCCATATCAATTGAGAGTGTTCTCAGATGACTAAAACCTATCCAGCATTCCATCTTCTTTCCCGTCTTATTTGTATCCCATTTCTTTTTCCCTTGGCAAGAAGAAGTATAATCATTGCCAATTCCTTTGGCAATTGACCTTATGCTGAAAACTATTTAGCTCAGATAAAATCAGGTGATGTATGTTATGGAAGCTGAGGGAAGAGAGTCGATATCATGGCAGAATTAATATAAAAATATTTCTCTGGTAGATTGAGCAATTCAAAGTGCAAACAATGTTTGTCTAATCGCAGACCATGGTTAGTATTAATAGTTTAGTTAAATTCTTTAGGAAAATTCTTGGCATAAATATAAGCATGATCTAATTTTTGAAAGCATATATATTTCTAAATCTGGTCAAATATTGACTTTTTTCATATAGGAGTTCAATAAACTTTATAAATTATAATTGTATAATGTATATATGTGGAAAAATAGTCACAAGATTATAAATGGTAATTACATGAAAATTATTCTTCATAGTCTCATATTACATGTAAAATAAAATATTAAAGATAAATTTATATTTTATGATAAGTTAATCTAATAAAAGTGTAAAATCATTACATAGTAAGTTCCTAGTTTTGAAATTATTTTTTTCTACTAATGCATGTTAAAAATTTATATATTTGTATTTTAGTCATAAAGGCTAGTTGGGAATATTATTTGTAAAACGTTTTGACAGAGGGTACCAAAAAAGTGTATACACATTTTAAATGAGGAAAAACTATATTAATTGTAATAATATTTACTGATAAAACAAAGATTAATACAAGTCACGTTTGACTTCTGCAACTACAAGAGGTGCTCAGAGTGGTTACCATCAGTGTCCAGACACTTCTGATTACAGCTAACTACTGCTTGAGCACAGATAACATCTATTAAAATGTGTATACATATTTTTGGCAACCCCCGGTATTTGAGAGACTTTCTTTTTCTTTTTGTATCAAATCATAGAAGAAATTTCTCTGCCCTGAGTTCCCTCTTTCTCTCCTTCCTTTCTCATGTGAATTAAAAAAAGAATATTGTTTTTCAAGAGAATCTTATTTCTTTCCCTTAGTTTTGAAGTTTCAATTTTAGAAGAAAAGAAGGAGTGTTTTAAATAATGAAGACCTAAGCCATTTTCAGGAAGTAACTAATATCTTTATAGAAAGAATAGACTCCGTACAGAGAACACACAAATGGAAATAGGTGATAAAGTAGAAAACTGGGGGAAAGCCTCAGAGTGCAGAACAGTACACGGTTAGGATTGATGCAAACCCACTCAGTTATTCTAGGAGAATTTGATGGTGTTCTAGAAGGTAATGGAGAAGACAAAGTCATCTATTCACCTAATCAAACAAGTGACAGGTGTGGGAAGATACAGACAAGTCATGGCAGAATATATAAATACCTCATGTAAATTGCAGAACCTCAAAAAACTGGCTAACAAGAAAGTAACATAATGTAGAGAATTACATTGAAAATAATGAAAATTTCTTGCTGTTTTAAAGAAGGGAAACCACAAATATCATCTAACAGAGTAGGTAGTAAATTATAAAACTTGTTTCCTTGCAGAGTGGTTGAAATCAACTATTCAAAATAAAATTAAAAGGTTTGGAAACCTTCAGTATGGTGGTTCTCTAACAGATTAAGGAAAACTTCAATGTTTTCTGTTATAATTCATTGACTGTTTAGAGTCATAAATATTTCTAGCAAGATTGTGAATTATTTGGATATACAGGACCAAGATGTATTCATGTTGTTTTCTTTATGACTGTCTTATGCAATGCAGAAACATAATAAACAATGTATGGATTATTAAAATCTCTATGGAGTATAAAGCAATTAAACTGAACATTTAATTTTAAGTCATGAATATTTAAACCACTAAAAATATCTGAATTTTTAAAATATTTTTCCTCCAACCTTACAGTCTTAAATGAAACGTACTTATATAAATGAGTATAAATTTTAAGAGCTTTGAAAATGTATCAAACTTTCCTTTGTATAGACATCTGATATAAAAATTACGCAAATCCTCAAAATGTATCCAGTATTTAAAAAATACTATCAAGGTGTACAGTGGGAATATATGGAAAATAATGATCCATGGATGATAATGCTCTGTAGTGTTAACCCCACACACTTTATCCTTGTTTTATTAAGTGATCTGATATCTTTTTGAGTATGCTAAAATATATACATTTTATGATTCAAATAGAATCAGATTAAGTCAGTTTTGGAATCAATTCTTTATCTCTTTATTTATAATAAATGCTTATACTAAAAAAAAAATCCTGTAGACTACAGTATGATGTTAATATAAAGTCTTATTTTTGATGTCTAGAATGGTTAACTTTTCACTGATCAATAGCCATTGACAGAATAATTAACCTCAGTACGACATGGTGCAAACTACTTCCAACTTGTTCCTTTGATCACAAGAACACTCGCTAATGATGCAGGGAAAAAAGCAGTACAAATTTATACACATTAGGGGAGAAAATATGTTCTGGCATAATCCATCTATGTTGGCAGTTCATCAATTCTATTGCCTTCATAAATTTCATATATAAAATGAAATTTTATGTTTCAGAAAGGTAGCCATTTAAAGTAAATAGTTATGTAGACAAGATGATAAATACAACAAAAAAACTAACATCAACCTAAGGAAGCATTTAAAAGCAGAACATTTGGGGCAGGCAGATGTGGGTTCCAGCATTGGCTCTGCCAATTAATTTCTTTGTGAACTTGAGAAAATTATTTACTGTCTGCAAGATGTTTAATGGCAAATGAGGATAATAGCAGCTCTTTTTGTTATTGGATTGTTTTCTTAATAGTCACAACTGTGTAGTTAATTTAAATGCTTAGTATGCTGTTTGGCACTTGGCAAACAATAACTATTAACTAAATTAGTACTCATATTCAAAAGTGCTTTAAATGTTTTCAAATTTATTTGTGTGCACTTTGATAAAAACACAATGCCATTCAATAAGGAAAAGAAATAACATATCAATGCATTAATTATTATTATAAGTTGTATTGATATATCAATAGACTTAAAAATCCTCACTATATTGAGAGCCCAGGATTAAAAGCTGTTTGGGGTAGTTTATTAATTTCAAAATCCTTATACCTTGCAAAATGCTTAGTGTATTATAGGTGAGGTCTACATATTTGTTGCGTGAATGTGTTTTAATCATTCTTAGAGTTTTACCTTTTGAAAAAATATAGACAATTAAATCTTATATATAAATTTTAAACATTTAAGTCAGTGGTTTTACTCACAGAAGGATAAACAAATTATTCACTGTAATGTTTCCCAAATTGTTTTAAGCTGTTATTTTCTAAATATATTTTGTTATAATATGTTATAAATATACTTTAAATACTAAAAATTAAAAAAAAATGTATTACTGCTAGGTGTGATTTTTATGGAGTATTGTAACAATATGATGTTCAATTCCTAAATTGCTGCTTTCACAGCATTTAATAATATCAACCAATTTCTGACAATTGTTTGGAGAAGGTATGGAATAGATGACAACCTTATTAACAAAACTTACCTAATACAAATCACCTTCCTTGATTTGGGAGATCTTTTTTTAAATATGATCCCACAGGGAAAATGAGGATGATTGAATGGCTTGTCACCAAACTCCTGTGGTACGATCTTTGTAAATTTTCTTCCTTTTTTTAACCCTTTCAGTTTGAATTAATGCCTAGTTTTTAAAGAGAATTGATGAGGCTTTTTGTCATGTAATCTTTTCAAGATGCAACTCTTTGTATTAATCATTTAAATTAGTTATGTAAAGGATTACTTACCATGCAATGCGAAAATATAAGTGCGAATCACAGTAAGTTAAAAGTTCATGGGGGTTATAGATTATAAATTGAAATGTATTTTTCCTAATAAACAGTTGGGCCTTTCCTGACTTATTTTGTGTTTGCATATATAATAATAATTCACTATTTGCAGATTTGATTATTTTGCTTCTGTTTAGTTTTAGTGGATATCTTTGGTACATTTTACTAGTCTTTGCTCTTAAAAAAAAAAAAAAAACGAAAAAAAATCCCATTTCCTTTCCACTTATAAATGGGTTTCACATATCTGAGACACTGCTTCTCTTTACATCTTCCAATGTTTCTCAAGTCAGTTTAATAAATAGACCAGTTATAGTAAAGATTTCATTTAAATTTATAATGTTTCTGGTACTTTATGCATTGCCTGGTAGAATTTATTATGTGTATGTATGTATGTATGTATTTATTTTAATTTTGATCTATTGACTTGGTGTTTCACTACTGAGTATCTGCTTCAAATTTGAAAATTCCATGGTATACCTCTTCTTGTAGTTTTGTATCGTGTAAAGTGGTCTCTTTACACACTTTGAAAATCTGATTATTCCATATCCCCTAACCACCTTTATTTCCTTCCTTACCATAAGTTTTCCATTTTTAAAACAACAAATACAATTTTTTTTCTCACTTATAAGGTGAATCATTACTAGTGTAACAGCTTTTAAAAACATTGTCCAAAACAGGATTTTTAATTGAAATTATATTATCATGTAAAATACCAATGTATAAATGTTAATTTATATTTTCAAATAATTCTATTTTACTAAAAACAATTTATTCTTATGCAACTATGTTAAATTTCTACTAATTTTTATGTTTCAATTAAATTACTCTGGATAGTCTTGAAGTTTTCCTAGCAAAAAATTAGGATCCTTTTTGGAGCCCTCCTAATAAAAGTTACATATAAAAATCTCAATTTAATGCAGCAGGTAACTATTCCAATGGACAGTTCCATTAATGTTACCTCCATACTTTGGGACTGGTACTTGCAGCAGCATAATTAGTCTTTGACAAGAGTGTTACTTAAATACAAAAACATCCCACTTATTTTTTACAGTTTGATTTAATTTTTAACCCCATCTTCTTTAAATTATAATAAAACAATTGGATTTTGATTTAATACTGAAGACTATTCAGTATTTAATATCAGAAAACAACTAGAAATGAAATAACATTCCAAATATGCATTAATTTCCTATGGCTGGTGTAACAATACAATACAAATTTATTCTCTTGCAGTTCTGGATATCAGAAGTCCAAAAAGATCTTATGTGCTTAAATCAAGTTTTTGATGTGGCCAATCCCAGCTTGAGTTTCCAGGAGAGAATCCATATTGTGCATCTTCCAGCTTCTAAAAACTACTACCATTCTTTGGCTACATTGCTGCCATCTCTACTTCCCTCCTTATATTTATTACCTCATTCCTCCCTTGACTGTTCTTACCTCCCTGTTGTAAGGACTTTATGATTACATTTAAGCCTACCTAGGTAATCCAGGATAATCTCCTAATCTTAAACATTTTAACTTGATGTCCCCTTACCATGTAAGAATTCAGTCACAGTTCCCAAATTCCAAGGATTAGGAGTAGATATCTTTGGTGGGCCTGGGATAAGCAATAGTCAATACTACTTAAAGCCTAAAGTATGTGGGATATCACTACCATAAAAAGTTAACTGGCATTCTATGAATACAGCTATTAATGAAAATTGGTATCCTATTGCAATGTTTATTGAGTGTGCATTATGTACTCAATGCTACAAGATACAATAGGGTTTTCCAGAATAAAAGTGAAAGATTCCATGATACTTTCTTTAGTTGCAGAATTATTCTGAATTTATTTAAATCTAAAAATTTAAATATAAAATTTTCTCATTTATTTATAGTATGTTAGGTAGTTTCATATTAATTAGAAACATCAATTTTATAATTGGGTGTTAGATGATATATCAAAATCATTATGAGGTTTACAGCCAAACAAATTTAATTCACATTATGACCTTGATTCTCTGGTTGCTTACTTTCTCTAAACCTCAGTTTCCTCTTTTACAAAACAGGGATAATAGATAATTCTCCAGGTGTTTGTGTAAGGATAAAATGAAATAGTTTTGCAAGACATATAGCTTGTTTTCTGGCATCTGAGAAATGCTCAAAGCCTGTTAGGTTACTTACGTGTAAGATATGAAAGAGTGTATGATAAATTCGTTTAATGATACAGCATTCTTAAACTTGTTGTGATACTCTTCTTCCACTCTGTCATCTGCACATAAAGCTAAATTAAAATACGTTGACATATATGTATGTTAGTTTTTGAATAGTGTCATTCAATGTTCTGCATTGATGCTATGCTAAAACGTAAAATGTAAAAATGAATAACTTTACATTATTGAATTTTAGAATATCGTATGGGAAGCATTACAATGGAATTTATGTTATGTTGCATAGCTAAGCATAGAAATGGGTAGGTTAGCAGACAGATATGTGGATGTGAGTAATTACAGTTGGCCCAGACTTTCCGGGACCATCCATCTGTAGAGGTCAGGTAGCTCAAAACAGGTTCTATTATTTCATGTACTTGATTGTGATATCTGTTTGTTCAACTGATACCTTAGAATTTGGACGTTCTTAACACATTTTAGAAAACAGTAAAAATAAGACCCATTTAAAGGAATTTTAAAGAAAGCAGTTAAAGTAACTCAATACATGGAGTATGCAATGATAAGACACTAAAATGGGTATATATTTTTCCAGCCTGGAAATAAAGTGGCTAAAAGAATATCATTGATGTCTCCAAACCAAAGAGAGAGAGAGAGAGAGAGAGAGAGAGAGAGAGAGAGAGAGAGAGAGAGAGAGAGATTTAAGTTCTAGAAAGTACAAAATTCTTAAATTCTCAAACTACAAAGATTTACTATTTATTTGAGATGTATCTTAGAAGATAGTGATTCTGCAAAGTTTATCTTGCCTTCTTGTCTCAACTTTTTTCCTTTACCCCCAGTAGACTGGGTTCCCATATTATTAATCAAAAAACAAACAAACAAAAAAAAAAACGTTTTTTTGCCAATATCTTATAGTGTAAATAGGCAAGCTTCTTAGGTTCTCAAATCACTATTTTTTTTCCCTTATTCCTAATACACTGCATGACACATTGCATAAACCAAATAATACATGATAAAATGGATATAGCATGAATACATGACCAATTCTTAAAATATGATACTGCTCTGACAACTACAATAAATACTTGTTATTAGATAAAAGTTGCAGATTGAAATCACTAAAAAAAATAAGGGATGTGTAGATATAGTCATATTATTATGTTATCATAAATATATTAAACGTGTCAGTGCTATAGTTCTATATTTTTAAAAGACTAATGATTAACGTGATTTTCTACAGATTTGCCAAGTCAGGAGTGAAGTACAAAGGAGATAGTCTAATGAAGAATGATACTTCTTGAAGTTTTTATAGGGTTTGATAAATGAAAGAGGATTGGATACTTGACCTAATATGCAATAATATTACTTTATGAGATTTTCTTTCAAATCAAATGTGTGATGAAGGCTATAGCATTTTTTTCTTATTTTTTAGTACTTTAGTTCATTTTAGAACCAGATTATATGTATAATGGATAATTGTAGGTTCTAGTCAGTTCCTGACCCAAAAATAAATAAATATATATATAAATATATATATATAAATATATATATATATAAATATATATATATATATATATATATATATATATATAATACTTTTATTAGTTAGGAAAGGTATAGAAGGAGATGATATTCCTAGATAGAACCACATACAATTTCAAAGTCAAAGCTAAAAACACAAATTAGAACAAGACTAGTTTATATTGTATTATAAACCATTTGAAATGAAATACGAGTCTGACAATTAAGTTCACGAACTCATCTTAGAAATAGTGCTACATACATACCTCATTGCTGAATATCATTACAGTCACTTTCCAAGTACTCCCCTTGGGAAGCTATGTACCAATGCCATGCCTAGTTAATCCTTCAAAGCAATTTTGGAACTCTTTTCTGGAATGGCCATCAGAGCTGACATCGTATTATACTTGATGTCCTGAATGTCATCAAAATGTCTTCCTTTCAATATTTCCTTTATCTTTCGGTAAAGAAAGAAGTAATTGGGAGCCAGATCAGGTAAGCAGGGAGGGTGTTCCAATACAGTTATTTGTTTACTGGCTAAAAACTCCCTCACAGACAGTGCCGTGTGAGCTGGTGCATTTTCGTGATGCAAGAGCCATGAATTGTTGGCAAAAAGTTCAGGTCATCTAACTTTTTCACGCAGCCTTTTCAACACTTCTAAATAGTAAACTTTATTAACTGTTTGTCCAATCAGTACAAATGCATAATGAATAATCCTTCTGATATAAAAAAATGTTAGCAAGTCTTTGCAATAAGTTCGCGTACTTAATTGTCAGACCTCGTAGATAATTATTTCAAGTCTCAGCATAAAGCAGTACAAAATAACTGCCATTTCAATAAATCAGAAACATATATATACATATATATGATCTGAATTTTGACATTATATTTCAATGGTTTTATCAGAATAATATTTGATTCAGAATTTCCAAAATAGGGAGATTTATTCAAATAATTGTAGACTGAGATTAGTAGTGGATTAAATCACCTGCAAAACCGATAATCTCCATCATCATGTTCCGCTGCCCCTATTATTTTAATCCTAATGTGTATAATAAGGAACGGGCCTCAACCCAAATGGGTGGTGAATGGCCAAATGGCAGTGTGTCCTTTCTTCTGGGTATTTCAAGGCTGAGTCAGGATTTATTTCTTTCTGTATAGTCATAATTTCATTCTCTTATAGGTAATACATCTACTGTGGCTGCTGCTGACCAACTGCTGCTCACAGCAATATTTGTTTCCTAATAGGGAGGTAGCTATACCTCTATTTGAACACGTTTTCTACTTGTCATTTAGCCCAGAAATAAATACTTTAGTTTTCTAGATGTTCATAACCTCCAATGTCAATGACCCTCCTCAAATCTTCTCTGGCACCACATACATATCTATTTTTATTTATTTTTACCTTTATCCAGATTCCTCACTCATAGGCACTAAACTACTCTCAAATTCTCTCTTTACTGTTAAACTTTGCCTTTCTAAGAGATTCCTGTCCTGCCAGTAGTTCCGCCATAACCCCTTTTCTAACCTACTTTACCTCAGCTCATCTCAAAAACTACATGCTTGTCAAGTTTCTACTTGATCACCCACTACTTTAATATTAAGCCTAACATTATGCTAAGACACAGGGGACATAAAGATGAATAAAGCATAATCCTCTCCCTAGGAAAGCTTGTGGTCTAGCAGGAAAAGAGACAAACATTATTATTTTATAGCAACTGATAAAGTCATTGTGAAAAATAGGCATTAGATTTAATGGTGCACATGAAATGGACTCTATTTGAATATGATGATGCTCAGAAAGTGATAAGTAAGGACTTCTGGCATTCTAGGGAAAAGAACAGTTTCACCAAAGGCAGGGAGGCAATAAAGTACTAGTGTGCGTAGAGAGTAAGGCAAGGGCTGTAACACTGGAAATCATATTTGCCATCATGAAAACTTTAGCCTTTTTCCCACAGGAAAAGGGGATATAGCAGAAGGGTTTTAATCATGATCAGATTTTTAATTTATACAAATGACTCTGATAAAAATGAAGAATGAATGGAGATAAATAATAGTTCAACAAAATGTCAAAAAATGTTGAAATTGGATCTTTACCTTATACTATATAAAACATAAAATAAAATAAATAAAATGAACCTCAACATGGATCAAAGAACTAAATGTAGCAGCTATCACTATAAAAGTCTCTTAAAAGAAAGCATGAGGGAAAGCTTCCTGACCTTGGATTTGGCAGTTATTTCTTGGATATGACACCAAAAGCACAGGCAACAACAACAAATAGATAAATTGAATTACATAAAAATTTAAAAATTTTGTGCATCGTAGTACACTATCACCAGGGTAAAAAGGCGAATGGGAAAAAAAATTTGCAAAACATATATTAGATAAAGGATTAGTACCCAGAATATATAAAGAACTCCTAAAATACAATAAAAAGCAATACAAAAATGGGCAAAGGACTTGAATAGATATTTCTTTAAAAAATATACATATGACCAATAAGCACATGAAAATATGTTCAACACCATTAATCATTAGAGAAATACAAATTAAAACCACAATGATATAAGTTTTCACACTTATAAGATAGCTACTATCAAAAATAAAAACAAAACCAGAAAATAACAACTATTGGTGATGATGTGAAGAAATTTGAATGCTTCAACAATCCTGGTGGGGATATAAAATGGTGTAGCTGATATTGAAAACAGTATGGCATTTCCTAAAAAACAAACAAAAAGAAAACAAAAAAATTAAAAATACAATTACCATATAGAATACCAGCAATCCCACTGCTTGGTATGTATTCCCAAAAATTAAAAGTAGTGACCCAAACAGATACCTGTACACCCACGTGCATAGTAATATTATTTACCATAGCTAAAAAGGTGGAAGCAAATCAAGTTTCCATTGATAGATAAATAGATAAAGAAAATGTAAATAACACATATTTCAGTCTTAAAAAGGAAGGGAATTCTGACATATGCTATAGCAAGAATGAACTGTGAAGACACTGTGCTAAGAGAAATAAGCCAGCCACAAAAGCACAAATATATGATTTCACTTCTGTGACTTACCTTGAGTAGTCAGATTCATAGAGACAGAAAATAGAATGGTGATTGTCAGGTGTTGGGGGTAAAAGAGAATAGAGATTTATGTTTAATGGGTGTAGAGTTTAAATTTGGAATGATGAAAAATATTCTGGAGACACATTGTGCTGAGACTACACAACAATGTAAATGTACTTAATGCCAGTGAACTCTATATTTAAAAATGGTTAAAATGGTTAAAATGGTAAAGTTTATATTATGTATATTTTACCATAATTAAAACAAAATTGATGTTTTAAATATGAACAGTACTATCAGGTATAACCTAGAATGATTTTAAATAGCCAAAAGATAAAATGGCAGCATTTGAGGAAAGAGAAGGGTAAACAAAAGTATCTATATGGGTAGGTTCTATTTTACCTTCCTCCTTGGAAATTTTCAACAGTAATGGTCTATATATATCAGAGAGTGTATGTAGCATTTTCTTTTACATGGTAGAATCTGCAGACCAGTTGAATCAGACAGTGTGTGGTGGGAGATCTCCAAAGCATCTCAAGTTTTAATAAGCAACTTGGATGACTCAAAAGCACATCAAAGTTTTAGAACGGTAAAGCTTGAGAAGAAAGATTAGAAGAATGAATTTCGACATCTGGAGAACACCAACATTAAGAGGAAGAGGGTCAAATTATATTCAATATGGAGAGAGAAGAAATGATCAAAGAGATGCAAGATGAATCATTAGAGGTTGTTGGAAGCTAACCAGACATATTCGTGAAATACCAGAGTAATTGTGTCAAATGCAGCAAGAAAGTCCACTAGATAAAAGCCATATTTACTGGATTAAAACTAGGTGACATTAGCAGGGACATTATCAAAACAATTATAGGAACATAAATCCACTTGATGGGTTGAAGATAAATTCAAATCAATTGACAAGAAATCAAGAAGTGAATGGCAGCTCATGGTTTAAACACAAAGTTTAATTAGGAGAAGAGAGAGAGAGAAGTGATACAATAGCTGAAGAAGTCATTAAATAAAATTAATCTATTTTTTATTTATGGACAAGTAATGTGAGCATGTTTATAGTTTGAAAGTAGGGATCCAGTAGAAAGAGTGAAGAGATACACAGAAGAGAAATAAGAGAGATGAAACTTTAGGATTTCTGCCAAGAAACAAGACAGACTTGATGACCTTGAACTGGAAGTGTTTAGTTGAACAAATGTCTCTCTTGGATATCCAAATCCTGTGTATTGTGCAAGTATGTACCAAGCCACAGATTACTTCAGTCAAAATGAAAACCTTTCAACTTGTAACTATTTTTCTTCCCCAGAACTATGACAACACTTACATCATGCTTCAAGTTTTAGGTCGATGTTCCAGAAATTCAGAATCTAAACATTTCTAATCATCCCAGAGTTTGGTGTCTTTTCTGCCTCTGTTTGGGACTCAAATAGAAGCCTGGGGAAGTTTATATTCCATTTTTAATTTTGCTTCCTCTCTCAGCATGAGTGCCTAGGGGCACATCTATACATGCACTTAGAAAAGAAACGTTGCATATGTGGCTCTACTCCAAGTGAGGAGTTAAAATGGGGCCAGCTGGCCAGAGCAGAGCTATTATAGCAATACCTCCTATAAGAAATCATAAGGTCCTTGCAGAGATAGCTTCATTTTCAGGCACTGAATCCTGATCCTACTGTCATTTCGTTTGTAACATACAAGTTGCACAAGAGATTAAGGAGTGCTTCAGTGATAATAGAAATGGGAAAGAGCACCCTGAAAGGAAAAATCTCACTTCCAGAACCATGAAAAAATTATGCCACTGTGTGTCTATTTCCTCTTCAGGAAAAGGAGCAGCTGAAGGAAGGACCCATTCAACTTAGGCTATAAAATATGCTCTGGGAAATTAGTTTTTGAAAATTTGATGCAAGAAATCTATTAAGTTACTAGAAAAACATGGATTATCTTACCTGAACTCTTCTGGGGAATGAAACCATTAAATCCGTAAGTCACAAAAGAACACTGAAGGTATCTTGCAGACCCAAGGTTGTATGTTAACATTTTTGACAGCCTTAGAGAAATTTAGAAATGATTTCTTCCATATGAAAAATGGGAATCTTATTGAGGCTGATACAACTAGAGGACTGATAGATTCAAGTAAGTAAACTAATTACTGTGAGTAACAAAATAAAACCTGCATTTTCTATAAGGACACAAACATGCAATCCCACAAAAGCAAGAGCGGTTTATCAAAATGGCCCTTATATTGAACTTGTTTAGTGTATTTTCCACTCACTGGAAAATACTTATTTTTTAATGTTTTTCTTCATTGTAAGCACATGAAAAAATCAGTTATGTGTCTATACCTGCTGTATGATTACAAGCATATCCAACAAATATTTTAAAAATCCACTGTGGTGTTCTACAGTAATGGAATATTTCAGTTAGTATTTAATTGCGTAAGAACTATAAATGTAACACAAAAAGTATTTACCAATCTTAATTCTCTATCTTTGGTAGAGACATACATACTCAGCAAGATTCAAAGGCAGTTTTAAAAGCTAATCAGCAAATAGAGTGATGAGAGTAATATTTCTGAAATCAAAATTTAGAATCATAAAAATATTCTTCAAAAACATCTCACTCCCTTATATCAAACATTGTCATCCCAGTTTATTTACATTTGACTAGTTTCTCTCCTTTACCCACGGTATTTATTAATTCAAAAATATTTCCTGATTGCTTCCTTTGTGCCAGATTCTTATCTAAGTGCTAGAGATACAAAAGTGACAAAGAAAAAAAATACACTATGTTCTTGGACGCTAAGTTCTAGTAAATGCACTCTGTTGCCTATACTTGACAATTTTTTCTATGTATTGTCTTTGTTAAATGCTATCTAATTTTCTTTTGTACTGTCTGTCTCTTTTTCTATTTCACACTTATACTACTGAAAGGCCTGCCCAAGCAGTGTTCTTCTTTCCAATGTTTCTCCTTTTGTAGCCAATCTACTTTCTTCTATAAGAGTTATTTTTTTTCTAAAATAAAATTTTAATTATGTCAGAATCCTGCGCAAAAAAACAAACAAACAAAAAAACATTTAATTGCTCCCCAGTTTCTGGAAAGTCCCCAATATTGTTTTAAGGCTCTTCATTTTTGAAAAATAATTGATTTTCCAGAATGTTCTGAAATGACACCACTGTACTATGACTAATACTAATGTTAAATAGGACTGATTCCTACTCTCAGGTCTGTCCCTGGGATTTACAACTTTCCTGCCTTGCCTGCTACTGTACATCAGAATTTCCCACTTTTCCTTATCAAAATTTTACATTTTGACTCAGTTAAGGATAACACCTCTTTTATGATACCTTTTCTAATCCCCGGTGTAGTGTTTCTTCCCCCATTTGAATTCTCACAAATTCCCTTTGCATTTCTAAAATAAATCTCAGGATTGATTTGATTGATTGATTGATTACTTATTTATTTATTTATTTATTTTCATATATCTATTTTTCTACATATTTTTAGGTTTTAGTGTTCATGAGATGAAATAAAAAAGAATTTGAAGGCAGAGGGGATGACCTCTTAATTCTGACTTCATCACTTACTAGGTGATTTTTAAAATTTTAACCTATCATTTAATTTCCCACTGCAAAGTAAAAATAGATCACTTTGGATAGATCATACTTATAGAAATCTAAAAGGCATTTGTATTCACAAGTAGACTATATTTTGAGAAATAGTGGCTGTGTACACTAGGAGAATAGATACAATGCTAGGATATTTCATGGCTGCATTCACAGTTTCTGACTCATATGAGGTATGTAATACATCTTTGTAAAATGTATTGATTTATATTTATGCTTATTTCAAATGTACATCACTACTACCAAAATCTAGGTATTAAAATAAAACCTATAAACCTCAAGCACAAATCTACCTAAAATTTGGAATCTAGATCCTTGTAATTTTGTTTTAATTTTTTTCTCCATTTCTTCCTCAGGTTTCCCCTCCCTAGGAAGGGATCCATTATATTAATCCAGGAAAAATAAGTAAGGTAGATCATAGTGCATTATATATTGACTAATTCTATACAGTATATATTATTACTGCTGTCTTACAATTATTATTTTTTTAGTGCTGACTTTCCAAAAATTAGCTGCAATTAAAGCCTTAAGGCTTTATTACTATAGGTAAATTTCCTATGAAAAGAATCTTATTTTTCAGGGACCAACAATCCTACAATTTAGATGTGGAAATTAACTTTATGGCACATTTTCTTTAATCTCATAAAACGAAATTGTCCAAATCCAAAGGAAATAAGACTTTGAGTATAGAGGAACGATAATAAATATAAAAATCCAACTTACTGCAATATCATTTTATGTTACTCTACTGATTTTCACTGCAAACAAGTGCATTAATGTGTATTATCAGGGAGAGTAAAGAGAATGAATATTTTTTTGTGGCAAAAGAAAGCAAAGTGTTTTAATAATACCTACAAGAACACTACAGTGTGCACTTATAAACACACAATTCTGAATACAAAGTATCAAAATAGATAATTTAGCACAGTTCCTGGTAACTCATAATTCTCAAAAAAAATTTGTTTAAGAGTTCAGTCAAAATAAAAGTATTGACTATTTTATAAATGAAGTTCATCTCTCTCTAAATACCAAACACATAGAGGACAATTACAAAATTTTGTCAATTCTGTTAATGTATTTTGAACAGTTCACCATCTATTATTAAATAAGATTCCCAAGGTTACTTGAATTTTAACCATTTTGAATTTTGATATAGACTTAGGCTGAATCATTCGAATTTACAGAAATGAAATTCAAAGTTTTTCTCAGGTTTGAAGAGAATTGGCAATTTTCTATTTTAGTGTTCATTGAATTGAATAGTATAATCATATACTTTAACAGATTTTTCTTAAATTTTCTTTAAGATATACGTATCAGCTATATTCATGTAGCTCAAACAAAACATTCCAAAGAACCTAGAATATCTTTAGTTTGAATAGTTTACCTACAATAAAATGATAAATCATGGTTATTAAGCTTGATGCATCATTGGTGAAGTCTTATCTGGTTACAAACTGTTTCTGTAACTGGAATTGACTAATTATTTGCAAACAATTAATGTATGAAGAAAAAGATAAAGAAGTAGAAGGAGAAGAGATAGAGAAGAATGAACACTTTAGTATGTCCCAGAAATGAATTTCTTTCACTTAGATAATTAGTTGATTCCCAGATAGTAGTTAACTTAGCATGAGGTCCAGGTCACAATTATTATGATCATTTCTGTTTTCAATAATCACTTTTTAAGTACCCAAACACTCCACATTCCCAATCAATTGAATTTTTTGTGAGTAAAAGAAAATTAAATTGTGTACGAGAACCATGATTCCTAAGCTAAATAATGAATTCAAACAAATAAAAACAGTATTTTCTTTAATGGTTTTAATAGTAGCACTAATCACACTACTCAAATATTTAGCAAATGTGAATTCTAATAGGGGACGGGAGGAAAATTTAGAGATACCTACATAGTATAATTTCAGCAATATGTACTGATAATAATATGACAAACAGAATCATTAAAATAAAAAAATAATTCAAAGTGATCAATCTCCAAATCAATATTTGATGAATATTTTAAAAGTAAATATTTTGGCCAAATTCCAAAATTAAAGTAATAAGAAATTATAATATAAATTTATATTCTGGTGTATTGGAATTATCTATTTTTCTGTATGTTTCTCTTTCTAGATAGCTAGTGTCTTGAGAGTAATGACTGATTCCATTTTATTGTTTTTTTTATTATGCATTGCCTGTAGAGTGTCTCCTTGATGCTTGATATGTGAATATTAATCTAATAAGACAAGAGCTGTTCACTCATTTGCATATATATAATATACATGATATATAATATATAATATATATATTCACCATATATAATATATACATATGTATGTATTATTATATAATTATAATTATAATTATATATAATTATAATAATTATATATATTATATATACATATATATGTATATAAAATCTGGCCACTATATTAAAAGAGCAACCAAAATTGGCCAATTTCTAACAAGGACTATTGTCAGTTGTCAAGAAATAAATGGAAATAATTGTAATGTCCCTGGTTACTTTACCCCACAACGACCTCTCTTCCCAGCTGAATATGAAAACCTGCATATTTTTAACAATAAGAACAAAATATACCTTAGAATTGCTTAACATACTGCTTCTTCTTCAGAATGAGAGTCACCTACTTGTCACATGTATATGGTTTTTTGCTTTACTTGGTTTGCTACTTTTTGATAGCTGTCTTCTCATTTTCAGAAAACATTTGACTCTCCATTTTTTCTTTTTGCCTTGTAGTCTTCACACCATGTTTTTTGGTAAATACAGCTATTCCTTCTTGTCAGCAAAATCTGTCTGCTGCTGTCATTTCATAGGCATAAATATTCTGCTTCATATCAGGCTGAAAAATGTTCAAATAAAAATTATCTGACTCACATGATAGAAACAATAGAATTCCATAGTATTATTAAATAATTAGTTAGAAATCCACTCACAGTCTAAATCAATTATTAAGGCAGGTCATCTTATTGATGACTTGATGAAGTCATTAGATAGTATGGATGTCCAAATGAAGTTAATGTCCCCTACCTAGAAATATCCAAGGCCATGACGGTTTCTTAAGGACTGATGAGGCAAAGCTTACTTTAATGAATGCTTAATAATATATTCTTCATTTAAAAATTAAAGCCATTCTAAAAGATACAGTACCTTTTATATTTAGATATGTTAGTCTGAACAGAACAAAATTCACACAAATTTTCATATTGTGCTTTTACAAAGATAGATACCTATGGCAAGTGTCCAGATTGCTCAATTGGAATTTACATATAGCTGCATAACGCATTGTGGCTATGCCTTTTTTTTTTTTTTTTTTTTTTTTTTTGGCTATGACTTTTTACAATGATCGAGTATCTTCAAGGATGTTCATTCTTAAATATATCATTTACTTTACCTGGTCACCAATGATATTTAAAAAAAGAAAACCTCAGCATTTCAAATACTAAATAAAAAGTATTAGCAATTTTAATTCTAAATGCATATATTCTTATGTATTTCTGTCACTAATAGATTAAATGTAAAGTTGTGAAGTAGTTAAGAAACACACAATGAATTTACAAATGTTATTTTAAAACATCAAACATAATCCCTTTTTGAAGTCTTTTTCTGATATAATCAAACTATAAAAACATTTTTGTAACTGTCAACAAAGATAATCTAATCATTAATGCTCCTTAAGTATTTATTATATTGTGTGACTATTACAGACAACCATATGTGACAATGTTCAAAAATAATTCAATAGTCTAGGTTACCGGGAACGTGTTTCCAGCCAGATTATAGGTTATTAACTTCTGTCTTCTCCAAATGTAAAGGCATAAGGATTTCTCCAATTCTAAGAAAGTAATTAAACATTTCAAGGACTGCAGAAAGAATTCAAGGTGAGTAAGATTGGGGGAATATGGAGAAGAGGAGATGAAAATTCTGTAGATGAATATTCAGCTCAGGGACTAGGATTAGATCAGCAGCTCCAGGTAGTAGAGAATAAAATGAGACTCTAGAAGACAGTACATTTTAGGCCAACTAACATTCACCCAATTTCTTTCCTTTTACTAATGCTTTCTCCTGCCACTACTCTTTACTTCTAATCAGGGTTCCTTTCCTCCCTAATCCACCAAATAATAGAATAGAGTTACAACTACCCAGTATCTCCCCCACCTAAAACAAATCCACAGTCCATTTATCTGTCTGTCTGTCTGTCTGTCTGTCTGTCTGTCTGTCTGTCTATCTGTTGTTGTTAGTGTTAGGAAAACAGACATAGGGTTAACTGTTTCCTTTTCTTCTTCACCTACCAGTCTCTTTTTGTATATAGACAGAGAGTAGTAAAAACAAACAACACACACACACACACACACACACACACACACACACTCAATTCTGAATGCATAGATTCAAAACAAACAAAAAAACAAAGAAATAGAGAAATAAAAACTATCTACATGTCAGAAAGAAATATCATCACAGAAACTCGGCCCAGAGCTCCGCACTCATGCTTGGGATACTTTCTAGGAACTGTGAATGAAGAAATGGAGTAGGCCCTAGAAAGCTCCAGGCATGTTCAGAGTCCTAGGGCTTGTGAACATAATGGTAGAAAGAGTTCCTTTCTCCAATTCTTTTTACTCTCCTTTTTGTTTTTTTCTGTTAACTCCATTTTACCACCAATGGCTCCACCTTGTACCAACCCAAGGAGTCTGTGAGTGTATAGGAGGTAAAAGAAGAATCCTAGACAGCAGTTGAGAATGGACAGTGAAAGGAACAGGACATTTCGAGTGCAAAAGTAGAAAAATGCTTAGATTCAAGAAACACTCAACTGGTGACTTTTCTTAGGTGGCTATTTAACAGAAAATCTTTGACTCCGATTACTGAAATTGTCAGGGTATATCATCTTCAATAGTTCATAATAGTGTAGTTTTAAAAATCAATTATCTAACCAAATAGCCATTTGTAGTCCAAACCTAAATAATTTTAGGAATTTAGGGGAATAAAATAACAGCAAAGGACCCAGGAAAAAAAAGCACAAATAAATTATTATTCTTGCATAATATATAAGGCAACTTTCACTTGTACACAGTAGGTTTCATATTATTTCCCTAAGAATTTTCAAGCTTCACTTGTACTCAAACCAATAAAATTAAATGAAAAATAAAATTTCCCAATTTTCAAAATTTTAGTTTCACACACACACGTGAATAAAACAAAGTAATAAAAAATTTAATTCATGGTTCCAAAAAATGATTTTTCATTTTTTGAACTCAGTAAGGACTTTCACATCATCATATAAATCTTGTAATAAAATGGAATCCAATTTAAGCAAAATATCAAGGAAAAGGAAAGTTTAAATATTCCATAACAAACAGGGCACTGGAATAAAAAAAACAGGAAAAAAAAGAAGACCTATATTTTGTACATTGAATCATTATCCACATAAAGTATAAAGTTAAACAAATAATGATCCAGAATTATATAATAAGGATTATTTTTCAATGCTTCAATAATATATTTTTTTCTGTCAAGTAAATAGTAAATGAGAAATATGTAAATAAATGATTTTAAGGAAGAATATAAAAAATAATTCTGCTTTGGCAAAACAAAGAGTAAAACGAGACTAATTCACAGTAAGAGGTCAATATTTTACATGGTTTTGCTCTTTTGTCTCAGTTACATATCTGATTATACATTATTTGTAAAAAGGATAAAAAGAGATTAAAAAAATCTACTTAAGGCAGATGTGCATTGGTTATATTTTCTCACTGAAAATCTGATTAACTTTTTTCTGGACCAAACCTATTGTTTGAAATACTCGTATATTTGACACTGAAATTTGAAGATGAGTGGCTATCACTAACATCTTGTTAACATCCCACAAATCAGATACCAAACATATATGCAGTTAACGAAGTATAACCTACTGATGCTACATTAGTGAGCCCCACTCCGTCTTGAGAACATGATCAATGGAGATTATATCTCATAAATCTTGGCATAATTTCCTGCTGGTAATTAATGGGATAAAAGCATTGCTAAAAGATTGTGCTGCCCGTTCCTTCAAATTTTCAGCATGTTCCTGTGTATACAGCCTATAATGAAAATGTTCACGATGGCTTACAAAATATAAAAAACAAACAAACAAAAACTGAGAAACAAGTAACCCCTCCTGTAAAACTTTCATAACATAAACACACATTCACATATCATAACCTGAAAAACATAATGAAAGGAATCAAATTTGGCAGTTATTCAGTTCTCATATTTGGCAGACACAAAAAAATAAGGTTATTGCACCAGTTTAAAATTTCTGGCCATGCAAATTCCTCTCTATCTGTTATCCACTGGATTATTTTAAGATAGTTTAAAGATACTTATGTTGAAATATTGGAAATAGAGGATTACCTAATCATTTGCTCATGCTTAGTTATATTATCTTACAGAAAATATATTTAATGCACTGAGTTTAGGTTTTCTTTTTAAAAATCCCAATTGTAAGACTAGTCACTTGTTTACACTTCAAAAGGATAAGCACGAAATTTTTGTTTTATTCAAGACAGAATCACGGAATTGTGTTACTATTGAGGAGTTATGCTTTTACTTAAGAAGCTATTTAAATTAGAATTAAAAGGGATATTTTAAAGGAAAAAGTTACTAGTTCATTTGAACATAGCTTTTATGAAATCGCATTATATTTGTAGAGGTCAAATAAAAGATTTCATTTTACTAATAAGTAAAGTATAACTGAATAGTATAGTACCAAAATGTATTTCACCCAAGTTGTAATTTATTCAGTAACTATACATCATTGCTATATCAGCCAATTAATGAAAAAGTTACATATCTTTTGCTGATAATTTTTAAACTTCTAGATTTATATCAGAATAAATTTTGTTGATATGTGGAAAAACTAGTAACTATTGTACATGCACTCCATTTTTTCCCATTTAATATACCACATGAAAAATGTGGCAAATACAGTTTAAAAGATAGTTTTTAGGAAAGGCAGTGACACACAATAGTTAGAAATAATTAGATTTGGTGATTAAAATACATTTCCTTGATTATGTCCCATCTATATACCAATTTGTTTATTTACCCAAGATGGAAAATGTGAACCACAAAAAAGGTTATTGTCTTAGGTAGCTACATTTTTACATAATTGGCAGGCCTTCCAATAAGATGAGTGAACTAATCTGCATAGTTTCTGTCTTTGGTGCTGAGCTAATTTCCTGTCTCACATTGCCTACTATCACTATTGTCATGGAACCTGGGGTTCCATAAGTAAGGGTATGTTTAATAGCTTTGAAATCCTTTTTGATCTTTGAGGCACCTTCATCATAAGATCACGTTCATGAAACACAATGTCGTGAACAAATTAACAGTTTAGAAAGAATAAATTGGAAACAACATGATTATAACTTTCCTCGTCTACTGCAGGTTAAAAGAGAGCCAAAATAGGGAAAACAAGACTGTAAGGGAAGTATGGCATATCTACTTCTCAGTTTTCCTTGATTAAGTCCAACCAGATTGAACAAATTCATGTTTTGAGCTACTAGAAAAATGTAAATATAGACATTTTTCAAAATTCAAAGTAATGTAAATCAACTATTTAAAAAGTAATCACAATGTATAGCATTTCACTGAATTAAAGTTGTCAAAGTATAAAAAGATCAATAATCACTTATAATACCTTTTATTTCCATATATACACAGATGCCATATCCTTACACTTTATTGGATTTAGTTATCTACCCTATCTGGCTCATTGCATTACAAAAAAATTATCAGAGAAAAAAGTGATTTTATATACATTTAAAGAAAAGAATAGGGTAGTCTTGACACAGGGGTAAAAACTTTAAAGATCCATGAATTACATTAAATTAAAACAATAGAAACCATAATAATATACTACAAAATGTAGTCTAACAATAATGTAAACATGAATCTGGTTAATGTGAATAATTCATTATATAGCTACTCTTGCACCGAAATTCTATATTCATTGGGGGGGGGGGGCGGGAATAAAGAGGAAAATGTGAGATCCCAAACCCTCAATCCTAGTTAATACATGCACCATTCCAGTTATAAAACAATGGTGCTCCCCAAATATGAGAAAATATATGTGCCAAACATATAACACCCATACATCTAGTGCAACAACAGTTCCAGATGATAAGACCTATATAGATTTCAGTAGGGCATGATTCTAAGGACAAAATGTAGCAGCAGCAATTACAACGTGATCTATTTGGAGAAAATCACCTCAAATGGAATTTTTGTCCAATACTTCTAATATTTCAAATATGAATCTAATAGCAATGTTGCAACGGATTATAATATAGGGGAATTAAGAATTATTTTTAAATTATCTAAAATTCCAATGTAATTATTGTGTTTATGTATTTACTTATTTACTACCTGATAGATACTAAATTCAGAACTCCTTAAACATAATTTAAGGTTTATTATTTTAAACAATGTCTTGGTTTGATCATAGCCCCATTCTTATTTTCCTTTGATTCATTGTAGCCACATTCCATTCACATGAGAAATTTCCTGTTTCACAGAAAGATTTTCAAATGGAGAGAAATCTAACATATAAATATAGTACATTGGAAGCAAAACTAAACCAAATGTGACTCTTCCAAAATATTTACAAATTTGTCATAGCTGTGATACAGATTATGCGTAAATAATTGTCTAATATAATTTTTTTCTATTTTGAAATAACATTTTAAAGGGATTATCATGTGTGTCAAATATTGGCATTAGTTAAAATAAGTGAATAGAAAGAATATGTGAAAATACATACTACTAATTGAATCACCATGCAAAACATCTAGAGATCAGACTTAGGTTAAAATTTGCTACATAAACTTATTTTTTCTAATTAGTTTTAAATAAAAATTACTTATATTCTTTAAAATATGTTTGTCTTCATTCTCTGGTATTATAAGTAATGTTGTCTTTAGTGTTATTCATACCACATATAATAGAATAACTTGATGTAATTTTATTTTAAAATATTTGCAAATAGAAATGTAACCATATAAAATTTGAATAAAATATCTACACATTGTTTAACTTTAATACAAATATTCAATTCTGCCAATATGGGGTTTTAATTTTCAAGTTACTATACAAAAATGTGCACAATGACATATAATATGATGTAATATTTTATCAATATAGTGTCCATAAGTTTTCTAAATTAGTTGTCTAAATGTTATATCATTTATCTCCAATTAAACAAACAAAAATGTAATTAAAATTAATAAGACAGTTTGTAAACCATGCATATGAATACCCACATTTCTATTTAGAAATACATGTAAACAGAAATCTGTATGTCAGGATTGTTTAAAGAATCGCAGTTCAAATGTTTAAAGAAATTCAAATTACAGAAAAATAATATATTTTTTATATTTAAAAGTATTCACTGTGAAATAGCGTATGATAAAATGGCCTCAAAACCCAACGTATGCAATAGGTTTTACATTTCTAATTTGTGAAATTCATTTCAAAAACAACTGATCTGAATTAATTTTAAATATGTCATTTAAATGCACAAAGAAATAGCTACATCAAATTTATGAATTAGTCAATGTGTTATTTTTATTTTAAATAAAAAATAGTGATTTTATTATTGCATAATAAATAGTAATTCAAATTAAGCAATTTTTAATGGATATTAATAACAGGAAACTGATTTGGTATTATGAAATGAGAAAAATAGCAAGAGGATAAGCTCTTTCCCAAATATGAAAATCTAACTTTCATTTTGATTCTGCTAAATATTTTGAAAAGATGCTTCTTTGATTTTTATTCCTCATTATAGCACGTTAGTATCCATAAAACAAAATACATTTTCATATTTAGCATCAGATTTCTATTGAAATATTTTGATAATATTGGTACACTTTATTAAACAAAGTGTTATTTACCATATTTGTTTGTTTTGAAAATGTATTTTACAAACTAAGTACATCAACATACCTTGATGTTTTGAGATTACATATTATATAATTGGTTCTTATTTTGGAAAGCAAATTATGAGTTTATAAAAGATAAAATAGCTAAGTATTTAAAATTCAAAAAGTTATATCATTGTACTCCAATATTCTTTAGTGGGCAAAAATAGTAACTGAACAGAATTTTGAAATATATGAATATTAAATATAATGTTGAGGAATTAAAACATGTGGTTATAATATCAAACAGTTTCACATTCTCAACTCTCCAAAATATTTGCCGTCACCATAAGAAGTAATTACTTCATCCTCCAGGTGTTCATCTAGGTTAAAATGAAGTAAGCTTGGAAGGAAAAAAATAATTTAGTTTTTGGTCTCAGAACAGCTTACATACTTCTAAAACTGTGCTGTTTGGGGTTCGTAAGTGAAATTCCACAGCCATTTTATTTAAGCCTATTGTTCTCCAAGTTTAACAAAATATGTAAAGTACATATTAATAATTATCTATTTTATTGTACCTCAAATATGAAGACAGCTAAAAGTTTAACAATAAATAAAATTTCCTAAATTATATTTGATGTATAAAATGCTTAGAAAAATATGTCAATATATATTCAAAAAATATCCTATAGTCATGGTACCTTGTCACTAAATGCAATGATTTTATAAAAATATTAAAACTCTCCAACTGAAATATATAGTCGGCCTCAGAGAAAAATGTGTCCCTGTGTAGGAAACTGCCCTGAGTAATGCATTATTCCTTCTGGATTGCTTTTCCTCTGGAGGTAACATTCTCATTAAAAGGATGAACTAATTTTCTTATACCCAGGGGAAAGCACACAGTGTCCAGAAAAGCTTTCTAAATAGATAAACACCTCACCAAACTTAAAACACCAGGAGTGTATCTGTGAAATGCCTAAAAATTTCACTAGTATCTTGAGTAAGGCAGGCTCTGAACAGTAATATAAATGAGTAACATTAATCATTATTTTTCGTAATTGTTTAAAAAACGTAGCCAATTGTGCCAACAAAGTAAAATTAACAATTAAAATTAAAAACTGAGATGACTTTTATGTCTTAAGTGCTCAAATTATATTTCCGTTTTCCTTAACTATTTGATTTTTTTTGTTTGTTTGTTTGAAAAGTGGACTAAAAGTGGAGTTATTTGGAAAATATTTCCTGAATTTTTTATAGATATATTTTAAACGCACCAGTAGCGTCCCCAATGGTTTTCAAATACAACTTTGCACTATAAGGTACTAAACAGTCAACTAATACTAAGATTGATATTTTGGACTTCCTTGAAGTTAATGCCATGGTAAATGGTGTGATAGACAACTTGGGAAGTTTATAACATACACTAAATTCACCTTAATCTATTGCCATCTATGGATGCATATTTCTTCATTCATTAGGGGAGTGACTCCTACACGCAAGGTATAGTTTTAGAATCTTATGATAACAGCCATTATCCCAAATATCTCTTTTTCCTATTATACCTTTATTTATTTGAATTTTGGCAAGGTAAGTAGAAAAATTACGTTCAAAATAATTCTGAATTAATTAATTATTGATTGAACTGAATAGAATCATATTTGTATAGAACAATGTGTGGTAAGATATTAATAAGACCTTTTTATTAAGTATCGATGTCAGCTTGCTACAATTCCAATATTTTTCAAGACATTTAATGTACTTGAGTTTCTGTTCTCTTCTTATTAGAGAAGATAGTGATTTAATTGTTATGTTTACAGTGGATTTATCATTGCTACCATTTTAAATTCCAAACATTACAGCTCTCTATAACAATCTATAAAGATTCCTTTCATCATTTGAGGGGAAGCTCAGATCCTTACTGAGACTGGTAAATGGTACTTCTAGTGATATCTGAATACATTGAGAATGGAAATGATTTCATTATTGAATTAACAACCAAATTTATACCACCAGATTAAGAGAAAATTAGTACTACCTATATTATTAATTATGCACAATAGTTGTTAAATATAGAATACTAAATTGATAAATGATGTATCACAGTTATTCTGCCTTTTGTAATCAACTCTGAAAAAATAAGCCAAAGATCCTTAAATATTATATATAGTGCAGAGTATCGATACATCTTTGTACGATATTTATTATCGAATCTCATCTAATAAAAATAAGTATGCCCAAGATTGAATTAAAACCAAAATAATGTAAAAAAATGACCTCATACATAATTTCAACATGTGTTAAATGCAAACTAAAAAAGGAAATGTAAGAAAAAATTACCAATAATTTAGAAATAGCACTCAATTTTTTAGAAAGTCTTATCATATATTTTTTGAAATATACTAAAAGCTCAATGTAATCATTTCATAGGGTGAGAATATGTAATAAGTCAATAAAACTACACTAACTTCCTTCCTTTTCAAAGAAGTTGTACCTTTAAATTTACTGTGAAGTATTTACAAATGACCATTTAATTTTGTAAACAACAATCTGTTAAAATACATTTAGAGCTATGATATCTGTGTGTGTGTGTGTGTGTGTGTGTGTGTGTGTGTGTGTGTGTGTATGGAGCGTGAGAGAGAGAGGTTTTCATCTGAAAGACATAATCATATCTTTCATATGTATATAGTGTAAATAGCAATAATTAATTACCACGTTAATTTTAGAAAGAATTACAATTGACATACAACCAGTAGAGAAAATGGAAATCTAAAATTTTTAAGCTCTTCATTTGATTGTGCATTGTATTAATTTTTAAAAACTGAAAAGGCAGAGACCCAAAGTAGTTGCCAAAGTACACATCATCTGTAACGAAAAAAGGAACATAATTCGGAATTTTAGAATCATCCTTCTGTCTTGTTGCCGTTGGCTATCATTTGGTATAAAATAACAGCAAATGTTATGCAACTATTATTTTGTTATTTCAGATCCAACTTATTAAACAACTTTCAATGAAGGAAAAAGTTAAGATTACATGATCACTAAACCAGATCAACAGTAAAAATAAAAATCCAACTGACAGTATATATGTATAGCAAATCTAATTCACATTTTGTTAGAAAAATAATAGAGAAGATGAAATCCAAAATTTCTTTACAAAGTATATTAGTATTTAGTCTCAAGGAAAAAAAAAAAAACAACAACAACAATGAAAAAACCCTTAAAACAGATTTCAAGAGTTTGGGAATCTTACCATGTCCTAACTTACTTCCTCTGGACATACCTCAAATAACAAACAGTTTATCACTAACACAGCAATACTGAAGAATATATTTACTCATTATTTTGTTCTAATACACTGAAAAAAAAAGTGTTTTGACAATTCTGTGTCTCCCTTTTAAACATTTTTGGTCCTATATTTATTGGATCAGACTTTCTAAGTTATGTCTTCCATCCAGCGATTCTCATATTTGATGTTTGATACATTTTCATTGACTTGACCTTTTTCAAGTTTCCAAGTACATCCGCAGTTACACATTCGGAGAAAAGCTTCTGTTGTTACCTGTGATTATAATTTTCCCTCTGTAATAACATGCTTCTTAAGTTACTACTGCAGCTCCCTTAGGATGTCCAGAGGCCTGTGGGAGTCAGGGCAGTTTACAAATTCTGCTCTGGGACACTAAGTCACTTTAAATCTTTAACACATTCACATTTCTAATAGAATAATCATTTATAGTAAACCAGTTTCCTCTGGTTGTAAAATAATTCAGTCTTATTTTCTCTTATATTTACTTTAATTTCTTTATAACGTAAACCAACGTAGAATTTGCTACTTCAAATATTATATATAAAGCATTTATAAACTGTGAGCTCCTAGAGAGCAATGCCTGAAAATACATGATTATGATACATAAATTTTAATATTGGAGGAACAAATTTTATTTAAACATGGTTGAAAGCGCAAATGCCATGGTCCAGCACATAATATAATATTATATGAAGCTCCTAGGTTAAGACAATATTGAGGGTGTCTAAAGGCATTCAAATTTAAATTTATTCTTTTTTCAAAGGAAATAAAACTATTCTGATCAAATAAAACACAGATTTTTTCAGGATTCCGTTGTGGGTCACCAGTTGGTGAGCATTGCTTTAGTGCTTATAAGCACATAGTAGAGGCGTTTTGTAAATTATATGAGCTACCCAGTTAATCAAAGTGTATAATTTTAGGTATGTTAACATTCAAAGAAATTTTCACCTTTATATTTAGATGCTCTGTGATAAAGATAACTATTAATGTGTGACAAGTCCACAGTGACAATTTCATACCCACATCCTCACACATTGTCGTGCTTAAATAGTACTTGGCTTGTTACACTAGGTATAATGTAAGATAATCAAATTTTTAATTTAACAACCTGAGGAAAATAAACCAAATTTTTAATTTCAATTTTTTTTGGGGGGGAAATGATTTGAGTTGCAAGAATCAAACATAAAAATAGAGAACATTTTTAATATGTTTAAAATTGGGCACAGAGCTTTAAAATGAAAGTGTAAACCAAAGCCATAATAACAACTAGATGACTCAAGTTTGTCCTATACAAAAAACAAAACAAAACAAAACAAAAAACTTCTCTAGGATAAAAATTCCTAAATAAAGAGAGTTCATTGTTAAAATTCAAAAGATTATTCAAGCTATATAGAATTAGCCGCATCATAAAATGTATAATTTTATTCAAAGACACTTTGTAAATGGTTTTCAGTATACACAATTTTGTTAGCTTTGGAGAAGATATTTAAAATTTAGAATCTGAATACTCAATATCTATCTTTTTCCTTTTTTCTTTTTAAAATTTCTGATGAGATACCTAATTTTCTTCTAAGACTCAGGGTTCTTTAATGATAACCAGTAACAAAAATACCATTGTACTTACTTACACTTAAATGATAGTATGGTAAATGATTTTGAATATTCTCTGACACATATGAGTAATTTTGGGATGTAAATGTTCATATTTGGAGACACCTATGCAAATATTTACTAGATTTAAAATTTGAGGGATAATTATAAAATTGAAGGATAGGTTTCAGTGAAAAAAAATTAATTTACAATTTAGCAAGTGCTAATTCATAATTCTTTATTTTACTATTTGCTACCTAAATGTCAAACAAAAATAAAAACATGAAGAAAACAATGTTATGTGTATTTATATGCTTTAAGGGGACTTCAACAAGGGCAGAGTTCAGTAAAATAAAGAAAAACATGTACTGTTAACTTTATTCTTAGGATTGTAGATAAAGTTGATGTTAAAACTCAGGATTTAAATAAATTTGATAGCTATGAGCTTCCCATTATTATTAGGGTTTTCAGAAGTGAAACATCCTTTGACTTTGTTCTTAAATACAGCAAAAATATTCTATTGTCATAATGTTAAAAGCATGATTCTGTACAGATAATTTATGTAGACAAGAACATTACAGATAAAATATATTTATTGAGCAAGTATTCATTTTTACATATAAATTTTGTATTTAAAATTTAAATTTTTGTCTACATGTGCCTAATGAACCTCTCATAAATAAAGCATTCTGGTCAGTCTCCATCATAGTACCTGGCAAAGAACTTTCTAATGAAATAACATGGGGTTACTGCCACCCTTCATGTTTTATTTATATAGTTACGTACCTGATTCCAAATTGAAAATATACACAAATTTGGGTTTCAATACCCAGAATTAGGTTTTTGAAAAATGAGCTTTGCAATAAGATTCTTTAAAAATGTGTGACTTGGCGAGAGTAGACATTATTACTGGTGGTAGAAATAAATGTATAAGAAAAATCTAAAATATGTGTATTCCAGAATGCTGAGAAGCAACCAAATTTTGCTACTTGCAAATACATGATTCAATATTGCAACATTACAATTAAATTTGAATTTATTTCATTATATGTTGACACATTTCTTAAAATGTCATGATCTGCAAAGAAGTTTGTCTAAAGTAGACTACGATATTAATGAGTCTGGAGTTCAGTCAAGCCACAATTCCATTTCTGCATATGTTAAATAGAAAAAAAATCCTGGAAAACATTGTTTCATAATTTAGTTTTAGAAACATATGTAATTTTGAAATATGTATATGTTTATTTTATTTTAGAACTATACAATGTTCCTTCATGATCACTGAAAAAGATACCTGATTAAGAAGAAATTTATTTGGAAGGCTTCTGTTGAACATATCACTATCAATATTAATTTTATCCTATAAAATGACTTTCCTAATGTCTAATAAAAATATATCTCATATACTTAGCATTATTCAATATATCATTACATTTTATTTTACATAAATAGAAAATGAGAAAGCAAATTATTTCATATTTACATTACATCAATTCTCTATGAAATATTTGTTTTGATCTTCAAAAGATGTTTTTAATAAGAAATAATTTAAATCACTCGAAATTTAATTAAGGTTAAATGTTTGTCTTTTAAAAAATGAATACTAAAGCTAATAATTTTATAATATTGGCACAATTACCATGAGAAATATTTGACCTGCATCTTTTAAGCCAAATGGTCTGCTATAAACAGAAAAAGAAAATAGTATTATATTATTTTCACAATCAAACATTATTCTACGTAAAATTCTTTTCTTTACCACAGTCTAACATGCCTAAACCATAGAACATGGAAGTGTTAATTAAAATCAATGTAAAAATTGAAATATAAAGAACGCTAGATGAAATTTGAGTAGGGAATGCTCTCTTTGATAATACTTATTTTTGTATGCCATATGCATGCTACATACAGTGATGGAAATATATACGGATATTTAGAGATAGGCATTTAATTGAACTAAATAAAATCAATGATAAAATGCACAGTTGTCAAATGCAATATTAATTGTATAAGGTTCCTTTGAATACAGATGTTAGATAATTATTTTTATGCACATTACTAATGGTCATCAAACTGCTTTGATTTTTTTTTGGTCATTTATTTGTATTTGCAAAAAGAAGAGAACTTCAAGGGGTTTAAGGAACATTATCCATAAGTTAAATAGTTAATTTACTAGCAGTTTAATTACCACTTTCACAATATTTCATTCCCTTTAAAAGTCAATTAATTAAATGTTCCTGTATTCTAGCATTTCAATTGGTTCTTTGTTGTTTTTAGGACCTTTTTCCAGCGTAAAAATTATTCTTAAAATTAGTTATAATAAATATTTTGCCATCCCTAGAAATATCTTAAATTAGAACCTACTGAAAAGTACAAGTGCATGTTTCGGAAAAAAATAGAAGAATATTTGTCGTCTGCTTTATTTTCCTTATTTTGGAGTTGTGTGACCTTGGAAACAATCTATTGAGCTCTTGAAATTTAAGTAGCCAGTTTTTGGCATTTCAAACAATGAGTATTCCCACTCTTTGCCTTGCCCTACTGAAAAATAATGAAGAGAATGGATAAGAAAAGGGCAGGAGGGAAGAAATGGGGAGATGTAAGGAAACAGGAAGGGAGTCCAAAAAATTAGAGTATGGAAAGAAAATTAAACATTTAATTTGAATAATCTGCCAATAACATAACAGTAACAAGAATATGATTAATGATATAGGGCAAGAAACTGGTATATTAGATTAAGGTCTTCAATTCTAACCTTTTCCACACTATCTGTGGATCTTTTCATTACACACTAGTTTGATTTTCCTATTGAGGTTGAGGGAACAGTAGTGGGACAGACTTGGGTACCCAAAACATTCATCAAATATTTCCACTTCACATGTATAAAGGTGATAATGCCTAAACAAAAGATGTGTTCCACGTGTGATATTTGTCCTGAAGTTGATTAACTCATAACTTCAATCAATAGTTTAGCTGTAAATGATTTTGAATATTAGAATACAAACTATCCACCTTTACAGGTAATATATTTACTTTCTCTGAGATAATTTAAGTATTTACACTATCATCATACATAGATAAAAATAAGATTTTGTAATATCTACCTGGAAATATGTTCCTATAAGATTATGCAACATATCAAATAGAACAAGAACAAAGAGTAAGCTTAGTATGCATCCAAATTTTAATTGATGCCTGAAACATTACATATTGTTCTCCAAAATTCTATGGAGAAAATTTGCAGCGTCCCTTAATCCAATCATATACCACTGATATGCCCAATTTAATTATTTATTCAGTGAACAACCTGAAAAACCAAAAATCAAATATTGAAAACTACACAACTTACATTCTATTGTATGTTACTGTATTGATAGGAAACCATGTATAAGGAGAAATATATTCATTTTTAATTCTATCCAGTTTCATGACTCTACATGTTAAAATTTTTTCAAGTTTATTAGCAAAATGATGAGCTTACTTTTATCCTCTTAATACAGTTGGGAAAAATATAATTTAGAAATTAGAAGTAATCTCTTTCCATAAATCATATAATCGTTATTTTTGAGATTTAAAAATATGTTGGACACCTTAGTAAGAGTGGAAATATAAATGAGACACCTAAAGCAAGTGTATGTGACAAGATTATGTGCAATAGTGCTAGTTCTGAAAATATTATTTTGTAATCTTTGAAAAGCACATCAACTTTCTTTGGAAGCTATTTATATTGTCCAGAAATACATCTTTAATTTCATGTAATTCTTATCTCCTACTTTTTATGAGTCAATTAAGAAACAAAACTTAGTTACATGGAGGATTCTACTTTGCATAAATATTTTATAATTTATACAATACTACCATATCTACATATAATAATATTGGTGAAGTGATTTTGACATTTTTAAAAGAAAAATGACTCCCACTGTGGAGAGAAATTAATAACCCCAATGGTAAAATCAAATGCTAGTATTTATTTTCCCTTTCTAATCCTGTATCTAATATGGAGGAGGTAGATGAAAAGTAGGAGATACATTTTTATTTTTTCATGATATTATCACATGGCATTGTTAATCTTGTTCTTTTCCCTTTAAAAAAAATCCAAATTGAAAATGTTGCACAGAATGGGGATAGTTTACTTCAGTTGGCCAATACAGCATTACTATATATAATTTTTATAATTCCTCAGTGAAACTATTACCACCTGTTCAACCTAAATTCAAATAGTTACTGTCAATTTACTCATGGGTAAATGCTGCCTCTTTGTGGCAGAATGCCATGGAAAGCGTTCCTTAAACATAAAGTTTATGAACAGCCCTTGATATGGTACACATTTCAGGTGAGATTATGGGAACACCCACCAATAGCAATGAAGCACCTGGCTCTTTTAGTTTGATTAGTTCGAACATTTCCTACCTTTAAGTACTAATCTAAATTCAATGCCAAACCTTATTCAGAGGTGAACAGCTTATTCCAACCAGCATTTTGAACATTTAGGATATAGATCAACGAGATAAACTATCCATAACAATTGTTGAAGGTAGTTTTACACAAGTAAAAATATGGAAACTATAGAAATTTGTAGACTGAATAAATAATATTGACATGACAAAACACATAATATTGGGGGGAAATGAATATGAAATATATTACTTACCATGCTCCATGTATTATTAGATGAATAATTCCGTAAGGAAAAGAAGTATACAATTACAATTTAATTAATAAACACATTAAAAGACACATTTAGAAAAACATAATTCCCTGAACCAACATAGCCATATATATATATATATGTATATATACATATATATACATATATATATATATATACATATATATACATATATGTATATATATGTGTGTGTATATATATTATATTATATATAATATATATATTTAATTTTATAATTATGAGGAACATTTTTCTATTAGGAACGTTACCTACTATGTCCTAAATTGTTAATAATGGAGACTCAGTCAATCACACATAGCTAATTCTTTTGCACCTTAAGTAATCATTACTTCAATCCCTCATTTGAGATAGTTATCAAGTGTTTATTCAGAAACTATTTAAAAAATTACATGTGCTGGGATACATATAAGACTGTAACAACAGTAGCCCCATCTTACAGAAATCCTGTTTGTGGTTATCATCATTGCTTACTGCCCAGAGGGATAAAGACATTGTATAGAGATTTGTACAGTCCATCATTTGGTCTTCTGAGGTTGCTAATACACGTGGATCTGTACAAATGCAACTGGGTTTGGTTAAACAATCAAAAATCGGCTACAATAGTAGTCAAATCAATACATCATTTTGGTTGACTAATAAAAATACTTTTAAATCTTTTCTAATAAAACCAGAAACTTGCACACGATTCTCACTCGAATGACCCAATTAATTGCCCTAAATTTTTTTCTTTTATACATTGGGATACAGTTTTTTTTTTTTTAATTACAGATCCAATTGGGTGGGTTGTATTGGCTTTAAAACTTTGCCATTAAGTTCTCCATATTTTTAATGATTTAAAATGCTTTCCTGATATCACTTCAGTTTGGAAACGCAGCTCCTAATATGGTGCGACACCTCTGTGAAAATCATAGGCTAAATAGTGAATGAAAGAGAAATGCTAAATGTGCATATAAAAATAGGTGCTACAATAAAATATTTGTATATTTCATCAATAAGTTATTTTGACTAATCAATTATGGATCATATAGCTCTGTAATTTTAATGATTTGTCCACATCTATGGTGATCCTTTCCGAGATCACAATACTTTTGTTTTTAATTCAAATGTCCAGAATGCATACAAATACATCCTTTAAAAAGAAAGTAAAGGAATGAGAGAGGAGGGAGGCAAGGAGACAGAGAGAGGAAGGGGTAAGACGAAGGGGAAAAGTAAGAGAATTAACTTTCTATTGAAGTTGGGGTGTGCTAATCTCTCCACAAAAGCCATCTATACCCACCCATGGCTTAAAGGGGGAGAAGGGGAGGGGGGCAGGGAGCAAAAGAGGAAGAGTAGAATCTATCCATCTTCACCATTCTTAGCACTTCCAACCACTACAAAAATGACTGCGACCTTTAACAAGTCACCCGCGCAGCCAATTACCTTTCAAAAAGCCCTTCTCCTCTCTCCCCTACACGCAAGAAAAAGCGATGTTCCCAGTTTACACAAATGTTTCCCCACGTGTAAAATTAAAAGGAAATTGCACACCCTTTCAGTATCTTCCGCTGAAGTTGAGAATCTCGTGCCAAGGCACTTCACTCTGAACGTTGAAACAACACAATTAATCAAACGTGTTCACCGTGTGTATCTGCTTGCTCGTTTGTTTTAAATGCAAAAGCTCCAAGGGAGTTTCTTTGCTTTCAGAACTGGCTAAAAGTGGTCTGTTTTTCCAGCACTTCGAGGTAGTCCGGCTCAACGTTTAGTTTTGCTTTTAACTCCAGATATTCGTTCCGGTTGGGTTCTACAAAGACAGCACTGGGGGGGCTGTAAAGCACCGGTTCCCGCAGCCTGCTGTCCCCTGCCCCCGGATGCAAATACTGATGGGGGCGTCTCAGGTCATAGTTGGGGGAGAACGTATAAGCAGCAGGGCTGCACGGGAATTTAGGATATTCCGGGAGGCTATTGCCGGCGGGGGTGGTGGAGCAGTGTTTGTCTGGTTCTAAAATGCCCCTGTAAAAGCGGTCGGCGTCCTGCACCGGCGACAGCAGGTCCTCCCGGGGCTCGATGGTGCTAACGCTATAGGCAGGGCTCCGCAAGTGGTGGCTTTCCCGCCTCTCGTCCTCCCCCGGCTGCAGCTGCCGCTGGGGCGGGGGCTGCGGCTGGGGCTGCGGCGGCGGCGGCGGCGGCGGCGGCTGCTGCTGCACGTGGTGGTTGCTGCTGTAGGTGACCTTGAGCTCGTGCAGGTCTTTGTAATCCTCCACGGAGTTGCCCTCTCGGGAGCGGTAGATGGGGTTTTTGCACATGTGGCCCAGAGGGTGGGGGATGTACTCATACACGTGGCCCGCGGGCGTCTTCACCTTGGGCAGCGCGGGCCCGCGGTGGTGCACGTGCGCGTGCGGGTGGCCGCCAGTGCTGCCGCCGCCGCTGTACACGCTGTACTGCATGTTGAAGGAGCTCACGTCGGAATTGTTGGTGCTGGTGTGGTCGCTCGGGTGCTTCTTCCTGCGCTTCATAACCAGCACGAAGAGCCCGGCGGCCACGAAGACCGACATGATGAAAACCAGCAGCAGGCTAAGAATCAACACCGACAAGGGCACAGACGACGCCCCGCCACCCGTGCCCAAGCCCGCGGGGGTTCCAGTGCTGTTCAACCGCAAGGCCGGCGTCACTGCGCTGGTTCTCGCGGGGACCTGGATGGAGGAGGGCGTGGGCGTGGAAACCCCAATGTCCGAGTAGTCTGGGCAGAGTAGCTCCGACTTAATGGAGCGCATATCTGTCTCAGCAAACTTCTTCGGCGCCTTGCAGATGACCTCGTCCACCAAGACACCCACTTTGAGCTGCTCGACCCACAGTTTCATGCCCACCACGGCGCAGGTACAATCCCAAGGGTTGTCGTGCAGGTCGATTTGGATGAGTGACTTCAGCTGGTCCAGAACGCCACTCACCGGCAAGGAGGTGAAGTGGTTACTTCTCAGGTTGAGCCTGAGGAGAGTCAGGCCTGAGAAGACGCCTGAGGGCATGGTCTGCAGGAGATTGTTATTCAGGAATAGCAGCTGGAGGTTTGGGACAGGATCGAAAGTCCCAGACTGAATCTCTCGAATGAGATTATATTGGAGGAAGAGATACTGCAGGCTCTGCAGGCCAAAGAACAACTCTGGGCTCAGCCTCTCAATCCGGTTGCCATTTAGGTAGAGGCGCCTCAGGTTGGTGAGATCTCCAAAGGCATGATCCTGGATCATGGAGATGCGGTTGTTACCCAGATGTAGGAGGTCCAGCCCCGTGGCCTCCAGGAAGTCGCTCCTGCGCACCACGGCGATGTAATTCTCCGTCAGATACATTTTCTTGGGGTTGTAGGGTTTAGGTTGCAGCTCTGCGATGCTCTCGATCTTACGCTCCTGGCAGTTGACGTTGAGGCCTAGATCTGAGATTTGCAGGTTGCAAGAGCACTCGGTGGGGCACTCCAAAGGCACCGGAGATTTGGTCTGGTAGGCGATGCTGGGGCCATAGTTGCTGTAGCTCAAGTCCTTAGTAGGTTGCCTAGAGGTGGGGCGCACCCTGGGCTTGTTGGGTTGGCGGGTCCCCTTAGGGGGCTTCAAAGGGGGTTTGTAAACAGCAGAGGAAGAAGTGGCCACTGAATTTACTGAGGCCGGGGTGGTGTGTAAATACCCCGTGGTGCTCAAAGGCGTCTGCGGCCTCATCTCATAGTCTGAAATAAGTTTTCTTGGGCAAAGTTCCTGCTTGGACACCTCGTCCAAGTCCCGGCCATGTAAGCGGAAGGGGGTCTCACAAACCACATCCCCCACCAGGGCCGAGTAGGAGATACTATCCAACCAATCCTTCAGAGAGATCAGCTCACAGGAGCAATTCCAGGGGTTTTCCTCCAGCTGTAACTCCACAACTTTATCCATGTGTTGCAACAGCCCCACATAGGGCAGAAGTTTCAGCCGGTTCCCCCGCAGGTCCAAGTGCGTTAAGGGCACAAAACGGAAAAGGTTGTTGGGTAAACTGGACAAGAGATTGTCATTGAGGATAAGCACCTGCAACAAATGCAGTTTCCCAAAAGTATTGGGTTCAATGACACTAATGTAATTATAATCGACCTGTAGGTACTCCAGGCTCTCCAAGCCAAGGAATATATCATCACGCAGAAGTTCCAGTTTATTATTGTTTAAATGCAATCTCCTTAAACCCCGAAGCCCGTGGAAAGCCCCCGTCTCAATGTCCTGGATAACGTTGCTACCCAGATGCAAAATTGAAGCCCCAGTGTAATTGACAAACTCATTGGGATACAGGCGGTTCAAAAGGTTTCCAGACAACAAGAGATGGTACACTGGGAAACGGGGAGGACTGATTTCAGAGAGGCTGATGATCCCTCGGTTTTCACAGCTCACAGTTAAAATGCCGTCCTTTTCCTCACAAGGACATGCATTGTCACAGATTTCCCCATAATAATCGATGGTTTCTGCACACGAAAGGACGAGAGATGTTAGAGCAAACGCTAGAGTCTGCAGTATCCAGCTATGCATTTTTCTGTGAAGGTCCTGTTCCAAAGTTACTGGGGGACAGCAAGTGTGCATTTTACCTCCTGCAAGGGAGAAAGGGAAAAAGGAAACAACAGAATATAACAAAAATTTAAGGGTTCAGTCAGAAAGTCTCTATTTTCCTTAATACTATTTCTCTGAAATCCAGAAGGAGGGTCTATGAATGACATCCCCCCCAACTCCCCCGGGGAACATCGACACTCTCCAGACTTTATTAAAATCTGCTATTCATTTTGATTAAAAGGTTGATTTCATTTCCTAATGAGTACAACAGGAAGTGCCACTCTTTACAAGATAAGGGTAGGTTTAGATACAATCCCATTTTAGTGTGCTTCTTGCTCCCCCCTTTTCAAAACCAATCCATAAATATACATAAAATGGCTGTCAGTTCAGTTTCATGGTTCTAATTTAAGAGAAAAGAAACACCATTTTACAAGCTTCCCCACCTCACCTATACCAAGCCCCTCTGCCTTTCTTTCAGAATCTCTTCCTATAACAAACAATTCATTATGAAGGTCTCCCAGTTTCACAGAAAAGGAAGGAGCCACAATACTTGGGCTATTTTAAACCATCGCTCCAAATGCCAAGGTGAGAACCTAAAGAACACTTTTCAGAGGCAAAAAAGGATGTAAGATAATGCATCAAAAGGACCCAGAAGAAGCTTTTAAATCACCAATTGTCTTCAGGAGCTTTGAGTGGAGAAAAAAGGAGAGCGTGTTCGCTTTGATGGTGGACTTCACTACCGCTATTAAGCATATCAGCGTCCTAATTGCATGCACGGTACCACTTAGCAGCGCTTCCCAGAGAGCGCCTTGCGTCCACTTCTCCTCATTGATCATGTCAGCGACGCTACCAAACCACATCTTTTAACCACTGAAATAGTTGTGCACGATGGATTACAAAGAACTCTGCGAAGGCATCCGCAATCCCGGAACACCTTCCGATACCTGGAGTTTAAAAAGGACGTTCCAACTGCTTACCGGGAATCAGCTTAAAGTAAACCAAAGACCAGCGCCAAAGCCTCCCTTACGAAGGGCTACACGTCTGTTTGCTGTGGTATGCAAAACTAACCTTATTGAATTAGCAAGATTTGAGCTGAACTACCACCGTGCTGGCAGCCCCATCTCTGGAGTTGCTTATTATATTTAATTGTCAATGCTTTACTCCCCTCCCCTCATTTTCCCCCCCTTGGGGAAAGGGTACTTGGGTTGATTAGAGGCAAAATAGAAAGGTGGAAGGGAGAAAAAACAGTGACATAGGTCAGTGCTTTAATATCCGAATTTCATTTGCACAAGAAATCAATCTGACTCTCTCTCTCTCTCTCTCTCTCTCTCTCTCTCTCTCTCTCTTTCTTTTTGATCGCTTAAAGGCTTTCTTCGACTTCTTACTTCGGGTCTACAGCAACACTCATAAAGAAAAGGACCTAAATGGTGTGAGTGTGTGAATGTGTGAGTGTGTGTGGCTTTGGTTGGGGGAGGGGGATAGGGGGAGGAGGGAATATTTGGCAGAAATGCTGGGCTCGGGGAACCAATGCCTTTTCTCTGGTCAACCTTGCCTTTGCCTCACCACCATCGAAGTTTGATGTCCAATCTCAGCCCAAACTAAAGCCAAGACGTTTCTGAGTCAAGGGTTCAAGCCTCGAGACCGCGATCTTGACCCCCGAGCCGAATCCAGCCCGCGTTATTATTAAGAGCCCCGGTATTCGCATGCACATGTGCAAGTGTGCCTGCGAATCATTCACGTGTGGCCACCCAGACGTGTCAAGACGAATCGGAATCGCAGTGTATAAACCTCGCAAGTATCCTCGATCTCCCAACGCAACTGCAAACACCTCTCCGCATAAAAGCGGCAAAAACACCCTCCATGAAAGCAAAATGTTTACCTTGAAATTTCGGTTCTCCACTAGATCAAATCTGCACATCCATTCAGCCGAGGTAGAGTCCCCTCCTCCTCCCTCCTTGTGCTTCCCCGCCCCCATTCACCTCCCACCCCTCTGACAGTCCATTGCAAATTGTGCCCAGCCGGTATTAAACTCGAGCATTTACAACTTTAATTCAGTTCTGGTTAGCCAGGGTCAAAGAGCTCCTCTCCACCGACTCCCTTTCCCCTCCTCTTTGCCATCAAAGGAGCCCGAAATTTGGGAAAATAAAGTTGACTGAGCCGAAGAAGGCTGACATTCTGACTCGGAAACGCACCTCCGATGTAAATTCGCGGGTGCCCTGCATAAACTCAGATTTTTTTTTGAAGGGTGGGGGAGCTGTATTTGTTTCCCCCCAAAGAATTTAGACCTTGGACCATCGCCCTGCACATGCACATGAAGCAGCTTGTGGCCGCGCCGGCTGGAGCTCAGCACCCAGGCCGGACCCGCGAGCTCCGGGCACAGCTGCTCCCACAGCGGCCCAGGCAGAAGCACCGGGAGTACCAGGACGCGAGGCTCCCCCTCCCCCACCCCGCCCCGAAGGGAAGGGGAGGGAGGAGAGGGAAAGAAAGCCACCCCGCCGCCACACGCACAGGCACAGACACTGGAGCCTCTTTTGCAAAGTAAACGGCCGACTTACCCCGTCTCACATCTCTAGGGCCCGTTCATCGTAGCCACCCTTAAAAAAATACCTCTTTGGGGTGTGCTCTGGGTTTCTGAAGCCCAAGTAAGGCGAGGAGGCAGCAAGCAGTGCGGTCCGAGCCGCTGGAGGAAAGGCGCCCGGACGCCGCCTGCCCGCGGCCGCCGCCGCCGTGGCGACCGCGGGTTCAGGGGTTCCCCAAACGGCTCTCCTCGGCGCTCTCCGCAGTAGTCGGAGCGGGCACCCGGGTTGGGGGGAACGAGGGGCGATCGTGAGTGGCGGGCTGAGAAGGGAGGGGTAAGGGGCGGCGAAGGACCCCCTGTAGAGGAGCCTCGCGGTAGGGGCTGTGAGCAGGCACCGGGCGGGGCGGGGAGGGAGCTGTTGGAGGAGGGGGACGCGGAGAAGGCTGCTGGCATCGCGGGCTCCGCCAACGTGACGGTCAGCCCAGCCGAGCGCTCGCACTCGCTCACACTCACGCTCACTAGCACGCTCGCTCCCACCCGTGCCACGGCGCGACCGTGGGTCCCAGGCATCCTTCACCGCACACCCGGCTCCCTCCGAGGCCGGTACTTACAGTTGCCATCTGCATAGGGGCAACTTTCTCCAAGCCAGCAGCAGCAGCCGCCCCCTCCAGCCTCCTCGGGTTCCTCTCACCCTCGGGCCTGGGTTCGCGCCGGCCGGCCCTCCCCTCCCCCCTCGGCTCTCCTCCTTGCGGTCTTCACCACATTCCCCCCTGGTCAGTGGCGCACGCCCGGGGACCAGCCAGAGGGAGCGGGGCGCGGGGGTGTGCGTGCATCGCCCGCCTTCTTCTTGCAGCGCACACTGTACATGGTAGTGAGGGGGTGAGCGAAGGTGGTACTGGCTCTTCGGCTGCTCCCGCGGCGGCTGCGGTTCCTGCACGGTCCTCCGCCCCCTGCGCGGCGGCCACCCAGCGCTGGGATCCCACTGCCGCTGTCCCCTCACAGAACCCGCTGCTGCGGCCGCGGCGGCCCCTAATTAGTATTTGTACGGCTCCCGCATCTTCTTGGCGGTTTCATCGCTCCCGATGTTTGCAGGGTTTTTTTTTTTCTATCCCTTCCCTAGATGCGGCGCACGATCGTCATTATTTGGAAGTCTCTATCTCCAACATCATTTGGGGGGTCTTGGGGGGAGGGGGCAGAAACAGCGTTGTCCTATGCCTGTGGCGTGTCCCGGCAGCAGGGAAACTAAAAACTCAGAGAAAGTCGCGTCTTCCCTCCCAGGCTCTGAGAAGGTGGCAACGCGGTTAGCATCGCAGGGGTCTCTGAGACATCTGCTCCGGTGAGGATGCAGGGCCCAGTCCAGTGCACTTGTTTATTGTCGCGCCGCTGGTGCGAGCCAAGCTGCAGCAGACATGATGGGCCCGGGGCGAAGCGGGCGCTCGGCGACCGATAGATGGCAGCCGAGAGCGAAGGCTTCCCTTGCTGGGCTCAGGCGGCACGACCGGAGCCCCCCCTTGGATGTCACATTCGCGGGGGACAGAGGAGTCTTGGACCATGTGCGTAACACGGACGTGGGACTGTGAGATCCTTGGATTGAAAAAGGGAGGAGTGGAAATAACCCCGACGGTGCCAGGCTTGTTGCTGGTCAGGGACAGATTGATTGCAGCCTTGTGCTGATCGCCTGCCTTCCTCCTCTTTAGAATAATACAGCTCCTGCTGCTGTCTCACGTACTTACTGTAAAGGACCCTGGAAGAGGGAGTGGTTCGTCCTAGCTGAAAACAAGGGCTCTATTTTTTTGTTTGTTTGTTTAAGAATTACGTTTCATATATATAGATACAAAGGGATGTGAACGACTTTCAGAGGGAATATTTCTGAATATATTTGGTGTGTACTAAAAAGCTGGAAACCCCTAAATACATGCAATATCGATAGAAAGCGAGTTTCTTGAAGAGTCACCTGCTAAACTCCACTAGAGTCATCTCTACAGTAAGTATTCCTGTCTGTTTCCATGAAACCAGACACTGCCCTCCCCTAAAGGGGGTCTTTACATTCAAGAGGCTTATTTCCCATGTTTGTAATATTAGACCTGCAGTCCATTCCTGGTATAGGGAAAAAAGTTGATTATAATGAGTGGCCCAATGCAGGCTGAGTGCACATGTACCTGTTTCTTTGATAACTGGATACTTTTACCACTTAAATATTTTTTACCCATTTTATTTTGGAATTAATTATATAGCGTATTTTGGAATCATCTTTAACATTGCCTCTTTGATAAGCATTGTTTGATTGATATTGTCTCTTTCTTGGTAATATTTGGGATAATATTGTGGTTATAATATCCTGTTTAAATATAGGATTAAAATAATATATCTTCCCACATCCTTTATGTATGTTGAATTAGAAGTTTTCTAGAGGTAGTGAATATTGCAGTCTCCTGAGGTTTTGCATTGTTTCTTGAAATTTCCTCTGAATGTGTTTTTCAATTTTTTTTCTTAAGCCATACATACTTTGTTTGGAAACAATTTTGTTTATTTTGTTTAAATTTGGACATGTAGGAGAGAGATAAAAGAAATAATCTGTAATATCAGATAATGAAAATAAAATCTTATAATAGAACTTTCTGTTAAATTTCATTTGGCTTAGGAATGATTGATAACACTTGCTACATGTACATGGTATAAACACACAACTTAAACTGCACCCACAGACGTCTTGTTACCGTATGTTTTATTTACTCATCATCTTCTAAAATGGTTTCAATATTTTAGAAAATTTATTTTTTAAAGCATAAAATAACCTCTATATTTTCAAAATGACAGTGTTAAAGCACCGTAACTTTAAAATCACATATTAATTACACTTAGAAACTTTTGGTATACAGATATTAAGTTCTACCATAGACGTAATTTTCAATGTTGATAAGCTATAGAGGTTCTGAAAGGGTGTAACTTGGCTTAATCAGTTATTGGACTTATCAAAATAGCTGAATATAGCTACTTTATTTAATTATTTTATTACTTTCCTAAATCTTCACAATTGCATTCGACATCAAATTTTAGTTCAGTTTATGTTTTTCTGTTATTTTTTATTTCAAAAATTATCCTAATTAAAATAAATTTTGTTAAGCTAAGATGCATTAAACATATTTGCAATTTATTGAGGTTATAGTTTTGTCAGAAACACTAACACTAAAAATATTCCAGTTTGCCTCTTGTGGTTCAAATAAATAAATGATGACAACTTTATACTATTAACTCAATATTAAGGATGTCCTGGGAAACCACTATTATGATTTTCCACTAGGTGTCTCTATAAGCTGCTCTGCAGGAAGGTGAATTTTGACAAAATACTGTGAGATGAAGAGACCACAGAAGAACTTGGGAGGGAACACGTAGAAATAAGGAAAAGTCTATTTTATTAGTCTGTAGACTACTATTTTCTTTAAATGTTGACTATTGCCTAGAAATGAAATATGTAACTCATGTATTAGTTATCAAATTTGAGCAAAGACTTTACCCACAAGAAAAACATATTTATGTTTTAGTCCATACTAAACAATATACAGTCGTATGATATGTCTACTTGCTTTCACACAGAACCCAAATGAATGCACATGATTACATAAACACATATGGAAACCGAAAAATGAAATGATTGATCAAATAGATTTCTCCAGAATTAAAATCATTAATACTAAATTTAACATTATTTGAGTTGGATATGAAAAGCTGAGACTCTTTGTCCAAATGTTTGTGAATATATTTATGCATATTGTAATTAGCTCATGATGTAGCATCATTATAAATATATTTCATATATGCTAATATATTTGGCAATAATTAGTGCAAATTATGGACATAATTTGATACTTGCATATTAAAATGTGAATTCAAACCACAATTAGCATACTTGTCACTGGAAATTGAAATACATGAATACATCTTTGTTATCTGAAATTCTTGTTTTAGTGTTTTATGAACTGTTTGGAGGAATTCTTATATTAAATGCATTTCTTAAAATATCTTACCATATTACATATCATTGTGTGGTTTCTTTAAAATATTAAAATGCTTAGTCAAGAATTATAGTCCCTCATGAAGCAATCTAACAGAGATTATAATCAAGGAATTCTTTGGTAATAATTTTTAGATTTCATAAGAACTAGTCAACATCATTGAAATCTAAAGCCAGTAAGACCTTGTATTTCTTTTTGTTAGCCTAACTGGTAGGGTAAGATTATAGAAATCTAGTGCTAGATTCCTCTAAAATTAGCTCTATTAGATTACTTTTGTGATAGTAATGGCTAAGAGGTTTATACAACCATATTTATTGAACATCAATTTTCAGAACTAAATTTTATTTTTAACGTCTTTGAAATTGAAATTATGTACCACATATCTCTAAAAGGAGAAAAGTTTCTCCTGGAGGGTAAAACATGAGTCATCATTTATGATTGTTTTTCTATGCAATGTCTAAATTAAATAACCATATAACATATGTTTTTAATCAGTCTGATCCATCTGGGATTACAACAATCAAATATATATCATTCAGTGATACTTATAAAATCCAAAATGGCCAACTGAACTGACTAATTTCAACAAGATTATTTATTTGCTTATAGAATTAATTAGTTATTTACAGTCTTAGAAATATGTTCTCAGAGGCATAAGAGGAAAGTGTGCATAAAATAGACATTTTTCTTCCTTGCCTCATAAAATTCCTTCTAAATACACAATCATATTCTTCTGCTAGAATTATATATTAAAACATCCTCTTTGGAGCACCAATGAGAAATATCTACCAAAATTTAAACTGCATATATCTTTTGAACAATTGTATATTCAGAAAGTTGTGTACAGGGGTACCGAATTAAAATGCACAAAACAGCATGTAAGAAGATATTCATTGTAACAGTGGTTTGCATTTGCAAATGGCTAAGAACAGCCTACATGTCTGAATAATGAAAAGTGGTACATATACATGTATACCTTGGAATACTCTTCTGCCTTAATAACAGTGCATATAGGAATATGGTTCTGTCATTACTAATAGTGTATTTAGCATTATATATCTAACTATGTCTATATTAATATCTAATCTATCTCTATTTTGGAAAGATACATAAATTCAGTAATGATAGTTACCTTTTGGGGGAAAGCTGGGGAGTTTTCCGTTCAATGGAGATTTATTTTTCATCATATGTTTTATTTTTTACTATCTGAAAATTTAAATTTACATGCATATTTCAATAAAAAAATAAAGAGAAAGTTTTGCACTGGAAAAATGAAGATATTATTTGGAAAAAAGATAGATAAGATGATGAAGAGTTGAAGATGACCTTACCAAATTTATCTCTATCTCATACTTCTCAAAACTATTTTATTTTTTATGACACATTGCTATCAATGGAGACACTGAATATCTAAATACATGAGTGTAGATTAGTTTAAAAAAATTCACAGCTGTTATATGTGACATTTAATTCTAGCTGCCTATATTAATTAATGAAATAATAATTATTAGGAGCTAGCTTCCATTATCTTCACTATACAGAACCATGCTGTATAGTGACATTAGTTTTATTTGATACTCTGGTGTGTGAAGGAAAAGATCAAAATGGTTCTCTACAGAAGATAAGTGATTATACTTGAAATTGTCAGCAGCAGATCTTTACTGCTATCTGCAGGAAAATAAGTGAGTGTGTAATTGTGACATATTTTAAATATACAGACTATCATTAGACCCTGTTAGAACAAAGGCTTCTGCCATCTGGCTTATACTTACATTGAAATATGCACATTCTACTGGAAAAAGGCAGTTTCCTTATATATCTAAATTAACTTTTTCTATGTATCTTTCTATTAGAGTTGTGATTTGTCTCTTGGGATTTATCAGTTCTTGATTCTTGCATATCTTTAGTCATTTTTAGGAAACAAGTTCAAACAGGCATCATATTATGCCTGTATTATCTGTACCCTTTCTGGCTTTTCAAAGAAAAGCAATCATCCTAAAACACAGTTTCATCATAGAATTTTCAGAAGGATCATTCATTGCTTATATGAGAAAGCCTAAATAGACCATACTCTATTCAACTTTTATCACCTGGAATCTTTGTTTCAGTGGGAGATTTCCATAATCTATCCCTTCAAAATAAATCATTCCTTCACTTAATTCGAAACTTTGATTTGTACTGTCCTTTCATCTAACTGGCTTTTCACTTTTCTTTTATCTCTTGTTTTGGAGTATTCATCATAAATCCTCTTTTCATAGAAAAACCTTCCCTATCCACTAACCAACATTGAACTTCCTCATCTTAAACATTCTCTTCATTATCTAGCAATTGATCTAGCACAGTATTTCACTTCCTGCTTAAAGTTATCATTTTCTTCTGGCCTAAATTATCATTCTTTATTGAGAAATTATTTTCATTGTACTTGTTACTCCTCAATAGTGAGAAAAAGAGCTCCAAAAAACTCTGAACACAGAAGAAATGCTTGTCTGTTTATGAATTTATTCATTCAACAAATATCTATTTAGTGTCTGTATTGTGTTAAACCCTATTATGCTTGAGATGAAATAATTAGTTAATTCATACAAGGGTAGTTGGATGATTTCGGAAACGTTTTGACTTTCTGATAAATCACCTACATTCTCTTGTCAAAACAAATGGAAAATATATAAAAATGCTAGTGCATAAATTGTATATTTGAATAATATTTTTTTGTATCATATATTTGCCAAGCCTTGAGATCAATGCTCTACAATAGAACCTTCTGTGGTGATGGGAGTAATCTATATCTGTGTTGTCCAATTTGATAACCATTGGCCCCAAATGACTATTGAGCAATTGAAATGTGTCTGGTGTGACACAGGAAATACAATTTAAATTTAAAAATTTAATTTATTTCAAATTAAATAGCCACATGTGGTTAGTGGCTACCATATTGGTCAACGCAGATTTAGAATATAAATGCTAAAACTATGTTTCTTGTGCAATTTCTGGGATACCTTGGAAATTCAATCAATATGAACTGCTACACTTGTAAGTAATGATGGTAATTATAACACCCTCAATAAATAAGGACAATCATGATTCACATTTGGCAAGGGGACTGATTTACATTCTGCTAAGGGTCTCTAGTCAATTCTTTTAATTGCATTGGGTTGAGAGCTTTTACTTTTTTTTTTTAAGATTTCAGTGCATTTAAAGTCATTTCAAATTGCTTGATTACATCATCATCACACCCCTATTAAGAAGGAAAAGTAGATTATTTTATTATAAATAGACTTTTATTTGAAGATAAGTGCCTTTTTATGTACGATGAAGTGTGCTCTAAAGCGCTTTTTTCCAGATCACACAGTGGGATGATCTGTGGGTAGAACTGGAAAAAGAAAGTCTTAAATGGGTACTTTCCTTCAAGAATTATCTAGAATAGCCTTTTTGTGCAGAGAAGTCTCTCAGTCAGTAATAAAACTTGAACTCTCGCATTCCATCAATTTGAATATAAAAGCTCTATGTTGAATTTTAGTGGTATTTTGTACACTCACAATGGGCAGAGTTTAAAAAACAAATTGTAATTAATAAATTTAAAAACTGCAAATGTGGCCTCTAATTTCCATGAGGATCTAAATAAATCTCAGTTTAAATAAAATCATATTTATAGATTTGAAACAAAGTTTAATAGCTTGGACCAATCCTAGTTACGAGAAAATTAGTGTAATTTTTGAGATTAGGTTTTGTTTGTTTAAAATCAATGTATCTTAAATATTAGTAATAAAATTGACCTCTATTTTCATTATTACTCTTCTTCTATGGGCAAAATCAATATAGCTTATAAAGGAGCATTGATTGCTTAAGGGCTTAACTCCAAAATAAGTAGGAAGATACCTGATCCAGAGAAGTAGAGTAACTCTCTGAGATCTCAAATCCATTCTTAACTCTGGTTTTGCATCAATTGTGCACTTACAGTTATGAGACACCTTTCTAGGTTCATCACATATTTTATATGTAAAGAAGTTACTATAGTTTCTCTTTAATGGACCATATGACTACGACACTGGGTAATCAAATGATAAGTATTAAAATTCCTCTTGGAAGAAAAATAATATAGAATTTTTGATCTTAAATTGTAGATTTTAATTATTTACTTTATCCTGAAATGTAAAGTTATCTTCATTTAAACAAATATTGGTAACCGAATGCTAACTTGTGAACGGTGTACCTTCTGTGAAAAACAAATCTCTGGCAACTCAGTTTTTGTTTAATATTACATGATGCATTTTTTATGTCATGATCGAAAACATTTCATCAATCTAATGAAGCTTTTATAGTGATACTAGATTCATAGTTATTGTCATATGACATATTACAATGTCTGCTGCAATTTTAATGGATTGTGACATATCCCAATGAACAAATAACCAGTTCGAATTTGAATCATCAGTATGATATGCACAATTCATTGTACAATCAATCCATGTCTTTAATTTTTATATTGTGTAAGTAGTGACTTTTATACAGATAGACTTTGATCAATGACTACACTGCCACTTATTGGTACAAAGATACTCATGAATTTATTTCTAGGTATTATTATATTTGAAAATATTTCATTATAATGTTGTAATGGTAACATTTAGAAGGAATCTAGTACATATAGATAGGGAGACCTAAATTGAATTTTCCTAAAGAATAGATTCTCCTAAAGAATCTATTTGATGAGACTTTTCTTTTTTCTTTATAAGATTTTTATTAAAAATATAGCTAACATACAATATTATATTAGTTTCAGGGTTATGCCATAGTTACTCAACATTTACATACCTAAAGAAGTGATCACCATAAGTCCAGCAATCATCTGACACCATACTATGCTATCACAGTATTATATTCTTCATGCTGTATGTTACATCCCCATGACTTATTTGTTTTATATCTGGAAATTTGGATGTGTTATTTCCCTTCTCCTTTTCCCCTCTTTTAAATTGATCAACTACAGATGACATTCAACATTATTTTATGTGAATCTCAGGTATATAGCATAGTGGTTAGACATTTATATAAGAAATGATCCCCCTGACTAGTCTAGTATGCACATGGCAGTATGTGGTTATTACCATATCATTGACTATATTCCTATACTTTATATCCTCATGACTTATAACTACCAATATATACTTCTTAATCCCTTCCCCTTCTTTTACCCACACTGCAAACCCCCCTTCAATCTGGCAACCATCAAAATGTATTGTGTATCTACGAGTTTGTTTCTGTTTTGTTTGTTTATTTTGTTCTTGGATTCCACATATAAGTGAAATCACATCACGTCTGTCTTTTTCTGTCTGATACACTCCACTCAGCACAACACCCTTCAGGTCCATCCATGCCATTGCAGATGGCAAGAACCTATTCCCTTCTATGGCCTAGAAGTAGTCCATTGTAGATATGTAGCACCTCCTCTTTATCCATTCTTCCATTGACGGCCACCCAGGCTGCCTCCACATCTTGGGCCTTGTACACAATGCTGAAGTGAAAACATGGATGCACATAACGCCTTGAAGTGGCGTTTGAATTTCTTCAGATAAATACCCTGACGTCCTTCTCTGTCTCTTATTATAGTCTTTGTTTTAAAGTCAATATTATCTGGTATAAGTATTACTACTGTGATTTTTTTGTTTTTTTTTTTCATTTCCATTTCATGAAATACCTTTTTCCATCCCTTTGCTTCCCATTTGTGTATGTCTTTCAATCTGAAGTCTCTTGTAGGCAGCATATGTAAGGGCATTCTTTCCTTATACATTCAGCTCACCTATGTCTTTTGATTGGAACATTTGATCCCTTTACATTAAAAGTAATTGTTGATACATATGTAGCTATTGGCATTTTATTATTCATATTTTTGGTATATTTTTCTTCTGACAGTTTTCCAAGAAAGAGCGTAATACTCTTTCTTGAGGGACTGTCTACTCGCAGAGAAAGCACCTCCAGTGGTTTGTGAGTTAGGTAGGGCTGAGTACTAGCTGAGTCAGCAGAGCAGAGCAACAGAGCTCATCAGACCAATCAGATTCATATTTGGCTGTGTGGGGGAGGGCTCAACACAATAAAGATGCCTCCTGCCTGCCAGCTGCACAGAGTAAGATTTCACGGAGGGTAAATGGTGACTGTCCTCCAGTACTCCCCACGAAGCCACACATTTCAGTCTGCCCCTCATATGTCTCTGAGCCCCCTCCACCTCAGTCATAATCCCTTTGCTAGAGCCCAAGGTGAGTGCTTGCAAGCAAGTGAGTCTGTGCATGAGCTGTTTAAGAGAACATACGTTTTTTTCTGCAGTCTTCTATCTCACCCAAGCAGTTGGAATCCCCATTGTTTTTCACAGCTAGAAGTGTGGGATTTCCTCTTCCTGACATTAGTACTCCAGGCTGGAGATCCTGGTGTGTGGAGCTGGGGTCCCTTGCTTCTCTAGGGGAAACTTCTGCAGCCGAGATATCCTTCCTGATTCTCAACTGACACAGTGAGGTTTGGACCCAGTCTGTGTCTCCACCACTCCTACCATTTACGCCATGGCTTCTTTATATTTTCAGTTGTAAGACTTCTGTTCAGCTAGACGAGATGATTCTCCAGGTTGGTTGTTCTATAATTTAGTTGTAATTTGAATGTGTTCACAGAAGCATGCACACAAAGTTTGTCTACTCCGCCATCTTGGATCTCTAATGATGAGATTTTTCATTTTGTAGTGTGATTTACCAGCCACAGTTAAAACAAGCATCAGCAGACAATTTACACAATATTTATAATTCAAAATCAAAGGTAAATAAAATGTGTGCATGCATAAAACATCACACATATAATCATTTCCTTCTGCTAGATATTTTATAAGATTGTCTCATTCTTTCATGGAATTATTACAACTTCATGAGGTGTTATTTTTCCCTACAGATGAAAAAACTGAGTTTTAAGGTAGTTGGTGATATTCCATATTTCATACAAATAGTATATAGAAAATCCAGACTATAATATGAATGAAAAGTACTCTCAGTATCCACTTTTTGAATTAACAATGACAATTCAAATCCACACTTTTGGACTTTTACCACAGTTTAAAGGAAAAGTGGAAATTGTATATATCAATACTTAGTAATTAGGGTCAATAAAGATACACTCTAAGTGATTCATGCTTTATAAAATATCAAATGTATTCTGAAAGTCAACAGTAGAAACACATTTCGAATTACTAATACTACATAATATTACTCTTTAAACTATTATAGCAATAATATATATCTTCAACTGATTATAAGATATGTTTATAAATAAACTGTTTCTATATTCACCTACCTTAAATATCATAAACATTATTAACTCTTAGAAATTGTTGTCACAGTAACTTGAATACATATGGTTCATAAAACAATACATTTTAAATATATACAGTATGCTTTTTCCAGAAGTAGAAAATGTCTCTAATAATGTTTTTTTTTCCTATTTCTGAATTTGTTACAAATTACTATTTTATATTTAATAAAACAGTAGGCAAAGAAAGCATTATATACATCCTAAAAAATCAATATTAAAATGGTTCCTTTGAAGAGGGATCATATCTAAATTTACATGCATAAATTTTTGGATACAACCCTTTATCCCTTTGTGACATGAAGGTTATATAAATAATTTAATATTGAAACTGGCATGACATATTTTCTAATTTTTTTGAAGGAATGCACACAATGACAATCTCATGACTAAATTTCTTAATTGATAAATCATTTTAGTTCATGAAAATATTAATTAAAATTGACTAACATCCACTCCAAATAGCTACATTTTATTTTGTTATTTTAAAAAATCTGACCTTAACCTTATTGATCATCCTAGTTAAATAATTGAATTTTATTACAAATACAACATTGGTATCATCATCAAACTCAAAGAAAATATTTAAGTGGGTATGTCAGTATTTGTTTCTTCAGTATAAGTAAAGTGATACATGGAAATGATTTGGCATAATTATGAATCTCCAAGCATTCCAAGTTGTAAATATCAGATTCATCACTATCACTTCATCTATTTATAACTATGCTGAAATAAGTATGTGTGTAGAAAGAAAGAATACAAGTATCTTGTATTCTTTAGCAATTCATGACGTTTCTGACCACCTTCTCCTAATATGCACTCGGAGGGCCTGCAGCAGCACTTGAGAATGCATCTTGGAGTTCTTCCAGAAACTCTGTCAAAGAGCAATGTCTGCATTCACAAAGAAGCATTCACAGCTGTCAGAAGTTAAATGTCCATGAGACTCATAGTACAGCTGCAGTCCTTCCAGTACACTGACAATATCTGTGGAAACTAGAATTTGACAACTAGTTTTTCCATGGAAAAAATAACCACAGAAGAATGATTAATCTTTGCCTGACTGGTAATAAATAATTATGTATTTGTAGCAGATGAAGCATCATTGGCCTGCATTATTGTGGGGACAGAGCCTCAGAGACCAGATTCCAGGCTCTCAGCCTCACGTGAGGGGGTGCTGACTTGGGTAGTAGATGGCCATAGGTTGTGGTTAGTTGGCTGTCTTCTGCAGCCAGTTAGCCATTGGCCACTAATATAACTGCTGTGGCTGCGTTGGGGAGTGGAGTCGGGAGGGGAGTCGAGGAGAGTCAATCAGTTGGCAGAGAAGTGTACAGCAGGTTGCATGTCGTGTGAATCCAGCCTCCAGTGAGACTATAGTGGTATGACTCCCCTACCTATGGCTCCGTGGGTGTTCCTTTTTGGCCTAGCCACATCCTGCGTTCTTATGTGGGGAGTGGGAGCTGAGACCCCACCTGACAACCTGGACGACAAATGGCGCACCGAGCAGGGTGTGGTGTCGGCCCAAACCGCCGGAATGTACTGGAGCAGTTTATACGTGTAAAAGTTCAGTTTTGTAAGCAGGGTACGGTGCCGGCCAAAACCTACCGAAGCATGGTAGAGCGGTTTGTGCATGTGAGAGCCCAGCTTTGGGAGGCCCATGAGGAGCGACACCGGGAACTCGAGGCGCGGTCTGCCTGGGAGAGTCAAGCCTCCAGCTGGCACACCACCTTCTTGGCCATGGAAGGCGTTGCTTTCATTTTGGTGATCTGCTGCAGCTTTAGACTCTGAGGGTTGTGGATATCTTACACGGAGGCCTCCACCCTCTCAGACACCTGGCACGGAGAGCAAGATTCTGACCAGGTAGGAATGGAGTCTGACTCTGGGCAGGAGGACGTGTGGCCCCCACACAGTGCGTGGTGCCCAGTGGCCACTGTTCTCAGGAGTTGGACCCCCAAGGAGGGGTGGGAGGACATGGACAGCTCTCCGGCCAGCGTGGAGAGGACCCTGCAAGCTCTGGCTGAGCTGTTGCCGGAGGAGGAGAAGGCTATAGCCGGCCACGTGGGCTGGATGATCCTCACGGCCTTGAGTCTCAACAGGGAAAATGCGCTTAATGAAATGGCCCAGGTGCCAGACCAGGTGTTCCAGTTGGAAGTGCGGGAAGCTCGGGTCCACCTGTTAGAAGAGGGGCCCCACAGTGGAGACTCTGAGGCAGAGGCGGAGGAAGCGAGTGGAGACAATGTAGCTCCCAACCCCCAAGCCCAGCCAATCTTGAAGCAAAGGGTAACACGTGAGCAACCTTTGGGCCATTGAGGCATTGCTGCAGGCAATCCAGCTGTGACTGAGTTCACAACCTACACCCCTTACACTCCCACTGAGTTGCAGCAGCTGGGGGGGGGGGCGGTGCTGACAGCGCCCCGGAGAGCCAGTCTCGGCTTGGCTACTATGTTTATGGAATGAGGGAGCAGACATTCTCTGCTCCCCAGGCAAGATGGAAAAGCTGGCCTTCGTGACAGTGCATTTGTCCCTGGGACAAAGGTTACAGAACTGCCATAAGTTGGCCCACGACCAGGGCAACCACTCTCTAATGGAGTGGCTCACTGCTGCAGTACTCACAGTATGGGGACAGGCTGGCGAGCTGCCAGACACTGTGAGTCAATGGCAGTCATATACGGAACTTACTCAAATCATCCGTGAAACGGGTATGAGACATGCTATTTTTAACCTTAACATGCAGGGACCGGATGATGAGCTTTTTACAGCCAGTATGAGAGATTTGGTTTTGGATATGGCACCTGCGAGTGCTTTTGGATGCTTGGTTGCTATTCTTACACCCTATGTAGGCTGACGGATCCATGAAGTTACAACTGCCATGGCCACCCTAGGGGATGTTGAAAGTTGGAGGCAAAGGAAGTTAAGACAGGAGGTCTGTGCAGTTGAGACCTGGAAACCCAAACCAAAGGTAAAAGGGCGAGGGTGAGGGCCTCAGAGAGTAACACGCGCACAGACGTGGCGTGATCTCATGGCAGCAGCAGTCGATTGGAAGAAAATAGACTGACAACCCCATGCATTCCTGCTGGAACTTTGAAACAGTTGCGTCCAGAACAGCAATTCTGGAGAAACCTAAAGGAGAAGTCTGGGAAAGCACGAACCGTGTCCCTCAGGACTTCATGCAGCAGCTTGAGGCCCACTCCTTCCAGCTTGATTAGGGGTGGGGCCAAGGTACCCGGTCAGAGGGGACGAGCAGGGACCAGAGGCCCCACGTGGAACTGTCCATACATTGGTTCCCTTCTAATGTGCAGAGGGTTTTGGCCCTAGTTGACACTGGCGCAGAATGCAGTCTTGTTTATGGGAACCCAGAACTGTTCCCCGGACCAGCAATCTGCATTGATGGCTACGGTGGAAAGACTGTGACTGCGAATGCTGTTTCCTTACCACTGGGTATAGGAAGGCTTCCCCCCTCATACCCACAAGGTTTATGTCTCCCCCATTCCGGAGTATATTCTAGAGGTGGACGTGCTACATGGCCTCAGCTTACAGACTTCGGTAGAAGAGTTCCGTCTCCGGATCCGGGTGGTGAAAGCGGTGACACGCAGACATGCTCACCATCCTCCTCAAGTGTTGCCACAGCCCTGGAGCATGGTTACAGTACAACAGTACCACCTGCCAGGAGGGCAGGAGGAGACTGGTGGCACCCTAAGAAGTCCAGGAAGTCTGGCTATGCCCAGAAGGACTGGTAGTGCCCTGAGAAACTCTGGCTGTGCCCAGAGAGACTGGCAGTGCCCTGAGAGCCCTGGCTGTGTCCAGGATACTGCATTCACCTCCAGGCTCCTCACACAGGTACCCTCGCAGAAGACGCTTGTGTAGATTGTGAGGTGAGACGCTGTAGGGATGGAGTGTGGGGAAGCTGCCCCAGAGAGCAGTTTCCAGGCTCTCGGCCTCACGTGAGGGGGTGTTGACTCAGGTAGTAGATGGCCATTGGCTGTGGCTAGTTGGCTGTCAGCTGTAGCCAGTTAGCCAATTGGCCCCTGATCTAGCTGCCCTGGCTGTGCTGGTTGGTGAGTGGAGAGTGAGTCGAGTCGAGTGGAGTCAGTCGGTTGGCAGGCAAAAAAGTGGACAGCAGGTCACACGTCGTGTGAATCCAGCCTCCAGTAAGACTACAGTGGTTTGAATCCCCTACCGGTGGCTCCGTGGGAGTTCCTTTATGGCCTAGCCACATCCTGCATTCTTAAGATGGGAGCGGGAGCTGAGACCCCACAGGCCGCCCCACACGACAGAGTGTGTTAGAGAATGCATTAGTGAAGAAATGCACGCATGAACAGGTATTTTGTGTTTCCATGTATACTTTATAAAATGAATAAACTGATTTTATTTTTCTGAAATGTGTCATGCAACTGAGCAGAGTAATGGAAAAAGCAAGGTAAATCTGCAAACAAGGTTTTCAGTTTGGGATGATCTGTCCCAATTTATTATCAGGTGTTTTCAGGACAAACAATTACTATACTGAAAATGTTTATCCATATACCCATATGGAGATAACAAGTTATTCAGACTTTTAATCATTTTTTTTTGTTTTAAAGCTTCATATACTTTTAGAAATTATCTGAAAAATTTTAAAGGTTATAAATTTTTATTTCTGTAATAGATTAGGTGAGGTCCAAATAGAGGTAAGTGGATTAGCTCATCATTTGGTAACTATTCAACTTTATGGTTGAATGAAGAAACCCATTTGAAAATGTATCAGTTTTTAATTTTTGAGTCACTTAGCAGATCAATAGTGCCTAAATATAAAAATCTGGTTCCTCAAATCTAGTGACTTATTGGAGATTTACTTCAAGGGAAAATTTTTTTTTTAATCACATCTAAAAGTAAAATCAATTAGAAGCTTTTTAAAATGTCAGTTTTTGAATATGTTTTTGTAATTGTGAGTATGAGAAATAATGAATAAAAATGGAAGCTTATTTCATTTAATTTCAAAAATTGGCAGTGGCTGTGGGGAATCATGGACTACTACACCTTAATTTAAAGGACCCAGACAATTTAAATGTTTTAACCAAAGTTCACCTCTTGTGATTGAAGGATTAGATAGATCCCCCAATTTTTTGATTCCTTAGTCAGCATACATTAGATTGAACCTAAGTGTGAGTTAACTTGATAATTGACTTATTCCAAAAAGCTCAAAATAAAAATATAACACTAACAACCACTGTTTCCATGCTTCTTCAGCAGCATTCTATGCCTTTTGCTTAAGAACTTCATATACTGAATGATCCTAAAAAGTCCATTTGGTTTATAGGAGAACTTTGTCATATTAGATGAGCAATAGGTAAGCTATTAAATTGTAGTTTTACCATGCATGTTCACTGACAGAAAGAAATCAAGCCAAAAGGATGGTTAACTTTATGGAGATAAATGAAGTTGGCCTGTGATGAAAGTGTCCTATAATACTGGTTAAGTTATGCGCGTTAGTTAGATGATGCTTAGGGACCCTTATTCATATCAGGGACTCATATCTGTAAATTTCTGATATCAACTAAATGACTATAAGGACTTTATATTTTGGATTTTTTGGTGAATTTGATAACATTTTAACAGAAGACATAATTAAAATGCACAGTGCTTTTCCAAATAGCATTCAGGATAGATTATTTAAGGAGATGGGACAAAAATCTGAAGCGTATAATGGTGTTTGTTTTTTTTCAAATCAGTGTTTAGGAAAAAATAGGTTTAAAAAGACATGTGTGTCATTGCATTTTTTTATCCAATAATCCTTTATTAAAATATATCCATTTCATGTTTTCAGAGATATGTGTCCTTTTTTATTGCATCGTTGCTTTTTACTGTGTGATGGACTTTTCCACAAACTATTCAGTGATTAGAAACAAGGTTAGATAAACATTCCGTAGGATCTCAAGTCCATCTCTGTCTTTTAATGACTGCTTAAAATATTGGTTAATTTATTTATATCAGATAACTCCTAAATTTGTTGTGAGGATTCAATGAGATAATTCATACGAAATGTTTAGCACACTTCCAGCACATTGTAAGCATTAGTTAAGTGTTAGTTATCATTATTGTTTTGTTGTTATATTGTTAGGTGTCACAGGCACCAACATAGTTTAAGTCAATGCTGTCAAGCAAAAAGTTGGAGGAGGCCACACAGGATTGCAGCCGAGTTTTTTTCCCTCAGAATAGACGTTGTTCAGGACAAATTGCATTCATTATCACCTGATTCTGATTAGTTATGGATTTATAGCACCAAGAGTCTGCCATAGATTAAATGGCTGCTGGCTTGCAGATTTCACCATCTCCTTTTGGCTACTGGAATAAGCAAATGGGAGTGCTTGCCAGGCCACATTTCCTATGATGAATTTTATAAAACTCATGCATGTACTTTTTTCCCAAAGGTCTAGAGGACAGAGTAGCGGAGAAAGTACAATTTTGTATATTGAGTTTAGGACATCGTAAACAATGAAAAATTGTAATGAAATTGTATGGGAAGTTAAGTTAGGTTTGAATGTGAAATGTACTTTGATACACTAAAGATATTAAAAAGCAATTTTTATAACTGTTTTCATGATGAATATATAATTTGGATGTATTTAAAATAAGTCTGTAGTACCATAGTTCATGTTGAGATATAAAAGTGAAGGTTAATCTTATAGAGAAATATAGGACAGCCAATTTAAATTACTAGGAATATTAAACGTTAATGTAAATTATTTAGTTTATCATGCATATAGAACTTTATATATGCTTAGCATTAATTCAAATTATTACATTGCTCTATTATCCATTATTTTTTGTCAATATGCATCCAAATATATATCAGAAATGTTGTTTTCATTGCTATTATACATGTATATCTATATATACAGATATATATATATAGCTTGTATATTTTGAATGATTTTTGTCCTCCTTTAGTTTGTATTTTAAGTATACAACCTAAACTTTGAATTTTGTTATTTAATGTTTATTTTTTTAAAGCCCCTATTAAAGACATACTTTTGTTATAGTGCAATTTGTGACCTTGAAAGTCACATATAAGAAAAAAACGTGTTCCTTCTTGAAGAAAATATTTTGAAAAAAAATTCCACTAAGATTAATTTTGGTGCATTTAACTTACAGATATTACTTTGCACATGACATCAATATGTGTAATAACTTTGCTATCATAGCTGTGAAGATGGAGTTTATACACACATACACATACACATACACAGACACACATACACATACACACATACATACATGCATACATGTGAAAAGTGTGAGCATTTTCACATGCATACATGTGAAAGTGTGAGCACTTTCTGCTCACATGCTAGCAGAAAGTGAGTGAAAATGTTAAATGTGTATACCATATGTGGAGTACCCAATTTTCGATTATCAGAGCATAATAAATGCACTCACCATGAATGTCATCCTGAAAACAGTTCTTTTGGTTGTTTTTGTTTTTGTTCTTTTCTTGCTGCTAATTTCAAAAGACACTTATCACTGGTATGCAAATAAACTTTTCTTGCTGATCTGAAATTACATTAGTGGTAGGTTGCAACAATATTGTACTAATACTTATATCTCTCAGCAGTCAGGCTACTTGATGACTTTCAAATAAAGATTATGATCTGCTACATTTCCTATCATTTCAAATAATGTTTTATTTTGTCCAAATGTTGATTAATAGACACTTTTTGCTAGGGAAAATCCAATGATTTAGAATTTATTGCATTTTGGGGGTTCATATGTTTATAAAATATTTCTGTTGCTTTGATGATCTATAACAATGTCATACGTTGGGGAACTATTTAGATGGCATGTTTAGTTACAGTTCCTAAGCCTGTTTTATCTATTCTTTGCTACGTCCTAAAACCTGAGTTGAAGGATGTGTGTGTGTGTGTGTGTGTGTGTGTTTTTCTGTTTAAAATTTTATTTCTTACACCCCCAGCCATAATTTTACAGAATATAGAATAACCCAGGGGTCAGAGCTTGAGCACACTGAAGAGGGGGAGTCTGGGGTCACAGTAACTGTAGCTTTTGAGGCCCAAGAACTCTTTCAAAAATCCAGAGAGCTCCTGAGGGAAGAAACCCTTCAGAAATGTATAGCTATGTAAATCCTGATCGGTTGACTAGGCAGGTTGTCGCTGACCATTAAATTCACTTAGTTTTAGCTTAAAAGACTGCAGAAAACTCTGGCAGCTGTTAGAGCAATTAGTTCTAGAAACTTCCTTGCCTGCTAAGACCAATATGTGATGCTAAAGTACTCTGCCTTCCTGAGTTCCTGAATTTCCAGTGTGAGCTGTTAGGAGAGTATGATGAATGTTTTTGGAAAATGAGACACTCTGAAATGGGTTTTAGTTTATTTGTTTTTTTTTATTTGTTTGTTTGTTTTGATTGTGTGATTGTGTGTTTTGATTTGTTTTGATTGTGGGATACAAAATAAGAGATTGGTGACTGCCAACATGTGCAGACTATATAAAGAAATTTACACTTTAAGAGGAAGCTTAGTCAGTAGGCAAATATATTATTATTTTAATACAGTCTGTTGTATTAGCGAAAGAAATGCAATTTAGGAGCAAAAATGATTACAGAAGAAGTAAATTTTGGTAAATTCACTAGTCAAATTCAAAATATGCTCAAACATTAGTTGCTTTAGGAATGATAAATATTTATTCTTTCTAACCTGATATTTCTAAAACCTGGTGCTGACTAACTTAAAAGAGGAAGTCCTGTGCAGATTTTACTTCTTGCCTCCTCTGATTTTGATATGAAGCTCCTAGGCATATTCACAAAACCCCACAGTTCACCCTTAATCTGACCTCATTTCTTACATTTGCTTTTTTTTCTTTAAATTAAAGTTTATTGGGGCGACAATTGTTAGTAAACTTACATAGATTTCAGGTGTACAATTTTGTAATACATTATCTATATCTCACATTGTGTGTTCACCACCCAGAGTCAGTTCTCTTTCCACCCAGAGTCAACTCTCTTTCCATCACCATATATTAGACCCCGTTTACCCTCTTCTAGAGCACTACTCCCCTCTCCCCCCTTACCCTTTGGTACCCTCTAAACTATTGTCTATGTCTATGAATTTTTGTTCTTTCAGTTATTTGTCTTGTTCTTTTGTTGTTTTCGATTTATATGCCACATATCAGTGAAATCATATGGTTCTCTGCTTTTTCTGTCTGACTTATTTCGCTTAGCATTATAATCTCAAGATCCATCCAGGTTGTCACAAATGGTCCTTTTTCATCTTTTCTTACCGCCGAATAGTATTCCATTGTGTATATATACCACAAGTTTTTTATCCATTCATCTATCGAAGGACACTTTGGTTGTTTCCATGTCTTGGCCACCCTAAATAAAGTGGCAATAAACATTGGAGCACAGGTGTCTTTTATGGATGAATGTTTTCAGATTTTTTTGGTTGATACCCAGGAGAGGGATTGCTGTGTCATATGGTAATTCTATTAGTAATTTTTTGAGGAACCTCCAACGTTCCATAGTGGCTGCACCAGTCTGCATTCCCACCAGCAGTGTATGAGGGTTCCTTTTTCTCCACAGCCTCTCCAACCCTTATTACTATTTGTCTTGTTGATGATAGCCATTTAAACTGATATGTGGTGATATCTTATTGTGGTTTTTATTTGCATTTCTCTGATGATTGGTGATGTTGAGCATTTTTTATATGTCTATTTGCCATTTGTATGTCTTAAATACATCATTGACAGCTATGGACAAATCATCCAAACAGAAAATAAATAAATGGTATCAGATAACACTTATAGACCCCCACAAATAAAAATACTTCATTATTACATGTATAATTATTTTATTTCTGCAATAAAAATGTTAAATGATCAGGTCACTTATCTTTTAAATTATGTGTTATGTGAATAATACAAGTAGATTTTATTTATAATTATTCATGTGAACAATGTCAAATCTACATTATCAATGGTTCATGTGCTATTATTTTCTAATTTTTTTTATTTTACTCCTTTTAATAATTAAATTTGTAAAATTTTAATATCTACACATCTGATTCCTACCTATATTTAAGTCTGATACCTTTAGATATCTTCAATATTAGGTGATTTGTTTAGATGTATACTGTTAATGTGCATTTATTTGTGAAATAAATAAAAAAAATATCTTTATTCTCAGTCTTAACTTAGGAATCTCTGAATTTCTAATATATTCTTTATCAAGTAAGACCACTTATGTTTAATTATATTCTCAAAAATTGAATTCTGTAATATACTTAAATATTTAACAATCATTTACCAATCTCTTAACATATGTAAGGTCTTTTGTCAATTTTCAGAAACAAATGGTGTCAAGAAGGATAAAATCTCACTTTCAGGGAGTCTGCAGGGAGTTTGCAGGGAGTTTGCATTTTCGCTCAGGTTGTGTCTAACGTATAGCTGGTGAAGAAAGGGAATCAATGGACGAAACCAGCTATAATTGCGAATACGGCCCCTATCGATAGGCCATAGTGGAAATGGGCTACAACATAATATGTGTCGTGGAGTAGATGTCTAGTGATGAGTTAGCCAGTACAATTGTGAGGCCTCCTACCGTGAACAGGAAAATGAAGCCAAGGGCTCATTGTATGGCAGGCGATCATTTAATGTTTCCTCCGTGCAGAGTTGCTAGTCACCTCAAGACTTTTACCCCAGTAGGAATGGCGATAATCATGGTAGCTGAGGTAAAGAAGGCTCGTGTGTCAACATCTAGTGGGCTCATACGATGAAGCCAAGGAAGCCAATTGACATTATAGCTCAGAGCATGGGCATATATCCGAAGGGCTCTTTTTTTACCTGAGTAGTAGGTGACAATGTGAGAGATGATCCCGAATCCGAGCCAGATAAGAATATATACCTCGGGGTGGCTGAAGAATCAGAACAGGTGTTGGTACAGTATGGGATCCCCTCCCCGCGCAGGGTCAAAGAAGGTAGTGTTTAGGTTACGGTGGGTTAATAGTATAGTAATCCCGGCGGCCAGGACAGAAATACAGCCGTAATTAGGACGGCTCATACGAAGAGTGGTGTTTGGTTTTGGGGGAGGGCAGGGGTTTTATGTTAATAATTGTAGTAATGAAGTTAATTGCCCCTAAGATAGAGGACACGCCTGCTAAGTGGAGGGGGAAGATGGCTAGGTCTACAGAAGCCCCCGCGTGGGCCAGGTTTCCTGCTAGAGGGGGGTAAACGGATCAGCGGGTCCGGAGCCAGCTGCGACTATAGATGAGGCCAATAGAAGTAGGAAGGAGGGGGTAAGACTCAGAGGCTTACGTTGTTTATACGTGGGAATGCTATGTCGGGTGCGCCCATATGGGGGGGGGGGGACCAGTCAGTTGCCAAAGCCTCCAATCATAATTGGCATTACTATAAAGAAGATTATTACAAATGCATGGGCGGTGACGATTGCGTTGTAGATTTGGTCATCTCCCAGGAGGGCGCGTGGTTGGCCTAATTCAGCTCGAATTAGCGGGCTTAGGGCGGTGCCTACTATTCCTGCTCAGGCACCAAACAGCAAGTATAGGGTGCCGACGTCTTTGTGATTTGTTGAGAAGAGTCAGCGGTTCATGAACATAGGTGAAATGGCCGAGCAGGCATTAGGCTGTAAATCTAAGCACAGGGGTCTGAGTCCCCCTTTTACCAAGCTCCGTAGTGTATTTTACACACTGAATTGCAAATTCAAAGAAGCAGCTTCAATCCTGCCGGGCTTCTCCCGCCTTTTTTTCTACGCCGCTGGAGAAGTCAATTGAAGCCAGTTGATTAGGGTATTTAGCTGTTAACTAAAATTTTGTGGGTTATAAGCCCACCAGTCTAGAAAGGCTTAGCTTAACAAAAATAAATATTTAAAATAGAGTGAATTGTATACTCATAGTTCAACTCCTACCCGGAAAATAAGCTCAACCCCCCCCCCCCCAAAAGCCCCAGTTAAGATCGTGAGCCAGACGGACGCAGTTAGTATGTCCATTGCAACACATGAAGGACATATTGAATTACAAAATATTAGTATATAATTAAATATAAATAAATCATATTATTGACATTAATACTTAAATGATAATAAAATATAATTAACTATTTGTAAATACCCAAGCGGGTGCCTTTGGATGAGAGGTAAATGCCTATGTAAACAGATGGACTCGAGACTTATTGCTGAATGACCAATCAGAGTACACACATAACGCTCGGATAATGTGCGCACTTGATAATGAATGGACTTGGTTATGTCTAATATGAATCTTCATAATTCAATATGTTGTGCGTTGTAATGGATGTACTTAATGGACACATGTGAAATAAAAAAAAGCTTTTCTGAATTTGGTTTTCTGAATTTTGGTGCCTGAAATTTTTTGTCGCTTTTGTGTGGACCATTATTCTTAACTGGCATCATTTTTGTTGCCACTCCTGTCTCATGAGTCTTCAGTTAACACTTGATTTAATGGTAGATTTAAAGGGAATAATATTTTGACCCCCAGACAAGATGAGTGCAAAAAGAAAGAGCTATTCCATTGAGTAAAAGAAAGGAATTGTGGAGGACTCCCGGGTCAAGAATCTTGTGCCTTTCTTCAGAGAAGAAGTTGGATCTCCAAATGGTCTGAAAATGGTGAGCAGAATACGATAACCTCAGTCAACAGGTGGATGAGGGAAATACTAACAAGCACAAGTGTGGATCGGGTAGGCAACCATTACTTCCTGAGCTGGAACATGTCATCTGTGAATGCATTGCTGACAGGAGAGCAAAGGCTTTGGTTGTACGCAGGGCTGATAGTCAAGCATTTGCCCTTGCAATGGGCAAATACACCCAGTTAGAAATACATCCAGAAGAAATCAAAGCATCATAACACTGGCTGGATGACTTCCTTCAGTGATATGAACTATCTCTAAGATTGACAACACTGTTCAAGCTGGAAGATACTGAAGTTATTAAACATGCACTTGCATTCAAGTCCTTTGTTGATAGCATTGACTTTTCTAAATACCAACTCTCCAACGTGATTGCTATGGATTAAACTGCAGTGTTTATAGGCCAAGGATTTCAAACGACAATTGTTCAGAGGGGTGCCTCATCAATCTACATTCCCTCCACTGGTTACAAAAATGCACTTGGTACCTGTATTTTGGCAACTCGTCTGGATGGAAAGAAAACCCCAACTCTAAGTATCACTAAGGACAAGAAAGATAAGGTTGAATGTGTTTCAAGCATTTATGTTCTTGAAACCAAAACAGCCTGGTGCTCACAAGCAGTTATAGGAAGTAGGTTGATTTAATGCTGCCACTTGTTTTGTGAGGTGTCCAAAGAGGTCTGCTAGTCTGGGATTCGGCCAGCACTTAACTGCTCTAAAGACATAAAGAACTTCCTTGGAGAGAGAAGAATAGATCAAATAATGATTCTCGCAGGAATGACCCCCTATCTCCAGACTCTTGATATTACAATAAACAAGCCATTCAAGGACCATTTGCACATGGAAATCAATGACTACATTGAAAATAGAATGGAAAGAAATCAGCGTGGAAACTTTGTGAAGCGTAGCCTGCAAGAGGTCGTGACTTGAGTGAAAAATTCATGGAATAAAATCACTGACAGCTGTGTTGCCAGTGCACTATGAGCAAGCTACATGGCCAAGAAGTGCTCATTTAAGGAGAACTCTATTTCTGGACATGAGAGATTGGGGCCAATGGTTCTACAGGAAACAGAGCCACAAGAAATTCCAGCCAAAATTTGGGGTTTGGAGAGTTATGACGATGTTCCAGAAGAAGATGACATGACTGTATTTGAATAAATGTAGATTTTTGTACATGAATAAATGAATAAATGTAGATTGTTGTGCATGAAAAAATAAGACAACCCCTGAAAATAAGCCTTACTGCATCTTTTGGAGCAAAAATTAATATAAGACAAGGTCTTATTTTCGGGGAAATACAGTATGAAAAGGACGAAACTTTTGACAAGAGTGTGAATTAAAAATAAATCTTGATTAGACCTTTTCCAATTATTAAAAAAATGTTCCAATAATTTATGAATCGATAGAAGAACCAGAATATTCAATTTTCTGCTATAAATTAAATGAAGAAGAAATTCTGGAGTTGGGTATTTTAGGGAAGCAAAGCCCTCTCTTTTAACACGGTTAATACCATCTAGGATTTGAGGCTCAGTGAGCATCAGGGGATGTGTCAATTGTTAATTATGCACACACTTGTAAATCAGCATTCTGGAAGAAACAAAGTTTTACCTTGCATTTTAAATTAATTTGTCATTTGTTTTGTAGAGAAGCATGTTACTTTGTTGTGGGTATAACACATTCCTCTTCATAAGCAATTTAAGATGAAAATAGCACACAAGTTCATCAGACAGTGTTAAAAAGTTATTTGTGAATGGTAGGTGAAAAGTAAACCAATGTAAATAACAAGGAACAAGAGAAATATAGCAGAAATAAAATTCTTAGAAATTCATAGTGAGACAGCATATATCTCATCTCTCTTTCCTTTCCTTTTCCTTTACTCTCTCCCATCTCCATGTCCATCTCCATGTCCATCTCCATGTCCATCTCCATCTCCATCTGTACTTCACCAAACCTAAGATGTATTGATGTTGGCTCTTGCTTGATCTTAATAGTAGCATCAATGGAAGTTTTTACACAACTTTCCAAAAATAATCATCTAACAGATAATGACTATAACACTGTAAATGCACCCTTATTTCCAAGGTGTAAAAATGTAAAAAATGTGTGTCTTGGAATGATAAAAAATATATAATGAAGTTGAATCTAGGCTAGGAATTAATATTCAGGCTCTGAAGGAAAGGTTCTCATGTCTTTTCATATGCTTTCAGCTTTGTCTGTAGCTTTTTCCCACATCTTTGCCTAGCTAACTCTACCGTTCAAGTGTCCTTCCAAACTTAATCAACAACCATGGGAACACTTTCTTTGACCTTCCCATAAAATTTACATCTGTCTTTCATCTGCTTTAGAGACACTGGGCATACCTCTGTGATTGCACTTGTCACACCAGGACATAATGGTTCATGTGTCTTAGTGCCTTATTCTAACATAAGTTCTCTGAATTTTAAAGTTTATTGAAAATCATGTCTCCAAAATCAGAATAATTTATAAGCAGTTTATGATAAAGGATTAATAAATTTGTTGAATGAAAATTCAATACATCAGAGCATAAATTATGAGTGTTAAATATGTTTATCACCATTTCACAAAAGAGAAAAGTGGAGACTCAGGGATATTGAGTGATTTGCCCAATAATGCTGTCAGGGCTCAAACTTAACTCTTTTGTATTCTAGCCACAAAGCTCTATCCATTGTTCAAACTCAATGTTGTGTTTTCCTCTTTGCTAATTAGATGACACCAAGTGATCACACAGCAGATATTGGCATAGGAACAGATCATGACAGAGAAGAAACCATTTTGAAAATTAAGGTTTTGGCAAATAAAGTTATACATGAATGTTGGACAATTATGTCCACAATAGCCATGGCAATGAACCTGGAAGTTGTACAAGCAGTCTTAATTGGATGGATCTTTAGAGGTTAGTTACTCTTAGTGGATTCTATCATGTAAGGCTTATTTTAAAATACACATTGGCCTTAAAATTTATGTCATTGAATTACATTGACAGCTAGATTTAGGACTTCTTCTAAATGATTAACGTTAGTAATTTTGAAAATTCTAAGTGCCTGATATGTTTTCTAAAACTTGATACGTTTTCTGTAATTTAACTTGCGCCTAATTTAAGGTTTCTTTGGATTAAAAATTTATGTAAAATTGTACACATTTATAAGCATCTGTCTCCTCAATTTATTTCCATGTTTTAATTAAAATTCTTATCTCATAGTGTATGTCAATAATATAAAAATCTTATCATTAATATTGTATTCTTGAGCAAGCAGCAATACCTCTCTGAAAACTCTTGAGGTTTTCAACTGCATAAGAAACACATGTAAATTACTATAGAAAAAGTAAGTAATTTTGCTTTCATGATATGTTTCTCATAAATTATAAACATCTCCCATCATAATTATTCTTTTAGACAAGCAAGTGCAAGCCATGGGACTGTTGCAACATTAGCCTGGCTTATCTTTTATGAATTAATATACCTGGGTCCATAATATATTTTTCAACACAAATATCATCAAGACTTAGCATTAATATTAGCAATAACATCAACACAAAATCTATAGAATGACATGACAAAGTGTTTCACAAAAGTATAGATTAATTAGATTTTATAATTTTGGAGGTTTTGTACCTAATATCAAATGCTTAAAAATTGAGTAAAGCAACTTTTTTTTCAAATTTGAAAATTTATAATTGCCACAAAAAAATGAGTCGTCACTAGAACCAGAATTGGTATTAATGGCATATTTTTGTTTATTAGTGTCATATATTGCCTCACATTTTTTCAATTTATTACATCTAAGAAATCATATCAAGATGTTATGTATAAATAAAGCTGTTAATAAATTAAATTGAAAAAATCATAGTAGGTGGATTTCTATTCATATAAAAGTGAAGCTTTAATATTATTTGTAAATAGAAAGTTTTCACTATGCCTTGAAAAATGTTTCTCAAAACTGTATCAAAATTTAAGTAATAAAAATGAAACCCAGTTTGCATTTTTGTATGAGCAATCATGTAGGTTCCCTAGGTATCTATGAATTTTTATTGAATGAATGTAAGTGAAAGAATATAGCCTTCCCTTCTTCTGCCTTAGTACAAGTCTGTGATTGCAACTTATATCTTGAAGTGGTGGCAGTTAAAATTCTCGGGTTACATTCTAAAGGCAATAAAAGGTGTCTTGGTCTTTTCAGAAGAAGAGTAAGTTAATATTAAAACAGATTAATAAAGGGACAAACACACATGTTTCACATATCATCAATGAACCACGAAGCACTCAAAATGCTGATTACTTATGTGAATGCTTTATTTGTGCCAAAGGACATTGTCTTCTAAGCTGTCAGTTTTCACATATATAAATCAGATTCATCATTTATTTAAGGTATAAATTCTATATGTTATCCTTATCAACAGTATTTACTTTTAATGATGTATGCACATTTAACATTTATTATTGAAAAATGTAAGCATGTACCCATAACTCATGGCCTTTCATAATTTTCACATTTAAAATTGTTTTTTTCATCTATTCCCCTACCCATACAATCACCAGATTTATATTGTGGCAAATATCAGACCATATTTAATTTTGCCCACAAATATTTCAGGATGCATCACTAAGATAAAGATTTATTTTTTAAAGTGTAACAAAAAAGTCATTTCTTACTTAAAATTAGCAATACTTTTTTAATGTCATCAAGTAACAAAGTTCATATTTTCCCACAAATTTTCATTGTTGTTTTTCAAATTAGGATTTAAACAATGTTCATATATAATAATATGTTAACGTTTTTAATTACCTTAATGTATACATTCCTTATTCTGCCAAACTCTGTCTCCTGTGTCTCATCTCATTCTCTCTCTCTCTCTCTCTCTCTCTCTCTCTCTCTCTCTTTTTCTCTCTCGCTGCCTCTATCTTTCCCTTGAAAAATATCTGATGAAGAATTTAGATCATTATCCTGATCTGGATTGTACTGATTGCCCTCTGTGGTGTCAATTAAGATGCTCCCTCTTTCCCTGTATTTTTCTAGATCAATAGTTATGTGGAGAGGCTGATATAGGTGTTTTGAACATCCACTGACATAGTGAAGAAAAGGAGGGAAAAGTGTTTAAATAGTTTTCAGATGCAAATGAGATGCATAGTTCGATCACCATATTTTAAAGATGATAAAACTGGGATCCAGAGATATGTCAGAAGTCATAAAGCTTGTAGGTGGCATAGTTTCTAATAGAATCCAGGTGTCCTGAATAATGAGGAGGACATAGTAAGTGCCCTGAACCTAATAAATAGCATTTTTTCAATTTATTAAATCTAAGAAATCATATCAAGATGTAATGTATAAATAAAGCTGTTAACAAATTTAATTGAAAAAGGATATATTAGTAAGCAAGCAGTAGTTTGAATTAGAAGATATAGCATTAGGTAAGTTGTTGATTTTCTGAATCCAAAGCAGATATCAAAGTTGACTTGTTTTTCTTTTTATAGCAAAAGAGAGATAAATATTTAGTCAAATAACACTTAATGGGCTGTTAAGCGTGCACTGAGTTCATTTGGGCTGCCAGGTGCCTGGATAGAATTTAACCACTGTGGTTCAGAGATGCAGCTTCACGTACTCCTGAAATCAGTAGGAGCCAGATGACCTGGGGTTTCCTGAAAGCCAGAATGAACTATTGTTAGGTTCTGAGGTGTACAGCGGGGTAGGCTGCTAGCTACAGTTCTACATACAGGTTTGTTTTTGTCATTCTCTCTTATTAAACGTATTGATAACATAATTTGTGCTCACTGGTTAATTTGTCGTCTAATGGTTAAAAACTTTTAATTAAGGCTGATAGAATTTCTCCTTTTAGATTTCCTGTTGGATGAACTTCCTTAGTGGAGAATCATTCAGAAAGTTGGCCATCTTAATACATATCCATTCAGTGAAACCGCCCCATGGAACCTCCTCTTCCTCCTTTGTCAATGAGGTGGGGATGCAAATTGCTAACATTGTGGCCTGTAGTTGTTACAACCCCACTGCTTTCTCACCAAGTGAAGACTGTCATGCCAGTGTTACCAAATGCAAAACGAATAAGTCAAGGACCATTGTTGTAAAGGTCAACACTGGAATTTAAAAAGTCTATTTTCTCCAGATATTTTCCAACATCTTAGATTGCAAGACCAAAAAATTCAATAATTTATGTTAAAGGATTGCTTCCCAAAAACCCCTGTTAAAATAAAAATAATTGCTTAGAGTTCCTTGTCACTGCTTATATCACAGTAACATTTTTTTCAATATTATAAATTTGTCCTCTGGGGACCCAGAAAGTGAAAAATGATGAAAAAAATAAGATGCGCTTACAATATGAGTTCTCCCTGTTTACATGAGAAATGTTCAGGTAATTGGATGGCACAAGGAATATGTATAATGTGGATTAGGTAGGGTCGCCCAATGGCTGGCAAAAGTTTATAAAGACAAGGTAAAGGAGTTATTTTCATCACGTTTGTCTATTTTATATAACATTTTAATCTAAATCCAGGCTTGATCTTTCTAGAATCTGTTGAGTTAATCAGAGCTGATTTCATCGACAGCTTGCTCTGGTTAATTACTGCGAGGTTTTAACTGAATGCCCCTGGGTATTGATGTGGTCAGTGATCACTTCAAGCCTCAGGACACTAGAAATAGTAGTAAAACTCTGGAGACAGTTTATCAATATCTAATGCATTTATTATTAAAAAAAAAAATACCACAAAGCTTATAGGTACATGGGTACTAATACTATAGTGTTAACTAGTATGATTAACTGAGATTTCTCTAAAACTGAAAATCATTTGCTTGCAAAAATTCAGGCCCCATACTTTGAACAACTATTAACATATGCTTTTTTACAATATAAAGCTCAAGTGATTACGTTATATAACAATCCTCAAATATTAACGTGAAATGTAGTATTTTATTTTTAACAGTTATTTGAGACACTTAATTGGGAAACAGGACTCTCAGAGTATTCGAGAAGGATCCTTGGTCTGGGCTCCAGGACACCTAAATTTGTAATTTCAAATCAACTACCTGTGATCTGTGTGACTTCGGGGAGATAGCTTGATCACTGAGAGAGACTTCTTACCCCTTACCTGAGAAAGCAGTTGACTCCCCCGCTTATCTGTCTAGGTTACGTCCCCTCTTGCAACCTGTCATTTGGCAAACTCTAGACCATGGTACTTCAGTCTCATAGCATGACTGGCAATTGGTAATATTCTGTTTTGCTTTTAGGCCTTTACACCTGGTGATCAGTGGAAAGTTTGGAGGCAAAATCCTGGAACACTCTCTTCTTCTACCGACTTTTACTCTGATTAAATGTCAGTGTATCCTTTAGTGCAGTGTAGATGTCCCTTCCTGAAACATTTCCTGATTCCCCTATAGGCTACGACCTGGGTGGTTATGTGTGCTCTCACATCACAGGGTGAACAGAAATCCTGTGTTTTCACAGTTATATCTGTTTTTTAGGAAAACAGATATAAATAGGGACTGTGTTTCCCTGAAAATAAGACCTGACCGGAAAATAAGCCCTACCATGATTTTTCAGTATGACATCCCCAGAATATAAGACCTAATGCACCTTTTGGAACAAAAATTAATATAAGACCCCATCTTATTTTCTGGGAAACACAGTAATAGTGACCTTTTTTCCTCTCAAGTATCTCAGTTTGTATAACAAATTAACTAGTTGCACAATGCAGCATCCACTATCTTTCTATTTATAACTTTGTCTTTCTATTTATAACTTTGTCTTATTACTGCCAATTTATGTGACTGTTTTTGCCAAAAGAATGTATGATTTTTAGCATCAGGTGAACTGCACCTTATTTGTTTGTCACCAGAACACTTAGTAAATGTCTAGCTATTGGATCTAAACACCCAGATATACAATCATGTTAAGGATTAGACTTCAAAGACTTACAACTCTCAAAGTTTCTATTATTGGGAGTTGAAGAATTTTTAAACTTCACGCTTATGCTACCAATCTGGGCCTTAAGTGTTATTGATTATACCCCAATAAAAAAATGCATGCTAATATATATTTAATTATTATGTACTACTACTATATAGTTAATTAATTACATTTTATGCAAATTATAATCTATTAAATGTTATAAACATTACAAAATATATTTGTAAAATAAATTCAAAACATTAAACAAAGTAAGTATACATAGTGGTTCTATTTTTTTCCCCAAACCTCAGTGATTCATATTAATGTGACTATTGGACAAATGATCAAAGGACGTACATAAAATGGTTCTGTTTATTCTTCTTAGAAGTTTTTATTTTTTAATTAACTACAATATTAAAGACATAATAGAAAAAATAGCAGACATTTCAGAGCATTTGGTTCATGAATAAACTGAAAAAGTGAATCTAGAAATAGTTTTGGCAATGTTATGGAATTTTTACTTATTAACACATAGTACAATGACTTCTTAATTCAGCTCTTGAAATTTCTTTGTTTCCAATCCCTTAGGAATCATATTCTTTGGATGTAAAGTTGTCAATATATCATAAAATTACAACAATGCCTGTGTAAATAAGAGTAACAATTCCTTCTATTTACATGGTAATTTGGAGACATATATTATATCATTTTTCTCAACAAAGACTTTCTGAGATAGAGGAGATGTTATTATTTCTTTTTATTTTCTGGTGAAATTGATCTCAGTAGTTTGGGAATTGCCAGCGTCTTCTCATTCTAAATCCATTCATCATTTAATTAACCATTTGCATAAACAATTATTAAAGCATTAGATAATATTAATATAGTCCTGAACTACTTAAAGATAAAAGCTTCTCATAGTTCCCGTTATCTACAACATTTTTACCTCAGTTCTTTTATGCTAATGGCATTTGTAACTAGTTCAAGTGTGAGAACTGATTAGCTATAAACTTATGTACCATATCAAAAAAGATATAAGGAAGTCCCTTAATTTAGAGCTTCAGAGACAATAGTAGCAGAAACACTAGAAAACATTTTTCTCTTTTGACTATGGACTCCATTTTTGTAGTTCTAACCTATCATTTTATGCTCTCTACAATAAGTAGTGCCTCTAATGTTAAGAATACCTTATTTGGTGGTAGAAGTGGAGAATGGAGTGACTCATTTTTTCTTTTCTTTCAAGTTCACCTGAATTTTGATTCAATCTGTTTTCTCATGAGGTAAAGAAAAATGTTTATTCTTTTTTTTTCTTTTTATTAAATTTATTGGGGTGACAATTGTTAGTAAATTTACATAGATTTCAGGTGTACAATTCTGTATTACATCGTCTATAAATCCCATTGTGTGTTCACCACCCAGAGTCAGTTCTCCTTCCATCACCATATATTTGATCCCCTTTACCCTCATCACCCACCCCCCACCCCCTTACCCTCTGGTAACCACTAAATTATTGTCTGTGTCTATGAGTTTTTCTTTCTCAAAAAATGTTTATTCTTAATATATACTGAATACAATAGTCTAAATCTTACTCTATTGGTGACTCTTGCATTACAGTAAGGACAGATATTTGTATGCTTAGTCGAGAGTTTTTTGGGTTTTTCTTGAAGTGGATTTTTCATAACTTTAAAGAGATAAAAATGAAGCCAAATTTAGTATAAACTAATTTTAAAAATTACATTGTCGGGCCGGCCCGGTGGCTCAGGCGGTTAGAGCTCCATGCTCCTAACTCCAAAGGCTGCTGGTTCGATTTCCACATGGACCAGTAGGCTCTCAACCACAAGGTTGCCAGTTCAATTCCTCGAGTCCCGCAAGGGATAGTGGTCTCCATCCCCTGAAACTAAGATTGAACACGGTACCTTGAGCTGAGCTGCCTCCCGGATGGCTCAGTTGGTTGGAGTGTGTCCTCTCAACCACAAGGTTGCCAGTTCGATTCCTCGACTACTGCAAGGGATGGTGGGCTGCTCCCCCTACAACTAGCAACAGTAATTGAACCTGGAGCTGAGCTGCGCCTCCACAACTAAGATTGAAAGGACAACAACTTGATTTGGAAAAAAGTCCTGGAAGTACACACTGTTCCCCAATAAAGTCCTGTTCCCTTTCCCCAATAAAATCTTAAAAAAGAAAAAAATTACATTGTCTTGTGATTCTTTAGACCTTAGAGTCACCTATAGAAGAACTATTTTAAATGTTGAGTGTGTTCTAGAAAAGGGCATATTAATTTTATCATATTATTTTATGAAATAACCAAAACCTTATTGAAAGGTAATTTTTAAATGATGATTCATTAATGTTGTCTACTAAGTCTACTTTCTAGTTCTGATCAGTCATGTCTTAGTCAAATGTCCCTGAACCACTCTAATTAGGCTACTATATCCTCCAACATTTTCCTTATAAAACTCATTACTATTTTAAATTATCCTGTTTTTCCTTTGTATACCTCATCGCTACCTTAAATCATCATATTTTTGTATCTCTTCCCATCCCTTTACTTTCAGTCTGTGTGTGTCTTTGAATCTGAAATGAGTCTCTTGTAAGTACCATATGTAAGAGTTTTGTTTACTTCCCCACTCAGCCACCTTTTGATTGGAGCATTTAATCCATTTACATTGAAAGTAATTGTTGATAGATATGTAGTTATTGCCATTTTATTATTACTTCTAAAAATAATTTTACCATTTTGAGTTAATTTTGGTGTACGGTGACAGCAGTCTAGTCTGATTCTTTTGCATGTGGCTGTCCAATTTTCCCAGTACCATTTAACCATTTATTGAATAGGTTTTCTTTTCTCATTCTATGTTTTTATCCCCTTTGTTGGAAATTATTTGCATATATATATATATATATATATATATATATATATATATATGCTTTTATTTCTAGGCTCTCAATTCTGTTCCATTGATCATGTGTGTATGTGTGCTTTTCTGTCAATATCATGCTGTTTCGATTATCGTTGCTTCGTAGTATAAATTGAAATCAGGGAGTGTGATACTCCCGACGTTGTTCTTTTTTCTCAGGATTGCTTTGACTATTGATGGTCTTTTGTGATTCCATTCAAAGCTGATGATGTTGTGTTCTATTTCTTTAAAAAAATGTAATTGGGATGTTGATAGAAATTTCATTAAATCTGTATATTGCTTTGGGTAATATGGCCATTTTAACTATATTGATTCTTCCAGTTCATAAAAACAGAGTATCTTTTCATTTCTTTGTTTCTTCTTCAATTTCTTTTAATAATGTCTTGTATTTTTCAGTGTATAGGTGCTTCACATCCTTTGTAATTTTGCAATTACAAAATGAATTTTCTTTTTAATTTCTTTTTCTGAAATTTGATTATTGGTATATAGGAATGCAATGAATTTCTGTACATTGATTTTGTAGCCGGCAACTTTAATGTATTTATTGTTTCTAATAGCTTTTGGTGGAATCTTTAGGGTTTTGTATATAAAGAATCATGCATGTCATCTGTATAAAGTTACAAGTTGGCTTCTTTATTCCCAATTTGGATGGCTTTTAATTCTTTCTCTTTGGTTTCTTCTTTCCCAATTTGGATATGATATTAACTGAGGGTTTGTTGTCTATGACCTTTATTATGCTGAGGTGCTTTCCTTCTATACCTATTTTATTAAGTGTTTTAATCATGAATGGATGTTTTACCTTGTCAAATGCTTTTCTGCATCTATTGATATGATCATTTTTTTTATTACTTAATTTATGTGGTGTATTACATTGATTTCCATCCTTGGCTCTCTGGAATGATCCCTACTTGATAGTGGTGTATAATCTTTTTAATGTATTGTTGTGTTTTCTTTGCTAGTATTTTGTTTAAGATTTTTCCATCTGTGTTCATCAGAGATATTGGTCTGTAATTTTTGTGTGTGTGTTATCCTTACTGGGTTTTGGTAAGGGTAATGTTAGCCTCATAACGTGAAATAGGAAGTATTGCCTCTTCTTCAATTTTTTTGGAAGAGGTTGAGGAAGACAGATATTAAATCATCTTTGAATGTTTGATAGAATTCACTAGTATGGAGGTTCCTCAAGAAATTGAGAATAGACTTACCATAAGAAACAACAGTCCCTCTTCTGGATATCTACACCAAAAATGTGAAAGCATTTATCCATTAAGATATATCCATTAAGATATATCCATTAAGATATATAGACCCCTATGTTTATTGCAACATTATTCACAGTGGGCCTGCCATGGAAACAACTAACGTGTCCTTTGATAGATAATTGGATAAAGAAGATGTGGTACATGTATACAATAAAAAACTTCAGCCATAAGAAAAAATGAAATACTGCCATTTGTGACAACATGAATGGATCTTGAAATTATCATGCTAAGCACAATAAATCAGACACAAAAAGTCTGGAACACTATTATTTCACTCATATGTGGGATATAAAACAAACAAGACAACAAATGAACAAAATCTCAGACACAAATAGCAGTTTAGTGGTTACCAGAGGGAAAGTGGTTACCAGAAGGAAAGTTAGAAAAGGGTGGCTGGGGTTAAATATATGATGTTGGAAGGAGATTTGAGTTTGAGTGGCGAACACAATTCAATATACAGATGATATATTATAGAAATGCACACTTGAAACTTATATAATTTTATTAACCAATGTCACCCCAATAAACTTAATGAAAAACATAAACAATAATAAACAAATAAAAAGTTTTACATCTAAAGAGTAAGAGCACTTTACCAATATGTAGATGTTGGTTTCCCAATGAATTCAGAATATGTAACATATATGAGAGTGCCAAAAGAATTTATCCTAGTGGACACTTTGGTCAAAGTTGTTCAAGCAGTAGTTTGCCATAATCAGAAGTGTCTGAATGCTGATGGTAACCACTTTGAGTACCTCTTGTAATTGCAGAAGTCAAACATGACTTGTATTCATCTTTGTTATTGGTATATATTGAGTATTAAAATTTTAATATAGTTTTAAATACAGTTTTCCTTTCTTAAAATGTATATACAAGTTTTTGGCACCCTCTGTATAAGTTAATATTTATATAATATTTTAATAAATATATTGTCCTTTAACTTCTTATAATTATACATATGCAATACATGGATGTGTATATATATTTCCTAATTTATATAGGAATTAATATATATTAACTATATATATTACAAATTATATATATATAATTATATATAATTCCTATATATAATTCATATATATGTATATATATATATATATATGTATACATGTATATATATACATGTATACATATATGTAATTTCCTAATTCTTTAGAATGCATTGAAGTGGAAATAATTTGCATTTTATGCAAACCCATTTTGGCATTTGGCAGGTCTTTTATATAATATTTTGTGAAAGAAATTGGAATTGACAGCAACCATAAAGAAAAGAAATCTCCATATAATAGGCATTTGCAATATTTAAGTACTGAATCCAAGAGAATTTTTAAAAAATGCATTGCCATTTCTCAAGTTGATTCTTTCTCTATCTACCTCCTACTATGGAGGTAGAAGTATGAATGGTAATTAATTTGTACTTTTTCATTTCACAATATAGTCTTCACTGAATAAAGAAAACATGCTGTCCAGTTTTGAACTGACAGAAGACTCCAGTATGACATGTCATTCAGGTAAAGTAATTACATATTACTAATAAGAATATCCCAGGAATTATGTTTTGTCAATGAGAATTCCTCTAATTAATTATAATATGCAAACATATTTCATTATTGTACTTAGATTGTGTTAATTTTATAATATATTTAAAAATATTTGAAATGATTTCTGGTATAGCAATGATAGAGAAATGAATATCTACAGATTTACGTATGTTTTATACATCAGTATATTTAAAATAGATGTGCTGTTTTAATGATTTCTCATTTGTACTAAAAATAAACTGGGATTAGTTTATTATTAGAATTCATGCTGAATAATATAAACATATCTTTTCATATAACATTTTACTGCATGCAGATATCTCACTATTTCAGGGCAAGGCAGCTGGATTTAAGAGGAAGTATGCCGTTTTCTTTTTTATTATGTATGTGCAAAAGATAGATTAATATGTGCTTGGATCAAAAGGCATATTTGTTTATTATCTTTGTATTTCAGTTACAATTTTAACTTAAATTCATACTTCATGAAAATCACATGACAAAGGATATATGGATCACATTATACTTTCTTCCTTTAAAAAGCTCTCATATAGTACCTCACATAGCTGATCTGTCTATCAAGATTTCCTTCTAACTTTCTCTAAGAGTCTACATTTTATTGGGTTCTTATATAAGGATGTGTCAAAGGTGAGTCTTTAAAACTTTCTCTGCAGAAATCCATAACTACGCCATTATTTCTGGGTTATGAATTCTGAGAGTTGCACTCAAGGTAGCTGCCATTTCTTCCTACTTTCTACCATTTTATATTTGTCTTTATATGCATCCTTACTAACCAAGTGCTCCTCTTACTTCTTTTGGACAGCTGTATGTTCCGTTATCCCTTGATTTATCACCACTACCTTCTCAAAAACCTTTCCTAGACTCTGTTCAGCTCCTCATTTAGTTCTTGCTATGCATCTGAAAAACATGACATGCTCAGTATGATGAATACAGCCGTTAAAACTTAAAATAGTTAAAATCCAATTTCAATGTTCATGATCTGTTTAATCATGAACCATTACCTTTAGTGTGTAAACTCATTTCTCTTTATCTGTAAAATGAGTTTAGGAACTCACGAGAATTAAATAAATGAAGGCATTGAAAACATCTGCCACAGTACTGGTGCATCGTACTTAAAGGATAGATTTCTTTAAAATTAAAAAAGAAACTTTCTATTTTCCCCATTCACTGCCATTGTCTACAATTACTCATGAGCCTCCAGTCACCAAAGTAGATTCTATAGTTACAATTCAAGGCAACAACCTTGACTACAAGGACTCTTATCTTTCTACATAAACTTGTCAAAAGCTGAGATCTGATTTCTGGCTGTTCTCTTTTATGAAAAATTATTTTTAAAAATTATTTATAAGATCTCATGAATTCAACAATATTCAATTAATATCTGTTGAATGGAGGCATAGCAAACACCATCACCATTTTCCGTGACTTTACAACTTTTCATATTGATGAATATTTCCCCATTTGGAAATTCTTTTCTTGGGAGCTTACAGTGTTTTATAGCAAAATGTTTTCTTTATGCTTTCCTGACTGAATTTTATCCTCTGTTTTGCTCTACCTTATTTTTTCCACAATTCTTGCATATTTTGTGTGCCCTGAATTCAGTTTACATACTTAACCCTTTCATCAATTGCTTCGTTCACCTCTGATTTCACATTGAGCTTCAGACCTTCATTTCTAGCTGCCTGCCAGATAGTTCTCTATCTCATCATCTTGAGCTCCTTACACGTTTAAAATAATTCTACATTTTCCCTGGCATAAAGTCCCTTGGAACTATGATAGTCCTGTTATTATTAGCATGAATCTCACAGTTATTCAGCCTTGTTCCTAATCTGTGATACTCCAGAATTTATGTATAGTAGGGCATGAGAAAGAGTGGCTCAATGACATTGGAGGAAGAAGAAGCATGGATAGGAAATTTTTCTTAAACTTTTCCACAGCAACCACTTTATATGTTGTTTTTAAAACAATGGAAGATAGTACAAATCTGACAAGATTCTTTCTTTCATATACTTTATATAAAACTAAGAAAATATAAATTAATGTTATGTGATTATTATATTATTAGTACTTAGTGTGGTTTGTGAAAGCTGATAGATATTACAAGGAGCTGAGGTCTCCTGCCATCCCTCACCTCAACACACCCCAGAGTATCATCATGGATACATGTAACTCTCCTTTCTACTTCTATTTTCAATTGTTCATGAAACTAACTCAATTTATTTTGTACAATGCCTCAGATCTGTCCTTTTTTTCTATTCTTGTGGCCACAACCATCCTTAAGAGTCCTATAATCTTTTATACAGAGAATTGCAGTAAATTTGTATCAGATTTATTTGCCTCCAAATTTTTCTCAGTCTATCCAATGCATTATTTTCAGATGGATTCCTCCCAATGCAAGATTTTGATCATACAACTTTGGAGCTCAAAATCCTGTTATCTCTGGTTTGATCTATGGATAAATTCCAAATTGTTTTCTGAAATTGCCTTTATTAAATGCCTACATAATCTGCCATTAATGCCTACATTTACTTTCAACTACGTACATATATGAACTCATCAAATTAGTGTACTAACTCTGTGTAAGTGTACTTTTCACTTTCCTGTTTTCTCACTTCTCATGAATATTTATCTCTCTTATCTAACTTCACCCTTTAAAATTTAGGGAAAATTTACTTTTTTTTCCTTTCTGACCTGTCTAGTTAGAACTTTGTCTCAGTAGTCTCATGAATTAGCAACAGGAGATCTGCACCCTTGATGATTTTGTACACTTAGTGTACTTTAAGAAACATTGTTGGACATAAACATGTTTAGGAATAAGAGGGTTCCCTAATTTCTCATTTAGAGACACAGGGCTGAGTGCAGAACCGTGTACTTCTTCACAATATACATGGATGCATATACATGTAAATCACATATTAGCTAACGTCCTTATGTATGTGATGAGGTAAACATTGAAAATTACTACTTCACAAGATCATCCAATTGGTGATAAATAGGTTTAAGATAGTATTGATATCCTAGAGGCTACATATCGTGTAATGCTTTTAGCATGTCGCAGACACTGACCTTCACAGTATTTCTAAATGATAATCTCTCTTTTATTTCTTCTTCTTAATCTTTACAAAGAAGGATATGGATTTAAAAGAACTAAGGTAGAATAAAATTTAGTCATTATGTTGGCAGCAATTCAGTGAAATGAAGTAGATAGGAAAGCATTGCTAATAGCCATTCTTAAGCAGGAAATTGGTGCTCTATATGTCCTGATTTTAACTGAAATTGAACTTTGAATAAGTATTTTACCAGATTCCTATTGATGACATTTAAAAATAGATAAAGGTTTATATTTTCAGGCAACCTATTTTAATTACTATCAACTTAATTATTGCTGTTAATACATTTTAGCTCTTTTTCTGTATCATTTTACATATACTCCTATTCGAAGTGTTATCCACATTACTTAATGTTGAGTGTTTTATGTAAAATAATGTCATTACTTTATTAATTTACTCATTTTAATAATATAAAAGAAATTTAATTTTTGAAGCATTTGTTAGTGTTAATAATATGTTACTAAAATCGACATTATACCATTTTCTTATCTTTACAGAATTTCTATACCTAAATTTATCTTTTATTATACTAAGCTTATGTGTAATAAAATTAAAGTTTGTTGACTGTATCAAACACTTCAATGTTAATTGGGTACGTTTTCAACAAATAATTTTAATTTTTGTGATAATGAGCAAACTAGATAAATTATCCTATATTTTCATGATCAAATAATTATTTACTATGTAAAAGTTGCCATTAACAAAATGAAATACCAATATAGAGTATTTTTTTATTAAAGAACTGCGGGAAAAAAAGCAAGAAAGAAGCAAAGAAAGAAACCAAGGGGGGGATAAACAGCAAGAAATCATGTTCTCTTCAGGTCTATGTTAATAAAAAGCAAGAAGGCAAATTAAATGTTTATTTTGCAATTGAGATAATGAATTTCCCCTACCAATTCTTCAAAATGGGTGAAATAGTTGTGTTTTTCTTAAATTAGATAAATATTCAGTTTATTTTTAATTACTATTAATGCCTTTACTGACTGATTTCACACCTATTAGATTTCTATTATATTATTTTTTTATAAGCAGAGCTCTTTTCTCTAAATTGTTTTCATAATAATGGTTATCATAATAATGTTTAATAAATATTGTTACTGATTTCAAAATTTAAATAATAGTAAGATTTTCAATTTAGCAGTAACTTCAGCATCTGATACGATTTTTTTTACAAATATATTTAATCAAGGAAATTAATCCTTACACCACTCCTCCTTTAAAGATAACCATTTCGAATTCATGTTAACCTTTCATTTTAAGTTTTATTTTACTCTAGATACTGCCAAAAATGAATTACAATGTATCGAAAATATAAGTCAGATTTCTGCTTTTAACTTCTACTTAGTTTACAAAACACAAGTTTATATTCATATACTCTCTACATTTTAAAAATTGTTTCAGTAAACTTTTTTTAGCTCTTTGTTGGTATTATGTACTGATCTAAAATATTAAAGATCGTTGAAGGCAAAGAGTTTTCCTTCCTATTATAGAGAGTGATTAAAAATAAATTAACAATTCAATATAATGTGGAGGATCATTGAAAAATTCAATCTAGCCCCAATGGCACTATCAAGATTTGATTATTAGGTAATTTATTGTTGAAGAAATGTCTGAAAGAGATCAGATACCAGGGGAAATAAAGACTAGTTCAGAGTACGTTACAGTAATTTCTACAAATAATGCCACAGACCTGAACTAAGACAGATCTGGTAATCCTTTGGATTGAATTGATTAGGGAACTATTAAAAACATGAAATCAATATAATTTGGTAGCACTTGTGAATATTAGAGTCATAAAAATAAGAACTTCCACATTTTGGGCTATGACAATGGCCATTCGCTCCATGTGAAATACAAGAAAAGGAACAGATTACCCATTTTGTGGGATGGAAAATGAAGTCAATTTTGTACATTTTCAATATTTTTTGGTTGTATGGCATGCTAGTGGAATAGCCTGAGGAAAATTAAATGGAACAATATCAGGTTGAGGAAGTAGTTTAGATATATGAAAATAAAATTTAGAAATTCTGATTGAGTTACATTTAGATTTGTGTTTTGTTTGTTTGAGAGATGGTGCTTAACCTCACTATGCTTCAGTTTGTTCATTTATGTTATAGCAACCTCATGGAAAAAGAATATTTATTTTATTAATATAGTAAGGTGTTTAAAGTAGTTCTTGCAATGTGTGAGTATGTGCTCAATGAATGTTAGCTAATACAAGAAAAAAGTGAGGTCTCTATTTACATCTCATCTGGCTTGAAATCTTGTTATAAGTTGTTCTGGAACCAGATGGTCTTGAAGGAATGTGCAGCAGCTTCTAAGGAGGAGATGGAAACATTATCATAAATTGAGGTGTCTTGAAAGAAGGCCAAGTCCTGGACTCAACTGATGGGAGACAGTAATGCAGTATTAGGGGATAAAAGTCTACAATGTGTTCAAAATCATTTATCAAGTGAACTGAGGACCAAATATAGTCCATTTGTTTCAAAATCTACTCCACCATTCATTTTAGAAATTTTAGTTATTTATTAATCCAACCATTTAAAACTAATGAATCAAAAGGTTTATGGAACCTAAATATTTTTGGACTCTACATTCTTTTCCAAAGACATCTATATCTATCTTATGGCCATTCCATACTGTCTTGATTATTGTACCTTTAGAGAAACCTAGTTTTGATTTTCTTAAAAAATTCAGAGTAAAAGCAATGAAATTACTTTATCCGTACTCCACCCAATTTAAGTTACATCTAACTTTGATATACATGGCAGAACCCAACTCGTTAGTCCCTTAAGTGGAACAATGTGGCCACAATGGACAGTTCTAGAATATCCCTAATTTAGTGTTATGTCTGAGTAAGGAATTAATGTCACCAGGTAAGAGGGAAAGGTGACAAATAAATGAGAAACATAACAAAGTACATTTGCCATTCAATCAGTGTTCATGTCACATAAATTTTTAATACTTAACCTGTGTCACACATGGCTTTGAAGAATCTGCAGTGAACAGGGAGACAATGACACTGGCTCATGGAGGTTAAAATCTAGAAGTAGAGACAGGTAATATACACAAGGATTAATGTAGTTAATTTCAATAGTAATACATGCTACAAGGGAATAAAATTGGGTAATGTGAAAGTGAAGTGCAAGGGAAAAAAAAATAACTAAAATGGTCAGAGATGTCTTTCCTGAAGCAGTGGCATTTGAGCTGAGTGATGAGGAAAAACCAAATAATCCAGAGAAAGTATATTCCAGAGAAAAATGCAACAAGAACAAAGGACTTGAGTTGGAAGAATATTAGATTGACTGAGGACTGTAAAGAAACCTCTTGGACTTGCAAAAGAGTGAGAAATGGTCAATGTGGAAAGAAATGAGATTGGAGATGTGGTCAGATCAAGTCATGAAGGGCACATTTTGCTTTGGTTGGTAATCTGTGCTTGTGGATTTTATTTTTTTCCAATTCATTGGGAAATCTTTGGAGGGTTGAAAGCCATGTATAATTAGTGTGCTTGTTCTCTAACAGACCACTTTAAGCTTATTGGCATCAACAAGTTTTAACATCAGGAAGTTTTCTTTGGTTTACCAATCTGCAATCTGATGAAAGGAAGGCTGGTCTTTCATCTATATAACATCATCAGCTCAACTGGGAGCTGCAGGATCCACTTATAAATGGTGTCTTATATGTATATTGCTCCAAATAAATGTTGACAGTTAGCTGGAAATCCAGCTGATGCTATGGGCCAAGGGCCTCTGTTCCTTTCCATGTGAATTTCTCCAGACAGGCATCCTGACTGGGCTGCCTGGGCTTCTTCACAGCATGGTAGCTGGGTATAAGGTAAAGGTCTCAAGAGACAGGAAATGGAAACTACCAGTTTCTTTTAGCCTTGTTCTGGAAACTGGTACAATATCAATTACCATACCCTATTGGTTATGTATATAGAGCCTAGATTTCAGGGAGAGGCATAGAAGGAGTAACAAAATAATTTGAGGGCCACCATCTCCCTTTTGACCACTGATCATTTACATTCCTCCCACATGTGATATATACTCATCCTTTCCAACAATTCCCAGAAGTTTCATCCCATTACAGCATCCGGAACAAGATCAAGAAGTAAGATCTCATCATCTAAACCATTTGTAGCTGTGGATGAAGCTCTCTAGTGCTGTACCCTTTTTACATCTTTTCAAATACTGCAATCCTTTATATGAAGCTATAGGAAATAAAGAGGCATGTTATCTATCCCCTACATACCCAACATTCATTCAGTGGTTGGACAGGCATGGGATAACTGCACTAGGCATTGAAAGGGGTGAGGTGGATAAAAGGCACAGAGAGGTCTCTGGTCCGAAACAGTTTTTAAATTCAGCTGGGAAAATATTGCTAGTTTATTGATTAGGTCACAGTGTTGCTTCCCGGGAATAACTCTTTATGGCTTGCGACTTTAGTTCACAGTGTTGCTTCCCAGGAATGACTCTTTATGGCTTGCGGATTCTGTCTCTGGGATGTTGGTTGTACCCTTGAAACATCCATGCCTTCTTTCCATAAAATGTAGCTCATATTTACATCTGAGTAGTTCTCTCAGCCTGCTTCCTGTTCATAAAAGCTCAGGAGTTCAAAGGCCTGTGTTTATTTTGTACCTTCTCTGTTTCTTTCTGTTCAATCTGGTGTTGCTTCTACCAGAACAACTTCATGTGCTTTCTATGAATTGTATTGGTGTTTAATCCATTAGGTAAAAGCCACAACCATGCTGAGATAAGTTTGTCCCTGACTTGAGATTGTTGTGAGGCTACTATGGGATAATAACAACTAGCAAAGCTTGAGGTTTCTTATGCACTTGCAGTCAGATGTGACTGGAGCTAGAGCAGAAGGGGAACTCCTGAGGGCTTGGCATGTCTGTCTTCTTATAGTCTTAAGGCTTTCTCATTGTGATCTCTGCATGTGGGATGGTTTGGCACATGGTGTCTGGCTTATAAAATATAGAGTTTTATGACTTAATCTTAGAAGTCACATATCATTGTTTCTATCATAGACATAAAACCTCAAGGATTTAAGACAAGGGAGCATACACCCCCACATCTTGATAGGGATCAAAGCTGCATTATAAGAAGAGCATGCAGAATAGGGCATAGTATTGCAGTCATTTTAAGAAAATACAACCTGCCATAGTTAGAATTTGGTCTTAATTGCTATAACAAAAAATCAAACTAGCAATGGTTTTAAAAAGTTAGAAAGATTTGCTCATTTGTTTTTGTTTCATTGTAACAGTCCAGAGATAAGAGAAATGGTCTGATAACTGAGACTCTGGTGTTCTCAAAAGGTGGCTTCCATCTCTGGGCTGCTATAGAAGACACTGCCTCTACCAGAAGAAACGTTTGTCATATTTCTTCTCAGTGCATCACCCTGAAGTTGCACATATTACTTCAGTTACCCTTCAATTGGATAATGCTTAGACATACAATGTACTAAGCTTCAAGAAAAGAAGGAACTGGTAGTCCTTAGCTGGACAACTATCTGTGTAACTCAAACCTAGTGATTCAATTATTAACAAAGGTAAGAATGGATGTTGCTGGAAAACTAGTTGTTTTTTCCACAAATGACATAATCCAATTCTTGTTTCAAATTGTAAGTTTGGTACTTTGGGGACAATAGACTGGTAAGTGGTGAGCAAGAGTAGAAGCAGAAGCCCATATTAGAAGCAATTTTTAAAGCCTAGAAAACATTAGGTGGTGGCTTGAGCAAGATGGTAACTATAGACCTGGACTTAGATTTTTTGGATTAAGTAACTAGTTATACATTGGTATGATTACTGAAAAGAAAGATTGGTTTTCTTGTAGGTGAATTTTAAATCTAGATTTTATATTCTTACATGTTACCATTCTGGCGATTGGCATCTAAGTGGAAATGGAAAGTTTGAAAGTAGGTTAAATTGACCTAAAACCCATAGGAAAAATCATGGACAGGGTTTTAAATTTGAGGTCATTAGTATGTAAATGCTTCCATTTGAAATATCTAAAACTATAAATTTGCCTTAGGAAACTCAGGTTATCAAAAATCACTGAAGAAGGAAATAATGCAGAGAAATGAAGATCAGTAAAGTGGCTGTTAATTTAAAAACTACAGGAAGCCAACAGGAAGGCAGAAACCCTGAAAGGGTAATAAAGGAAAAGAAGACAGATGCTATAAGGCTCTTTTCCTTTTCTCTTACTAGAGAATTAGGTGTGTTCATTAGGATGAATAATGCAAAGATGTTACAGAAGATTCTCGATTTATGATGGGGTTACCTCCTGATAAACCCATTGTAAGTTTAATAAACAGAGCTCTGAAGGGGGAGGAGAATAGGAAGGGGAAAGCACAAAACAGAATAAATTTAATCAAGAACTTTCTAATATGTTAACCAAATACAGATTGTCCCTTGCTTAATGATGATTCAACTTAATGATTTTTTGACTTTATGATGGTGCAAAAACCATATGCATTCTGTAGAAACTAGCTAATCAAGCCTATGATATTTGGTAGGTTAAGTATATTATTAAATATTTCTTCCTCAGAGAGGATTACACTGACTATCCAGCATAAATATAATCTTCTCATTATTTTCTCCCACAAAATCTGTTTATTTTTTAAGATTTACCATAATTTTTAATTTTGTCCTAATTTGTATATTTATTGTGTGAAATATCTATTCTAACTCATTCTAACTTTTGTGCTTTGCATAAATTTGGAACTCTTTAAAAAATGGATTCCTAAACATTGGGTGTGTTTTTTAAGAGTTTCCTCTTAATGAACTTTTCTCCAAGAACACACAGCTGGCTCTATAACACAAGGAAGGGACCCTGCCTAGGAAGATTCAGAACATGTGACTGAGTCTGAGGTTCTAGGCCTTAGGGATGCATTGATATTTCCCTTTTGTCTTTGGTAAGTTCTTCCTTAGGAACAGCTCTCTTTGTTGTCTCTTCACCATTACTGTAGTGGTAAAGAACCATGATTAGAACAAAGGACTGTGGAAAAAGGTCCAAGAAACCCATTAATCCTGTTTTTAGTGTGTTTTTTTTTTTTTAATTTTCTCTCTTTTTTTAAAGTTTATTGGGGTGACAATTATTAGTAAAGTTACATAAATTTCAGGTGTACGACTCTATAATACATCATATATATATCACATTGTGTGTTCACCACCCAGAGTCAGTTCTCTTTCCACCACCACATATTTGATCCCTTTTACATTACTCTACCACTGCCCTCTGCCCTTATCCTCTGGTAAACACTAAACTATTGTCTGTGTCTATGAGTTTTTGCTTTCAGTGTTCTTAAGCTTGTCAGTGGTCTAGGCAAAAGGAATTCTGAAAGCTTTATACAGATTAATCCAACTATGAAACCACTGGGCCTCGGGCTAAAACCATAGCTAGTAATACAATCTGTGTATTATCTGTTTGTATCTTCTGCCTATCTCCTTTTTATTTTATGGCTCTAGAAATTGGGTGGTTGAGGATTCAGACATTCTATGTAGAAGCCACATATAGTTTCAGTGGTGAAATAACATGAAGATGTAAAATTTTCAGCAAACCTAAAGAATAAGGACTGCTAACCACAACATCTAGATATCTTAACAGAGTCTAACATAAATTTAATGACATATGTGAGGTCACAGACTAGTAAGTAGAAGAACCATAATTAGGATTCCTGATCTGTTGGAATACAATAATATGTGATCTCCATATTATATTAATTTGCTCATGTGGCAAATGATGGTAGCATTCATAAAAGAGAGCCTCCTTCTTCACTCCAAAATTTCCACAGTTTTACTGGATTTAAGAGAAAGGAACATGTCCTGAGGAATCAGAGCTGTGGGATATATATATATTTTTGACAAATGGGATTTAGATATGGGTAGGAGAGAATGATGACCTTTCAAGATGCTGGAGGTGTAAAAGGGAAAGTTAATTCTTATAGTACCAAATAAGTACACATGTTCCCTACATCCCACTGTAGCCAAGTAATTGGTTGAATAATAGGTTGAGACTCTGTCTTAAGTACAATAACCACATGCACTGAATTTTTTTGTGTGGCATTTCTTTTTTTCATGTTTCAATAATGTTGCAGAAAGTATGAGTTTTAACAATTAATGAACAACATGAACTCAACTTGTTTTGTAGACCCGCTTGACATAAAATTGGCGGGATTTTTGTAAGCCCTATTTTCTTTTTCCTCCTAGAAATAATTGCTTACAATAAATGTTTTGAAATTTTGTTTTACGATACTCCTAAATCTATTTCTCACCAGTTAAAAAAGACACACATGCAGCATATAATAACATAAGACTGGATTCTTGTAGATTTAATTTTTTTAGTCAGTTCTGTCATTTTCAGATTTCAACAAGATTTATGTGCATTTTTCTCCTGAAGTGAACGCTATATTTTTCTTCACAAACCAAGTGTGAGAAACAAGGGATTCACTGCAACCTGCCTAATGTATAATAAAATTGACCAAAAGAAAGCCAAAACTTTAGTTGTACAAAATATGAATAATGTTAAAGATGAGAATAATGCTCATCCTGACTCTTTCTTATGAGTGCCCCAAAAAGAATTTGAATGACTAGTCTAGTGGGACATGGTTTTCTAGGCAATGATGTAAAATATGCTAAGAACATTTATTACTGCTTGACTGGACCTGAACCTTTTCCAAAGGATAGGTCGGCAAATCATATATATTATGTTAGAAAAAAAATAGTTTCTATTATATCTGGAGGATAATATAAAATAAGATGAACCTATTTGAATTATCACTTATATTTTATATGATCTATTTCATATTCTCTGAGATTTTATGAGTAAAGTCTTGCTAAACATACACCAACAATAGCATTAAACTGAGGATGCTATTCAATTGGTTATGTCATTTTAGTTCTCTCTTAGAAATGCTGTTTAATGACTACTGTTTCCAGAAAGCTCTTTAGCACTACTACAAATCTTTCCCGGTATGGTTCCATAATAAGTATGACTTAGATTACTATTTACACACTGTTGATACCTCTCAAAGAAAAGAGCAAACATGCATCATTCAAACCTTTAACATTTTTACCTTGGAAGTAGGAGCAATTCCTCATTTAACTCAATTATTACTTCTACTTTTTATTTCATTTTGGCCATATATTTGTAGACTTTGTATTGCATATGTGAAAATATGTGTATAAGATCAATATTTGATAAACCGTGAAAGTCAATGAGGGGACATTTATTAAATATAGATGTTTAAGCTGCAGAGAGATTTCATGTTACATCTCTACAACTAATTTTTAAAATTATAGTTGCCCTCAAATATGGTTGAAATGTTAAAAAAGAAATATCTGTTTGCTACATTACAATTAACTCGTTGGATAAGTGGACTTTTATTTTAAAAAATATACATTTATAACACTTTAAAGACAAAAGATTAGATAGCAGTAAACTAAACTAATCCCATTAATTAAAATATGCAAAAGCTCGTGCTAAGTTTGACTTACACACTTTGGAAAGCCAGCTGTATTTTTAAAACTCAGTTAACAACAACAACAACAAAAATAGACTGTTTTGCAACAAAATTTTTCAGAATAGTTTCATTGATCAAATACAGGGGGTGCCAAAAAATATATACACAAAAAACTGTATTACAATTGTAATACTCAATATATAACTATAGCAAAAGATGAATACAAGTCACGTTTGACTTCTGCAATTACAAGAGTTGCTCAAAGTGGTTACCATCAGCGTAATTTTAATACAGTTTTTTCCTGTCTTAAAATACAGTTTTTTCCTGTCTTAACATTTTTTTGGCACCCGCTGTATATCAGCAATTTGTTCATCTGTACCTATTGCATTTTTGTTACAGAGAGATAAAATCATGAAACAAATGAATTATCCAGAATTAATTTTCCTTACGTTTTTCTATTGAAATTTTAAGTTAGATGAACAGCTCCTATTTCTTTAAAAGATGTATGATTTTCTTTCAATTTACAGTACAGAAAAATACTTTTAACCCATAAGTCAAATAGAATTTAATAATATTAATCTACACATAATTATAAGTTCATAAGGACTGGGTGAAAGTCCAAGTGGAGGATGTGTTTAAGACAGGAAAAGGCAGTTACAAAGGAGAAAAATCAAAATGGTCAAGACAATGGCCAACAATTAAAAAAATGAGCTATCATTTTCACCTGTCATATTAGCCTTTAAAAAGTATAAGACCCAATGTTGGAAAGGTGCATATGAACATTCCAAACAATGTTGGTAGGGATATTTTGGTGGAAAGAATTAATAAAGATGAATTTCTATAATTTCCTTTTTCTATGCACTTGAAAATAACCTCAACTATTTAAGCTTCAGTTTTTCAATCTGTTAAATTGTGGTAATAACATCTACTTAATGAAGCTATTGGATACAGTAAGAAAATCAGGCATGTAACATTTTTTGTGTAATGCCTACATATAAGAAATTGCATAAATGGTAACCATTATGATGATTATAATTTATGATCATGTCTATATTTTCTAGAATGGAGCTTGGTAATGTTAATTAAGAATCTCCTAAATGTTCAGATTTTTGGCCTAATAATTCTGTTTGTAGGAATTTATCTTAGGGAAATGATCAAAGTCTCTCTCTCTCTCTCTCACTCACTCACATACTTATAACATAAATTTTTTTAATAACACACAATAGGATTTATAGATGATGTAATACAGAATTGTACACCTGAAATCTATGCAATTTCACTAACAATTGTCACCCCAATAAATTAAAAAAGTTTTTGTAATAAAGATATAGATAGTTTATAGGAATGTATGGAAATATCTACCAATCTAAGAATATTAAATATTTGTGATTTCATTAAGGCTAATATTTATGTATTGTTAATAGGCTGAAATAATTTGGTATCATTTTCAGGAACAAGTAGGATGCTTACCAATGAGATCATGTTGATCTTGCTCCCTTGATTAGCTGTGCCATCCATCATCCCTTCTGTTGAGGAGGCATCTGCAGAGTTCCCCTTCTCACATTGCAGTCTAGAGAAGACACTTATGTCACCCTTACTCTTAGAGGCTTCATATTTGTTAAGGAAGATTTTTAAATGTCTACCAGTTCTGAAATGGCCTTGAGGCAGGAGTACAACTCCTTTATTTTTCTCTTCTTTATCTAAATATTTATCTTCCTTCTATCTCTTTCATTGTACACATGAATATTTTTACACATTAAGAAAAGTGTAAGGAATGATACAATGAAAAACTATTCAAAATCCAATTTCAGTAAGTATTGCTGCTTTCTATATTTATTTTAATATCTATACGTTTTAAAAATATTTAAAAATAAATTACAGATACCTTGACACTTTATTCCTAAATATCTCAAGCATGAAACTACCCTGCACAAAATTCTCCTATTTTAGAATAACATTATATCACAGCTAACAAAATTGAGACAGATTACCTATATTATTTAACTTCAATTATATATTTGAGTATTTAGACATTTCAAAGTGACTTTTATAGCTGATTTGTTCACACCTGGAGTCAAAAACCACGCATTGCATTTGGTTGTTTTGGCTTTTAAATCTTTCTAATCAGAAACAAATGTAGCCTTTCTCTCTCTCTCTCTCTCTCTCCCTCTCTCTCTCTCTCTCCCTCTCCCTCTCCCTCTCCCTCTCCCTCTCCCTCTCCCTCTCCCTCTCCCTCTCCCTCTCCCTCTCCCTCTCCCTCTCCCTCTCCCTCTCCCTCTCCCTCTCCCTCCCGCTCTCTCCTTTTATGACACAAAGTCCAAAACTGGGTGTGTTACATGTCTCATTTGTAACTTAGAATTGATGTATTTTTCTGTTCTGAAGCATATTATTATTTTACATAGCAGCATCCTTAATTCATTTTAAAATAATAATATATTGAATGTCTCATCATTTGGAGAAACTGTAGCTATGACAGTGAAAAAGACAAAATAATATCTTTCACTTCTTCTTTTAAATATTTTTCTTCTTCCTTTTAGAATGCCTCTTACTCGCTTAAAATAGCTGTTTGGATGTAGAATTTTAGTTGTAGAACTAAAGAATATTGATGTTATTTTCTTCCTCATCTTAAGAATATTACATCAACAAATGCTGAGAAAAGCATAATAGATACATTTCCTAAAAGCTGAATTCAGTTCCAAACCCTCAGTTTGTTCCCAAAGAATACTTTTTGAATGAGGTTAATACATAGAAGTTTAAAGCCATCAACTAAAGACGGGTAAATAAGAATTTGGAGGGTTTGTCTCTGGCTTCTCATAGGTAAACAAGGGGGCATCTATGAGTTTTATTAAGTCATATGAGGAATGGTGGTTCTTTGCAGTAAGCCATTTCCTGGAACACAGAATGTTGGGGGAATTTTTAAGCATCACTCACTGTTTTCCAGGAGCATAAAATTCCATATTGTCAGAGACAGTCATGCTGATAAGAATAACTTTTTTATATGACTATCCTTAGTGCAAGTGATGGCTATGTGTAAAAGAAGCAATGACTTCTCCATAAAATGATACTTTGCCTTGAAAATATGGTACATGACAGAAGAAGCAATAACGGAGTCCAGCAGATGTAGTACTGCTCAGAAACTGCAGTGTAGATGAAGCACGTAATAATTGAGAGGGTAGATACTTGAACATATATATTTGTGAGCATATGGAAATGTCTCCTGAGTTAAAAAAATTAATTAAAAAATTAAAAAACAGGAAAAAATAGGGAGATTTGCAATGTTGAGACTTCCTGCAGAGCTCTGGGGAATGAAAGGCAGTTAAAAATGTATTATTACTACAAATGTGACTTAATTTTTGCCAATAATTTGAAAAATGACCTGTGGAATTCTATGACCTGTGGAAATATAGGTTATAGTCACATAGAAGAGACTTACCCCTTACCTAAAGCATAGAGATTTGATAAAGGAAAAAAAAAGAGATTAAATATTCCATCTTGTCATGACTTGAGGTATAATGCTAAGATTGAGATAGTACAATCCACAGCTAGTAGAATTTACAATTTTCTATATTATCTGACATTTTACAAGCAATGGGTTTTACTTTTGATATTAAGGAAAAATGCTCATTATGCAAATAGAAATATTTGAGATGTCCAAAAGAGCAAATTTTCTCAGTGATTTGAGGAAATGACTAAGCAAAAAATGGGATATACTATTCTCTCTCTCTCTTTCTCTCTCTCACTCTCTCGTTAAAAAAGGAACTCAGTAATAGATATAAACTTTATGCTAGTGCTAGGGAGATAATATAATTAAGAAAAAAATAAGGGACTTAAATGTTTCTGAATAAATAAGGAGTAACAAAGAACTAGTAAGATAAATATTTTAAGATATACCAATAGTAACCAGAGTCACTTTCAGCACTTTCACAGAAATTCCAAGCCTCCTACTTCAGTAATTAAATCTACTTTTCCTCCAGAATCTGCATTCAATTTTAATTTTAGAAATAACCAGTCAAATATTACTGAGCTTTTGTATAATTGCTGTTATTGCAATATAGAGGAACTACAGTAAAGGAATTTACATAATTTATATTCATATACTGAAAATAAAATAGTTAATGCTGAAGAAATGTCTAACAACTTTATTGAAAATGAAAAGTTTTCAACTCAGTTATGGGGTAAATTAAAGTGGATTGTATGGTTTGTGTCCAAAACTATAATTTCACCATTATTTTCTGGAAAAACAATTGAACAGATTTTTAATTGATCAACTTATACATGTTCTCTGGTAAAATTAAACCCTAGTAGTAGTTTTTTCTTTATGTCTACTACGTAATGTTTCTCAAACTTGCTACTACAGACACATAGAGCTCTGTGGACATATTTTTCAGATCTCACAAGTTCTCTACTAGAATTTTTAATTTTTTATTATTTGTTATTACTATTTTTTACCATCTCCTACCATCCCCCCTCAGAAACTGCAGTGTAACCCTCTGGTAACTATTAAACTGTTGTTGTGTCTGAATTTGTGTTTTCTTTGGTTGTTTGTCTTATTCTTTTGTTTCTTTCAGTTTTATATCCCACGTAGTATAAGTGAAGTCATACTGTTCTATACTTTTTCTGCCTGACTTGTTCACTTAGCATAATAATCTGAAGATCCATCCATGTTGTCGCATATAGCAATATTTCATCTTTTCTTATGGCACAGTAGTATTCCTTTGTGTATGTATACCATATCATCTTCACCCAATTACCTATTGAAGCACATTTTGTTTATTTCCATGTCTTGGCCACTGTAAATAATGCTGCAGTGAACATTGGAGTACATAGATCTTCATGGAAAAATGTTTTTAGATTTTTGGGGTAGTATCCAGGAGAGGAGTTGCTGGGTCATATGATAATCCTATTCTTAATTTTTTGAGGAACCTCTACACTGTTTTCCATAGCAGCTGTACCAATTTACATTCCCACCAAGAGTGTATGAGGGTTTCTTTTTCTGCACAGCCTATCCAAAACTTGTTATTATTTGTCTTGATGATAGCCATTCTAACAAGTATGAAGTGATATCTCATTGTGGTTTTGATTTGAGTTTCCCTAATAGCTAGTGAAATTGAGCATTTTTTCATATGTCTGTTGGCTGTTTGTATGTCTTCTTTGGAAAAATATCTGTTTAGGTCCTCTGGTCATTTTTTAATTGGATTGTTTATTTTTTCTTGAGTAATATGAGTTCTTTATATATTTTGAATATTAGCTCCTTATCAGAGGCATTGTTTGTAAATATTTTCTCCATTTGCTTGGTTGCCTTTTTGTTTTGTTGGTGGTTTATTTTGCTATGCAGAAGCTTTTTATTTTGATGTTGTCCATTCATTTATTTTAGCTGTTACTTCCCTTGCCCTTTGAGGTTAAATTCATAAAATCCTCTTGAACGCAGGGTCCATAAGTTTAGTACCTATGCTTTCTTCTATGCAGTTTACAGACTTCAGGACAAAAAAGGTAACAAGAGACAAAGATGGACATTTCATAATTATAAAGGGGACAATACAACAAGAAGACATAACAATTATCAATATATATTCCCCCAATCAGGGAGCACTGAAATATACCTAGCAACTACTAACAGAACTAAAGGGAGAAATTGATGAAAACACAATTATACTAGGGGACTTAAATACATCATTGACAGCTATGGATAGATCATCGAAACAGAAAATAAATAACGAAATAGCAGCCCTAAATGACACATTAGATGAAATGGACATAACTGACATATGTAGAGCACTTCATCCTAAAACATCAGACTATACATTCTTTCCCAGTGTACATGGAACACTCTCAAGGATAGACCATATGTTGGGACATAAAACTAGCCTCAGCAAATTTAAGATTATTGAAATACCAACCATATTCTTTGAAAACAAGGTTTTTAAATTGGATATCAACTGTGAAAAGAAAGCACAAGAAAACCACAAATATGTGGAAATTAAACAACATGCTATTACAGAACAACTGCGTCATAGAATTTTCATTTTAATTTGTATCTTTTCATTTTAATAATAATTTAATTATAAATTTATGTCAGTCTATTTTGTACCATTTATATCACCAAGTGAAGGTCTATTATTTTATGTCATGATTGCCTTAGGGTTGTTTTTTTTATTGCATTTGCTCTAAGCAGTACTTTAATGATGACAAATTAATGTAAGAATTGAGGTAGAAAAATCACATATGCTATGTGTTTGTCCAAAAAATACATATGCTATGTATTTGTATCAGTAGGACTCTACAAAAACAAAAGTTTGGTAAGGACATTAAAGTGAGAAAAAAGAGAAATTGAATAATTACATGGCTCAGGGTGGACTAGGCTTGTGAAATTCAAAATAAATTTTTACTATAGAAAGCATATCGTATTCAAATTTAGTTTGGAAATTAACTGCTAGCAACACATGATCCATTACCTTAAATTTATGTGGTTTACTTTAATTTTATGGGTTTTGTAATTGTGCTTGAAGTTAATTTGTAAATTCCCTTTGGTTTTATAGTTATAAATTCCAATAATAACTTGCAGTTATCCCAAGATTTATGTTTTTAAGCATTTAATTAATACCATAATGCAATTTGAATTGAAGAGATCACCTAGGATATTTTTCTAACAAAAAGAGGTCTGTCCACTATTCAATGTTGAGAAACTTTTCTTTGAATCATAAATCTTTTATTTTCATATTTGCAGGATAAAAAAAAAGAAAATAGAGAATTGTTTGCAAATATATTGTTGAAATTACTTGTTAAAGCTATGTCATTCACTCAATACATTTTTTATGATGGAAAAACAAAACAATTCACTCATACACACACAAATGAAATAAAAGAAAATGTTCCTTTTCAGCCAAACATAGTAGTGACTCAAAAAGGTAAGTAATTTGCAGGTAAACAAGAATTATATACCACTCCTGGAAAATTGTTTGAATGAGGACACATCCAAGGAGAAATGTATATAACACTTTACATTTTTTAATTTGTGGTCGTGACTATAAGGTAGACTATATTTCTCATCAGTCTTTTAATATGCAATGATACTCATTCAATGTGCAACATTTATCAAGTCAAGCATCTTCCTCTCTGCTGGATATACAAAATGGAACAGAACATCCTTATCCTGTTGGATTATGTCATTTGTGTGCTAAGGATAATCTTATGGTAACTATTAGGACTTGAATTTGTTATTTCACGTACTCAGAGCGTTGGTTAAATTTTTAAATCTTTGATCATTATTTTGTTAACTTTGTAGTGTGCTAGAAATATACATATATATTCTTTTTTCATTTTATGGTTCAATTAAGAGAAAAATAATTTCCATTAAGGAACAAGTAACTAAGTTTTCTGAAGTGAAGATAATATGTATACCTCTAAGATAGCAAAGACATTTGATTGAAAATGGTACCTCTAAGACTAAAATAAAATGGTGGATTATAAAATATAAGTCCCCAACTACCCACTTTCTGTGTTAATTCTAGGGGGACAAAAGCCTGTGAAGGAAAAATTATTTCCTTTGTGTGCCCATCATTTTATTTATAAAATGCCATGCATATACATGTAATTCCAAAATCCCACAGACTCCTTCTTCCCCATTTAGCTTCCTTCTTTCTAAAAGAGTATCCTACTTAATCTTGTTCTTCCTGAGCAGAAACCAGTTCCTTAAAATATTATTATTATTATTATTATTATTATTATTATTATTATTATTATTACTATCTTTTCCTCATCTCTTTATTTTTAGTTTGTGTGTGTCTTTTGATCTGAACTGAGTCTCTTGTAGGCAACATATGTAAGTCTTGTTCTCTTATCCATTCAGCCACTCTATTTTTTTCATTGGATTATTTAATCCATTTACACTTAAAGTAATTGTTAATAGATATGTACTTATGGCCAGTTTATTATTCATATTTTTTATCCTTTTTTCTTCTTCTTAAAGAAGTCTCTTTAACATTTTTTGTAATACTGGTTTTTTGGATGATGAACTCCCTTAGCTTTTTCTTGTCTGGGAAGCTTTTTATCTGTCTTTTGATAATAAATGATAGTTTTGTTGGGTAAGTAATCTTGGTTGTAGGTCCTTACTTTTCATCACTAAATATTTCATGGCAGTCCCTTCTGGCCTATAAAGTTTCTGCTGGGAAATCAGCTGACAGTCTTCTGGGAGCTCCCTTACAGATAATTAATTGATTTCTCTTGCTACTTTTATGATTTTCTCTTGTCTTTAACCTTGGGTATTTAATTATGATATGTCTTGGCGTGGAATCTCTTTGGGTTCGTCTTGTTTGGGACTTGCTTCCTGGGCTTGTATGTCTCTTTCCTTTGCCAGGTTAAGGAATTATTCCGTCATTAATTCTTCAAATAGGTTTTCAATTTTTTGCTCTCTCTCTTCTTCTTCTGGCACCCTTATGATGTGAATGTTGGTACACTTGGTGTTTCCCAGAGGCCTCTTAACTATTCCCTTTTTTTATCTTTTGATTATTTTTTTCTTTTAGCTGTTCTGATTGTTTTCTGCTACCTTATCTTCCAAATCACCGATTTGGACCTCTGCTTCATCTAGTCTACTGGTGAGTCTCTGTAATGTATTCTTTTTTTGGTTATTGTAATCTTTATTTCTGACTGGTTCATTTCTATGTTTTCTATCTCCATTTTTATGTTTCCTTTGTCTTTGTTAAAGTTATCACAGAGATCCTTGAGCATCCTTAAAACCAGTGTTTTGAACTCTTCATCTGGTAGATGGCTTGTCTCCAATTTTCTTTGTTCTAAAGTTTTGTTTTGTTCTTTCATTTGGGAAATATTTCTTTGCCTCCTCATTTTGGCCACCTCCTAGTGTTTGTTTCTATGTATTAGGTAGAGCAGCTATGTCTCATTGACGTGGTAGAGTGGTTTTATGGAGTAGATGTCCTGTGGGTCCCAGTGGTACAGTCTCTCTGATCACGCTCCAGGCGTGTCTGTTGTGTGGGTTGTGTGGCCCTCCTGTTGCAGTTGAGCCTTGATTGCTGCTGACATGTCAATGGGAGGGATTAACCCTCAGGTTGATTGGTTGTAAAGACTTGTGGTGACTATAGTGGAGAACTTATTGTGCAGGGGTCGACCCTTTGGATCAGCATTCACTTTAGTGGGTCTGTGGTGCCTGTTAAATCTGCCCTTTGGTTGTATCATTTGTGGAGATGGTTGGATGGTGCTCTGCTGTGGTGTGAACCTGGCCACTGGGTGTGTTGGTTCTGGAGCCTCCTGGGAGGGGCTCTGGTGCAGGGCAAGGTCAACCACTGTTTGTGCCCTGCCCAAGGCTACTTGGTATGAGCTACAAAGTGTTCTGCAGATGATTGCCACTTGTACTGAGCCTGGAGGTTTCTGGGAGAGGCTAAGCTGCGATATGAGGCCACTGCCTGTGCTGTTGGGCTTGGGGATGTTTAGCAAGGTATATGGGGCATGCTGAGGCCAGATGCAGCTTGTTAGGCATTTGTGGACTTTTGACAGATTTTAGTTAAGTCTGCAGCATAAGCCAGTAAGGCCATTTGTATGGAAAACCCCATTGAAGCAGCTTGGGTGGACAGGCACGTTGGGGAGGGGTAGTGTTGTCTCAAGAAATCACTAAGTCTGGGCAAACAATGTTAGCTAAGTTGATGGAGCACACTCAGATATAGCACACTCCTGTGTCTTTGTGCTGGTTTGGGAAGGGTTTAACAAAGGAACAATGGCTTCTGCCAGCACTTCTCTTTGGGAGAAAGATGCCCATGCAGTCCTCACCCAAAAGCCAGACAATTCACTTCCTTCCCATATGTCCCTGGCACCTTTCAAGCTGCCCCCCCCCATGCTGGAGCTCAGAGAAAATGAGTCTCTTAGTGGGGAAGTCCATACATGGACTTTTTAAGAGGAGCGCCTAGGAATCCAGTAATCCTCTGTCTCATTCATTTACAATATTTGCTGACTTTCACAGCCAGAAGTTGTGGGGACTTCTTTTCCTAGCACTGAAACCCTGGGCTGGGGAACCTGGTGTGCAGCTGGGACCTCTTGCTTCACAGAGGGCACCTCCTTCAACTGAGAAATCTCTCCTTATTTTTAATCGCCACACATTTATATGGGACCAGTCAGACCTGTGTCTCTACCCCCTCTACCCCTCCTACCAGTCTCCATGTATTCTTCCTATGTATTTCCTTCTGTTCAGCTAGACGTCAGGTGATTCTCAACGTTTGTTCTGTAGTTTAGTCGTAATTTTGATGTGGTCATGGTAGGAGACAACCACAGTGTTTATCTACTCTACCATGTTGACTGGAAGCTGCAATACAGTATTATTAACTACAGTCATCATGTTGTCCGTTGCATCCCAATCACTTATTTATTATTTATTTTATTACTGGAAGTTTGTAACTTTGGACAATGTTCACCCGTTTCACTACCTAACACCTCTTCACCTCTAACAATCACCAATCTGTTGTTTGTATCTGAGTTTGGAATTTTTGTTTTGTTTTTAGATTCCACAGATAAGTGAAACCATAGGGCATTTGTCTTTCTCTGTCTACTTATTTCATTTAGAATAATGCTCTCAAGGTCCATCCCTATTGCTACAAATGGCAAGGTTTCATTCTTTTATGGCTGAATAATATTCCATTGTATATGTATACCACATTTTCGTTTTCCATTCATTAGTCGATGGACCCTTGGGTTACCTCAATGGCTTTGCTATTGTAAATAAAGTTGCAATGAACATGGGTGCATATATCTTTTCAAGTTTTACTTTTGTTTGGATAAATACCTAGAAGTTGTATTCACAAATATAATTATTCTTTAAATTTTTTTAAACCTTAGTCATTTTCCCCCAACAGTGTTATATAATAAAAAGTACTTAAATGTGCACCTAAATGTTACTTTATAAAATAACAGCTGCCATCTACTGAGCATTTACCATGTACCAAACAATGTATTAAGGATATATAATGTATTATTTCACACTCTCTAGAAGTGGTATAAGTTTTTTCAGCTCCATTGAAATATTCCCAATTGCTTATTAGCAAACTGAGCTTAAATGATGCTAATTAAAGTATCCAATGTCATGCAGCTAGTGGTTGACATGGATTCCTACTCAGGCTTGGAAAGACCAATCTCTCTCTCTGCCACCATACATTGCCTAGAATACAAACAAGAAAAAAAGAAAAAACACAGTTGGGCTGAGTTCCTATCTTTCAATGGCCATAACATTTGGTCTGGACACATAGACCTCACATTCTTTATTTCCAAACTGGGGATAACATTTGTCTGATTCACAACATTAATGATGATAGTCTACCCCCCCACCCCCCAAAAAAAATATATGTACTTTAATTGTTCTCTAAGATTATTTTGAATTCATTATTTTAAATTTATGTTGTTAGTCAGAAATTTTCAAAATGTTGTCTGAGCCACCTTTGAGAACCCCAGAACCCTTTCAGTGGGTCTAGGAGTTTCTCCCTTTTTTTCAAATATGCATTTGTACAAGGCTGAATTTTCTCCATTTAATTCAACCAAAATAACATATTCCAACAGAGTGAATGCAGAAACAGTGAAAAATTCAACTGTCTTCTATTAAGCCAGACATTAAAGAGATTTACAAGAATATAAAGCACCTTTATTGTCACTAATCTTACTTTGCTTTGGAGAACATTTGTCATCAAAACATGTTACTTTTGTTTACATTTGCATATGCATTATTATTTTAAAAATGATTAATAACTATTTTTTAATTTATCAGTTTTTATTTCTAGCACTGCAATAGCAATGAATATAACCCATATGAACAAAAGGTGTTTGGGGTCCTCATAAAGTTAAGATTGTAAGAATTTCCAAGATAGAGACCTTTGAGGATCACTATACATATTTGTGTCATTCTTTTTATTTCTCAGATTACTATTTGATATTTATATAGTTACTATTTATTAAAGGTATAAACATCTTGAACATGGATACAATGCTGTTTCCTTTATTTTTCAATGTGTATAATGCCATGATTTGCACATAATTTGTACTTAAGAAGTATTGGAGAGTGTGGATTTATAGAGAATATTCTATTTTCATTTTTTACACAGGTAGTTAAATCCAGATCATAAATTCAAATACAGGTTTATAGTAGTCTTCAGAGTCACAGTTAGAAAATAAATCTGCTTCCAAAATTGAAGCATTTCATGTATTAGCATTGAAAAATATTTCCTCTTGTTAGACTATTTCAACTCCCTGCTGGTTAGTATCCCATTTGTTTTGCAGCTTGAACCCAGGGCATACAATCATATCTTCATAAAGAAAACATATTTTCTTCATTTTAAAATTAACATTTATTTTCAAAATAGGAGTTTTTAAATATACATAGTTCACTACTAATTGAAAGTAACAAATTCACTTAAATTTATTGTTGGTATGGAGGGAAATAAAGTAAAACTTAATTTTATAAAGTGTATTTATGCTTCTGAATGGCTGGAAAGCCATTTCTGTCTTTCGGTTAAGCTCTTGTATTCTTATTTTTCTTTGTGTGCATATGTTCCCACCTCATTTCTGTATATGGCTTCCTAAAATTAGCATGTGGCAAATAAAAGCAACCAAAAGTGAGAATCTCAGAGTGAGAGAGAGTGTATATAGCTTTACGGGTCAGTCATGCATAGCTAAAAGACTGGGCATTGTTTTGTCTCCATTCCAAACTCCCTAGAGAAAGAATCCGATTGTGTGTTATTCACTCTTTATACAATTATCTGAAACTGTGGTGATAGTGTACTTGGGATGGGAAGGAGGGAAAGTATTATTTCACATGGACTGTAAGGCTGAATTTATTTTTTAATGAAAAAATGGAAAGGAATAGATATATCGAAAAGTTCTCTTGCTTTAGGATTCCAAATAATTAAATCCTTCAAAAAATGTTAAACCTGTAAATAAAGTGATGAAAAATCCCTACTGATTTATACAAATCTATTCCAAAATTACATAAACCTTAGCTTCAATGGCTTTAATATTTGTTGTCATGATGCTTCTGGGAGTTGTGATCAAAAATAAAAATGTTATTATTGCTAAAGTAGCAAGTCATATATAATGCCGAAGTGGCAGTTTTAGTTGGTTTCCCTAAAAAAATAACAGCACTATTCCACATAGGTAAGTTTATTGGTTTGAGAATGAGAAAAATAGTTCTATGTTAGAAAAATTTTTGATATATAACTGCATACTTACACATTGAAACTTTTCAGGATATATTTTTTTATGAATTTGCTCTATCTGAAATATAAAGAAAAATAAAAATGTCAATTTTGACATAGTGCATATTGTGGGGATAAAATTATATAATATTAAAATAAGCTCTTAGAACAGACTGATGGTGGCCAGATAGGAGGGGTATTGGGGGTGTGGGGTAAAAAAGGTAAAGGGATTAAGAGATGCAAATTGGCAGTTACAAAATAGCCATGGGGATGTACAAAAAAATACAGCATAGGGAATATAGTCAATAATATAATAATATTATTGTGCCAGGCGGATACTAATTTATTAGGGTGATCACTATATAAGTTATATAAATGTTTAACCAGTATGCTGTACATCTGAAACAAATATATTGAATGTCAACTGTAATTATTTTTTTAATTAAAGAAATACAAATAAAATGAATAAAATACTCATAAGCTCTTAGTAGCATTATAATATGCTTTTATAGAAAGGAACTTATCCAGGAACACAAGACTTGCAGTTTGCCATAGATCAACAGCACAAAGCCTGATTTGTTTTCCTACAAATCTTGTGTTTAGACATTACCTAAGAGCTATAAAAGGAACAAAGAGAAAGGCTGTAAGGCCAGTAATTCTAGTGCTACAAATTGTCACTATAATATTTCCTTAGAGTTCATAGGTCTATTATCATGCAATAGAGATATTGCTAATAAATTTTGTTCAATAAACAAATCTTGAGAAATCAATGTCGTTTATTTTCCTACTAGTCTCAAAAAATATTCATGAAGTAAAATATCTAAGTCCTACCTTCAAGTTATTAAATATAAAATTGACTACAAAGTACATTGAACATTAATCCTGTGCATTATTAAAAATCCAGTTTACTATGGGAAAGAATGATAGTAGCTAATAGCATATAGTAATTAAAATAATTCTTGTGTATATTTTTCAGTGTGTATTGTTCTAGTTACAAGTAATAGTAGTTACTGTATGATATATTTTTATATTAAGGACTGATAATGGGAAGACTTAGGTATGCCCACTTCCCTTTGTGGGACCAGTTAGGAGCCTCTGTGAATGATCAAGTGTTATAAAACAGAGATTAAATGAGTCTGGAAGGGCAAGAAAATCCTTTGTGTTCATCATCAATGCCCTTCCAAATTACAGGTACAAGGCTGAATTTTGCACTGGGATGGAGAATTCTGAGGAATTTAGACATTTGAGCTATTACTTTAACAATTCAACTTTTATTAGAAAAAAAAATTGTGTTTCTGAAAAAAAGAAGATAAATATTTTGGTAAATAATTACTAGATATAAGAGAGAAAATACTATGTGAGGGAGACAGAAACAAACTAGGATATGGAAGGAAGGGAGGTTACTTAATGGCACCAATTAAACTTTACTTAGATCAAGAAAGGTCAGGAAAGACTTTCTAAGTATGTGATGCTTGGTTTAAGATTTGAAAATTTGATAAGGTTTAACTTGCCAAAGTAGGTGGAGTAGGGTGAAGGCTGCTTTCTAAAACCATTTGCTCTGAGCCTGGATGTGTAAAATATTTTGCTTCCATTTTCTTTGAATCTTTCATGCATGGTCCTGGATTCCTTGTATTTTTTAATTTTTGGATGTCACCTCTTATATTAAAGTGAACCTTGACCTTCTCTAACAACAACAACAACAACAACAAACATAAAAAAAACCTAAAAATAATTATAATGACTTAAATAAGTAAAGCCTATTTCTAACATAATAATCCTTTCAGTCCAGGCCACTGAGCAGCTTTGTTCTCCAATGACATTCAACAATTTTCCTCCTGAGTTTCTATTATCCAACAGTTTGTATTTTCATGTAATGGTAAAAATTGAGTTGCTTCCACATCTTCATTCTTACCCATGGGAGGGGGAAAATGACTAATTCAGGATTAAGAGTTTAAGTTGGAGTTGTAGACATATATAACATGCCCACTCACATACTACTAATGACCCAAATTTAAGGCACATATTAATACTTAGTCAAAAAGTTCAGGAGGAAAGACAAGTTTCATCCACTTGGTCAAATGTCTAGATAAAGATCTGTTTCTCTGGAAGGGAAGAATAAATTTAGGGAGAAAACCAGTCACTTGTTTTTCTTCAATTACCTTCAATCAAGTTGGCTGTTAGTCATGCTCGGGTAGTAGCATTCTTTCTTTACATATTTCCTGACCTTACTCTCACTCTTGATTCCACCTCCACTATTAAATTACTATGTTCCATTCTCTCATCTATGGTTTTTCCTTTATTTTCTGACCCCCACTTCCCAGTTTTTCTATAAGCTCTTTTTTTTTCTAAGATTTTTTTGGGGGGGAGGGGAATGGGACTTTATTGGGGAACAGGGTGTACTTCCTGGACATTTTTCCAAGTCAAGTTGTTGTCCTTTCAGTCTTAGTTGTGAAGGGCACAGCTCAGCTTCAGATCCAGTTGTCGTTGCTAGTTGTAGCGGGTGCAGCCCACCATCCCTTGTGGGAGTTGAGGAATCGAACTCGCAACCTGGTGGTTGAGAGGACATGCTCCAAACAACTGAGACACCGGGCTGGCCCTCTATAAGCTCTTTTAGCGTAAAGTTATTTTTATGTCTTGTCCAGGAAATGTAGTGGATATGAATAATATATTACTATAGAATTTCAGAAAGGAGGATTGCTTATAGTTGAGTAAATTAAACAGGATATCATGACACTGTACAAAGTACATTGGATTTGGATCTTGACTATTACATTGTTTAGAAGCTCTACAAATAGAGAAAGAAAAGGTAATTCTAGTCGAAGAGGACAATGTATTAAAAGATACCCTCATTAAAAATAATACAGGACTTCTATAAAGTTAACATAATGCAATTTAGGTAGGCTTTTGTGCATTTGATAAATTTTTATCGTGTGTTGAGTTTATTCTTGTTTTGGTTGCTTGAATTCCTTCGTGATCAAATATCCAAACCACTGTCCATGTGAATCTAATGTTCTACTGGAGGGAGAAGCATAATTATTTAATATATATATATAAATAATAGGTAAATTACATAGTAGGTTAGAAGGCATGGCAGACTATACATATATTCACAAATATATAAGGCATATAGATACACATACACACACACACACACACACACACACACACACACACCCACACGGAAAGTTCATGAACTTAATTGTCTGACCTGTATATACTGTGTTTCCCAAAACTAAGACCTACTGGACATTCAGCTCTAATGCATATTTTGGAACAAAAATTAATATAAGACTCGGCCTTATTTTACTTTAAGACCAGATCTTAATATAATTAATATAATATAATGTAATATAATACTGGGTTTTATATTATTTTTTTCTCTAAAATGTGCATTAGAGCTGATTATCTGGCTGGGTCTTATTTTCAAGGAAACGTGGTAGTCATATATACAGGTCATACTAGTAAGTTTGCAAACTTGTTGCAACTATGTTGCTAAGCTTTTTTTTATATCAGACGGATTATTCATTATGAATTTGTACCAACTGGGCAAACAGTTAACCACATTTACTATTTGGAAGTGCTGAAAAGGCTACATGAAAAATTTAGATGACCTGAACTTTTGGCCAACAATTCATGGCTCTTGCATCACGAAAATGCACCAGCTCACATGACACTTTCTTGTGATGGAGTTTTCAGTCTGTAAACAAATGACTGTTTTGGAACACCCTCCCTACCCACCTGATCTGGCCCCCAATGACTTCTTTCTTTACCAGAAGATAAAGGAAAAATTGAAAGGAAGACATTTTGATGACACTTAGAACATCAAGGGTAATATGATGACAACTCTGATGGCCATTCCAGATAAAGAGTTCCAAAATTGCTTTGAAGGGTGGACTAGGTGCTGGTGTCAGTGTATAGCTTCCCAGGGGGAGTACTTTGAAGGTGACCACAGAGATATTCAGCAATGAGGTGTGTAGCACTTTTTCTAGAATGAGTTCGTGAACTTAATTGTCTGACCTAGTAGATACACAGAGGGTTTCAAAAAATTGTATACACATATTAAGAAAAAAACCCTATTAAAATTGTAATACTCAATATAGTACACTGGTAACAAAAGATAAATACAAGTCACGTTTGATTTCTGCAGTTATAAGAAGTGCTCAAAGTAGTTACCATCAGTGTCCAGACACTTCTGATTACAGTGAATTACTGCTTGAGCAATGATGATAAAAGTTTCCACTTGTATGCATTTTTGGCACCCCTGGTGTGTGTGTGTGTGTGTGTGTGTGTGTGTGTGTGTGTGTGTGTGTGTGTGTCTATAATTGTACCGCAATTATTCATTAATTTAGAAAACTATTGAAAGCTGACTACACATGCTGGAAATGGTGATCAATACAACTCATGTGATCTTCACTCTGTTAGAATTTTTGTGGAACAAGGAATATAGATATTAAACAAATAACTGAAGTGGAATTTTTATTAAATTTGTTATGATGGCATTAGTAAAATTATATAGGTTTGAAATGTACTTTTCTATAATACGTCATCTATACATCACATTGTGTTCACCCAGAGTCAGTTCTCTTTCCATTACCACATATTTGACCTCCTTTACCTCCGTCTACTATCCCCTCTCCCCCCTTACCCTCTGGTAACCACTAAACTGTTGTCTGTGTCTCTGAGTTTTTGTTTGTTTGTCATGTTTCTTTGTTGCCTCCAGTTTTATTTCCCACATATGAGGGAAATCATATGATTCTCAACTTTTTCTGTCTGACTTATTTTTGCTCAGCATGATAATCTCAAGATCCATCCATGTTGTCACAAATGGCAGTATTTCATCTTCTTATGGCTGGATAGTCTTCTATTGTACATACGTACCACATCTTTTTTATCCAATTATCTATCGAAAAACACTTTGGTTGTTTTTTTCATGTCTTTGCCACTATAAATAAAGCTGCAATGAACATCAGGGCCATATATCTTTATGGATACACGTTTTCAGATTTTGGGGGCAGATATCCCAGGGAGGGATTGCAAGGTCATATGATAATTCTAGTCTTAATTTTTTTGAGGAAGCTCCATATTGTTTTCCATAGTGGCTGCACCAATTTACATTTCCACCAACAGTGTATGAATGTTCCTTTTTCTCCACAGCCTCTCCAATACTTGTTATTATTTGTCTTGTCAATAGCCATTCTAACAGGTGTGAGGTGACGTCTCATTGTGGTTTCGATTTTCATTTCCCTAATAGCTAGTGAATTGAGCATTTTTTCACTGTAGGTCATTTATATGTCTGATTGGGAGAAGTGTGTTTTTAGGTCATCTGTTCATTTTTAAATTTTATTGTTTGTTTTTTGCTGTTGCTGTTGAGATCTTTTCATATTTTGGATATTACACCCTTATTGGAGGTGATGTGTACAAATATCTTCTCCCATTCTGTTGGTTGCCTCATTATCTTTCTGATGGTTTCTTTGGCTTTGCAGAAGTTTTTTAGTTTGGTATTGTCCAATTCATTTATATTTGCTTTTACTTCCCTTGGCCTTTGAGGTCAAATTCATAAAGTTCTCTTTGAATCCAAGGTCCATAAGTTTAGTACCTATGTTTTCTTCTATGCATTTAGTATTTCATGTCTTATGTTTAAGTCTTTCATTCATTTTGAGTTAATTGTGGTATATTGGGACAGCTAATATTCTAGGTTAATTCTGCACGTGGCTTTTCAATTTTCCTAGCAGCATTTATTGAAGAGGCTTTCTTTCTCCATTGTATGTTTTTGACTCCTTTGTTAGAAATTATCTGCCCATATATATGTGGGTTTATTTCTGGGTTTTCAATTTATTCCATTGGTCTGTGTGTCTGTTTTTCTGCCAATACCATGCTGTTTTGATTATTGTCCCTTTGTAGTACAGGCTGGTCAGGGAGTGTGATAACTCCAACTTTGTTCTTTTTTCTTAGGATTGTTTTGGCTATTTGTATCTTTTGTGATTTCTTCCAAATCTGATGATATTTTTGGTTCCATTTCCTTTAAAATTGCCATTGGATTTTGATGGGGATTGTATCAAACTTTTATATTGCTTTGGGTAATATAGCCATTTTAACTATGTTGATTCTTCCAATCCATGAACACAGAATGTTTTTTCATTTCTTTGTGTCTTCTTCAATTTCTTTAAAAATGGCTTATAGTTTTCAGTGTATAGGTCCTTCACATCCTTTGTTAAGTTTATTCCTAGGTAATTTATTGTTTTTCTAGCATTTGAAAAAGGAATGTTTTTTTTCATTTCTGTTTCTGAAATGTCATTGTCAGTATATAGGAAAGCAATGGATGTTTGTACGTTGATTTTTGTACCTGGCAACTTTACTGTATTTGTTCATTGTTTCTAATAACTTTTTTGATGGAGTCTTTGGGGTTTCCTATATAAAGAATCATGTTTCACTGATATGTGGTATATAAACCAAAAACAACAAAAGAACAAGACAAACAAATGAGAAACAAAAACTCATAGTCACAGACAATAGTTTAGTGGTTACCAGAGGGTAAGGGGGGTGGGGGGAGAGAGATGAGGGTAAGGGGGATCAAATATATGGTGATGGAAGGAGAACTGACTCTGGGTGCTGAACACACAATGGGATTTATAGATGATGTAATACAGAATTGTACACCTGAAATCTATGTAATTTCACTAACAATTGTCACTGCAATAAATTAAAAAAAAAAAAAGAATCATGTGACCTGAAAAAATGACAATTTAATTTATTTGTTCCCTATTTGGATGTCTTTTATTTCTTTCTCTTGACTGATATCTCTGGCCTGGACTTCCAATAGTATGTTGAATTACAGTGGTGATAAGGGGCAGCTCTTCCTTTTTACTGAATGTAGAGCTAAAGGCTTCAGTTTTTCACTGTTAATTATGATATTAGCTGACAGTTTGTCATATATGGCCTTTATTATGTTAAGGTATTTTCCTTCTATACCTATTTTATTAAGTGTTTTAATCACAAATGGATGCTGTGTCTTGTCAAAAGCTTTTTCTGCATCTATGGATATAATCATGATTTTTATATTTTGTTTATGTGGTGTATCATGTTGATCAATTTGTGTATTTTGACCCATCCTTGTGCAACTGGAATGAACCTCACTTCACTGTCATGTATAATCTTTGTAATGTATTTTGGTATTCAATTTGCTAGAATTTTGTTTAGGATTTTTTTTTAATTAAAGTTTTTAGGTGACAATTGTTAGCGAATTTACATATATTTCAGGCGTACAATTCTGTGATACATCATCTCTATATTACATTGTTTGCTCACCACCCAGAGTCAGTTCTCCTTCCATCACCATATACTTGATCCTGTTTACCTTCTTTTACAACCCCCCTCCTCCATTACCCTCTGCTAATCACTAAACTATTGTCTGTGTCTATGAGTTTTGTTTCTTCATTTGTTTGTCTTGTTCTTTTGTTGTTTTCAGTTTTATATACCACATATCAGTGAAATCATATGGTTCTCTATTTTTTTCTGTCTAAGTTATTTCACTTAGCATAAAAATCTCAAGATACATCCATGTTGTCGCAAACGGTACTATTTCATCTTTTTTTACAGAAAAATATGTAGAATAGTATTCCATTGTGTATATATACCACGACTTCTTTATCCAGTTATCTATCAAAGGACATTTTGGTTGGTTCCATGTCTTGGCCACTGTAAATAAAGCTACACTGAACATTGGAGCACACATGTCTTTAAGGATAAGTGGTTTCAGATTTTTTGAGTAGATACCCAGGAGAGGGATTGCTGGGTCATATGGTAATTCTATTTTTAATTTTTTGAGGAACCTCCATACTGCCTTCCATAGTGGCTGCACCAATCTGCATTCCCACCAACAATGTATGAGGGTTCCTTTTTCTCCACAGCCTCTCCAACCCTTGTTACTATTTGTCTTGTAGCCATTCTAACTGGGGTGAGGTGATATCTCGTTGTGGTTTTTATTTATATTTTTCTGATGGTAATTGAGTTGAGTATTTTTTCTTACGACTGTGGGCCATTTGTATGTCCTCTTTGGAGAACTGTCTCTTGAGGTACTCTGCCCATTTTTTAATTGGATTGTTTGTATATCTTCTGTATATTATTTGTATATCTTCTTTATATATCTTCTGTATATTGTTTTTCTGTTGTTGAGTTGTATGAGTTCCTTATATATTTTGGATATTAGCCCCTTATTGGAGATTTTGTTTGCAAAAATCTTCTCCCATTCAGTTGGTTGCCCCTTTGCTTCGTTGATGGTTTCGTTTGCTGTGCAGAAACTTTTTAGTTTGATATAATCCCATTAATTTATTTTAGCTTTTACTTCCCTTGCCTTTGGAGTCAAATACATAAAATGCTTTTTGAATCCAAGGTCCATAAGGTTAGTACCTATGTTTTCTACTATGAGTTTATTGTTTCAGGTCTTACGTTTAGGTCTTTGATCCATTTTGAATTCATTTTGGTACATGGTGACAGATAGCAGTCCAGTTTCATTCTTTTGCACGTGGCTTTCCAATTCTCCCTGCACCATTTATTTAAGAGGCTGTCTTTTCTTCATTGTATGTTTTTGGCTTCTTTGTCAAAAATTGTCTTTCTATATTTATGTGGGTTTACTTCAGGGTTCTCAATTATATTCCATTGGTCTGTGTGTCTGTTTATCTGCCAATACCATGCTGTTTTGATTATTGTTGCCCTGTAATACAAGCTGAAGTCAGCGAATGTGATACTTCCAGCATTGTTCTTTTTTCTTAAGATTGCTTTGGCTATTTGGGGTCTTTCATGGTTCCATACAAATCCGGTATTTTTTTTTTGTTGTTGTTCTAATTCTTTAAAAAAATGTCATTGAGATTTTGATAGGGATTGCATTAATTCTGTATATTGCTTTGGGTAATATGGTCATTTTAAATATGTTGATTCTTGCAATCCATAAATGTGGAAGTCTTTCCATCTCTGTGTCTTCTTCAATTTCTGTTAAAAATGTCTTATAATTTTCAGCACATTGGTCTTTCACATCCTTGGTTAAGTTTATCCCGAGGTATTTCATTCTTTTTGTTGCAATTGCCAAATAATTTTTTTTTAATTTCTTTTTCTGAGATTTCATTTTTAGTATATAGGAATGCAATGGACTTCTGTATATTGATTTTTTAGCCAGCAACTTTACCGTATTTGTTTATTGTTTCTAATTGCTTTTTAGTGGATTCTTTAGGGTTTTCTATATATAGCATCATGTCATCTGCAAAGAGTGACAATTTAACTTCTTCATTCCTAATTTGGATGCTTTTTATTTCTTTATCTTACCTGATTGCTCTGGCGAGGACTTCCAACACTATGTTGAAAAGTAGAGGTGATAGGGACAGCGCTGTCCTATTCCTGAGTGTAGAACAACAGGTTTTAGTTTTGCACCATTAATTATGATATTAACTTAGGATTTGTCATATATGGCATGTATTATGTTAAGATATTTTCCTTCTATACCTATTTTATTAAGTGTTTTAATCATAAATGGATGTTGTATCTTGTGGAATGCTTTTTCTGCATCTATTGATATAATCATATGGTTTTTGACCTTTATTTTGTTTATGTGGTGTATCACATTGATAAATTTGAGTATGTTGAACCATCCCTGTGTCTCTGGGATGAACCCCGTTGGTTGTGATGTATAATCTTTTTAATGCATTGTTGTATTAGATTTGCTAGAATTTTGTTTAGGATTTTTGCATCTGTATTCATCAGAGACATTGGTGTGCAATTTTCTTTTTTTGTGTTATCCTTACCAGGTTTTGGTATCAGGGTAATGTTGGCCTCATAAAATGAGTTAGGGAGTATTGTCTCTTCAATTTTTTGGAAGAGTCAGCCTCATAAAATGAGCAGGAATAATTGCCTCTTCTTCAATTTTAAGGACGAGTTTGAGGAGGACAGGTGTTAGACCCTCTTTGAATGTTTAGTAAAATTCACCAGTGAAGCCATCTGGTCCTGGACTTTTGCTTTGGGGAAAGTTTTCGATGACTTATTCAATTTCCTTACTGTTGATCGGTCTATTTAGATTTTCCAATTCTTTGTGATTCAGTCTAGGAAGGCTATATATTTCTAAGAACTTGTCCTTTTCTCTAGCTTATTAAATTTGGTAGCATATAGTGTTTCATAGTATTCTTGTATGATTCATTGCATTTCTTTGGTACCTCTGGTAACTTTTCTTTCATTTCTGATTTTGTTTATTTCTGATTTTGTTTATTTCTCTTTTTAGTGATTCTAGCCAAGGGTTTGTCAATTTTGTTAATCTTTTCAAAGAACCAACCCTTTGTTGCATTTTTTACTGTCTTTTTTTTCATTAAAGTTTATTGGGGTGACAATTGTTAGTAAAGTTACATAGGTTTCAAGTGTATAATTCTGTAATACATCATCTATATATTTTTGTTCTTTATTTCATTTAGTTCTGCTGGAATTTTTATTATTTCTGTCCTGCTGACTTTGGGTTTCATTTCTTCTTGTTTTTCTAGTTCTTTAAGATATAATGTTAGTTTGTTTATCTGTGATTTTTCTTGTTTCTTGAGGTAGGCTTATAATGATACAAATTTCCTCCTTATTACTGATTTTGCTGCATCCCAATAATTTTGATATGATGTATTTTCATTCTCATTTGTTTCTTTGTATCTTTTGAGTTGTCCTTTTATTTCTTCTTTGACCCAGTCGTTCTTTGAAAGCATGTTGTTTAGTCTCCACATATTTGTGTTTCTTCCTGCTTTCTTTTCACAATTAATATCCAATTTCAAAGCCTTGTGATTAGAGATTATGCTTGGTATGATTTCAATCTTCTTGAATTTGCTGCAGTTAGTTCTTTTCACTAGCCTATGGTTTATCGTTGAGAATGTTCCATGTATGCTAGAAAAGAGTGTATAGTCTGGTGTTGTAGGATGAAGTGCTCTATAAATGTCATTTATGTCTATTTGGTCTAATGTGTCATTTAGGGCTGATATTTCCTTACTGATTTTCTGTTTGGATGACCTATCAATAGCTGTCAATGACGTATTTAGGACCGCTATTATAATTGTGATTTGCTCAATTTCTCCCTTTAGTTCTGTTGCTCATTGTTTTGTATATTTTGGTGCTCTCTGATTGGGGGAATATATATTGATAATTGTTATCTCTTCTTGTTGTATTTTCCCCTTTATCATTATGAAATGTCTGTATTTGTCTCTTGTTTCCTATTTTCTCTTGATGTCTGTTTTGTTAGATATAAGTATGACTACACTCACTTTTCTCTTGATGCTCTTTGCTTGGAGTATTGTTTTTCACACTTTCACTTTGACTCTATATTTATCCTTGCAGCTAAGATGTGTCTCTTGAAGTCAGCATGTGGCTGTGTTTTGTTTTTGATCCACTGTGTTACTCTGTGCCTTTTTATTGGTAATTTCAGTCCACTTACATTTAGGGTGATAATTGATGTATAAGGATTTCCTACAATCATTTTTCCTTTTTTTGTCTGGTAGCTCTGTGTCTTCATTGTTTCTTTTCCTTTGTGTTTCTCCCTGTTATTTTAGTTTGGTGGTATCTTATGATTTTTTCCCCTCTATTTTCTCTTTTTTATTTTATATATCTTGATTCTAGATTTTTTGTTTTCCGTGTGGTTACCATTATGTTTATGTGAAAGAATGTTTCATATATACAGTAGTCCTTTTCTTCAGCATTCTTCTTATGTCCTTTCTCCTTTGTAAATTCAGACTTTTATCCCCTTTTCTTTTATTTTTTGTTATCCCTATTTATGGTGTGAGTTCATTTTGGAGTTGCAGTAGCAAATCATCTTCTTTTTTTTTTTTTTTTTTAATCTCCTTTACCCTTTATGTTGTATTTGAGTGTATAGTGCCCTACTCTGTGTAGAGGTTGTCATTTCCTGCTTCTGTCTGTTAGCAGTCTTACTCAGAGTTTTGTTTCCTTTTATCTTTTTGTTTCAGGTAAAATAACCACCTTCCTATAACGCAAGCCTTGTGCTGGAAAACTGTCTCAGCTTCTGTATATCTGGAAAGGTCTTTACTACTCCTTCATATTTAAAGGATAGCTTTGCTGGGCATATTTTTCTTGGCTCATAATTTTCTTTCAATAGTTTGAATATTTTATTCCACTCCCTCCTAGCTTGTGGAGTTTCTGCTGAAAAATATGATGACAATCTAATGGGTTTTCCTTTAGACGGTAGATTACTGTCTTCTTTTCCCTGGTTGCCTTGAGAATTCTCTGTCATTAATTTTTGACAGTTTCAATATAATACTCCTTGGAGAAGGCCTTTTAGGATTAAGACAACTAGGTGTTCTGTTTGCTTCTTGGATTCAGGGATGCAGTCTTTTCCATTGGTTTGGGGAGTTCTTGTCAAGTATTTGTTTGAATGGGTTCTCTGTGCACTTTCCCACTCTTCTGGTATATCCATCATTATGCCACTGTTTGATGGAGCCAGATATTCCTATAGAATTCTTTCATTTATTATAACTCTCAAATCTCTCTCTTCTTCCACCTGTGTCATTTCCAGACTACTATCTTTGATATATTTTGTTTCTCCATCTATTCAGCTTAATTTCCTAAGCTCACTATTTCAGTCTTCATGTCTTTTTTGAGTCTTCAGCTCCAGAATTGCTATTTGGTTCTTCTTAAAATTTCAGTCTCATTGGTAAAGTACTCCTTTTATTCATTGATTTTATTTCTGAGTACATTAAACTACCTATCATTTTCTTGCATCTCATTGACTTTTATTCAGAACTGCACTCTTGAATTTTCTGTCATTTTAGTCACATATTTCCATGTCTTGAAGTTTGTTTTCTGGAGAGTTTTCATTTTCTCGTTTAGCTGCCTTGTTGTTAATTGATGGATTATTTTTCTTCCTAGGTATCTATGGGAATGAATTCTGTAGCACCTTAATAGGAAGAGGTCTTTCTTTTCTTTCTCTTTCTCTCTCCTTCCTTCTTTTCTTCTTGCCTTCTTTCTTTTATTTCCCCCCTGTAGATGGCACTGGAACATTTTACTTTCTCTTACCTTGTTCAAGTTTCTCAAGATGGAAGGTTCCTTGGGGAGGTGGGTGTCTCCCCTGTAATCAGGTTGCCCGTATCTCAGGGCACCACTACCACGGGAGAATGTGGTGGGTGGTGGGATCCTGAGCCCCTATCCCGGTGCTGCCCCTGCAGCTAGGTGCAGAGCTGTGCGTCTCAGCAGCCCTGCGTGCCCCTGCTGGGAGCATCCATAAAAGGTGGGGCCCAAGTGGGCTGAGGGAGGCCTCTGTTGTGTTTGTGGCTTTGTTCTCCTTTGAGTAATGGCAACTTCCAGGCAACAGCTGCTTTGCCCTGTATCTCCTCCCTTGTCACTGGAATTAGCTGCAGTGTGTCTGCCACTCAGGAATAATCTCACCAGTTCTCTGAGCTGTGTGTATTCTGCTCTTTAACCTGGCACTTCTACAGTTTCTTCCCGGACCCCTAGCTAGCCCTGGCAAGATGCAGAGGAGTTGAGCTCTGGAATGGTAGGATGAGGTGACCAGGCTCTGTGGCTTTGTTTTCTGCCTGGCAGTGAGGGCTGCCAGACCACAGCTATTGCACTTCTGTACTTGGTCTCTGCCCTGAGGTCTCTGCCCCAATTGCTGTGCTCAGCCATATTATATGCTGATCACTCAGGCAGGAATGCTTAGCACAGCAGAGAGTGCACCTGCATCCTGAATCCTCCCTTCTCCTGGGATCACAGTGAGCTCAGAGCTGTGTTCATGGCAGTTAGCCCTGGCTGTATCCATGGCCCTCATCTCTGCTCTTTTTCTCTCCTTCCCTAGTACCCTAATTTACCAACCTTCAGATGTTTCAATGTGAAGATATCTCAGACATATTTGTGTTTAATGCAGGGAATCCTTTATTGAATTCCTTTGTCGAATTATAGCTGGTCAACTGTTATAACTTCAAGGGGAGAGATCAGGGGGATCCCACATGGTGCTGTTTCTGATGCCCAGAAAGTATTTTTAAATGTATACTGCAGATGCTATGACAGTGGTGTAAAGGAAGACACTACAGTCTCAAAGAATAATTAGTTGAGTGTCCTAAAGTTGGGAAGATAGGATTATGTATTCTTAATTTTTGGTAACAACAACCTTAACACCCTGTGCTAGGGTGAAATTTAACTGTTCTCCCTTTTCTAGTTGTTATTCAGCTTTAGCAAAAATACTTTACAGACCTTCTCTGAGTTGTGTGTAGTTCTAGACAATTTGCTCATTTTTGGAGTCCTTTTCATTTTTGACCTCGCACTCAGAGAGAAATGTTAAGTTCCTGCCACCTACACTGTCTGTGAATGGGAAGGGTTTTCTAGTCCAGAGAAACATTTTGCATGTTTTATGCTTCTCATGCCAACTAGTTAGCTTCCCTCTGAAATAGAATTGGAGATTTTTTTTTAAAAAGTGTTCACTATTCTTTCTCTTTTCTACTTCTAGAGAGATGATTAGGAGATGTACATAAGGGAACAACATAGTGGTTAAGTAGATTTAACGTTGAAGCAAACTGCCAGGGTATGAGTTCTGACTGTGGTGCTAATTAGGTTTTCACCCTGAAGTTACATAATGTTACTGTACCTTGGTTTCCTAATCTATTAAGGGGATAATACTTCCAACCTCATTAGAGCATTGTGAGCTTTAAATGGATGTATATTTATAAAGTTCTTAAAATAATGTTTTCACTCACAGTAAGTGTTCAACAAGTATTATCTAAATATTACTGTTACTATTTAACAGGAGGTAATAAAATTGAATGACGATAAATTATTGCAGCCATATCATATCTGTGGTACATATAAATCTTAATTCTCAAACTCATGTTTGTAGAAATATACAAATATTATTTTCTATTGTCTGTCATATTTTAACTTTTTAATGGTAGTATAATATATAAGTAAAAATGTGGGGGAAGCATATGTTATATATATATATATATATACACATACATACATATACATATATATACACACACATATATATGTACAGTTTGATACACTAAAACAAATTGCCTATGTAACTACATATATATACTTAACTTTACTAAACAAGGCTGCATTATTTTTTCAAAGTGTCACTGTTATGCTCTCATAGGAAGTTTATGAGAGTTTCTGTTTCTACATGTTTCATTCTTTTAAATATTAACAATTCTGGTAAATGTATATTGCATATCATCATAGTTTTAATTTATATTTCTATAATTACCAATGAATTGTTCACTTTTTCTTGTATTTGTTAAACTTTGGAGTAAGTTTATTATGGCATGCCTGTTCAGGCATCTTTCCTATATTTCTATAATATGTTTTTTCTATTTCCCATTGCATTGTAGGAGTTCTTTATATTTTCATAGTTTGAGCTCATGGCGAATATATGGATTGCAAAACACATGTTCCATTTTTACAACATTGATTTTTGTAATCTTTAAACATAGGTTCTTTTTTCATTTATTTAGGTTTTCTGTAATAGCCCTAAATGTTTTTTTTTAAATAATTTTCCCTGTAGTTTTTCATATATTTTGTTATAATTTTTCATATTTATCTTTTTACTAAACAATAGAGTTGAAATTTTTCTTTTAAAATATTTTACGTATTGGAACTGTGTAAAAAACACAGCTAGTATTTAGGAAGGAAAACGATGCATTTCAGATTTTATTTCAAGGACAATCACAACTACCTTGTGAAGGATGGTTGGAAAGTAGTGTAGAAGGAGCGCTTAAGGCAGGGGAAGGCCTTTACAACAACCTGAGTGAAAATCTGGGCTTCATGTAGAGAACTGGCAATTAATATGTGATGAATAAGAGAAATATAGGAGACTGAGTCCATAGCAATTGGCATCATTTGGATGAGAAGAGTGATGAGGTTGGATAAGAGACGGAAAATCACTTTCCTAACAAAACATCTCATCATTTCCTTTTCTTCTGGAAGAATGGGGTAAAATATTAGTGTCGAGTGGGACTCAAGAGGAAATGAAGGAATTCATGATGCTGTTTTTACAAAGGTTCCTAGAAGGCACTTTCCACATAGTCTTCCCATGTGCTCACTATATAGGAGATATAAAACAAATAATTTTAAAAAAAGCTTTCTCTTTCTCTCTGTGTCTAGTTCACTCTTCATGATAAATACTCAACTATTGCTACACATGAAGAAACACCATCAATGAAGTTTTCAGTAATGGAATACTCAGGAGTGAGGACTATAATAGTGAGGAGTCTGCGGAGTCTTCTGCCTAGGAGGCTGTTTGGCAAAGTTGTTGTCATGCCTGATCCGCACACCTGTCATACAAGCTTTCTTAAGAGTGCAAAATCTTTCACCAGATATTCTGGTGCAGGGACATCCCAGTCTTGAGTGGAGTGGGGTGACAGGTGATGCCCAGCTCTCCAAAATGGGCCTTAGTTTCTATACCTGGGATGGAGGTGCGCTAAGGAAGAGGTCCATCGCCAAGAAAGAGTACAAACCAGCCAAGCTTTTAATAACAACATGGGTGCTGGTTGGGTCAGAAACTGTACAAATAAACCATTTGCACCTATAATTGTTCTTTCCCCTACTATTTCATTTTTCCAATATTGGATTTCTATTTTAATCCCATATTTTTACAGACTAATTTATTTCAGTAAACCCAGGATTTCTCTTTTCATTATTCAGTGCAGTTTCTATGTTCAAGGGATTTATATAGTTCCAAAGACACGGGATAAGGATGGGGTGAAATAGCATATGCCTTTGTCACCTGCTGCACCAGCATTGCTTTTACATTACCCTTTTACATTACCCTTTTACATTACCCTTGACCTCTGGACACTGATAGTTTTGGCTTTTGAATATTAAAAAGCAGAGACTTGTTTAATATTTAATGATTTTTCTGTCATACCCATACCTGAGACAAAAAGAAATCATTTAGTATTTCAAAAGCATTATTCTACTACATGGGTTGTATAACTAGAGAGAGAACAAGTAAATCCCTCATAGCACTTATTTTTCAAAATAATTCTTACATTTCCACCTGATTCTTCCAGATGATCTTTAAAATTATGTTGCAAAGATCTATTTTGACTGTTCTCTTAGAAAGATGGGTCTTGTTAACTGGAAGGCACTTTTTTGGCTAAGCAACATGGTAAGATGATGTGAGTTTAGTTAAAGGCAGACTTTAGGATACAGCAAAATGTTTTGCAAATTTCTACCATTTCTTACTCCTTTTATATTTTTGGATTCTCTCCCAATTCTGCAGATTTGAGCTGGCTTTCTGCGTGTGCTCCCAGGCTGTCTGTAAAGGCTCATTCCCACTGTCCACAGGATCCAACCGTGGGGGAGGGAGGGAGGCAGGTAGAACTTTGAGGGTGCTGGTGGCCATCTGGGTAAGATCTACAGGCAAGGTATCCTAAGCTGCTTGTGGACAGGCTTCCTGATGGTGTGGCCATTTGATAAATTCTGAGTCCTGGTTACTGTCCTCCCATCCTCTTGCAACCCCTCAACCATGCCAATCACATCAGTATTCTGGCTGGCAAATGAAAAAAGTGGGCCTCTTGGACAGTCTCCCACATGGCCAGGGACGCCAGGTACTCCCTATGCCCTCACTTTCCCCCAGAGAATAAATTATGGGCTGAAGGGATCTCTCATAGGATTGGGCTCTGCTACCCTGGTGAAGTGTGAATGGAGTAAAGTGAAATTTTTCTTCTTATGGTCATTAGTGAATCTGGTCTCAGATTTTATGCCCCAGGGGTGGGCTAGAAGTTCTCCAATGCACAGCCAGATTCCCACAAAAGTATTCTCTTCCATGGGTGGTTGTCAAAATAAATGCTTTATGGGGGGAGGGGATCATGGTAGAAAACACCTATGAGTATTCTGCATCTTCTTTGTGTCACTTTGTGAATTAATTTTTGATGTTTTAAAATTCTTCCACTGCCATTGCACGTAAAATTAATAGTTCAAATTAGGTTATGACATGCACAATTGATTTTTTACTATGGATTGTAGCAGTTATCATCCAACCTATCTTGTCGAATGTATTTTTTCTCATACATTTTATATCTTAGTGAGGATATCCCTCTTGAATTCAGCTTACCAAGTAAAATAAACAAACTAAAAGTCATTTTAGATTCTTTTTCTTTCTTCATTAGTCCATGATAATTTTGTCTCTTAGGTCGTGCTAAATTCAGTCTCTATGTTTGTTTCCTACACTTGCTGTCAGGTGTAGGCACTCATGTCTTTCCTGGATCGAAGACTCAACTGCTCGATTCATCCTCTCCCCTCATGTCTTCCCAACCTCAGACTGGTTTTCTTGCTTGTGTCCAGGCTGCTTCCACAGAACATGCTGCTCCATTGGTGAGCTATGCTCTATAAAAACTATTGATAATTACCTTTTCCTTGTTTCACCATGCTTCATGAAGGAATTAAAAGGGTGCTTAGGTATCGAGGCCCACCCCTCTCAGGGCCTGAGCAAGGAGCCCATGATTCTGCAGTGCCCCAAGCCAGTAGAAGCTGCATGCTTACCTTAATTCATCAAGTGAACATACTGTGATATGCATTACTAGACTTGAATAAATGTGGAAAGCACTAAACCAGAATACTGAAAATCCTTTCAGTGACATGTAAGACTTACCATATATATCTATACTATTATACCATATACAACTATACTAACGTACTTGTGCAAACTTTTAAAAGCATATCTCTTAGCCCCAACAGATGATTTTAAAAAGTTACTCCAAGTGGACAACAATATTACCTGATAGCACCTTTGTGCTTAAAAAAAAAAAGTGTCTTTACAACAAATGCAGCAATTGCAGGATGCACTGCATAACCAGGGCAGCAGCCACATCTGTTCCCTGATTTCTCAGTGTATCTCCTGCCTTCCGTTATGGTTTTTGTCATATTGTTTCAAATTATGCCTTTACTCTTCCTCTCTTCGCTGATTTGAAAAACCCTCTCTACCCTCTTTCCTATAATAATTTTATGTACACATATGCTTTCCACTCAAGTATTACTTCTTCCTCAAACCTGTAGCTTTGCTTCCATAAAATTTATTGTATATCATTATCAGAGCCATTATCACACAATTTTCTGTATATGTGTGTAATTTCCCATGGACTAAAACTCTACAAAGTTAGATTACTTCCCCACCTAGGAATTTACTCCTAGGTATCTACCCAAGTGAAATCAAAACATACCCACCCAAAGACTTTCACACAGATAGTCTTATCCGCACTATTCATAATTGCCAGAGAATGAAAATAACCTAACTGTCCATTAACTGTTGAATGGATAAACAAAATATGTTATAACCACATAATAGAATGTTCAACTATAAAAAAAACAAATAATGGAAACATGCTATAATACGAATGAGCCTCACAATCATTATACACAGTGAAAAAAACCAGATATAAGAAATCACATATTATATAATTCCATTTATTTTAAATGCCCAGAAAAGACAAATCTTTAGAGATAGAAAGTTTCTTGGTGATTAACTGGAATGGGAGAGAGGGAAATCAACACTAAATATGCATAAAGGATTATTAGAGTGATGAAAATATTCTGAACCTGATTTATGGCGGTGGTTGTGTAACTTGGTAAATTTACTAAAATATCACTGATTTATGTACTTGAAATGGGTGAATCACATGATATGTAAAGTATTTATTCCTCAATAGGGTTATTTTTGAAAACTTAGATTATATCTATAGTCATTTTTATAGTTTTAACTACCGACCCAAGATCGGGCCCACATACATTTTTGATGTCTTCAGCTCTACCAAGTATTCAGCTTTCCCCCCCAATTTTTTTCATTATAATTTTCTTCATTTATAATTAGAATATAGATGACATCACTATTGATATATGTTTAGGTGTTTATCAGAGGTCTCCCATGATTGTAATATAGTTCCATAAAATATTTTTGACTGCTTATTATGCATTTTGCATTTTCCCATAGTACTTTCTGCTGAAAAGAGTTATTTGAGATGATTCCTGGAACAGAAAGTTCTGTAATGAAATTCAAATTTGCAAAATTGCATAATATTGACTTCTCTTGAAAGATTCCTACCTATTACATAGTTTTAGGAATTTTGAGTTACAAATTCTGTTAAAGTTTGTGTTGGTTGGCTATTGCTATAATAATGTTAAATTTTTTTTTAAAGCCAAATTTGTAGTGGTTTGCAATAATAAACATGTATTTCTCACTAACAGATGGGTGGGTCAGCTGGATGCAGGTTTACCTACTTCAGGTGCCACTCTTTCTGGGACTGGGGTAAGAGGCAAAATCTATCTTGGGGGAGGCCCTTTTCATGATAAATAACAGGAGACAAGAGTCCATGCTAAACCATAGAGGCACATTAAAAACAAAACAAAACAAAACAAAACAAAAAAACACAACAAAAAAACTTCTGCCTGAATATGGTATATCTTGTGCTCATGAACGAGAGCTCCAAATCAATGGTATGAGGAACTAAACTTTATCCATAGCAAAGTCATGACAAGAGAGGGAATGGAAGGAAGACCTGTGATGTTGGTAAGCAGATTTTTCTTAACTTATAAATGGAATTCATCCCCTTCCCCCCCTTTTTTTAAACAACAAATTTAGAATCCATTTTCATGGACCATATTTTGGGAAACGATGATAATGTAAAAATGTAATTCTCAGCTTCGGCTACGTATTAAAACCATATAGGGTGTTTTGTTGTTCTTGTTGTTGTTTTGTTTTTGTTTTGTTTTTATTTTAAATATCGATGCCCAGGCTCAACCTAGACAAACCTAGGAAACAGAATCTCTGGTGTGGGGCCCAGACATTGGTACTTAAAAATTCATTTCATTTGATCCATGAATGTATAAGAAAAAGTTGAGAGCTATTGCTGTAGATCTATGGAATATGGAAGAATATTTTTTCCTAGTTTCGATTTGAACATTTCTAACTAGACTTCAATATTTATTTTTATATTCCTAACTTAAGTCCATTTTACTTCAGGCATAACTGAATTTTATTCTAGTTACAGGAGGAATAGTAATTCTTGAAATTTAGATGGGCTGTAGTCTAGTCTTGTGGTCTTATTGGGATTCTAAATTTTATTTTCCTTAGAGTGAGTCTGTAGAGAAGAGTAGATTGTAAATATCTTTGCATGATTGTTTTAGTGCCCTATCTTTCTCTTGTATATTATTATATGGAAGAGAGAATATATTTTGAATCCAGACACATTATGATTAACTGTTATGTTTCCAGTAGGAATAGAAAACACAATATGGTCTCAATATTCTATATTTGCATAGTTTTAAAAATGCATACACAATGAATTGCGACATTATTTCAGAAATGCCACAAGATATTAAAACTTTTTGGCCTCAAACATTTTGGTCACCCTAGAGGAGATGCTTATTTTTACCATAAAATAAACATTTGTCATTTGGTTTGAGTTCTTTTTATTGCTTTTTAAATTTGTTTTCAAATCTTTGAATAATATAAACACAAACTGTATTTAATTAATTATAAACATTTTACTTATTTTATTCATATTTATGATTTGAAATGTTTGAGTACTAATATGTAACATGATAATTCGGAGTATGAAATAAGAAAGGAATTAAGAAGTCTCAATCACATCAAAGCATATTAGCAATAAAAAGGCAAGAATCAATACAAAAGGAAAGCATTGTACATAAAGCATGATAACGTATTCAGTAGCAGTGGTTTATAGTATACAACTGCTGGTGAATACAAGAAAATCCACTTGAGTTATGTGGTGACACTAAGAAGTCCAACAAATACCCACTGCAAAATTTCTTCAAAGGATAAAGGAAATCTCAAACAATAGTGGTGGAATTTAAAAGAAGACTGCAGACAAAAGAAAAGAACTTCAAAATTATAAAACTTTCTGAAGCATTTTAGAAAATAATTTTTGGAAATAATTTGTTTTTATGCCACCAAAGAAGAAAAAAAAAATGTCTGGGTCCTAAAACACATTCACAGGTCTAAATTAGATATTACTAATTAGGTATATCTTATTTTATAATTAAAAAAAATGTAGATCGTGCCAGCTATTTATTTCTGCATTTAAAAAGTCACTGCAAAATTAGTGGATTGAAACAGTAATTATTTCACTCTTCTCTCTCATGGTCCTGGGGACTGATTAGTATCAGTTGGGTGGTTCTCACTCAGAGTCTTGCTTGGTGTGCTAGTAGATAGTGGTTGGGTCCTGAATGATCTCAAAGGTTTCCTCTCTTGTGTCTCCATATGACCTGGGCTTCCTCATACCGTAGTGGCTGAGTTTCAAGAATAAGCATCCCAAGACAACCAGGCAGAAGATGCATCCTGTATATAACCTAGCTTTGGAAGTAATATGATGTCACTTCCGTTTTAGTCCAAAAATTCAAGAGGAGCCTATATCTCAAAGAGAAGTGTCAATGTCACATTGTCAAAGCATGTAGGATAGTAGATTTGTTTGCTGCCATCTTGGAAGAAAAATCTTCTGCATGAATCTTAAATTTCATTTTACTTTTACCTTGTGGGCAATATAGTATCTAACACAGAAAAAGCTTCAGAAAAAGGTTCATGGAGGAATAAATGAATGGCTAAATTGATTTATATGTAAATTGCTTTTAGCAACTTTAATTTTGGGGGGGAGGGATCTCTGTCTTTATCCAAGTCATAAATCAGACAACCTGCAGCTTTCAGGCATTCATTCCTATTCTGTTATTCTGAGGCCACACATAAAACAATTCTTCCACACATTAGACTGTACTTGAAAAATTTGAAATCAGCTTTCTATATCATTTATATCTTCACTTTAAAGGTTGTATACGCTTTTAAGTACTTCTAATGGGACAAATTTTTAATCCTCTTGTCATCTTTGACACGTTTTTCTGGAAGTTTTCAGTTTTCAAATGACCCCTTGAAAGTGTGTGCTCCCAATAGAACATAATTCTTTAGGTAATGTCTCACCAGATGAGGATATGCTAGAACAGTAATTCCCTTCTTATGGTTATATATTTTTATTGATGCAGCATAAAATATTTTGCCTTTCCTGAGGAAACGTTTTACAGAAAAATCAAATATGTATTTATAGTTTTAATTGTATAAGTTTTTTTCCAAAGTGAAAATCGGGGGCCCTTATTTTGTCATGCGGTGAGTATCAAGATTTTCAGGTCCTTTAAAACTGACATTAGGAACCAAGAAAACAAAAAGTTATTCTAAATAGGTTATAATTCTAAAATAAATCCAGAGGATTGACACAAAATGAGATCATGCTGTTTTCACATCTGAGATCAAAAGAAACCTCCAAATTTCTTTTGATTTAATGTCATAGGGCAGGCATTTCTGAAATAACTGCTGACCTTCCTGTTTAAAAATGGGAAAGACCTTCAAAATCAGAGAGGAAAACAATTAAACTTAAAATTAATTAACAACTGTTAGAATTAGTTAAATTTGTAATAATTTGGCTCATGTGGTTAAGTGTCTCTTATAGCCCTAACCCATCTTTTGACTCTAAATTCTATAATCTCTAGAACTTTGTTGAGAGTGGAAGAACAATACTCAGCTTTACTAGATTTCAATCACAGGTTCACCACTTAATATCTTATTGATATTGAGATAAATTATTTAGCGTCTTCATGGCTCAGTTTCCTCATCTGCAAAATAAAGGTATTAATAGAATCAAATCAGAAATACATATACAGTATTTTAAACACAGTGTATAGGACTCAGTGATCATAAAACAAATGCTCAATAGAAGTGGCTTAATAATGATGATGTTCGTATTAAGGAATAGAACATTTTAGTTTGCTTGAAAATATTGAGACATGTAAACCCTTCTTTCAACATTGTCTCTATTGGCAAAACAAGCAAAAAAAAAAAAGAAAAAGAAAAAGAAAATCTACATTTTCAATACCAAAATATTGGAGTTCTGTTGCTTCAGTGGTAAGAATTTACTTTTGGAGGTATTTGGCGTGCCATTCCACCCTCATCACCATGACCACTGTTGTACCTTAAATCCCTGATCTGTGCAGTAAATCCTCAGCACGAGTGTCACATGAAGCCAATTAGACATTCAGAACTTCAGCCCCACCTATATCTACTAATTCAGAATCTGCATTTTAATAAAACCCCAGGTTTATTCATATGCTTATCATATATAGGGAACTGCTATCCATTTATTTAGAGATTGTAACTCCTGGCAAAAACCTCGTCACAAGGGGAGATCTGAGAGTGGTGGTAGTTTTAGATGAGGCATTGAAGCATTTTGAGGAGAAAAATGTTAAGGTCTGTTTTTTTGTTTGTTTGTTTGGGTTTTTTTTGTTGTTGTTGGTTTTGTTTTGTTTTGTTTTTGTCTTTTTTTTTTTTTAACCATTGGTCAGGACTATAGGTTGAGCCATTTTTTCATGCCCTTTATGAATGAAAGCACATGATCAGTGGAAATGAGTTGCATTGTATTTTTCACCGTGGCCCCCCTTCAGCACTCACGGGAAGAAAAAAGCAGACATTTCCATGGTATAGAATCAATGATCTCAAGGGATATAGGTAGGGTAAAGAGAGAGAGCAGCACTTTATTAGTGCACAGTCAATACAAGGAAGTTGCAGGAAAGCATCCTGACCTGACTCATCTGAATTACTGGTCCTCAGAAAAAAGAAAATATGATACAGTTCTGCAGATCTTAGATAGTCTATATATTACGTATTTTCTGTGTCACATTTGTGCATTCTGATGTAAGGTGCTCCGCCTGATCTCTCACTTCACTAACCTCCTGGAAATTTCATCCCCTTTTCTGTTATTCTTGATCTGTTTTCTTTCTTACATTTATTTCTCTATCTTTGTTGGTTTACTCTTTTACTTGAAGAGCACATCTTCCAGTAACGTAGTTAAAATTGCTCCTTGGAAGAAAAATTTACTGAGATCTTAAAAGTCTGAAAATATGCTTATTCTCTCCCCATACCTGATTTTCTGACTATAGTTTATTTTTTGGTTGGAAATCATTTCCCATCGTAGTATGTTAGATATTGCCCCATTACCTTCTTGTTTCCAGATTCATTATTGAGAAATCTCAAGTCATTCTAATCTGATTTTTCCATGTTACTTTTAATTTTTTGTCTTGAAGCTTCTTAAATCTTTTCATTGTATATTGTTATCTGACATTCCACAATCATGTGTTTTTGCAACAGAACTTGTTGTCAGTTTATTTTCATCTTTGTGATAACTTTAAATCTGATAATGTGCATTCTTTTGTTCTGGAAAATGTGTTCATGATTTTCTCCATTCTATTTTCTCTGTGATCTTTTTATGGAAGTGCTAAATCCTATATGCAGGATTTTCTCATCTGATCCTCTGATATAATTAATTTTTAATTCCACATTCCTCATCTCTTTTTGCCCAATTTTCTTTAATATTTAAACTTTGTTAATGCTTTTATTGAGTTTTAATTTCTATAATCATGTTTTAAATACCAAGAGTTCTTATAAATTCTTGAATTATTCCTTATATTATGACCTCAGGATTTCACTATGTTTTGTTATATTTCTGAAGATATTAACAACCATTTTTAATCTCTGCATTTCTGTTTCCACTAATTGACTTCTTTTCTGTTTATTTTGTTCTCTTCCTGTCAGGTTAGAGGCTTTCCTCAGATGTCTGGTAATTCTTGATTGTCAGCTTCTATTTAAGATTAAAAATATTTTTAAAAACTTGACATCCAATTTTGAACCCCCAGTGAAGCGTGATAAGCTTGGAATTCACTGTAGGCTGATCTGAGTGGGGTGCTTAGTGGGTAGTGTCTTATTCCAGCATATTTGGGTCTTTCTTCTTCACTGATCAATTCTTTTTGATCAGGTGCACAAAACGATGTAATAGTTAGACATTTATCATTTATATCCCTCACACAGTGTCAACCCCCCTTCCCCCATCCACTATCCCTCTGACATTGCACACAGCCATTACATTTCCACTGTCTCTATTCCTAATACTGTACTCTGCTTCTTGTAACTATGTATATGTGTGTATATATTGTGATTGACATTCATTATTGTTCATCTTCAGCTTCAGGTGTACAGTGTATTCACTGATCAATTCTTGAATAGAAGAGTGTTCCAAACTCTTGTTCAGAATTAAGTATAGCTTTTATCATTCTGAAAGAACAGAGAGGTTGAAAGAATGTGAGGTTTCAGCGTTCAGCACTATTTTTTATTTTTATTTTATAATGGTACCTACATATTCAGTTATTCCCAAAAGCTTTGAGAATCAAACGAATCTGTTGTACTTTCAAGTAGCATTGAGCAGAGTAATGGAGGTAGACTTCTAAATGCTTCTCTCAGGGTTTTTCCCACTCATTTCTCCTTATTTTAGTGGAATACCTTTACCATCAAGTGAGGTTAGGATACACTGCATCTTACTAGAACTACACACCCCAACACCAAATCTATACTATAACTACTAATATGTAATAGGTTCTCTTAAGGACATTTAATAGAAGAATTATGTTCATTTAACAGAAATCCATTTATAAGCATGCATATGTATTTAAATTTGTAACAATATCAAGTTGTACTACCTAGTTTTCTCCTAATACTTTAGAGCAGTCTTATAAATCTGAACGTATTTTATAGAAAACGAATATACAAAAAGCAATCTATTTGTAAAGCTATGGCAGCAAGTGATAGCAATTTAGAGACATGCTGATTTCCTTGTGAATTAATACAATCAGTACTATCAAAGACACCAAGACAAAAATCACATGAATAGTACTGACTGTGGTGTGAAAAGGAAACTTTTGTTAATATCAGCATCTTCTCTGTTGTTTTTGTGGAGAACCCTGAGGTGAATTGTGTAAGTTTTCGTTTATAGTGCAAATATACTAACAGTCAACATACAATGATTGTATAAATTATAGAACATGTGAACTTTATAGAGTTTTAAATTTATAAAGTATACTATAAATAAAATTGTATAGAGGAAAAATTTTGAGAAATACAGAAAAAATTGTTTTACATTGAGTTATAAGTGACACAGAATCCTGTTGTAACCAAAGATACAGAAAGTAATCATTAGAGGTGGCAAAAAATGTTCTGGTATAAGCAACAGTTGCAACATTTTGCAAAACGGCAGATGAGTAAGGAGGGAAATTAAATGGGATTGAAGATCTCTCTCTATGTTTCAGAGAGACAGGCATTTTAAACTGGATCATGACATGAATTGGGAGCTAAAAGGAAATCTGAGATAAATGAGAAGGCAAGCATGAGATTTAGTATAATATAAATTTGTACAAAAAGCTGCTGCACAATTTAGAAAATGGGAAGTTGAGATCTGTTTGTATCACTTCAGAGCAAAGAAAACGTGGATTTAAAGGAGTCAAGGTTAAGGGAAAAACACATACCTTTTGGAGTACTGGGAAGTGTGGCCACAAGCATGTTTATAAATATAAAATGAGTAGAGATGAGTTGAGATTTTAAGTGAAAATCATGAGGAAATGTTGATGGATGATCAAAGGGATATAAGTAAGATCAGAAACTTCAGCTTGAAAACGTTCCAGATCCAAAAGAAATTTTGATTTTTGAAGTATCTAAAGAGCATACAAAATTATTTTAATGAGCTCTTTGGGTCACCCTAAAATTTACAGGGAATATGGAATCAATTAGACATGATTTATCACAATCCATTTATACTTTCAGAAAAATAAAATTTCTAGACACATTATGACTGATTATCAGAGCTACTACGATGAAACAACAGCAACAAAGTAATAAAACTTCCCTGTTTTCCACAAAGTTAGATGTTTATTGGATATAATTTCCAGAAACCCAAATAACGAGTAAATTGTTGTGAGTAAAAAATGTGAATCTACATATAAATGGTCTGTAAAGTGGTGGAATTCAACTGTGGTAAGTCATTCCAAAGATATTATTAGGGATCTGTATCCCTAGCTCTCCCTCAGGCCCTCAGCTTGTTCCTACCTTGTGTCGCCTTCATTTTCTGGCAGGTTCTTTCTTTATGGTGAGAATATATATTTGCCTTCAGAATCAAGCCTTATCTTTATGGTTCATAAACAAATGGGCGCTAAAAATAAAGTCAACAAAAGTGTCAAATACCACCATATGAATTATTAATTAGGAAGGAGCAACTTCTTATCCTATTTACTTCAATTCACCCAGTTCTCTAACACTGTCACCACTGGAGAGTGGTGGGAGCATTTGGGATAAAGGATTCTCCATAAATGGGTTAACCTGCTACCCATAACAGTTTAAAGACTAGATGCAGTCAATTTTTAATGAATACCAACAATGAGCCAGATACTATGCTATAGGCACATCAGTGAAAAAAGAAACACAGATTTCTGTTCTCATGGCGCTAAGGAAATCAGTTAAAGAAACCAGAATATAAATAATAGACATAAAAATAAGTACATTATATAATATTTATAATATGATAAATAATTTGCAAAAAATAATTAAGAGTAGAGTAGAAGAAAAGACCTTGGGGAGTACAGGGATTTGGGATATAGGGGGATGTGTACTTTAAATATGATGCTTGGAAAGGACTTGCTGAGAAACTGATACTAGAACAGTCCTTGTGTGGAATGTGGGAGTTAGCCATGAAGCTCTTAGGAGAGTAGCATTCCTTCCAGGACCAAGATGGGAACGCTCACACGTTACGAGGAATAGCATAAAGACGAGTGTGATGAGAATTGGAGAGTGAGGAGGTAAGGTCAGAAATTATAAATCATTTTTTGAGTTGACTTCTATTCTGAGTGAAATGTGAAGGCTTTGGAAGGTTTTCAGCAGAGGAATGACATAATCCAAACTATATTTTTAAAACATCACTTAGGCGACTCTGTTGAGACTAAGTTGAAGAGGAGCAGGGAAGTATGGAGATCAGTTAGTAGGACACTGAGTAAACCAAGAGAGGACTGATGGTGTACTGGTCTAACATTTCTCCTGAGACCTTCTGGTTCTTGAAGAGATCCTGAGCAGGCAGAGGACACATGTGTACTAAAACCAATTGAATTCTAGTTTCCGTCTAATTTGTCTGGTGCTTAATGGAAAGAACAATGTGGCATTTTATCCCCAACAGTTACAAGACTTAACACCTGGTTATTAATCATTAGCTAATCATGGATTTGCTAATAACATTTTATTCAATTGCTCAATTCAAGAGATCTTCAAAGTTTCCAAGTGTCAAGCAGTACTGAAAATGCACCTATGTTATCCTGCTATTTTCTGTAATGTAGTGTGTTTCTGTTTAACTATCAGTCATTTTTAGTGTAGTTATACAGTGGTGCCCATTGTCTTCACACTCACTCCTTTTAATACCTACAGATCCTACTTCTAAATGTTTTGATTGCTCTTTGAAGAATAACCCACATGGTCAGTGATTCTCCACCCCTTCTCTCTCTCTTTTCCCTTATGGAATTTAGAACACTTGATGGAGAACTTTAAATTTGTTTTTATTTTCAAACTCTCTCCCTCTTTCCCTTCTGTGTTGGTTCTAACCATGTAAACCTGGGTATTCCAGGAAGCTGACTTTTAGATTTTCCCTTGAAAACTGCATTCATGAAATTTTAATCACAGTACCCATAACAACCAAGTTTAGTTCACTTGTATGCATACAATTATCTTCAGGAGATGTCTACTTGAATGTTCCCCACAATAGTAGGAATCTTAGCTCTAATTTTGTAAAGACTCTTAAAACTCACTATTCTTCCTATTTCTGGCATCTAACTTTGACATTACTCATTTCCTCATTTTTCGTGACGTCAAATTTTGGAATTGTCTTTCATCCTGGTAGATCATTCAATCATTTCTGCTGATTTTTACTTCCAAACTACACTCAGAGTCAAATAGTCTCCTTTATTTTTATTTCCATCATCCTGGACCTGGATCCATTAGCTCCTGCCTGATTTACTTTGACAATATTACCAATAATTGCTTGGCTTCGAGACCCTTTTACACATGCTGCTTTATCATCCTACCTACATACTAGGTTCAGAAACCCTATGGTAACATGTTTTCCCCTACAGCATCAAGTCTAAGTAGCTCTGGTTCTAAATTTCACACAAAATCTAATATCATTTACTTCTCAAAATTTATTTTACCAATCCCCAGAATTTTCTATTTTGTCAAAGGAAGAGAGTAGGAACTGATGTCTGAAATGTCAGTTGTATATTGGTTATATGAGACAAGAAAGAAGATCATAAGAGACTTTAAAAAAGAGTATATAGTACATGGTATAGTCACTTCACAGAGAAGTTGATAATGGTTATATGACATGTTTTAGAGAAAGTAGGGAAAATCTATTCTGAAAACTGAAGTCAGATGGCAAGTGCTAGCACAATTAGTTCATTTGTTCTGCCTCTGGCAATATGGAAAGAGAGTTGACAGGAACATTTTCTCTTGTTAAGCCTTTGGATTTTCAAAGTTGTAGATAGTTTAGCTTGTATTCACAAGCTAAAAACCTGAGTCTGAGTTAGTATTGAAGGTGTGGTAGGCCCACAAGAGAACTCTTGGTCAATTCCAAGATCAGTGCTTTCAATTAGGTTTAGAAAAATTATTAAAAGTTCAAGATAGAAACAGGTACATTTCAAGAAGCTAAATAATTTAATGAAAATCATGATCAGGTTTTTCATATTCAAGAAAAAAAAGAAAAATATCTCAGTGAGCTTTGGAACAAATGTATCTATGATATCCAGTAATTTTGTTTTTTGCGGATTACCATCTGAAAATTGGCACGTACTATTTAATATTTCCTTTTAAATTCTTTTCCTAATAAAACTTTGTAACAAGTGGTGCATGTGTGTGTGTCTGTGTGTGTGTGTGTCTGTGTGTGTGTGTGTGTAAGAGAAAAACAGAGACGAGCAGAGAGAGGCACAATAACTTTCAAAAACTGTCCTCCATAAAAATGTTTTGTGGGTAGATTGAAGAAAATGGTGTTTATTGTAAATCTAGGATAACATAATCTATATCAGGGATGGTGAAAACATTAATAAACAGAGAACTAAAGTCAAGAGTCTGGACCCAGCTGTGACTAATGTAAAGACAGATCACTTCTCCTGGATACTTAATGAAACTGGAAAGACATGGAATTTCCAGCATAAGTAGGTTGGGATTTCAGTCAGTTGCATTTCGATATGAGAGGACAGACTATTCGTCCAGATCACGTAATTGAGTTCTCTGTGGGTACAGCACTGCATGCTGCTGGGGGAGTCAAAGCTGAACTGGCTTTGGGAGCAGCTAGTAGCCATAGTACAATGTATCCAGACACAATGTATTCTGTACGTCCAGGGAACAGTACCTGTTTTCTCATTCTGTTACCAGGGGTAAGAAAAGCACCAGTCCTGAAAATCAGCACTCTGAAAATATTTCAGAATTCTGTCATTTGAAACAACTGGGGACATTTAGAAACCAAAGAAAAGTAAGCTTTCAACAACAAAAAAGACCAATCAGCTTCTCTTAAAAGGGAGAACTAGCTTATATTTTTCTGTGGTTTCCTAGGTTATATCAATGTTACTTAGCTTGAGAACCATTTATGGTATTACAGACTTTAATATATTCCTGTAACACCTTGTACTTACTGTTTTTGTAGAATTAATAATGTATGAAATGCATATTGTTTTTCTTCTTTTTGTTGAATAGATTGAAGTCAACTTAAATGCAGAGATTAGTTTTTGGTTAATTATTAATTAATTAGTCTATTTATTTATTATATCTGTTATTTCTTTAGTGCCTAGCACATTGTCTGGCATATACTAGGTTCATTTTATGAATACTCATAGTTGAATACATGATTATATATTCCATATTTTGCTTTTTGGTCCCTCTGGTATTAGCTCTAACATCTACTGATGAGAAAACATCTGTTTTCTCTGTGTTTGTCCATGACTGGCTCCCTGTCTATTATACACAGACTGAGTAAGTTCTTGTAGTCACATTAATACAACAAGTCTGCAGAGTGTCACTTGTGAGGCTACCCTTCAAAACAATCTGTACAGGGTGGATTAGTTTCCCAGGGCTGCCATTACAAAGTATAGCAAACTGGATTGTTAAAACAACAAGACATTTATGCTGTCACAGATCTAGAGGCTAGAAACTTGAAATCAAAGTGTCAGCCATACTCCTTCCGAATATGCTAAGGAAGAATTTTTCTTTGCCCCTTCCAAATACTGTTGACTCCGGACATTCCTTGGTTTGTGGCGTCATGACTCTAATTTCTGCCTCTATTTTCATATAGACTTCCTTCTTCCTTGTTTCTCTGTGTTCTCTCCTTCTTATAAGAATACCAGTCATTGGATTTGGGGCTCATCCTCAGTTTACGATGATTTAATCTCAAGATTCTTAACTAATTACATATGCAAATACCCTATTTCTGAAAAAAAAAAATCACAGTCAGGTTCTTAGTAAGTTTTTTTTTTTTTACCTGAGGAGGGGAATGTTAATCAACTCCATGCACTAGGACAGTCAAAGAACTAATTAGAAATTCTCTCTGTTGAAGGGTTAAGGCTAGGTTATTTTTATGACAAATAGCCATAGGACAGCTTTGCAAAACAATCAGGAAATTTCTGCTTTGCGTCATAAACTAAATGCACTGCATTTCAATAGCCAGTAAAAAATTCAAAACACACATACAAACGCAAACACACATATCAAATGATTTTTGTCTGATTATTTCTGAAATTCTTTGTTTTGCTTCTGGAGAGAGAATTAGAATTGTTTGTTAAAAATTATCATTCAGCATCATATATGCTGATGCAAATATTATTTCTATATATGTGGACTTCATTAAGCAGATTCTACATTCATTCTAATGACTCAGAATTCAACTTTAGCTGTAAAAAATCATTTTTGTTATGGTAAAGAAAGAATATTATCGCATAAGGGAAGTTTTCAAAACAGAACTCAACATTCAGGAATTGTCAGGTTTGTAGACTATGTTTGTTGTGCTAGTAAAAAATGTATGCTTTATCATTAAATATTCTAGAAATCTCACTATAAAGAAATCTCACTACACTCTAGAATATTTTTCCTAGAAAATTATAAATAATATACAAAGATTCACTGTCTTTAATCTTGTAAAATGTATCTGTGAATTAGAAATATTTTGAAATTTAAGAAACTGATGGTATATGATTAATTGCACACAATTGTGTCACAATAAAAGTTTAGGGTTTTTTAGGTCAAGAAATGTCCTTCCATTTATTCAATTTTATTCTATAGTATCTATAAACAACAAAAAAATGAGGCTACTGACTCTGAAATGGTATATACATTTCTTTTCACAATTTATCTTATGAAAATATTAGTAAAATCAAACAGTTACTTTTATCATGTGTGAATATGGGTGTTTTGGCTGTAAAATATGTGAATAGTTTTTACATATATCTGTTATCAATACCAAATCATGCATAACAATGACACTAAAAAAATTAGTATTATAATGGCTTTATGGAAAATAATAGTATAGTAAAATGAAGCATATTTTAAATAGTTATATTTCTGATATGTAACTTTTGAATATAACATTTATGTTAAAACTTTATTACATTTATAGAGACACATATTATGAATTTTGATATTGGTGAATTAAATAAATTGAAACAGTAACTGCTGAGTAGACTGTCTTTCAAATATATAACTTTAGGTTAAGTTTACTCCTTGATGTTTACTCTAACAAGTCAAAAGAAATAACTGATGGATTATAAAGCAAAAACAATATGCCTTAACATCTACCTAAGAGCATTTTGATTAGGAAGAACAAGAAATTTTGTGTCTAACTCGTATAGCCTATAGCTTGGTATAAATACATAAGCAGTATTCCTTTAGGGAAACAAATAAAATCAAATGGTGACATTTTGGAAAGTTCAACACATTGTAAGAAATGTATAGGCTGTAATTTATAAGATAAAGTAGGACATACTTAACTTGCCCTGAAGACTAAAATGATTCATAGACAATATTCAATAACATATTTATTGATGATCAGACAGAATAAAGTAGTACAAGACACCAGAGAATGTTACCAATAAAAAAAAATTAATAAGAATGCAGAAAATTGTATCAGAAAAAATAAATGTGCAAAAAGTGTAACTAAAGGATAAAACTGAACTTTAAAGTAAAAATGTGGAGAAAAAAAAACACAAGATTTTTTTTATTGCCAGATTTAGGTCAACATGAAAATTAAAACTTAATACTTCATAAAGTTTATTTAACAACACAAAATAAAAATAACTGAATAAAGATATTTTCTTTCTTCCTTTTTTTAAAGCTGAATCTATTTTCTCATTCCATAGGTTTATTTACTTTTTTCTCTTTCTCCTACCTCACCTGTATGCATTTCTATTTCAGTCTACCTTTAGGATTTAAATTTGATTCTAGTTCCTTCTGTTTTTCTTCAAGGGTAAACCAAATAATTTTCTTTCTTTTTCTCCCAATTTTAGATCTGTTCCCACAAATAAGAATTTCCAGGTGAGATTATGAAAGAATGTAATGGAAAGAATAGCCATTGTCCTATTGCAAAAGTCAAGCAGAAGTTATATAAGTGTATGCCACATAATAGGCATTCATTTAACGTAGATTATGTATTATTTTAAACTTGCACATACATGGAAATACTCTAGCTATAGCTTTGGTGTTACACATATGTGTCTAGTCTCAAGGTCTTGAAGCCCAAATATTAGGTTTAAATGTAATTTTAGTTAGTCCAATACATTTTAATTTGTATCTATTTACATACATATATGAATACATACATATGTAAATACACTATACATATTTTTAAATGCATTGTAATTAAGAATTTCTGCTTCTCAACGAAATGGAGTAGTTTGTATCAGGTCAGTATTCCAACCAAAGGAAACTAGGCAAGATAGATGAAACATAGAAATCATCTCTTTGAAGGTATCAGACATCTGCAGTGGCAATGAGACAGAGAGGGGCTAAAGAGACAAAAGAACTTTAGGGAGTTCAGCTGACATCTGCAGCCAGTTTTATTCAGGACAATTTTGCTGTTTCTGAGCATGAAAAGGTGTCAGAGAACTGGACCTATTATTGGCAGAAAACTATTGCAGTGGTCAGAACGCTTTTGGTCGTTCTTGGGCTCAAGCGTATAGGGCATGTACCATTATGGGTTTTTATAAGAAAGGAATCTAACATCTAAGCCGAGTTCTTAAATCAGTCAGAGTTCTCTCAGTGTTGTGAGAACATTGTAAAGTCAGGTATCAATCAGGGGAGGGGTCCTCCTGGACACTAGACTCAGAGTTTAAAAATACTGGATGATCACGTGCATGCCAGTTGTTTACATCTCTTCTGGGTCTTCAATCCATGTGGACTGAGCATTGTCTCTCTTTGGCTGAGGGTGATCAGCCTCCATTCTGTCTACCTAGGAAAGAGAAGGATTAATCATCTCTCAAGGAAGAAACTATTTGGAGATTTTGAAAAACATCATATCTATCATTAAAACAAAATGACTAAACATAACAAAAAAGTATAACCAAAATAAAAAGAAAGCCATAGTAAACTCAGATCTGCAGTGATTCACAGATTGTAAATAGCTGACGAGGACTTTAAAATAGCTTTGATAAACATGGTAAAGAAAGTGAAGGAAAAAGTAGGAACTTTCCGCAGAACACTGGGTGCTATAAATAAGAATCAAATAGAAATAAGCAGATAGGGTAACAGCAAAATAGGCAAAATCATTAAACAGGCACTTCGTAAAAGAGGGCTTTTAAACTGTAAATAAACATATGAGAACCTGTCAGCTTTATTCTCATCAGGGAAATAAATGCAAATCAAAACCACAAGCAACAACTACACACCCACTATAAAGTATATGAAGAAAAAGTTGGAAAATAACACGTATTGTTAAGTATGTGGAACAACTAGTATAAATTGGTGCACTCACTTTAAAATCAATTTGGCAGTATCTTATAAAGCAGAGTATACAGATACACTTTGATCCAGAAATTCCACCTCTTGATAACTGTCTAACATTTATTCAACAAAAAATATATGACATTCAAAATAGCTCTGTTTATAATATGTAAAAGTTGAAACAACACAAAATGCTTATTTACTGTAGAATTCATATAGTGTAAAATAATGATATACTATCAAACAATCAGAATAAGTTAACAAAGACCACACAAATCAATGAGGAAGAATCTCTCCAAAAAAAATATTGAGCAGAGTAAGCCAGATCTAAACGGTACATACTTTAGATACCACTTACATAAAGTCAAAATAAAGGTAAAATTGTTTGAGTTCACAATGGGTATTTTATGATTGGAATGAAGCACAACGAACAATTTTATGATGTTAATAACATTCAGTTTCTAGACTTGGATATTAGTTATGCAGTTGTATTCATTTTGTGAAAATTCATTAAATTGTACATATAATTTATATTCGTTTATTTTGTTATATTGCAATAAAAATTTTGCATTAAAAGAATAATACATATTTTTTTAATTTATGCAAAATTTTAATGAGCACAAGAGAATTTATACTACCAAAGTAATGTTGACCTTTAAGGCAGTCATATTCAGACTTTACACTGTATTTATCTCCACTAATGAGGCTAATACTATGTAATGTTTTGACTACATTTTTGGAATTGTTTTTGAATTCCTCTGTACAAATTATTTTCAAAAATCAGAATAATTACAGTATTTAATTTTTTTACCAATATTTAATGTATTAAAAATAAAAAAGGAGTAAAAAAGAAGAAACTTTATGTTAAATTACTACAACCAGTGATAAAACGGTAACAAGAAAAGTAGAAATTTAGAAAAAGTATTTAAAGCACTGTGGTATTGACAATAAATAGTTTGCTTTCCGGATAGCTTTGGGATTCTTACAAATCTAAAACAAAAGGAACTCAGGTTATTGTGATGACATTCTCAAGGAAAAGTGTAAATAAAATAAGTGATTTTACTCATGTGGTTTTTCCAAGAGTCTTGTTATGACAATCCTGCTGATAAAAATGTAACCTAGTCAGCAAGACCCTTTATTTATAATAGCTGATATACTCAGATGTGACCACACAGATGTCATAAATATGATACTTTAAGAAGCTTTTCATAAAATAGGTCAACATGCTAGTTTTTAGCCAAAATACGCACAAAACACACAGGAAATAGGCTCACTATTTAATGTTCTTATCTATTGAATATTATGCTTAAAGGAGAGCATTATTAAAAAACAAAATTCAACTAAGTAAATTTGAAAATCTAATTGTCTTTATTAAGCGATTCAAGAATGGGGCAGCATTCCATCTGGTAACTGGAAGGGAACTCAAAGGGATTGTACAAAATGGAAGACTTTTGTAGTAAGAAGGGTAGGTCAAGAGAGCTATTAATAAAAGAAAATAAATGATTATTTTTAGACCATAAAATATTTTATGGTCATAAAGGGAACATAAGAGTTTTCATCATATAGAATGCTTCTTCTTTCATGAAAGAGGGCCCATCCATGAACGATTACTTTATTGGTGTTTACCAAAAAAAATCCAGACTGATTGATTAAGATTATAGTTCTGGGAGAGATTGAAATAGCAGTTAGGTCAGGTATGAAATCTAGGTTCGACATTATGGGCGTTAGCACAAGTGACACCATTTTGAATCTGTGATTTTTCTCTTTAACAACACATAAAAATCGAAAGTGAAGGCATGTTTTCTATAGCATGCTGAAGGGTTAATTTCTGATATCTTAGTTATTGTTATGCATTCAAAATTAAAGAACAAATATAAAGCCTTAAATTCTGACCCTTTGCTCTATCTCAGAACTTCCACCGCATGTTTCATTTATTCTTTTAACTTTCTATTGGACAAGAGACTTGGATTTTGCCCTTAAGGCAGTTTCAACTTGCATTTCATCATTATTCATCATGTTGTTTTAGAATCATCCTGTTAGATATTCAGATGGGTTGCAATATGACGTAAATGTCAACAATCCAGTGATTAGGAACCTGATGTTTTCCAGAAGGAAAACTCCACTTATTGGCAGAATTGTTTGTTTGTTTTTCCCTTTGCTCTTGGTGAAGCTGCTGTTTTGGGACCAATGCGCTATTGCAGCCCTTCTTTGTATGAACTACCTCAGGGCTGAGTCTGATATATATTTTGGTATTGCTGACCAAGGTTTGAGAGAGAAGTCAGTTGTGCAGCTAGGACTGTGCTTTTCTTTCCAATCCAACCAATCAAAAATTTTTGATCCACAGTAACAAAAGGGATTTTGTGTTGTGTGTTGACACTTGGCCCGCTATTTCCAACACTCACACCAACTACATCAGGGTGGTCAGTGTTTTTTGGACAAATTGTCCACTGTGTATTTTCTTAGCAAGAGTGCTTGGGGTCTCTTGTGTGCTTTTCTTCAGTCTGGTGGATCAGTGTTTTGTGATGCCACTTGTTGGGCTGGGACACTTCTTTGCTTTCCCACCTAAAGAAAGGTTCCATTTGCTATATTCAGTGGACTGAGGTCAGGGTAAATTGTTTACGTGCCTTGAGAGAAGTAAATTTAAAATTTAAAATTCAGTACTATAATCCAAAATTAAATTGGATGACTATTACAGACTTTGAAACAGAGGATCTTATTTCAAGTTCTGTTTCTGTCACTTTCTGTGTGAAATTGAATAAGACATATCAGACTCTGGGCTTTAGTTTCTTTATCTGCAAAATACAATAATCATATTAATTTCTCAGTCTTGTCGAGATTAAATAAATTGATTAATATACAACAATTAGAAGAGTACCTGGCAGGTACTATACACTATATTAAGATTAGTTATTATTATTATTATTATTATTATTATTATTATTATTATTACAAATATTCTTAGACTATGTCTTCTAATATATAACTTGCTACTTCAGAATTTCAATGGGTAACACCCAATTTTATTGAAAATTGCTATGATTTAATACTGGGTAACATAACTTTTTTGTTTATAATAGAAATGTAATGCAGACAAAGGAGATAAATACATTTGATTTCAATAGCTAATAGTCCATTTCAACAACCATTCAACTGTTAAATATATACTCCATATCAGAAGAGTTACAAAAAATATAAGATATAATCCTGGTCTTCAAGGACATGACGTGTAGTAGTGTTTATATTCTAGTCAAGATAGGAAGGGAGAGAGAAAGAGAATGAGAGTACCTGAAAGCATTACATATAGTTGGTTAAGAACTGAAACTCTGATACATAATGCCATTTGATTATATTCATTTATGTATTTATTTACTTATTTACTGCCTTGATCATTCATTATTACTTTATGCATTTAAATGGCATTAATTAAATTTCCAAGGTATATTTACAGTAGACAGATACGATTTTTCATAAAAGTAAAAGATAAATATAGTTTATGCCTTTAAGGATAGTGCAATTTTTCTATGCCTTAATCCAATACAAGAAAATCTAAATTAAACAGAGACAGAAGGAGATTCTAGGTGTTCTGGGGTATGGACGGAAAGTATGTTGTCTCAAGCAGTGGGTTTCCTAAAACTAATGTCTGGAGAGAGTGTTATTTGTATTGTCAAAGAAAATTTGCAACAGACAGAGTTAAACAGATGATAGAGACTTTATTGAAGTTTATTGTAATATGGAAAAGAGAATGAATTCAACTCCACTGAAACAAAAGTAAGGAGAATTTTTGAGCACTGGGGTAGACTAGTGGAAAAGTACTGGTCAATATGATGAGGCCATCTGTGTTCCCTAATAAGGGCTTATGGAAGTTAGCTTCCTACCCTCCCACAGAGACTGGGAGATATGGGGGTTGTGTTTCTTGATGATTACATTCAAAGAAAGCTCTAGGACCCATGAGAAACACATTCTTGGATTACAAAATGGGCAAGAGGCTGGGAGAAAATGTGTATCTTCAAGGGCAGAGGAATATTTAAAAATTGAAACTTTTCTAAATTAAGTTCACTAGGAAAAGGGATGGCAGGGGCCTACAGTCAGGAAGAATCTGGCTAAAGTAGAGTCAAACTGAGGGGGAACAGTGAGGCTGTCTTGTCAATATTCTTTTTCAAAATACATATTTGCAGTTATTTTTAGACTAGAAAACAAAACAAAAAACAAAACAACAAAAGCCACTAACAAAAACAAAAATGAAAAGCTCTACTATGTGTGCGTGTGTGTATAGCCGAACATTTGAGAAGTTCCAACGTGTATATTGCTAATTCAGTCTTGCTATTCAATGTTTAATAAGACTCAGAAATAGTGATAATAAGACATCGCAAATGACTAAGATAGATAAGCATTTAACATTGACTGTTTCATAATTTGAATGAAAATTGCACACACACCACTGTTTTTAGATCTTGAGCTTGAACTTAAACCTATTGCTATGTTAATGCACAACATAATGATTCAAAGGCTGTCCCTATTTGCCAGATTATGTTTCATTCAATATGAACAGATGGTCTCCCATTTAGACAAATGGTGCCTCAAAACAAAAGATTCAATTATCTGCTTTATTCTGTAGATACATATTCTGCCAACTATTTTTTTAAGTAAGCATGGAGTTAGGTAAATACGAAATACAGTTGTAATTATGGTGAAATTACCTATTAGCATTGGCGATTTCTTGAGGACCGCATTTTCATTTCTAGTTTTGTAAGTTAGAATATATTTTAAATTCTGTTCCATAGATAAAACATATTTTTAATGACAGTGATATTAACATTTCAAATTTTAAATGATTATTGCTGAATTACAGACTTGCAATTAAATTATAAAATGAGATCAGATATCTATGTAAAAACTGTACTCATTAACTTCCTAAATAGCTGTAAAATATTTAAAAATACAATTCTCTTGAATGTTTGAACAATGCTCGTAATTATTTAGTGGAGGAGAAGGATAAGAAGGACAAGATTCTCTCAAGAGGGAGAAAATGAGGGTTTGATTTAGATTATATGTTGTTTTCTAGTTTAAACAAGAAAAACTACAATCTCAATATGTGAACAATTACATAATCATAGGCATGACATTACCATCACTATACCATCATTATAATCATCGTCACTATCAAATCACCATCATCGTATATGAATCTAGGAAGGAAAAAAGAAAAAAAATAAAACATTTACCTTAGCTTCAACTACTCCTCCAACTATTAAATTTTGCTGTTTCTCTTGATCAGCTTAAGAGCTCCCTACCTCTGCTTCTCCTCTGTCCATCAACCTTTGCTAAAACCCTCCACGGAAACTGCAGTTGTTAAAAGCATCAGACCCATACATATCCTTTGCCAAAATCAATGTTTGCTATTCTTCTCAACAATTTAACAACATCACCTTTAACATCATCGGTCATCCCAATCTCCGTAAACAGGACCAAATCCACTCAATTGCCCAAGCCAAAAAATTGAGATTATGCCTGGCTCTTTTTTCCTCTATATACAATCTCTAGAGAAGTTATATACATTTGTCGTTTAGTCTATCCACTTCTCTAAACATCTACTGCCATGAATATTCTATAAATCAATCAATATTGTCTTGGTTATTCCATTTTCCCCCTAACTTGTCACCTTTTTCTCATGTCCCCTCCATGCCATTCTCTACATGATATACAGAATTACCTTTACAAATAGGATCATATCACTTCATTTAAATATTTCCAATGGTTTTCCAGTGTATTTGTTTAAAATTTAAAGACCCTTTCTGTTTGAGCTCCTACTTATCTATACAACACCTATAATTTCACCATTCTTCTCCTTGCCCATTTAGTTTTACCTGGGCAGGCCACTTTCCATTTTTACAAACATAGCCACTGCCTCTTTGTCTTATGGCCTTCACACATGAGGTTGTTTTTTTCCTGGTAAGTTCTTTTCCCAGATTTTTCCATGGCTGTTTTCTATCCTTGTGCATATGCATATTCATGATATTGTATACAGTAAATATGTGCAATTCAAAGTACAATTATACCTCAATATAGCTGTTAAAATAAAAGAATCCGTTTTAAAGTTACCCCCTCAGAAATGCTTCAGCTCATCTCTCAGTCTTGCTACTTTTTCTGCAGTTTTTCTCCATGTGTTTCCCCTGTTCATTTTACTCATATCCCATGTTTCAATTTGTAATTAAATATTTGCTTGCTTATTTTTTTGTTGTAATCATGATGTAATTATCTATTCACTCTGGTGATTGCCTGTGTGGGTTACATTTTTATTTAGATTTGTAAGTCAGAACATAGTTTTTAATTGTATTCTATAAAGGACACAATTTAAAAATTATGCCTGCCCATGGCATACTGACTACAGTTATATGCTTTAGAAGATGAGGGTCCTGTATGTACTGTTTGCTGCTTTATATTCAAAGTGTAGCACAACACTGAGTACAAAAGTCTCTAAGTTATATATAAACATACTTTGATTCATTTAGTGAAGATGGAAGTAAGATGAAGGCTCCTCTTTCTCCATAAAAGAAAAACCTGTTGTAAATTTTCACCACTTTATTAACCATTGTCTAAGAGATTTTCTTTTATAGTTTTCTTACCAAAAAGACAAGAAAATATTTTAAACCAGAACCTGCATTTCATTATGATACAAATAATAGAAACCCAAATGTAGAAATCTTTATCAACTTCTATTATATAAAACATTATTTTTTGATGGTGACATTCTTTTGACAAACACTTTCTGTGGTAGAATAGGTATTAGCCTAAACTACCAAGGAGAAAATTTAAATTATAAAAATAAAACAGAAAGCTCCCATGCATTATATCTTAGGCTGCTGCCTTGATTTCATAGGTACTAAGTAGTCCTTTACGTTTGGAAGAAACATGATATAGCAAGCCCACTGATGGAAATATCTGAATATCATCAGTTAGATGTTATTGAAAGAAAAATACTTTACATCAATTGCACCTTTTGCTCCTTTCCTTTGGGAAACAAAATAATAAATAAATCAAAGAACTTTGAAAAGAGGTTTGCACTGAGTCCGCATCTGAAAGAAGAGAAACATCTACCACACTCTACTTGAGCACAGCTGGAAGCCTTAATGAGAAAGAACATTGAGTTCTCCTTCAAGCAAGGTTAATTTAGAGCTTTTTTTGCCTTTAGAATCATCCATAAATTAATTTCTACAACCTATAACATTTTTATTAGCTCTTTCAGGAGAAAATTTGAATGTAATGTGCATAAAATTCCTATAACCTCACATTTCCTCCTTAAGACTGAGACAAAATACCAAATGCATAGAAATGTTTTGGCTGTATCTTATGCTTATCATTTAGCAGTATTATCAAAATACATGAATTTTGGGAATGTATAAAAAACTAAATTGTGTACTAATTAGAAATTTATCCTCTGATATATTTTCAGTGTATTTTTTAGTGCCTGTTTTTAATATAAGCTTGTTTTCTTGCTTTTCAATTTTGCTATGATCGATTGTGACTTACTTGTTAAGAGACCTATTTTTTTTTTTTTCATTCCTTGTCTTCTAGTACCTGATTATATGAACTTTATAATTTATTTAACCACTTTTCCAAAATGAACCAGGTTTCCTAAGCAACAAAATGGGTTTTGGACTAAAAATAATTACTGACAGATCATCTGTCATGATTGGCCTAATTTATTATTAAACAATGTATAGCTAGCCTTCTCTAACCTTATCAAATTATACAGCAGTATTTAGCCAAAAAGGCATTCATTTTATGGAACTAGTTTATAATATACTCAAAGATCCTTAAGTTGCTTGACTAGGGACAGTGTGGAATCCTGGAATTTCTAAATTGTGATAAACTGTGAAATAGCTGTAAAGTATATAGTTGCCTATAGCTGATAATACCATATTATAGACTTAAATTGTGCTAAGAGGGTAAATCTTTCTCCTAAGTGTTTTTACTCAGCTTGTATCATTCCTCACTTTATAAGGCCCTGGCACCACTGCCAGGTTGACCCCATGTATGACTGCCATCTTCACCTTGCTTAGGCTCTGACCCCTGGCTGGGACATTTTCCTGCATTAATGTGTTCTTCATAGCCTCTTCAGAATCAAAAGGACAGAGTTAAAACTGTTACCGAGCTCAAATGGTGGGGGTTCAAAGAACAGAGTAAAAACAGCAGGGCCCAAAATGTCCTGTCTTACCTCAGTATATATATCAGCGGTGCCAAAAAAAATGTATACAAGTGGACACTTTGGTCAACGTTGCTCAAGCAGTAGTTCTCTGTAATCAAAAGTGTCTGGACGCTGATGGTGTGTGTGTGTGTATTTTTAGTTGACATAAGAAATGGACTGACTACAATTGCCAGGGAGCAAAATTTCAATGGATTAAGAAATGCTCCAGAGAATTGGAGTTTTGCAGTCTGTTTTAAACATTAGAATCAAAGAAGGAGACATAAAAAGGGTTACATGAAATCCATTGGTGGTAGATTAAGGGGGTGTGGAAAAACAAAGCAAGGAAATCTCTGGGATTGGATAAAAAGTAAAAGGGAGAGACACATTCTTCTTTTACATTGGTGAGAACATCACAGTTAATAATTAACATTCACAGCACATAGAGATGGTATTTGGGAAACAGGATAACAATGAAGGGTTGTGGTCTCCTGTTTTGGTGGGTGGGTTGTGCCCTGAGGAGTCTGGAAAAAAGGATTATTCTGACATACAGGGCATTTTATTTTAGATGCAAAAAAACTATAGACAGGCTCACTTAAGGTGAAGATAAACCTTTCTCAAGAAAGCAACAGGCCCTGGGTGTGACTACCTGCCATGACCCACTTTTAGTTAGGAATTTTTATGTTCAGACCATCCTATGTGGTTACTACTTTCAATCTGAGTTTGAAGGGCCTGCCAAGCTGTCCCCCTCTGAAACTGTCAGGTTTAGTATGTGGTGCCTTTTTCATCTACAGTTTTATATATAATTAAGTTTGCAAACTTGTTGCAAAAATGTTGCTAAACTTTTTTGATGTCAGAGGGATTATTCATTATGAATTTATACCAATTGGACAGTTAACAACGTTTACTATTTGGAAGTGCTGAAAAAGGCTGCATAAAAAGAGTTAGACTACCTGAACTTTTCTCCAACAATTCATGGGTTTTGCATCATGACAATCCACCAGCTCACATAGCTCTGCCTGTGAGAGAGTTTTTAGCCAGTAAACTAACAACTGCTTTGGAATACCCTCTCTAACTCACCTGATCTGGCCCCCAATGACTTCTTTCTTTACCCGAAGATAAAGGAAATATTGAAAGAAAAACATTTTGATGACATTCAGGATATCAAGAGTAATAAAACGACAGCTCTGAGGGCCATTCCAGAAAAAGAGTTCCAAAATTTCTTTGAAGGATTGACTAGGCACTGGCGTTAGTGCATAGGTTCCCAAGGGGAGTACTTCAAAGATGACCGTAGTGATATTCTACAATGAGATATGTAGCACTTTTTCTAGGATGAGTTCATGAACTTAATTGTCCACTTCATATGTACCAGAATCTATCAGATAAAATAATGTGTAAAATAGAGCTTAGTTGTTTTTAATGAATAAGTGAATGAACAATTTTTAGTAAATAAATTAAATAATTAAATGAGTAAATAAAGGATTAGATAAAAGATTGAAATATTAAAAACATTATAATTTATAGCTGTAAAGCTGGATGGAACTTGGTGGATTTACATTAGGGTAATTTAATTTGTATTTGAGTTAACAATTTTATTTAGTATTTCTTACAGATGGATATATGTTTATTTATTTCTCAACTATTTTACTATTCTGTTAGGGAATAAACAATCTTCTTTACAAAAAGTCAATGTTTTAATAGAAAACATGAACCTAAAAAGAAGGCGGGAAAGTTATTCTGAAAAGTACCAAAGAACATTAAAAATAAGGCTCATAATATAAAATAAAAAACAATGAAAGAAAGAAAGAAAAGTAGAAAAAAATTGTTAAAGATGGGACTTGGTTAAAAAAAAAAGAAGAAAAAAGAGAGAATAAAATGCCTCTTTAAAGAGAATTTTAGTTCAAAATAATAAAAGTACAGTTAGAATGGGTACAGGATTTGGAAGGTATGAAAGCCTGATGAATAATGCCTATTTAACTTGAAGTTACAAAGTAGATAACATTAACTTGATCAAGGAAAGGGAACAATAAAAAGCAGAGTGCAGGATCAACTAAACTGGAATAAAGGACGTTACATAAAAAAACTGAGAAAAAAATAGATACTGTGTATAACATGATGGTATATTACTGAGACCTGAGCAGGAGAACAGAAAATGGGTTGACAAATAAACAAATATGAGTTTTTGGTTCTAATTGTATTAAAAAGTTCTCACATATTCAAGAATATTACCAAATCGGAATGTGGTAAATTAGTGTGTTTTTTTTTTTTTTTTCTTTTTTTGGATCTTCTCACTCTTCCAAATTCTACCCACTGGGGGAATAAATTAAGTATACTGAGATGATTGTTTAATGCAATTTTGAAGTTCAAAATGAGATTTTAGAAGCTCAAAAATAAAATTAGCAAGTAAAATAAGTGTGTTTCTAATGGAACTCTGAAGACCTAATAGTCCATAATGGAATATGATGATAATTGTTTTTTTTTTTTTAATTTTTAATGCTTTTATATCTATTTTGAGTCTATTCCTATTGGAATCATATAACTTTATTTTCATGTTATCATTTCTGCTCAACAGCATAGCAATATGAATAAATTCCATTATTTTATTAGTTTGATCAAAAAGTAGAATTAGATTTTCTAGAATGTGCTGAACTATTTTCATTACTTTGTCTCTATATCCCTTCTCACCTGTTTTTTTCAAAATAACATAAATTCTTAATTAATCAAGTTATTAGTTCACGTTTGAGCAACTTAGAGAAAAATAATTAAGCAACCTAGAATAAAATAATTATGTAAATTTTATCTATCGTATTTCGTCTGATCATTAATGCTGTAAAGATGAAATAATGCTGACAGTTTTAAAATATTATATATTATCTCAATAGCCCTATCTAACAATTTCTCCCATCTCCCTACATATTCATGATGGCAATGGCATTCAGCATAATTTTGCACCTGACGACATCAACATTTAATCTTCACATTCAGGAGATTTGGAACTACTCAGTTGACGCACAAACATTAAAGATTTGAGAAAACAAATGTAATAAACACAGAAGCCTGGAGATACATGTGATTTTTTGTTGGTTGTTGTTCTTAGTGTTCTCAGTGTTTTGTGTATAATATCGTGTCTAATCCTCAAAACAATCCTATGAAGTAGACAATATAATTGTTCTCATTTTACAGAGGGGGAAACTGGAGTTCAGAAAGGCTATGCAAGATCTTGCCTAAATTCACACACTAGTACAAGCCACAGACTGACTTCAATCTTTAACTATTCTCTATCTATAGAATCCTATTCTATACTTAGTACAATCTCAAGGTGTTATTTTAAATTAAACAACAGTGATTTGATTCCAGATATGTACAATTAAAAACATTATAGATTTAAAAAATTATTTAATTACCAGTGACTTTCTGATTAGTCACAGTTTATCCTAAATGAAATTTCTAAAGTTGTTTCCCTCTCCAAAATATGTAATATGTACTGGAATATAAAGAACAGAAAGCACAGTTTTCCCCTCCCTTTTAAAAGTATTATTTCAAAAATGAATCCTTAACAAATGAATTGGAAACTTTTTAATAAGTCTTTCTATTTCTCACTCAATAGAATTGTATTTCTTGATAGAGAATTTGAAAATCACAATTGGATTATATATTGTAGGCATTTTATTGCTGAATATAATTTGTAAAGTATTTCTTAAAAATACTTTTTGAAAGTGAATGTAATATATGTGTTACATCCTAATTGTAATATCAAACATAGAGATATTTAAAGTAATGCTTATATTAAGGATGAATTTGTAAAGAGGTTGAAATTGCTTCAGTTCATTGTTTCATTCTTTACAATTTTATTTTGTGCCAAAAGCATGTTTTTAGTTTAACATTTTTGAAATGTAGACTGTTAACCCTAAAAATAGAAAGTTAATAAAAAATGTACAGTAGTACACTGTCTCAAAGATGTGAATCTCCAATGCTTTTTGTAAATTGTTACGCTGGGAGATACAACTCCTTGCCCCATAGAAGCCATATTATAAATAATGTTTTGGCTCTCAAAAGAGAAAGATAATTTTTTTCATACAGTAATTAATTCACCCAACTAGCCTTCTTTTATTATTATTTTAGGTATATAAAACAATGAAATTGTTAGACATTTACACCCCTTACAAAGTGATAACCGCCCCTCTGCCCAGTCTACTATACCTCTGACATTATATACAGCTGTTACAATTCCATTGACTATATTGCCTATGCTGTACTCCATATCCCGTGTGTGGGGTGGGGGGAATGTGTATATATATATGCTGATATTTTTATATTATGTGGAGGAGTCTGAGAAATAAACAACACACACACATATATATATGTGTGTGTATATATATATATATATATATATATATATATATATATATATATATAATTATAGTTGACACTCAATATTATTCAGCTTCAGGTATATAGGGCAGTGATCAGGAGTCTACAACTCAATGAAATGGTCCCCCTAATAAGACAATTATACATATATTAAAAACTCCAGACAATCATCATAGACACAGTGGTAATTAAAATAATAATGTGATGAAATGAAGAAGGAAAGTAAGTTCTCCAATGAAGTGATATTTGTACTGATACCTGAGTAATGAGAAAAAGCCATACATACACCTTATTTATCTGGGAGGGAAAACATTATACATAGAGCAGATAATGAAGCTCAGGACAGAGTGTGACATATGAGGTTGAACAATTAAGTTTGGGAACTCATCCTAGAAAAAGTGCTACATACCCCATTGCTGAATATCACTATGGTAACCTTCGAAGTACTTCCCTTGTGAAGCTATGCACCAACACTAGGGCCTAGTCCACCTTCAAAGCAATTTTGGAATTCTTATTCTGAAATGGCCATCAGAGCTGTCGTATTACTCTTGATGTCCTGAATGTCATCCAAATGTCTTCCTTCCAATATTTCCTTTATCTTCAAGTAAAGAAAAAAGTCATTAGGGGCCAGATCAGGTGAGTAGGGAGGGTGTTTGTGGGGACAAAGCCCCAGAAAGCAGTTTCCAGGCTCTCGGCCTCACATAGAAAGGTGCTGGCTCGGGTAGTAAATGGCCATCAACTGTGATCAGATGGCCATCAGCTGTGGCTAGTTGGCCGTCAGCTGTAACCTGTAAGTCATTGGCCACTAATATAACTGCTGTGGCTACGCTAGCAGAGAGAAAATGGGAGCTAGCAAGAGCAGATTGCATTAATGAATGCCACATATAATTTTATATATATAATGTGATGGTTCAGTGTGAGGTCGGAGGGATAGTGGATGGGGGGAGGGGGGTTCACAGTATGAGGGATATAAATGATGAATGTCTAAGTATTACCTTGTTTTGTACACCTGAAACTAATAAATAAATTAATTTAAAAAAAAAAAAAAAAAAAAAAAGAGCAGATTGCTGAGAGGCGGATGCCGCCGGTGAGAATATAGTGATATGACTCCCCTACTTATGGCTCCGTGGGTGTTCCTTTTTGGCCTCACCATGTCCTGCTTTCTTATGTGGGGAGCGGGAGCAGAGACCCCACCTGCCGCTCCGCACGACAGTGTTCAAAAACAGTTATTTGTTTACTGGATAAAACTCCCTCACAGACAGTGCCTTGTGAACTGGTGCATTGTCGTGATGCAACAGCCATGAATTGTTGATGAAAAGTTCAGGTCATCTAACTTTTTCACAGAGCCTTTTCAGCATTTCCAAATAATAAACATGGTTAACTATTTTTTCCAGGTGGTACAAATTCATAATGAATAATCCCTCTGATATCAAAAATCATTAACAAATCGTTGCAATAAATCAGACCTCATATTCAAGGAAAAGAAAGCACTAAATGTAATCAGAAGTGTCCTCACAAGAGGGACACAGAGGGAGATTTAACTACAGATGATGACAAGGCAATGTGGTGATAGAAGCAGAGACTAGAGTGAGGCACTTTGAAGAAGAAGGAAGTGGGCCATAGCCAGGAATACAGGCAGCCAACAGCAGCTGCAAAATAGAAGGGAAAGGATTATCCTCTCATAGCCTGTGAAGGAAACGGCCCTGCTTATGACTTGATTTTTGCCCAGGGAAGCCAATTTCAGATTTCTAACCTCCAGAATTCTAAGAGAATGAAGTTCTGACATAATTGGGGGAAAGAAATTAAACAAAAATAAAAGAATGAGAGGGGGAGAGAGAAGGGAAGAGGGCAAGGGACAGTGACAGAGAGAGAGAGAGAGAGAGAGAGAGAGAGAGAGAGAAGAGAAGAAAAGAAAAGAAAAAGAAAATTTCAGTGCAGCTCGCTGTGTTAGGGTGCTGGAGAGTGCAAGTTGAAATTTAGAGAATGGTTTCTTGCACACCATGAGTAGAATTTTGGATTGTATTTTAGTTATAATGACATAGTATGGAAAATTTTAAAGTAGGTCAGGGTTATAATGAGATTTTTATTAAAAATAGAGGGGGTAAGAAACATATCAATCAAGATATAATAAAACATATTATTCAAGTGCAATTTGTAGACCTTATTTCATTTTGCAGCCAATTAAGCAAGCAAACTAAATTTTATTAGGCTATTTGAATTTTTGACACTGGTATTTGATGATACTTAAAGAAGCATTTTTTTTAATGTGCTAGAGATATTTCAGTTACATTTTCAACAAGAGTCTTAGCTTTTAGATTCGCATATTGAAATAAAAAAGGTGTGGTGACTGATATTTTTATATTATGTGGAGGAGTCTGAGAAATAAACAAAAAAATTATTCAGGAATTTATAATTTTTTGAGGTTGGTTTATGAGTGCATGCAGACTCAGCTTACCTAGGAAGGGTTCATTATTCTCTGGAGTATTAATCTTGTCTTCCTTGCTTCCACAGTTCTCCCACATCCTCAAAAGTATGATGTGCACAATTATGTATTTTTGTTTGGGTACAATGGGATTGATGGTATGGCTTTACATTCTATCCTACTCTATCCTACTGAGCGTAAACATATCCTATTCAAAACTTTTAATTCTACTTCTTTTTTTTAATGTATAATTTCTAAGGAAGCCAAAGGAGTCTGGATGATCTCACATACACATTAGAATATTTCCAAAAGTTTATAATTCCAGGAAGTTTAAAGAGTCGTATGCCTTATATGCTGCTGGGACACTGAGTGATATAGTAATTTTCAGTGGGAAACCAGGGGAATAAATATCTCAATTTTACATTTATATTTTTTCCATTTCCTTCTGAGTTCCTCTTTGAAAATTAATCGACAAGAGCTTCCATTGGTTTAGGGCATACTTTTCAGTCTCTCAGGGTAGACAGCAGGTTGGAGAAGATTATAGAATGGATCTTGAGTGGTAAATGAAAGACATTTGGAAAGGAAAGAGTTTTCTTAGGTTGGAAAATACTGAGTTACTTTTAAATATTGATGAAAATGGAAGTCAAGAAGGACAATTTTATAATGAGGGGAAAATGGAATTTTCAGAATCAAGTCTTTGAATAGGCAAGACGGCAGCAGAAATGCAAGGATTACTCTCTGACAAGGGTAGAGGTTATTTATTCATTTTATCAGTGATCAAACAATTTTCATGTTATTGATAACTGATTATTCATATATGACCCATTGTTCTTTGGACAGTGGAAATGAGTTAAAGCAAAGCTCAATACTATTAATATCTATGAGAAACAGAGAGAGGGAGAAGGGGGAGGAGAGAGAAAAGAGGAAGAAGAGGAAGGAGAAGGAGAAGGAGAAGGAGAAGGAGAAGGAGAAGGAGAAGGAGAAGGAGAAGGAGAAGGAGAAGGAGAAGGAGAAGGAGAAGGAGAAGGAGAAGGAGACAGAGAGAGGAGGAAGAAAGGGGAGTGGGGGGAGAGGAGGGGAGAGGATAGAGAAGAAGAGAGAAGAGGAGAGGAGAGGAGAGAAAAGAAGGGAAATAAATCATCCAGGTGCAAAATACAATAGATAAATTATGAGAAAGGAAAAAGTTAAAGAGGATATGTTTGTACATGGGGAAAAAAATGATTGTTGAGAATTGTAATTAACTAAAGTATGTGTCAACAGGGAAAGTTTTTGCATTTTTTTATTGTTAAAATGGAAGAATGTAAATTGAAAGCAGGAGTTGTTGGAATATGTATTCTCTGTTCTGGAAAATAAGAAATATTAACAGTCTAGTCATCTACAAGAATAGAGTATTTTTGGAATTCAATCAACAAGAAGAGGGTATAATACTAAAATATGATTAAAATCAATAATCTTAAATAATTTATCTCAAAAATGAATGTGTCAACAAAAGATAGGGAATCTGCTTGGAGTCAGTACATATGAAATCAAATACTTCAGTATTACTACACAGTAATATTTTAGAATTACTATTATAATAGTAACAGATTTACTATACTAGATCTATAACTGAAAGACATTATCAAACTGATTTTTTAAAGAAATGTTTTATTGAAGTATAACAAAAACCCAAATGTGTCCAATTTATAAGTGGACATATCCATGGATTTTCTCAAAGTGGATACACAGATTGAGACCACACAGATTGAGAAAGAGAAAATTTTCATTGCCCAAAATGTCCCTTTTTGATGTCATAGTCACTATGCTTTCAGATATCAGCAAATCAATTTTTTGGTTCAATGTTTATGGTGTTAATGTGTAATCTCAAGAACAAATACCTTTTTTTTTCCTGATTAGTGGGAAATAAAATACATTGACAGATTCATAAAACAGTCCTTAGTGATTATATTACAATGTATTCATTTCAAAGAAATGTGGTAAACTGTAGGTACCAAATTAATTGTAGTCTTTGATAATGAGAGGTAGAAAACTTGAAACTTGATTTTTGATTGTAATCATATTATTAAGAAATACCCATATCTATCTATCTATCTATCTATCTATCTATCTATCTATCTATCTATCTATCTATATCATCTATCAACCGATCTATTTATCCATTTCCCCTTAAACATCTCCCTTCCTTTTAAATTCAACTATACTAAATATACAGGTATTTTTATTAGTTTCCCCCCCCAACTCTTTAATAATGATAAGATGAATATTAGAATACTATGTAACAGTGAACAGATTATTTTCATCTGCCCCTTATACCAAATATAGAAAGAAGATTCACCTGGTTGAAATCAAATAGAACCAAACCCAAACACAATCAACAACAACAAAAATTCAATGTATAAAGCAAAAAACAATACAATTATTATTTATTATTTAGCATATGTCATCAGCTAGTAGTGAGAAAATCCTTCACATAGGTATAAATGGGAGAAGAAATCATTACACCTCTGAGCCCTTCCTTGCTTTCACACATAGATATTGGTCCTTGAAATGGATTTAATTCGAGTATGGAAGTTAATCGAATTGAAATGTAATATTAATAGATTTATCTAATACATAATTTTTAAGAAAAAACTTAAAATTTAATCATTTAATTTGGAGAAGATGTATAGTTCAGGTGTGAAATCAGAATTTCACACCTGCTTTTCTATATGAATTTAAATATTATTTGAGGCAATTAGTGTATAAATACTACATTTAATTATAAATTACCATCAATTACAATCGAGCTAAATTTACATTTACAGAATGTTTGAATGAATTAAATGTTTTAGATGCATGTGGCATCAATGAAATGCTTTTAAAGGCTGCATAATTTTTGACAGTATAATTTACCTGTGTTATAGATGTTTGAGCAATATACAGATAAATTGTTCAGCTACATTATTTTGCATGCATGTCCCAGTCTCTTGTGTTGCCTTGATGAATTAATTAAGCTGTCCAAGATTTCAATTTTATCTGAAATTATTTCTCTTCTCTTCACTCTGATGGCAAATTCTGTTGAATCAATGAAATAACAGAATTTATGTTATTCCTTTTCAACACTGCCAATCCCACTAAGCTTTCTTCAGTTCCTCCTGTATAGTGATCAATTCCTATCTGGTCACTTTGCATCCAGTTTTTATCCACAAATGTATCATTCACTTTGTCAGAAGATATATTTCCCCAGTGGACAATTTTGATAATTTTGTTTTCTTGCAAAAGACTTAAATGTTTTCCTCATGCCATTAAAGCAGTACTATTTAGCATACTACCTTCAGGCTCTGTAAAATCTAGCTGCACAACATATTATTTATTTAATTCTTCCTCTGTGCAATTAACTCCAATTACATTAGAATGTAATGTTGGCCACTGTTTCTATTTCCTCTGCCTTTGGGTCTCCAAACTTTATACTAATTAGAGGCTACAGAATTTCTCTATCAGAGATAAAGCTCAAATTCCTGTCAATCCTCATTGAAGCAGAAAGTCCCAATTCAGGGTTATCACCTGATGAGCCTTATTTAAGAAGAGGGATTATTTATTTGAGATATAATTTTTAATACATTTTAGATATGTGATCTAAATACAACCAGTACAAAATTTAGATAGGATGTACATGAGAATATTGTGTTGATGGACTATTTTGCATGAAGTACATTAGGAGTAAGAAATAAAACAAATAATTTCTATTTAGATAAAAAAAAAGTTTTTGCAAATGGAAGTCATAACAGGATTTAATATTTCCAAAAATGAACACTGTGAACCAATTCTAAAAATAATCGTCTACAGTCTCCATCTGTTACAATGTTCTGTGCTTTTGTATTAAATATGCTACAGTAAGTACAGATTCTAATGTAACTTTACTGTGTTCCACAAACTTAAACTATCATCACTTATTAATCGTAATGATGCTGTAACTTCTTTAGATGAAATCAACAAACATTGTTGTGAATGACAAGTGAATTAATCTATTAAAATTATAACAATAATGCATTTTCCCTCACACTGTATTCTTAAGGGAAATGTTATGCCCATAAAAATGAGGCTGTTTATTCCTAAATAAAGATAGGAGAATGTAACAAAATAAACATTAAATGAAATGTTAGGAGTTCTCAAGCATTACCCTAGTTTTACCATTAAATATGTTACACTTCGTAGAGGACAAACAAATCTTTCTTAGGTTAAATCAAATATTGACACAATGATGCTATGTAGCAAACCTCAGTGGTTTATATTGACAGTATTTATTTTTTCTTGCTCACTGTGTGCATTTCCCTTGGTAAAGCTGTGCTCCAGGCTGTGATTTAGCTGGATTTGGCTGGGCTTGGCAGGATTTGTCCCCAGTTACCAGACTTTGACATATGGACTCAAGTCTTTTTCAAGTTTGTTCAGGCCTAATGGGTCAAAGCTATGTGCAACATGCTCTTTTAATGGCAGACAGCACAGGACAGGAAGCCCAACTGTGAACTTCATTTAAGATTTCTGCTCATGTCACTTCTGTACATACTTCATTGGACAAATCAAATTACCTTGTTAAATGGAAAATAATACTTTCAGGCAAACAGATTTTTCCTAAAGGGGGAGGGAAGTAGATATTTGCAAGGAGCAATTCACTCGGTTACAGCTTAACCTCTTGTTCACAAATATCCACTTTCTTTCTATATGAAAAATAGAAACACATCTTACCCATGACACACTAAAAGTCTCATCTATTTACAGTAAAGTGGAATTCCAGGATTTGATGATCATCGTCAGTGTGAATTTGGCTCTTCTTAGTCTAGAGACCTATGAACTAAATAATACACTAAATGAAATGGTGACAAAAGGAGGGGTGGAATAAAGGGTGGAAATATTACAAATGAAAATGGAAAGAATCTGAGCCTCATAGACTTCAGTGATCTATAACAACTCTGAAATATTGCTAGACAAATATTTCTAGTTTCCTTTACCCTGTATTTAGATAATGTACTAGTTTAGGCTTATTTTTTTATGTTTAGACGTGGGTCTCCAGTTCAATATTATTCAGTCTTAGACTCTAATTTCTAAGTATTCATTTCCTTTCCCAAGATCCTCCTTGGCCACAACTGAAACAGGAATTGGAGAATGAGTAACCATTGCAGTGGGAGTAATGAATTGACATAATTATTAAAGTATTGACTTTCTTTTCATCTATAGTGACTCCAATTAAATAATTGATAATATTCTTGTTCTTTTTTTATATTCTTCTTCTCATTCCAAGGAAAGGATGCTTTCTTGATGTGTTTTCTCTTACATTTGGCTAAATAACTTGATGGCTTTCTAATTAAATACTGGCTGAGGAAATGTATGATATTTAATTTAAATGGTTGATGCAACAAAAATATTTAAATATATTTTTTTGTCAAATTGTTTACTACTCTTTCATAAGGGAATCTTATATCTGAAATATTTCATAGTCTCCTAATTGCAAAATAATTTTTTAAGTACACTTTAGTACCAACACAACTTTGTAATATCATTGTTATGACTTATAAATTTATATTTATATAATCATACAAAATGTATGCAGACATATACATATGATGTTTTATAGTAAATTACGTCCTGTAGGAGATTATTTTGTTTACTCTTTCATCAAATTGAAGAAACCATTATGTTTTTCTGAAATCTTCTTTCTTACCTAATGAAAAAAATTATTGTTGAATATTTGCCAGATATGTTTGCATTCATTATCAAGAACTCCTTAATCATCTATAATATATCCACAATAGAAGCTTAAAAAATTTTGCTAATTTGGTTAATGAGTCATGTGATTAAGGTTATGTGAACAGAAATAGCTTCTGATTAGAATACTACAAAAATGGAATAAGGTTCTCGTCTTTATCACATGCATTTTTACTTATTGCTATTAATTATAGTATGGGTTTTAAAATTTAGTTTATTTTCTACTAACTCATAATGGTCTCAATATATTATCTTTTGGAATATAGACAATGTAACTCAATTATCCAGTCATAAGTCACTAACAGGCTGTTAAACAAATGTAGGAGTTAACTCACATGTTTAACCATGATTAATCAACTATTAAAAATTTGATTTAAATTGTGTAGAAGCACAATTTATCAATTTTTACAATATAGTTTAGCAATCACAGAAGGTATTTTGGGTTGTTTTATCAGATTGTAAATACACACACACACACACACACAAATATCCTAATTTGCTAAATATCCCAAAGTATTGACATAGAACTCTATTACTGGTATTCACAAATTAATGACTTAGTGGAATTCCTGTGGAATTTTAATTTCCAGAGAGAAGAAAAATATTTATTAACATTGTTTAATAATCTCATGGAATAAAGATGGAGCTGTTTGAGAAGTTGGGAAAGGATTAGAATTTGTAATTTATCAATGCCTGTGTAGATATGTCTAAAATAAAAAATAAAAATAATAGCAGTTGTATAGTTTTCGTACCCTAGAACAAGAAGAATGCAATATGTATGCACTTTAAGTTATGCCAATTTCATTTAATACGTAAAAAATTAACAGAGCAAACAAGAGATTTCTATAATTTCATAGAGTTCTGCTTTAAGTATAGAGAGATAAAACCAGGTATCTCCACTAGTAAGCCCAGCCCTTGTTCAATGCCAATTGTGAGGGGATCTGTATAATTATTGAATCCCCCTTAAATTTATTTTAAATTAAAATATGTTATCATAAATTTATTATTGGTGTCTTTATATAGAGTTATCTACTTTTCATTTATCCTGTCATCTACTTTCATCAATTTCATCTACAATCATCATATTAATTGTATTTTAGTATTGTGTTATTTTTTATGTATTAGAATCATCAAATAATAGTCATAAAAAAAGAAGATACTCTAGCCTTTCCCTTTGACTATCATTTTACTCCTCTGGCTATTATTCTCTCTGTTGAAGCAACATTTATGTTTAACTTCAAATAGAAATACAGATTATCATATTCACTCAAGGAACTATGCAGATAAATTCAGATCAATATTCTAAAAACCGTCATTCAGTTTATTTCATTCTTACTAATGTTTTAGAAATGATGCCCCAGAAACAATGAAGATTGATATTTTCTTAATATTTTGTTAATTTTAAAAAATATTTTCACTTATCCATAACCTAATTTCTTATATCAGAGTGCCAAAAAATGTATACACATGACTTGTACTCATGTTTTGTTATTGGTATATATTGAGTATTACATTTTTAATACAGTTTTCTCCTTTCTTAAAATTTTTGGCACCCTCTGCATAGTATGTTCATGAAATTCTTTCAAGTGCTATGCTATTTTGACCACACAATTAATAAAATAAATGTTTTCAAAGTGATACCAAGTAGTAACCTTTCCGTCTTTTCTATATACAAAGTAGGGAAGGAACACCACATACGACATGTTAATTATCATAACAAACTCATTATGCCAACTGCTTGCACACAAGCAAAATTTATCTGGCATCCTCTCTCCTTGTGTTCATCTGCCTTTCCTTATCTGTTTTCTTTTTTTTTCTCGCCATTTGTTGGCATGTTCACTTTTCAATCACTTTACCTTGGCATCACTAACAAACCTTACTTACTCTTTTTTATTTTTTCTCCCACATCCAGGCTGTTCATCCAACACGTTTCAAAATTCTGTTATTTCTTCCTGTTCCTGCCCTTAAAAGCTGTCATTTCCTTTCTGTTCCTGAAGCCAAAAACCTCTTCCTAACATCTTTATCTATAGCAACATGTTCTCCTCTTCTCAAAATGTATTCTGTGGTTAAACCTTATAAGTTCCCATTTTCCATTCAGGGTGGTTACACATTTTACATTAACTTGTTTGAAAATTACTTTTGATGCAACTGATGTTGAATTCCACCAGATTCACCCTGGGACTTCTCTTTTAGATTGTCCAAGTAGAATCTCCTCCTACCCACTTTGCTTCTCCATATTGTTTTCAATGCCAGCCACAGTTTGTTTATAGTTTTTGCCATACTTCGAAAATAAAAAAGTCTCAAGCTTTATGCCTCTGTATCAATCAGCATAAAATTCGAATATGTGGTTAACAAACAACCCCTGAATTTCAGTGGCCCATAACAGCAAAGGTCATTTTTCCTTCAGTACTGATCTCAGGTGGTGTACTGTGAGTATTAGCTACACATTGTCTTCACGTTAGGCCCCAGGCTGACAGAGAGGCCTCTGGTCAGGACATTTCAAGTTTGTGGCAGAGGGACATAGGATCATTGTGCTGGCTTTTAAAATGTCTGTTTGGGCTGACAAAGGCCACATCTGTTCACACATTTTTGAAATTAAGTCACATGACAGTGCTTGGGTTCTGTGGCTTAGGGACATATGTTTCCCACAGGTTCACTGAGGCCAGAGCACCAACCTACTCAGCCAGTAGCAATATAATTTACCAGCCCCCCACCCCCACATCACTACTACCACCACAACTTCTATATGGATTTTGATGAAGAAAATTAAATTTATTTGAAAAAAGGAAAGGCATAATCTATCACTCTCTCTCTAAAATTAGGTTGTCAATTTGAAACAAGTCTCTGTCAGATTGTAAATCTGAGTGGCAGAGGCAGGACAAAATGTATCTTGGAAATATGAGCTTCAGAAGGACAGATAAGAATGATGACAAGAGGTTCTCTTCAGTACAGTTGCATATACAAGCATTATTGTCAGTTATTTTTTATCCAAATGTAAGGGCCATTGAAATAGTGTGTGAATGTCACCAGCTGAAAAGAATAAGTAGATGAAAAGAACCAATTAACAAATGTATTAGGTAGGGTGACTTTATGGGAGAAAATGTTGACTGAGTTCAGGACCCTTATCTGAAATGCAAGAGAGGGAACTGACATGAAACTCAAATTTGATACTGAAACTGTAATTTGATAATGAATTTGAACTCTCTCAAGGTAAGAATCTTTATTTTAGCTAAACATGTGATTACGGTTAGATTTAACTAATTGATTTTCACTGCTGTGAAGTTTTTTTTAATTCCAGCTAATTATTTTAAATAAATTATAAAATATTTAAAAATATACATAGGTCTACAAAATATTAGTGGATTACAATAATTCAATTATCTTGTTTGACATTAGATAATTGTATCGACTAATTATAAAATATTAATGTTATAGATTATCTTAAAAATGGTTTAATCCAAATTTGCAACCAATCCTGGAAAATTTCTTAGGTTTGAATTGGTGACTATTCTTTCTCTTCTTAAGTCTCTGTTAGAGAGCTCCATATACATCACTTGTCAACCTGTTATGTTGTAAATGCTTCTACTTTTTAGAAAAATCTCCCTTCACATTTACCTAAAGTTTAGCTTTTGAAACTTTTGGGTCTTTATCACAGTTCAGCCCACCACGAGACCCTCTAGGTCCATTTCATCTTTTCCTTGAAATAGCTTCAAACATCTACAAACTGTTATGCATTCTTTCTTTTTCCTTACCTTTTCCAAAATAAATTAATTTCTCTAATGTTTTCTCTTGTGGCAAAATTTATAGATCTTTTAACAATCTGATCAAATTTCCCAGAACTGTTTCAAACACTAAAGAGATATTTATCATCTGTGTGCTCTGCAATGTTAGAAATTGTGCTGATAAAATGTTGGGTTTTCAAATGCAGTTCTTACTTTCCCAACCTAATTGGTAGACAGACAATTAGAAACAATCACACAAGTTCATGTATAGTTGCAGCATACTTTCTTAGCATGTTACATGGAACAAACTTCCCTATAATATTACATGACCACATCTAATCGATTTGGCTTACACATTATATTTCCTCTATCACATTCTATGTTGCATTAGCTTTATCTGCAGTAGCATTAAAATAGTGATAATTCACTGGTCAATAATACATTATTTCAATTCTTTAGTATGCTTTCATATAGATAATTTTCAATGAATTTTTTATTTCTACTTTCCAATTCATATTTTGCAATATTATCACCTATTAAAAACCCTAAAGAAACAACCCACCCCTCCAAAACAAACAAACAAACAAACAAATGTTCTGTCAGGTTTTTCCAGGTTTTCATTATTTGGTTGGAATTATTTAGATCAAATTTAAGTTAAATATTAGCCCTAGGCATGAGGGAGTATGGAAAGGGAATGTGGTGTGGTTTTAGTTGGAAATCTTTGGAAGGTTTCAGGTTGAATCACAAGAGACAATTGCTGTTTGTACCTCTTTGCTAAAAGTCAGTAATAAGCTAGAATGTGATGACTTATTGTTTTCATATAGTTGAGAAATAAAAGTCTCATTTTACTCTTTTTTACAACTTTGTAATCATAGAATACTCAAGAAAAGCCTAAGGTGGAAAATGTATTGAACTTAGCAATTTAAGGAAAACTGCTGTTCTTGTCCTCTAAAAATGAAGGAGATGATTGAAACTTAAGACATTAAGAGGTAAAAGAAATTGAATTCTCAAGATTAATTTTGTAAAGAACCTAAGGAGTTAGTTCTGTTTTTTATCTTTCTTAAAGAAAAGTTGCAGTTGTACCTGGTTAAAGAAAATGAAATCTTCAAATTTCATTACATAAAGGCAGGGAAGGGGGGAACCAGTATCTGACCTCGACAATTTATGTACAGACAATGTCCATTAGAGATAGATTTCTAAAATTTGTCATTGTTAAGGACATACAGGAAATACAAATATTTCCTAGATTAATACAATTTTAGAGTAAGGATATTATGAATCTGATTCAAAGGATATGCGAGTATTTCATGAAAGAAATTCTATGATATTAATTAATGTTCACTACTAGAATAGTAGTTTAACTTTACCAACTTTTTAAAGTTTAAAATACTTTATTTAGGTAAAATTAAAATAAAATGTATAAACTGTCAAATGAAAAGTTGATGCATTTTCTTATCTAGAATAAATATCAGGACAATGACAAGAAAGATGATCAGGAAAAACAGTGACTATCTGTATAAAGTCAATTTTTCATTCACACCCTAGCTTCAAGCTGAAACCCACTGAACTGAAGTAAAATACTTTTCCCCAAGTGTCTGTGTGTTTCTCAAGTAAAGAGGAGTCAGTGCATCATCAGTTCAGATGGGATACTGTTGCAGTAGCCCACAGTTGGCTTACAAGTCAATTTTTAAAAATATCTTCAGCTTTGCCTTTTTTAACAGTCCTTTTGCACATAATGTTCTGTGCTTCTGAGCCCATCTAACAATTGATCCTGGATTTGAAACTGACAGCTGTGAACTATCAGAAAAATGATGTGGTGAGTGTTACCATGCCTAAAAAATTTGAAAGAAAGATTTATTTAGGCAGGTTGTAATTCATGACTTATTCATAGACAAAGAACACCAGTTTTTATCTTGTGAGTCACTTTAAGCCATAGGGTTTTGAAATGAGACATATATATATTTATAAGTATATAATGATAATATAACTTATTTATATTATTTATATATTTATTTATTTTACTACTAATTTAAATTTATATTTATGTTTATGTTTTCATATGTAATGCAAAAAGTGGTATTGTAGTATAGATACCAAATATTATGTAAGACTACAAATAGATTCTGAGCCAGCACCCCATAATCAAGTACCCATAAGTTATACTTGTCACACTGAGAGAGATAAATCACAGTTATAGTACTTGTCTTTCTCTTTCTGACTTATTTCGCTTAACATGTTCCCTAGATCCATCCATGTTGCTGCAAATGGTAAGATTTCTTTTTTCTTTATGGCTGCATAATACTCCATTGTATAAATGTCCCACAGTTTCTTTTTTTTTTTTTAATTAATTAATTTATTTATTAGTTTCAGGTGTACAAAACAAGGTAATACTTAGACGTTCATCATTTATATCCCTCATACTGTGAACCCCCCTCCCCCCATCCACTATCCCTCCGACCTCACACTGAACCATCACATTATATATATAAAATTATAGTTGGCATTCATTAATGTTTAGCTTCTGATGTACAATGCCATGATCAGGTATCCACAGTATCCCTGAGGTGGTCTCCCAAATAGGACGCATGTCCATCGGATACCCAACAAAATCTTTACAACATTATAGAATACCTTCCCCAAATTAATTTTCAAAAAAAAACCCTGAGGACATCTTGTGGTTACCAGCTGCTTCCAAATCCCTTCACCTTTCCCCTTATCCCCAACCCCCTCCCACACACCCATCTAACCACTCTCGGTTTTTTCTCTGCGTCCCCAAAACTGTCTCTGATTAGTTCATTCACATAGTCTTTTCTTTAGATTCCATATATAAGTGAGATCATATGGTACTTGTCTTTCTCTTTCTGACTTATTTCACTTAACATAATGTTCTCTAGATCCATCCATGTTGCTGCAAATGATAAGATTTCTTTCTTCTTTATGGCTGCGTAATACTCCATTGTATAAATGTACCACAGCTTCTTAATCCAGTCATCTACCGATGGGTATTTCGGTTGTTTCCATGTCTTGACTATTGTGTATAGTGCTGCAATAAACATAGGAGTGCATACAGATTTTTGAATTGGAGTTTCAAATTTCTCCGGATAGATGCCTAGGAGTGGAATTACTGGATCATAGGGTAATTCCATTTTCAGATTTCTGAGATACCTCCATACTGTTTTTCATAGAGGCTGCACCAATCTGCAATCCTACCAACAGTGCACAAGGGTTCCCTTTTCTCCACATTCGGGCCAGCACTTGTTGTTTGTTGATTTATTGATGATAGCCATTTTGACTGGGGTGAGGTGGTATCTCATTGTGGTTTTATTTGCATTTCTCTGATGGTTAGTGAGGTTGAGCATTCTTATATGCGGAATCTAAAGAAAAGAATAAGTGAATGAACTAATCGGAAACAGTTCTGGGGACAAAGAGGAAAAACTGAGGGTTGTTACATGGGGTGGGTGGGGATAAGGGGAAAGGGGAGGGGATTAGAAAACAGTAATGGCCTCAGGGTTTTTGAAAAATAATTGGGGGAATGTAATCAATAATGTTGTAAAGATTTTGTAGGGTATCTGATGGACACGTGTCCCATTTGGGAGACCACCTCAGGGAAGATGTAGATGCATGATCAATGTACTGTATACCAGAAGCTGAACAATAATGAATGCCAACTATAGTTTTATATATATAATGTGATGGCTAGGTGCGATGTCAGAGGAATAGTGGAAGGGGGGTGGGGGATGGGGGGTCCACAGTGTGAGGGATATAAATGATGAACGTCTAAGTATTACCTTGTCTTGTGCACCTGAAACTAATAAAAAAAAAATCATATATACAGAGAACAAAAATATAAATAAATAAAAAATAGAACAAACAAAAAAATCATAGTTATAAAGCATGTTATGCAAGTTCATGTTCAGTTTGAAAATAAGCCAAATGTTTCTAAAATACTTGATTCTTAGAACTTTTTACATTTTGTTATTTTTGTGTGAAGTATTCTAAGCCTCTGTTCACAAAATATTTACTGTGAAACTTATGTTCCAGATAACCTGTTTGGCATGGAAAAAGTGTCAGGGAGTGAGAAATGTAAATCCAGCTTTTTCAATTTCACACAAGTTTTAAGAAATCTGGAGTTCTGACTTATTTACAAAGGAAGGTTTGTCGTTGAGTCTCTCCATGCGAGTAGGTCGGGACTCCATCAGAGATAGGTATGTTCTCCTCCACGACCTCCTATGGCACTTTAGAAGCACTGATTGACAATTACTTCGCAGCATTATAGCCTGGGAGCAAAGAAAATATTAAGAACAACTGGGAATAAGTATTGTGGAAATAAGTCTGATCCTAGAATGCCATCATGATATGTAGTCTAATAGGGCAACACTATTTTTTACATTTGGTACAAAATATCCACATTATTTAACAAAGTACAAATCTTTCTGGAAACCTTTGCCTCCTCCCACCTCCTTTAATGTACAAGAATGTACCATCACCATAGAGTTCCCTAAACCATAAAATCAGTTGATGATTTTTTTTTTTCAAATCTGTTTCATTATTACATTTTGGACAAGAATGGAAATAGAACACTGGGAAACTTTATAAAAGTTGCATGAAATTTAAATTCATTCAACTGTTTAAATTGAAATGAAGCTAGCTGATAGAAATTAAGTAAATTTTGGTTCTATCACCATTCCATCTGTCACTTTAGTTTTTCTCTTATTTAGTATTAACTTTTTCTCTCACTAATGAACAACCTGACCTTAGCTGCCCTTTGGCTGACTATCATCTCCTTATTGTGCCGTCTAGTAGGGTTATTTGACCCCAAAGTGACCTGTTTCCAAACCTTTTCTTTCTGACAATCAATGTCTATTTAAATTTGATCATTTCTTGAGAGGATTTTAAGAAAAATGAGAGTAGATTAATTTCTTATTTTCTTTGTGTGTACTTTGTGGTAGGTGTCCATGTAATGATAACCTCATTTTAATGCCATAAATAACATTGAATATTGGATTTTTTCATACTTGCAATGTGATCTATTATACTCAATATATAATTTACTTAAGTTTTATCAAGTATTTACCCACCCATCTGGTAGGTGTTCACACTAAAAGAAGAAAGGAAGAATGGCAGAAAAGTAGAATGAATACTCTTATTAGTGGTTGTTATTGGGACTTTTGGTCTTTATAAAAATTCCTAAGCACTCAAACTAAATAAATTCAACAACTATTTAATATTTAATACATAGGAGATGCTGTATAGTAAAGAATTTTAAAGTGTTTTCTCAAAGGAGTTTAAATCTAGAAGAGAGAAAAATGCAAATGCCCAATAACAATAATATATAGCCTAACAGTATGAAAAAAACTAAATTTCTCCTCTAATATTCAAACCTATACTAATAATCATTGACATTGACCTAACAATAATTGAAAACAAACAAACAAACAAAAAATCTCCCAGAGTTTCTCCAGGTAAATGGAGAGTACTGGTTTTCCTCAAAAGATAACGAATGTCTCAGTAATTCTGGGTACATTAAAATGCTATTTTAAAAAAGTAGGAAGGGGGAGTTATTGATTATTCTATGGCACAGGCATTAGAAAAAAAAAAAGAAAAACCACTATTATGTTGATAATTACATATAGAATGGTATATGCAAAGGAATTTTTAAAGAAACAAATTTTAAATATTTTTCTACAACAATTCAAACAAGTTCTAGGTTTATGCTCAGAGAAATAGGAAGCTAGAAGAAGTGTTGTTCACACTTTAACAATTAATAAAAATCTGAACAAACTAAATAATTTTTTCATGAAAATATTAGAGAAACAGAATTATAGCGCAGTCAAATAATCCGAAGCCTGGGAAGAGAGAAGACCAATAATTTTCGTACTTGTGGCTGGTTCCTCAAGACAATATAAGCCAATAAGAAGATACAGCTTAAAAAAAAAGTTAAATTGCCAAAGGTTGGCTCACATAAGAATGAGAAGCCAGTAGGCACAGTAGGGCCAGACAGAGGGGAGTAACCTCTTCCAGGGTCTCACAGGGAAGACACAGAGAATCTAAAACAATTTTCTTGTGGTGCTGACTTGAAGCCGGGAAGAGAAAACACTGCTGAAACTCCTCACCACCATCCCTACTATTTCCTCTAGGGAAACAAGCCATTGATTTGCAAAGGTAACGACAGCAAACACTCTCCCTTCAGAGCACTAGTGAAAAACCATCATGGTTAGTGGAAACTAAATACCCTTGAGAAAGGGGCAGGTATGCTTTACCTCCTTGTGAGTGGGGAGACTTGGTATTCATGTTGAAATTCGGAGGTTTCTACATTGTATGGCATAATAAAAACAAGAAACTGGCACTAATAAAATGTTAAATGTGATAGTAAGTAGGATTAATTGGATAGACAGAGATTTGAATATTTGTAATAAAGAAAAAGCAACATAATGAGCAAAGACATGGAAATAAGCACACCAGGCCTATGATTCACTTATGATTTGTCAGGACTTTGACAATGCTGTACTTGATGAAAAGTAGGGAACTGAGAGTAGCCACAGTGAGAACTCCGGCATCAGGGTAAATTGGATGAGGTGCTCTTTGAATAATGACCATGGACATTATGGGAAATGCAATGGCTGAACAATTTGGGCCTGACACTTAGCTCCTGGTTATGAGACTGAAACAAGTGGTGTGACTGAGTCTTTATTATGCTAAACCTATTGAGAAATGTGATGGTGGTGGGGGATCTCACCATAAAAAATAGATATAGAGATAGTGCAATAAAGAGAAATGCTCATTCTACTATGGTAGGCTTCCTTATGAGGCATGATGTAGTCTCTAAAACACATTTATCAAATTACCAAAGAGGTCTAGGGATTGAGGAAATGTAAAAAAAAAAAAAAAAAAAAAAAAAAAAAAAAATCAAAGGAATGATTTAGTACATAGATAGGAGGGTCATCTTTTTCTTCTCTGTTGGACAATTTTGTATGCAAATGCTTTAGAAGTAAAGTTTAGAGAAAGATGAACACTGTTTCATGACAAGGTGACTATATTAGTTTCCTAGGGGTGCCATTATAAAGTTTCACAAATTGGATGGCTTAAGACAACAGATTTTTTTTTTTCTCTCACAGTTCTGGAGGCTGGACATCTGAACTCAAATAGTTGAAGGGTCATGCATCTCTGCAGCCTTTTGGGGAGGATATTCACTTGTCTCCTCATCTTCCGTGAGTCCTGGGCATTTCTTGACTATGACAGTATAATTCCAGTCTCTGCCTCTGTCTTCCCATGGTTGTCTTCCTTTGTGTCTCTGTATCTCTGTGTTTTTACATGGCATTCTTTCTGTACTGTATTCAAAATTCCATTTTTTCATAAGGATACCAGTCATGTTAGAATCAGGCCCATGATAATGAATTCATTTTTATGTGATTAAATCTGCAAAATCCTTTTTCCAAATAAGGTCATATCACATGAATTGAGAGTTAAGACTTTAACATATCACTTTTGAAGGGAGCACAATCCAACTCATAACAGCTACAAGCTCTAAAGTAAGTTAAAATTTTTCATGTTAATGGCAGAGGTATTAATAATCACTAACAAAAGAAAAAATGATACTAGTTAATCTTTATTTAGTCTTAGTTCTAACTTAGTTCTAACTACTGCTTTATGCAATCTACCACAGTATCAATTTAATGACTTTTTCTAGAAACACTTTGAAAAAGTGTTTGAAAAAGGTATTGTGTTTTTTTTGTTGTTGTTTTATTTTTTCCCAAAATCATATAGTGGGCAAGTGATAGAGCTCATATTATAACCTAGGCAGTGTATTATGTTCTTGGGGGCAGCAAGTTATTTAGTCATATAAAATTATAAGAAACAAAATCCGTAAGTAGATCTTTGGCATTAGCATGATCAGAAATAAACTAGAAACTTAAATAAGACAGAGTAATATCCATGTTTCCCTTTTGGCTTAGAGTGAAGAGTGCAGGAAACTTTTTGTTTTTGTATTTGGTAGAACAACTCAAGACATCTGTCGCAAGATATCTAAAGGCCCTAAGGAGGGAGAAGAGATTCTTCCCTCCCAGGGATCTTGACAGATAATTTATAAACTTGAGAAATTAGTGTTTCAGAGATCTCATGCCTATGAGATTAGCCTAAAGACTCTTTGGGAGAGTTTTCTTATTGTTACCCAAATGTTTATACTAGTTTGATGAGGTCAGGAAAAATACAGCTATGAATCATTATATTATTTATTTTAAAGAAATGGAAGGAAAGTCAAGAAAAAACACTGGAAAAGGATGTAGAAAAATAGAATTCAAAAGAGTTGATTGATCTTACAAAACTAAGCATACTCTTTGCACACAATACATCAATAATTCCTTAGGTTTTCCCCGAAGTGGCTGAAAAGAAATGCCCAGACAATAATCTGCATATAGGTGCTAAGCGGTTTATTCATAATTATCAAAATTTGGACACAACCCAAATGTCCTTCAATAGTGAATGAATAAATAAACTGATACAGGTAGACAATGGAATACTATGTAGCATTAAAAAGAAATGATCTATCAAGCCATGAAAAGACATGGAGAAACCTTAAATGACTATTCCTAAGTGAAAGAAGCCTTTCTGGAACGGGTCTATACTGTGTGATTCCAACTACGTGACGTTCTGGAAAAGACAAAACTATAGAGACAGTAAAAAGATTAGTGATTGCCAGGGATTGAAGGAAGAGAGGGATGAACAGACAGAGCACAATGGACATTTAGGGCACTGAAACTATTCTGTATATTTCTGTATAGTTATATATGCTATAATGGTGGATATATCATCATACATTTGCCCAAACCCATAGAATGTACAACACCAACAGTGAATCCTAATACAAACTGTGGACTTTGAATGATGATGATGTATCATCATAGGTTCATCAATTGCAACAAACGTACCACTCTGGAGGGGCATGTTAGTAGTGGAGTAGGCTATGTGTGAGGATAAGGCATATGGGATATTTCTGTAACTTCCTCTCAATTTTTTTATGAAGCTAAAACTACTATAAAACATAAAGTGCTTTTAAAAATGCCATAAAAATACTTTGGAAATCAGGACTGAATTGTGTCATAGTTTAAGTGAAATTACAGAGAAATTCTACAAAAATGTACAGAGAGTTGAAGAATGAGGACAGATAATTTAATTTGTTTACTAAAAGTTAAGCTTTAGTAGGTAATTTCTTTTTTTAATAGGTAATTTCTAATAAAGTACAAAATGTAGAATGAGCTTTGCAAAAAAGTAAAATTTATGTTTATGGTATGGCGTGGAAATGGAAACTGCTATGAATGTTGGTGCTGAAGAGAAGGACAAATGGGATTGTAGCTTGATGTCATAGTACTTTAGAGGGAAGTTTGCATTTGTGTGTGTGTGTGTGTGTGTGTGTGTGTGTGTGTGTTTTAATATAGAAGACAAAGTTTAAAGTAATTACTGCCTTGAGTAAAACTATACAATTATTTTTCTCCTTTTCCAAAATGAGAGCATTTGAAAAGATCCAGTAATTAAATAAGAGAGATTAAAAACTTATTAAATAGGGTACACTTCCTTTATAAATTGAATATTTGTTTGATTCTTACTGGTGAATGGTTACTTGTAATCATTGTACAAACTTAAATTCTAGATATTTGGATGTCAAGATGTCAGCAACTTGTTACCCTTAATTTTTTGAATAAGTGGTCTCAAATTTTAATATAACTTTGTTTTCCTGGATAACCTGATGAACAGGCTGAGTGAAAGTTACTTGGTTTGAGAAATAAAATGTGTACTAAAAGCAAACTAATAAACAAAGAAAACCTGGCAGTTTGATTATATTTAGTAATAGGTAGTTTGTCTGTTTTTTAATAATAATTTTTCAATTGCAGTTGGCATATGATATTATATTAATTTCAGGTGTACAACATAATGATTAGACATTTATATAACTTGTGAAGTGAGCACCTCAGTAAATCTAGTACTCATAAATCTAATACATAGTTATTAATATTACAATATGATCGACTCTGTTATGCATGCTATACCTTACAAACACAAGATTACTTTGTAACTACCAATTTGTACTTCTTAATTCCTTCCCCTTTTCACCCATCCACTCAACACCCCTCCAATCTGGCAACCATCAAATGTTCTCTGTATCTATGAGTTTGTTTTTGTTTCATTTGTTTATTTATTTTGTTTTGTAATTCCTCATATATGTGAAATCATATGGCTTTTGTCTTTCTCTGTCTGATGTATCTCTCTCAGCATAACACCCTCTAGGTCCATCCATGTTGTTGCAGATGACAAGGTTTCATTTTATCTTATATCTGAGTAATATTCCATTCTATATATCTACCACTTCTTCTTTATCCATTCACCTACTGATGCACACTTAGATTGCTTCCATATCTTGGTATTGGAAATAATGCTGCAATGAATATATGAGTGCATCTGTTTTTTCAAATTAGTATTTTGGGTTTCATTGGATAAATATCCGGAAGTGAATTACTAGGTCCTTGGATGTCTCTTATAGCCTTTGTTTTAAAGTCTGTTTTGTCTTCTATAAATATTGCTACTTCAGCCTTTTGTTTGTTTCCATTTTCATGAAATACATTTTTCCATCTCTTTACTTTTAGTTCGTGTATGTCTTTCTGAGTCTCTTGTAGGCAGCGTACGCGTATGTACGGGTCTTGTTGTCTTATGGATTCAGCCACCCTGAATCCATTTTGATTGGAGCATTTAATCCTTTTACATTTAAAGTAATTGTTGATAGATATGTAGTTATTGCCATTTTATTATTCGTCATTTTTATCTCTATTTTTTTAAAAATTGTGTTTTAAAGAAGTACCGTGGGCTGCCCTGTGGCTCTGTGCTGCTAACTCCAAAGGCTGCTGGTTGGATTCCCACATGGGCCAGTGGGCTCTCAACCACAAGGTTGCCCATTCAACTCCTCGAGTGCCACAAGGGTGGTGGGCTGTGCCCCCTACAACTAAGATTGAAAATGGCAACTGGACTTGGAGCTAAGCTGTGCCCTCCACAACTAAATTGAAAGAACAATGACTTGGAGCTGATGGACCCTGGAAAAACACACTGTCCTCCAATAAGAAAAAAAAAAAAAAAAAAGAAGTGCCTCTAATATTTCTTGAAATACTGGTTTGATGGTGATGAACTCTTTTAGCTTTTTCTTGTCTATGAAGCTCTTTATTTGCTCTTTGATTCTAAATAATATAGCTTTGCTGGGCAGAGTAATCTTGGTTGTAGATCCTTGCATTTCATCACTTAGAATATTTTGTGCCAATCCCTTCTGGTCTGCAAAGTTTCTGTTGAGAAGTCAGCTAACAGTCTTATGGGTGCTCCTTATAGATAACTGCTTTTCTCTTGCTGCTTTACAATTTTTCTCTTGATATGCCTTGGTGTGGGCCTCTTTGAGTTCATCTTGTTTGGGACTCTCTACACTTCCTGGCTTTGTATGTCTATTTCCGTCACCCAGTTAGGGAAGTTTTCCATCATTAATTCTTCAAATAGGTTTACAATTCTTTGTTCTCTGTCTTCTTCTGGTACCCCTATGATGTGAAAGCCATTATGCTTCAGCTTGTCCCAAAGGCCCCTTAAAATATGCTTTTTTGGATTCTTATTTATTATTTATTTATTTTTGTCTTCTAATTTGGTGTTTTCTATCACCTTTTCTTCTAAATCATTGATTCAATCCTCTGTTTTATCTAATCTAGTGTTGATTACCTCTGATATGTTGTTGATTTCAGTTGTATTCTTTATTCTGACTGGCTTTTTTTTATGTTTTTTTATCTCTTTGCTGAAGTTTTCACTGAGATTAATGAGCATCTTTATAACCAGTGTTTTGAACTCTGCATTTGATAGATTGTATGTCTCCATTTTGTTTAGTTCTTTTTCTGGGGTTTTGTTCTATTCTTTCATTTGGGACATGTTTCTTTGTTGCCTCAGTTTGACTGCCTTCCTGTTTTTGTTTCTAAGTATTAGGTAAAGCTGCTATGTCTCCCGGTCTTAGTATAGTGGCCTTATGTAGTAGGTGTTCTGTGGGGCCCAGTGGCACAGTCTCCTTGGTAACCTGGATGGATATTCCAGGTGTGTCCTTTGTATGAAGTGAGTGCCCTCCTGTTGTAGTTGAGTCTTGTTTGCTGTTGGCACATCAATGGAAGGGGTTAACCCTCAGGATGATTGGCTGTGACTACAGTGGAGAAGTTGTTGTGCAGGGGATTGCTTACCCTCTGGAGCAAGATTTCCTTTCCAGAGGGGCTCTGGTGTATCCCAATTCTGGCCTTTGAGTGTGTCATTTGTGGAGATGGTTGGGTGGTGCTCTGATATGGTCTGAAACTGGCCACTGAGTGTGTTGGGCATCTTGGGAAGGGCTCTGGTACAGGCCAAGTTCAGCCACTGCCTATGACCTGCCTGGGGTCACTTGGTATGAGCTATAAAATGATCCTCAGATGGTTGTTACTTGTGCTAGCCTTATAGGTGCCTGGGAGAGGCTAAGCTGTGAACCGAAGTGGACTTCCAGTAGTGCTGGGCTTGGGGTTGCTTAGCAAGAGGAATGCGGCATACTGAGACCAGATGCTGCTTATTTGGGATTTGTGAACTTTGGACAGATTTTTAGGAAAGTCTGCAGCATGAGCCAAGCGAGGCCATTTGTATGGAAAAACCACTGGAAGTGGCCTGAGTGGGCTCACAAATTGGATGGGATGGGATCTCAGGGAATCAGCAAAGCTGGGTAAACAGTGTTAGCCATGTCAATGGTGACTCAGATATGGCACCCCACTGCAGGTGCAGGCTGAGGAGTGGGAGGGCTCAACAAAGGAACAATGTGTCTGCCAGCACTTCTATCCAAGGAAAAGCTGCCCCTCCAGCTCTTTTCCTGAAGCCAGATAATTCAGTTCCCCCCCATATGTCCCTGGTGCCTTTTGAGCTGGTGCCCCAGTGCTGGATTTCAGAGCAAGTGAATTCATGCATGGGCCCTTTAAGAGGGTGCCTGGGACTCCAGCAGTCATCTGTTTCACTCAGCCACAATCTCCCCTTGTTTTCACTGCCAGAAGTTATGGGAAGTTTTCTTCCTGGCGCTAGAACCCTGGGCTGGGAAGCCCAGTGTGAGGCTGAGTCCCTTTGCTCCTCAAGAGAGACCTCAGCAGCTGAGCTATCACTCTTGATGTTTAATCACCACACATGAGTGTGGGACCTGCCAATTCTTCATCTCCATCCCTCCTACCAGTTTTGATGTGGCTTCTTCTATTTGTCCTGCATTATAGGACTTTTGCTCAGCTAGACGTCAGGCAGTTTGCAATGATGGTTGTTCTGTGGTTTATGTGTAATTTTGATATAGTCATGGAGAGAGGTGAGCACAGCATTTACCTTCTCCACAATCTTGACTGGAAAGGACGTGAACAGATACTTCTCCCAAGAAGATGTACAAACGGCCAACAGATATATGAAAAAACATGTTCAACTTCACTATCTATTAGGGTAATGAAAATGAAAACCACAATGAGATGTCACCCCACACCTGCTAGAATGGCTATTATCAACAAGACAAATAATAACAAGTGTTGGAGAGGCTGTGGAGAAAAAGGAACCCTCATACAGTGTTGGCGGAAATGCAGATTTGTGCAGCTGCTATGGAAGGCAGTGTGGAGGTTCCTCAAAAAATTATGAATAGAATTACCGTATGACCCAGCAATCCCTCTCTTTGGAATCTGCCTAAGAAATCTGAAAACCTCTATCCATAAAGATATGTGTACTCCAGTGTTCATTGCAGCATTCTTTATGGTGACCCCTTTACTTTTGTGCTGTACAGGGTCCTGGGAGAAAGACAACTCATCTTGGAATTATAAAAGAACATAAGCATATTTAACTTTTTAGAGAACTCGTTTTTGGTTGAAACTCTACAAAGTAATATAACCTCAAATGACTGGGGGACCTCGTATGAGTAATTCATTAAATATCATGCTTTCAAGTAGAGCTTTTTTGTTGTCATTTTTATAACTTACACTTAGTTTTCAGAGCATTTTTCAGAATGTTCTCTTCTTTTCTAATTGTGAAAAGAAATAACATTTTCAAGCACAGCATCGACAGTTGTGTTGTTCCTTACACATTACACTGTATTCTTCCAGGAATTAGATATTATTCTCGAACATAAAGGAAAGAGAAAGCAGTTTCATCTTTTTTTTTTCCTCCCACATGTATCTTTTACTGAAGAAATGAATTTCAATATATTTCTGTGGAAGCATGGGTTTTAATTATTTTCTCAGGGACTGACAATTCCAATTTCCCAGATGATAAGTTAAATGTGTAATGCTCGATTATATATCACATTTCATTATATGCAACTGGAAATACCCATGTGAAAGTTATTCCCTGGAAATAGACCACTAAAGTACCATTCAGTCTACTACTGGTTTAGGACACAAAATGGTATTTTAGTATCCAGAAATGGTTAAAATATCAAATATTATGTAATTTACTTTCTTCAAATATTTTAATAATGCCAAATTTTTTATCGTTTGCAATGCAATTGCAAAAATGTTGTCATTTTGTACTCATATTAAACCCAAGAGATAACTATTGCTGTCTCTAGTACACAAATGAAGATATTACAGCGCTAAAAGATTTTTTTGTTACTAACGTATCTTTGGTTGTTAAGGGGCAGGGCTAGAAATTTTACACAGACGTACTAACAGTCGTTCGTGGCTGGTTCCTATAATACAACTTCCTCTAATTTAGTTTATATGAGGAAATTTAATTCCTCTTCTGAGAGAAAGAAATATTCTCAATATGAAATATTAAACTAGCAGCTTTTAGTGCTTCATCTGGGAAATGCAAAATACAAATACTTTAAAGTGTTCATTTACCTTTTAAAATAAGATAATGATTAAATGAAAATAAAATACATGTGGTCAAATAGTGTATAAATTACATTTTTCTTTGTCTAGAGTTCTGAAAAAAAAATTGATTGTTGGTTAGCAGAACAAGTATTTCTCTAGCAGTAAAGCAGACGTTTTTTTTCTAGTGACATGTGAGAGTGGGTGGTGAGTATTTCAGATTAGAACACTGCGTTACTGTGAACAGACAAGAATGTATAAGGGCTGGCTTTACTTTTTTTTCCCCTTTTCTTCTTAGATTGTCCATCATGCAGACTTTCAGAATTAAATTACAGTCCCTCTTCAAAAAAGAAAACAAAAAGCAATACTAGATGAACTTGGGTTACAGATAACCTCTATAAAAGATCATTTGTTTATGCTTTATTTTCTCTGGAGAAGAATTATGAAATGCTTAATCAGATAAGTATTAAATTATGTTTTCTCCTTTCTGAGGATAAGATAAAATTAAATTCTCGTTTGGATTATTATTAAATACACTTGTCAAAGCCTAAGAAAATATTGCTTCTCTTGGATCCTACTTAGAGGAAAGCACCTGTAAGGTTATGGAAAAGAATATCTCTAATTTAGGAACAGTTCATCTTCACAGAAGACTAGATTCAACATATAAGCAAACGAGCAAACACACCTACATAGATTCAAGATTTAATTTTGCGCAAGTAATATGCCTAGTTAAAAAAAATGCACTTTGAGATCACATGATTTTTTAAGCAAAAACAAACAGAAAAAAAACAACCACACATTTTTTCTAAACGTAGGTTTTCATATTCCAGATTAGTCACAGTAATAATTCAGTTCAAGTTTGTAGAATTCCGAGTTATTGTATTTTTGTCAGCGAAACCGAATACTCTCTTTCTATTCTTGTTTACTACATATTAGGTATATAAACATGCATAGGTAACTCACATTCTGTTTCACTTTCCCCTTCTGAAAAATACAAAACATATAAGTAAACCTAATTAACTAAAGAGTTAATTTGAGGATTAAATGATAATATTAAATTTTCTGGCTATTTCTGATCATTTTATTGAGTATCCAAACTGAGAATATAGGTGTAAGGGATGAACAAAAGTAAAAAGTGCTAGAAGAAATATGTATTTAATATTTGCTAAAGATGTCCAAAAACTAGACCTGCCATCCTTAGCTCATCACCCACCTCTAAGTTTATGTAGAGAAGACTAAAATTTCAGTGGATTAAGAGACTTGAAAAGATTTGTCAGGATGTTCTGCATTTTTACCTCCCTTTGCTTTCTATGATGGGATTTTTCCCTATTTTAAGACTAGCTCAGGGAGTTTCTAGAAAATGGTTGAGACAGGAAGGGGTTTTATACTAGGAAATAAGACTGACATCTCAGCTCCAGCCTGATGATTTCTTGGCTGACAAATCCTGGCTTGTCTAGATTTTTATCAAAGAGAAGGATGTTGCAAGAGGTTTTGTAAGCCTATGGTCTGTCCGCTTGGAGAATTTTATCAAGGCAAACACAGACTTTTCTCATCTTTTTTGTCTGGAAAATTCACAAGGCACTAGACTGGCTTAGCTGAACTTGACTGCAATGGCGGTGCAGAGGGACCATGTTGCAGGGAAGATGCTGTACTAGGTTTCTGCCTTCTAGAGAAGAACTAAAAGCTGTCTCCAGCTGTTAACTTGAAAGGGTAACATATTTGCAAGGAAATGGTAGTATTGGAGTTCTCCATAACACAGGAAGTTTACCTCCAAAGAGCCACAATGTATCCCATAAAAGAATAAAAATGACACCTAAGTAGATTTGCCATGCAGAGGACATCAATGCTAGGTTACAAAAACACCAGGTGGGCCATACTTTCCCCACCCTACTGTCTCACTTCTCTTCCCATTTCCCCAGCCAGGGGACCAGAGGCAGCACAGCAAAGTGTGGAGAAGCAGTGGAAGGACAAGACGTGACAGTGCACCATTTCACCCTGCTCTGCAAAGTTCTCAGGACAGGGAGACTTGAGTCAGAGAAGGGGTCATTCATGCTTAAATTGGGTAACAGGTTATAATTTTGAGACTAATGTTAGCTGAACGTGTATTTTAATATTTGAAAATGAGTTTAAAATACAAAAAGTCACCAAATGATTTTCCATCTAAATATACCATCTAGGGGCAGGAAATTAAGATCTGACATAGATTACTTACATCTCTGGGTGAGAAACAAATACTCTTTTCTTAATACATTGCACACCATTGAGTTCAACTTTATAAAAAATATTAGTACTTCCCTTACCAATTATATCTTCAAAATACAACGCCAATATGTCCTTTTATCTCTATCTCTCTATTGATGTCATCTGAGTCCAAGCCACCCATTTGTCCCCCTTAAATAATTGTACCAGTCTCTTTTTTCTTCCTGCCACACCTGTTTTCCGTCCCCTATTCATCCTCCACAGAACAGAAAACATGATTTTCTCCAAACATAATTTGTCATATTTAATGCATTTTTTAACATTTTAATGGCTTTATATTGCATTAATACAAAATCTAAATTCCTTGCCTTGACCTACCTGATCTGTCCTCCACCTATTTCTCCAGCTTCTTTCTGAGCCATTTCCTTCCTACTTTCCTCTGCTGCAGACTCTCCAATCTCCTTTAATCATCTCTGGCTCACAATAAACTTTTTCCTGTACACAGTACCCAGCATCAGCAAGACCTTCCTCTTCCCTCTACCCCTTCATATAGCCACATTATCTTATCTGCATCTCCTCTCCAAAGACTTTCATGACCTCCCTACCTAAATATAGTGTCCATGCATCTCTCCATCCCCACTTGTTCTTTTCTCCTATTAGTATTGGTTTATAACTCATTACAACATTCACTAAACTACCACCAGTATGTATAATTTTTAGTGCTCATTGTTTTCTCTGAGAAACACTGTGTCTCCACACCTCAAACAGTATCTGCACATGATAGATGTTCAAATATTTTTGGAATTATGTTATTATTGTTGTTATTAACTTCATCATATGGAATTCCTAACAGATCTCTGAAGTGGAAGCAAACCTAAAAAAACCAACCAAACAAACAAACAAACAAAAAAAAAACAAAACAAGAAAACAACTTACTGCTAAATCTTTTTGTCATTGTAAACTTGAGCTTTTTTTGTTAACAAGACCTAGGATTAAAATCAGGCTCTGTATGAATTTGAACACATTTCATTAATCTAAGCCTTGGTTTTCATCTATAAAAGAGAATTTAATAATACTTGACTAAGCAATTGCTGTGAGTATTAAATCAAATAAAATATTTAAAAAGCCTAGGGAATAAAGTCCATATGGTACTCTGAGATTGTGTTTAAAACTTCTCCCTCTTCTCCAAAACGTACAAAAAGACATTATATATCTAAAAGACATGTAGATTATACATCTGTGGTGCAATTCCAAGTTACAAGTAAAAAGAGGATAAAGTAGAACTGTTTGTGAGTGGGAGTTAAGGCTAAACATGTCAGTGGGTATCAAAAGGTGATACATACCGAAGTCCCAGAAAGAAGATGGCCATGCCACAGACCTCACATTCACCAACAGGGAACTGAAACTGAGCCTTTTATGTTACATCAGCATTGGAAAAATGCTGGCTCATCTTTGAAATGGGACTAGATTTTCACCCGTGTCTCAGATGTGAACTAAGGAAGCAAGATGCTTAGGAACACAAATGAGTTGTAGACACTTCAGATCAAAAATTAATTTTAAAAAAGAGGTCTCAATTTAGACAACCCATAGACTACACAACATAAATAAAATATTTTACAGGGAGGATTTTCATTCCAGGGCTCTCGGATACAACAGAAAACAACTTCCATGATATATGTTAAATAATTGAAAAACAACTAGAGATAACAGGGACCTATGAAAGAGATTTTAAAATAAGCATGTTTAAAGTGTTCAAAGTGAAAAATGGACGAGGGACTGGGAGGGAAAATTACATCATATAGAAGCTCAGACATAGTCAAAATCTGTAAAATAAAAATAAAAAAGTCTATAAAGAAAATGTAGTCATTAAACAAAAGAGCTAACAAACAGATAAATCAAACTGATGATGAAACATCACCTAAGAGAGAATGAATACATTGGACATAAGATGGAGAACGTGAGGAAATAAAAGCAAGTCTTGAAACTAGGACTTGGCAACATAAGCAATTATATTGAATGTTCTAGTCCACTTGTATGTATCTTTTCATGGTCTACAAAGGCAACTTAGAATAGTTCTAAAATTATTTTCTCTTATGATTTAATTTTCTGAATTATGCTAACCACTTTAAAACTTGTACACATGAGAACCTTGTACATTGCTGCTGTGAACACTAAAATTGTAGGAACATAAAGGAAATTGAGCCTGAACACCTTGAAGTCTCCACTGGTGTCTTCTCAGAATATCAGTAATACATTGAAAGGGATCTGAAAAGTATTCTCACTGGACAGACTAACCCACCACAGAGATAGAAGCAGGGAAAAAGAGCAAGTAACTCAAAATAGCAGGTGCCTGGAGTGATGTCAGAGAAATCCTAGTATTCCACAGTATATTTTATGGGAGGATGGCCTTAGAAGGGGAAAGTAGGAACAAAAACTTTGGTTCTAAAATTAGGTCGAAGATAGTTACTAAAATTAGGTCTAAAATAGTTACTTAAAGAAAATGTCCAAAAATGCATCATTAACTTTCTGAATGTGTAAATGAATCTGACGTGTACTATGAACTAATGAGATACATGCTTGCTGTCTAACTTGTCAAGCATTCTTTTTTTGAAATCTTAAAATGAGAAGCCTTCTAAATCTGAATCTTTAAGGTGAGACCAAGTCAAAACATACCAAAAATCAGAATCAGATTTCTGTTTTCCATTGGTATTTCATATGAGAAAGTAAGGTCTCCACTGTTGGATAGATTTGATTTAAAATTCTGATTTTGTGAATTATTGGTTGTCATCTTAAGCAATTTATTCCATTTCTTGGAGCCCTGTGTGTGGTGAAAACTTAGGAATCAGAACTAAATAACACTTTCGATCTCAGCTCTAGCCAATGTTGTGACTGTACTTCTCCCTGACCCTTTATTCCCACATTCTCTCTAGTTTATTTTCTAGCTACTATTTCCTTTTAGAATGCAAAAATCCAGTGTCCCAATTTAGATTTAAATTGTCTCAGATTTAGACCACTTTATCTCCTAATGCCTTAGAGCAGTTTAGTCCATACCCCATACAAGTAATTACAGGCAATGGATGCCTGCTGGATTGAAGTCCATCTTGGACGTGTTCTTTCAAGGAAATATGCTTGAATTTTGGGGTGTTAGCAGAAAATTATGTTGTTTGCAGTTGTAAAATTGGCTGAAAACTTTTATTCATTCTTTCCACTTTTGTGAACTATTAATGTTTTTTCCCATTTATCAATTTTCTCCTTTCTCATTTCTGCTTTTAAGATAATTTTTTTCTGAAAAATAATACTTTATTAGTTATGTTGCAAATATTTTCTTTCAGATTGCAGCTTTGAATTTAATTTCTTCATGATAGGCTGATAAATACATATTCTTTATTTTAACATAGTTGTATTTATAAACATTTTATTTTAAGAATAACATTTTGTCTTGTTGTAGAAATTTTACTATTTCCCTGAGGTGTTATGTTTTCCTATGCATTCTTCTGCAATTATTAAACTTCACCTGCCACATATAACTCTTTAATCAATGAGTTTTTTTAATTTTTGCCTTTGATGTGAGGCAGTGTTTAATTGTACCTAATGGTTTTTCTCTATTAGGTAATCATATTTAAAAATTGTTTAACTTGTTTGATTGGTGACTGACATTTACATCTCATAATTTTAAATTAAGCTCACATGAATAAATATTCGATCATGAAATTATTTTGTAGCATATTGCTTTTTACTTGCTAATCTCCCATTTAGAATGTTTTCATGTGTATTTATATGTGAGACTGGCCTCAAATGTTTTCATTCCTTTTTAAACTCTTGTATTTCAGAATAAAATATATTCAAACATTTCACAAATTATGAGTGTACAGCTCAGTTAATTTATACAAAGTGGACACAGACATGTGTTTTTGGTCAAGAAATAGAACACTATGAGCATCCCAGAAGCTTTCCTTGTGACTCCTTGAAGTCATTATCTTCAGAGGTATTTAGGGTTCTGATTTGTATCACCAGAGAGTAATTTTGCATATGGAAAAATTTTAAATAATAGAATATTGCGGTAATTGATTTCTAGTTTTATTTCATTATTATTAGAAAATATATTTTGTGTGACTTCAATATTTTAAAATGTATCAAGGCTTGTTTTATGGTTTAACATATGGTCTATCTTGGAGAATGTTCCATACACACTTAAAAAGAATATGTATTCTGTTGCTGAGTGGAGAGTCTATACAGATGCACATGGATATATATATCCATGTGTATCTGTTAGACCTATTTGGTTTATAACATTGTTCAAGTCTTTTATTTCCACATTTATCTTTTGTCCAGTTTATCGATTCATTACTGAAAGTGGTATATAAGTCTCCAACTATTTTCGTAGAATTATTTCTACCTTCATGTCTGTGTTTGCTACATATATTTTGGTGCTATGATGGTTAATGAATATAGGTTTAAAATTGTTATATCTTCTTAATGAATTGACATTTTTGTAACCGCACATGAACTTCATTTCTTTAGCATGCATCCTGCTCTAATCCAAGCTTGCTTTGTTTAGTCAGATAGAACTATGACTCAACTGCATTCTTTCCCCAGATCCTCCTACTTGTTTATATGCTGTATGTCCACTCCTTTTAATCATTAAGCTCTTAGGAGATTAGGTTCTGGTCAGAGTCAAACTCCCTTAAGAATAAAGCTTCAGGTCTATCAACCATAATGAAGATACAATAACCGAACCTCAAACTAGAATAAGATTTTAGTCAAACAAAGGTAACACCTTGGTCTCAGTTACATTTCAGCTAAAGACTCATGAAAGCAGAGTGGCCCCACAGACCGCATCCCCTGGAAATCTGACAGAACAACCCCATGACTGACACCAGGACCAGAAGCCATGATCAATTGCTCCCTGCCGGAGCCCCCACCCAATCAGTAGAGCCCACAAGTCCAACTCCCATACCAACCATGATTTACGATTGTTCCCTTGTATAACCGAGCCCCTAGAGGCCAGTGGAGAGCCAGGTTTTTCAAAGCAGTAGCTCACCTGTGTCTCCAAGCTTGGTGCCCACTCCTTAAATAAACATTTACTTTCTTTGCAGCAAAAGCCTGCTCATGTCTTTCTTTTTTGTCTCGAATGCCCGCAGGCAAGAAAACACTTTGAGTCTACAGTTACACTTTCCCCAATATATAATATATTTATTTTTCTCTTGTTTCAATTTTTGGCTTAAAGAGTCTTTTGTCAGATATCACTATAGCTACCCCAGCTATCTTTGGTTACTATTAGTATGTAATATCTTTTTCCATCCTTTAGCTTTCAACCTATTCATGTCTTGGTATCTAAAGTGAGTCTTGTAGTTGTATCTTTTTTTAAATCTGACTATTTCTAAATTCTGAATGGAGAGTTTAATACTTTTATATTTCAAATAATTACTGATAAGGACTTTTTTCTGTCATTTTGCTATTTGTTTTCTGTATAATCTTTAACTATAGCTTTTATAACTTTTTGTGTCCCTCATTCTTCCTTTATTGTCTTATTTTGTGTTTAGTTGATTTTTTTTAATAGTGAAGACTTTTGATTCCCTTCTCATTCTTTTTGTATAAATTTGTAGATATTTTCTTTATGGTTGGCATGCACATTGTATTTGACATCACAATCTAGTTTAAATTGACACCAACTTTTCAATAGAGTGCAAATAATGTATTCCTAAACAACTCTAGCCCCCACCCCCTTTATATTTTTTTTAGTCATAAATGACATCTTTATACACTTTGTGCCCAATAACATAGAATTATAATTATTTTTATGCATTTCTCTTTTAAATCACTCAGGGAATAAAAATGTTGATTTACATATCAAATATACAACAATATGCTGTGAGCAGCGACCAACGACTGGCGACCAACTGCCTTAGTGGGGGTGGGGAGAGCACAAAGCTCATAATACCAGCATGGGCCAGGGAACTGTGTCCTACTAAAGTGTGTCACACTAAACTGTGAACTGGCTTGAACTGGAGTCGGGGTGGGGGAGGTGGAAGGAGGGGGAAAAATACAATAATAATGGCTTTTATATTCTCTCACACATTTATCTTTACTGGACATATTTATTTCTTCACATGACTTGAAGTTACGGTCTAGTGTCCTTCTATTTCCTTCTGAAGGACTCCATTTTCTCTCTTTAGGACAGGTTTGTTAATAGTAATTCCATCAACATTTGTTTACCTGAGTGTTTTAAATTCTCCCTGGTTTTTGAAATACAGTTTGCTGGATATAGAGTTATTGTTTCTTTTCTTCTTTCAGCACTTTAAGTATTATATTCTAGTACCTTTAGCCTCCATGGTTTCTGATAAAAAATAGACTGTTAATCTTATTGATGATCCCTCGCATGTGGTAAATTCCTTCTCTCTTGATGCTTTTGAGATTCTCAGTTTTTGTTTTTCAATGTTGAGTTATAATGTGTCTTGGTATGAGCCTCCATGTTGATCTTACTTGGAGTTCACTGAGCTTTTTCAATTTGTACACTCATTTTTTTTCAAATGTGATAAATTTTTAGCCATTAGTGTTCAAATATGTTTTGTGCTATTTTCTATCTCTTCTTCTGAAAATCCCAGTATGGATATGTAGGCCTATTTAACGGTATCTCATCATACTTAGTCTCTATTCATGTTTCATAATTCTTTTACTCTTTGTTTTTCAGACTCAATAATTTCAATTTTCTAACTTTGAATTCTCTTTAATATTTAGCAATAAAAACACTAAAAATTCTGCAAAAAAGAGAAAACATTGATATATACAACAACTTGGATGAATCTGAAGAAATTTATACTTCATGTAAAAAGCCAATCTCAAAAGAACACATACTGCATGATCTAATTTACTTCACATTTGTGAAATAACATATTTATAGAGATGAAGAATAGATTACCAGATTAGTGGTTGCCAGATTAGTGATTTGGGGGGAAGGCGGGGTGAGGTTATAAAGAGGTAACATGAAACTACACATATGATAAAACTGCATAGAGCTACACACACACACACACACACACAGAGCGAGAGAGAGAGAGAGAGAGAGAGAGAGAGAGAGAGAGAGAGAGAGAGAGAGACAGAGGACAGAGACAGAGACAGAGACAGAAACCGAGACAGAAAGATATGAGTGTATTTATAATTAGTGCATTTTAATAAATTCTGTGGATTGTATCAATGTCATTTTCTTGGTTGTGACATTGTGCTATAGTTGTACAATAAACTAACAGAGGGGGAAGCTGGGTGAAGAGTGCAAAGAAAATGTGTACATTTCTTTGCTGTATCCTGTCGATATGTATTTATTTCAAAGTAAAAGTTAAAAAAATTAAAAAGCACTACTTTGAACTCTTTATTTTATTTGTTTTAACAGAATATAATGTGGAAATAAAGTGTTGTCTAAAATTTCTTAAATGCATTAGCCATTAAAAATCATCAGTCCTATCTGGTTAATAATGTTATGAAATTATTAGTTATTTTTACAAAGAATAAAAGCAGAGAAATGGAATTTTTATTTTACTGTTTTCTTCAAGAAATAGCTTTGTTATACTGTTCTTGAAAAACTGATCACAAAACAAAAGAAAAATAAATTGGATATTTATATTGAATAAATTATCAATTCATTTTATGAATATATCCAGTCAAGCAAGAGTGGATCACACTCTAATTCCTAATGGGCCTAATTAATTAAAACCCTAATTTTTTTTTTTTTTGTGAGAAGCACTATGTACACATAATTTATTAGTTACAGGAAGATAGAAAGTTTTGTTATAAGGAACTAACTCATATGATTATGGAGGCTGACAAGTCCCAAGATCTGCAAGGTCAATCAGTAAGGTAAAGACCTAAAAGAGCTAATGGTGTATTTCTAGTCCAAAGGCTATTGGGACCAAACCCCAGGAAGAGCAATATTTCAGTTTGAGTTTGAAGAAACAGAAGAAAAAGTCCTGGTTTAAATGTAGTAAGGCAGGAGGAATTCCTTCTTCCTCAGGGGAGGGTCAACTTGTTTGTTGTATTTGGGGTTTCCACTGAGGATTTCTCATAGTAGGGAAGGTAATATGCTTTACACAATCTGTGATTTAGAAGTTTATCTCATGAAAAAGTGCCCTCACAAAAACACCTAGTATAATAGTTGATTAAACATGTGGGCACCCTGTGGCCCAGGCAATTTGACACATGAAATTAACCAACAATCACAAAAGACCACAAATAGTAAAAGCAATACTGAGCAAAAAGAACAAAGCTGGAGGCATCATACTACCTGATCTCAAACTATACTACAAAGCTATAGTAATCTAAATAACATGGTACTAGTATAAAAATGGGCACGTTGAAATAGAAAGCCCAGAAACAAATCCATGTATTTATGGTCAATTTATCTTTATCAAGAATGCCAAGAACACACAAGTCTCTTCAATAAATGATGCTGGGAAAACTAGTTATCTAGATGTAGATGAATGAAATCGGAACCTTATTTCACATCATATACAAAAATCAATTCAAAATGGATTAAAGATTTAAATGTAAGACCCAAAAATGTAAGCAGACTAGAAGAAAATGGGAAAAACCTTCTTGACATCGGTGTTGGCAATGATTTTTTGGTCATGATACTGAAAGTATAAGCAACAAAAGCAAAAATAGAGAACTGAGATTCCATCAAGTTAAAAACTTCACAGCAAAGAAAATGATCAATAAAATGAAAAGGCAGCCTATGGAATGAGAGAAAATATTTGTAAACCGTCTATCCAATAAGGGGTTAATATAAGAAATTCATGCAATGCAACAGAAAAAAAAAAAAAAGACAAATAATCCAATTCGAAAATCATCAAATGACTTGAATAGATATTTCTCAAAAGAAAACAATAGATAACAGTAGACGTTTTTCAGAACAATGCAAATGGCCAACAGGTACATGAAGAAGTGCTCAACATCACTAATCATCAGGAAATGCAAATCAAAACTGCAATGAGATATCACCTCATACCTGATATGATGACTACTATCAAAAAGACAAAAGATCACTTATATTTATAATAATTTTAATAATAGTAAAAATATTAGTATCAGATGCTGTGCTTCATGTGTGTCTTTATAACACTAGTCCTCAGAATAATCCAAGAAAATATAATTTGTCCAATTCAAAATTCAAGTAATATTTTAAATATTCAAATGTTATGAATGGCAATGCAATTAAATATTAAGGCACTAATATCCAGCTTAAAAATAACTAAATATGAGGTGACAATGGTTAATAAAATTACATAGATTTTATGTATAAAATTCTTTAATATATTTTCTATATATCACATTACGTGTTCATCATCCAGAATCTGTTCTCCTTCTATCACCATATATTTCAGCGATATTTCATAATTTATTTAAAATTTTATTTTTTCTTTAGGTTTAATTTATATTTTTCTTGCTTTTTAAATTGGATTCCTATTTGATTGATAGCTTAGCCTATTTGCTTTTCAAATGTAATCTTAGGTGCAATAAATTTTTCTTCTTATGAAAGTTTTCAAATGTGTAAATATTACTCTAAATACCATTTGGGCTACATCCCACTTTCTACATCAGTAGTATTTGCATTATCTTCAGTTTTAGGTAATTTTGCATTTTCATTAACATGGAAATATTATACATTAGGATTTATTTCTCCTATATTATTTTGTATTTCCATGTTATTTTATTGTTCTCCATTCTGTGTTACATAGATTATGTCTATTACATGTTTATCTTAGCATTTTGGAAGTTATAAACACTCTATTCGTACATTTTAAAGGGCTATTATTTAAATTATATCTATTTCACTAAAAGTTTGAAGTGAATAAATATTTCCACCCTCTTTTCAAATAATAAATGACTTCAAAATATCATATCTAAAAATTTCCCTTTCCTGTCTCTTACTAACATATATTATTGTCCACTCTTCTGATTTTATCTTATAGTTATCACTAATGGGAACAATTCAGTTTTATAATATCAACATTTATTTAGATTTACACACACACTTAAGATTTTTTGGTCACAGATCACTCATTTTCAATCTTTTTTCGTGGGGTTATTTTCTTTCTGAATTACACATAAAATATATATTAAAAAGAATTAATGGAAGACACAATGAGTGTGTTTTTGTGTTTTCTTTTTAAATGTTCTTGTTTTAGTATCATTCTGAAGTGACAATAAATATAATTAACTCATCTTGCATCCAGTCTAGATTGAATTATGTGCCAGCAATGTTTTAAATTTTCATAAAGCAAATTAGGCATACAAATAAATATATATATATATACCTCTTACATCTACTTTTAATATAATTTTCAACTTAAAACTACTTTTACCATAATTTTAGAAAAAAAGATCTGTGCATTTTACAGTGGCTTGCTTATTGGCACCTAATGTTGTAGAGAATTGTTTCATAAACAGACTGAATATTCATTTGCAATGATTGGTATAGAAGTTGTATTTAAACACTTGTCAGTGGCAATAGAGGGTATTTAGTATTAAGAATGCAAATGAAAGACATAGATTTGAAGAAGATAGAGAGGAAACAATGTGGTTCCTGACATTTTAGACTTAGACTTATTATTAGCTTCTATTTTTCCACATAACTGAGTTTTAGAAGTTACACAAGTAATCGTTGTGCTACAGACGTTTTTGTGAATGACAGGGTACATTGATTTTAAAGTGTTAGTAAATGAAGAATTAAAATAAAATATATGTTTACGGAAATATAAGCAGAATTCCATATGAGTCTGGCTTTATACAATTCCAGGTTACTCACTCGGCATTCATAAACTATTTTGTTTGACCATTTGGGGTCAATTGCTATCATTTAATAGACACAAGACATTTCCTTTTTTGTATATGATATATTTTGAATTTAGTTCTTTTTTGAATAATTCTCCAGATAACAGTCCTACTTCAGTATTTTTGTCAATCAGATCTTTACAATTTAACCCATAGTTTTACCAATTTGAACTGCTGTTTTGGTGATCATGATTTTTAAAACAATAACTTTAGTTGCTCAATATTTACTTTTTATTAGTGAATTTATAGACAATTAAGTTCACAAACTAGCTGCAATGGTGTTACTAATCTTCTATGATATGAGAGGAATTATTCATTATGAATTTGTACCAACTAGACAAACAGTTCACCAAATTTACTATTTGGAAGTGCTGAAAAGGCTGTGAGAAAAAGTTACACTACCTGAACTTTTCGCCAATTCTTGGCTCTTGCATCACAACAATGCACCTGCTCACAGGGCACTGTCTGTGAGGGAGTTTTTAGTCAGTAAACAAATAACTGTATTGGAACACCCTTCCTATTCACTGATCTGGCCTCCAATGACTTCTTTCTTTACCCAAAGACAAAGGAAATATTGAAAGGAAGACATTTTGATGATATTCAGGACATCAAGGGTAATATGACGACAGCTCTGATGAACATTCTAGAAAAAAAATTCCAAAATTGCTTTTAAGGGTGGACTAGGCACTGGCATTGTTGCTTAGCTTCCCAAGAGGAGTACTTCGAAGGAGACCATAGTCATATTCAGCAATGAGGTATGTAGCACTTTTTCTAGGATGAGTTCATAAACTTTATTGTCATAGCTCATATTTTTAGCATTTACCTCCAACCACCACTATATACACCCAGAAGCAATTTAAAGACTTGAGCCAATTTTGACTTTAACTCTCTGAGAGTCAATTCAATTATTACTACTAAGAAAATGCCTACTTTGTATATTTAAATCATTCAATGAGCTTACATTTGTCCACCTTCCCCTGCTTTTATACTCACTAATTTACAGTGGACTAATTTTATTGTTTCACTTGTAAGCCTTCCTGGGATCCCCGAAACCTCTAAGATATCTGTGGCAGATGGTTTGTGCCTAGAATAATATTTGTGAGAGAAATTAGCTAATTATGAAAAGCTCAAATAAATTTTAATTATTTAACCAACCTACAAATATTGACCTTCTTTGGGATAAAACGCTCACTGATCTCAAAGAGCATAAGACACAGTGAAGATATAGATGAGTGCTCCACACATGATATGAACCAAAGTAACGAAATATGGTAAAGTTCTGGCAGGTCCAGTCACTGTTGTCTGAGCAAAGTGTGGGTGCTTCCAGGGTATGCTTCCAAGATAGAGTAAATTGCAGTAAATCATTATATTAAATGTTATTATTGCTTCTATGGTTGACGATGGCTAGAAATTAATAAGGGAGATCTGAAATATTATTGTATAGCTTCTTCTATTCCTTAATTGTTCCAAGAAATGAGCATATACTTTTGTGTTGTAGCAGCATATTTTCTACATGAACATTTAAGAAGCAATAGCTCCGTAAGAAAAAAAATAAATTCCCAACTTTGGTGTTCTTTGGTCAAGAAACTGGATATGTGTGAATGGGGAGAGACTTTTGTATCTTCCATTTCCCTAGGCTTGGACAAAGTGTTTAAACCAATTTTAGTCTAAGCTCCATTTTAGAGTAAGGCTTACAACTATTGAAGGAAACACAGTCTCGTTAGAGAATAGGGGGAAATCATACTTAGAATCTAAAGTGCAAATCAAAAATAGGGATTGCCAAGGTATCTGGAGAGATACCGGTATGAGTAGATCTGGTATGAGTAGAAATCAGGAGATACTGACACGGGTAAGGGCATGAAAAGAAGTCTGGAGCCCTGGGCGGCAGTTTTATGCAGTGTGAAATTGTGCTGGGCCTTAATTCAATGTCTAGGGAGAGATGACCAAACCCCTTAAAATATCCTTTAAGGTTCATATATTCCAAAATAGCATATAAAGAAAGGTTGAGAGATAAAACTTCATGATTCTAGTTTTATAGTCTATAAGCTAAAGCTGGAGATTGCATGCCTTTATCTTCTCTGTCATCTTCGTCATTCCTCCTCCTCTTTTTCTCCTCATCTTTTTTTTTTTTTCCTTCTTCTATGCTTCCTCCTCCCTTTTCTTCTTCTTTAATGAATATAATCACAAAAACAGGTTCTGGAAAGACCCTATGCCAAACATAGTGTGCTAAAAGTACTTAGTAATTTTGTTATTACACTTCAAGTGTCTAATCTAAAACAAATGATTCAAGAGAAAAGAAATTATTAGGTTAATCAGATAAACTTAAGTTAATCAGATAAAATTAAGTTTCTCAGATAAACAGTAGTCTACTTTCTGATCAAATAGAAAGAACCAAATTCTATAACTGGCAGGCTCATAAAGTGTTAAACACACAAAAAAAAGGATTTTAATCTAGTGTGAGAGATGCATCCAAACTTTTTTTATTTTTACATTTTGAAAATGTCATGCTGCTTTAGATAATTTAATAAAATCCAAATGGAAATTCTTCCAAGAGAGGTAAATACCATTTCTTTTATCAGGTGCCAATTTTTGTTTGATGATAAACAAAATGGAAGTCATCTGTTTTAAAATTGTTGGCACAAGAAAAAAAAATCTTTTTCTTTCAAGTTATACTCATTCACCTACAACTAGAAGTCAATGTTTAGTGAATTTTAATAAACCTGATTTTCAAGAATAAATTAGGTTATTGTTTTGTTCAAACACATAGTACATGGTAGACACACTTCTAAACCGGCAGATACCAGAGGGAATAAGAAAGATAGAAGCTATTCCTTCCTTCATTGGAGCTTCTAATTTGGCTGGAATGAAGGTGGACAATATTCAAGTAAACAAATAAGTAAATAAGAAAATTTCAGTTTGATACATGTTATGAGGAAATTAAAACTGAATGCGAGGAATTGAGGACAATCTTAAGTGTTTGGAGGGGGGAAAGGTGTGGAATTTCCTACCTAAGTCCTACCATTACCTCAGTAGTGGGTGAGTGTGTATGATTATCTGGTAATCTCCTAAGAGTGACTGGGGAGAAGGTGTGTGAGATGTTACACAGTGAAGACCAATTTGCTTTAAATTCATCACAATGGTAAATTTCCTACACCAAGTATTTTCAAATTGGTCATGTAATTTCAAAGGTGGATATGCAAGCAGGAAACATTCAGGGGACTGTTTGTTTTGTTTTGTTAATAAGACAAGAAAATTTTGCTGTATTTGCATCTTCTTCATTATAATGATGGACTTGTTATTCTAAACAGAGTATCCAAGAATAGACAAAAGGTGGTAAATGGTGATAATAAAAACAAAAATTGGCTGAAGACTAGGATTTTATGTTTTGGCCAGTTCGAATAAGTGTTGGATTCCTGGTATTCAGTCTTTTATCTGAAATCCTTGGGATGAAATGCCTTTTATAATTCAGCATGCTATAGGTTTAAGTAAATCAACACAGTATTTGTTGTGTAGCATTTCCCATAGAGATTGAGGAAGGACTCGATAATCGAAGATAATTATTTTTCTGCATCCAAAGCTATGCATAGTCACATCAAGTGAAAGAAATGATGACTAGAAAGTGAGATGAATAAAGTCAATCAGGTCACGTTTTACCAGGAAGTAAGCTTTAGCACAAAACTTATGAAAATATACATTTTGCTTGTGCAATTTTAGTATTTTAAAATTGCAGCTAAGAGATTTTGAAATCGTATTAACTTAAATGAGCAAGAGATATAGGAGGGAGTTTTAAATTGTGGAATACTTCAATTGGATGTTTCACAAATGGTGTATTATGATAACTGGTCTAAAAGTATAGCCATAAGATTGAGGATTGAGGAGAGGTAGAAAATAAATAATAATTTAGTTGATTTGTTTAGTCTCTAAACAAATTTAGAGACCAAAATTTTGAACAATTTGTCCATATGGATATTGATGCCATGGAGGTGTAAGGATGAAGAGAAATTTTATAAACCAAGATTCAAAAACCTCATAAATACGAAAACTGGCTTGAATGTTGATAAATGGCAGAAATTAGGAGCCAAAAATCCCTCTATTTTTTTGTCAAATATTCTTTTGGTCTATAAAATTGATTCTTATGTTATCTTTTAGTCCTTGGGAAAGTGACTGAGTCTTCCATCATAATCAAAACATGAAAAAGAAAATAGACAGTAAATTATATGTTTGTTTAGTGATTTCAATAAGTCTCTTAAAACTCCATTCTTCCCTTTCTGAGAAAATAAAACGAGTCATAAACTTCGATGGGAGAGGTCAAGATTTGAAATTAGAATTTGGAGGTGGTGTCTTTCATGCTTTCCTTTAGTAATAGCCTTCCTCTTTTCTCTCTTAAAGAAGAAAACAAAAGTGTTTCATTTCAAGCTTGTGCCATTCAGATTGAGTGTATACTACTTTTCAAGAAATTATAAACTAAGATAACATGAAATTTCAGATCATCAAATTACATACAAGATGCAATGTCAACCGTACAATTTCAAAGACAGAAGTAGTCATGAGGTGAAGAAATAATATGTCTATACAACCGACAAGTTTCCCATTCTCATACTTACCTCTTTAGGAAATACTAAGGTTCAGACCTAACATATGAGTGTTTTAGATGATGCAAAATTGATTACATATACGGTAGCTATTTTCATAATGAAACATATCCATTTTATATAGCAATAGTTTGGGTAACATATTCCAGGCAGCTATGCACCACCCCCATCTATGGATTATAGGTTTGTCGTAATTCTAGCTGAAACAAGCGCATCTGTTAGTAAACACCATCAGTACATTAAATATCTATCATCAGTTAAATATCTGTCATTAGCATAATTTCAAACAAATTTGACCAGAATGGATTGTAGATCTTTGGGTAATTTTTTTCTCAATACAACTCTCTGACTTCTGTCAATATACCCTTGACAAATATGTCTCAGGTGTCTTTTTATAATTGCCTTAAAACAGTTTATGCAGCATTTCATTCAAAAGAATAAGCTTCTTTACAGCCTAATGACCATCTGGATTTGAAACATGAAAAGGGGTCAGGAATTATTGCTACTAAGCCTGCCAATAGCAATTGTATTCCTTTTGAGGTCTATTAACATGGTATTTTAAGCTCAATTATTTTGTTTTTGTTTTTTGTTTTGTCATCTATAGTCATTTGAATATCTGTAAGATGGTAATAGGGTATGCAATCTTTCTAAAGCCATTTAAACATTTTTTTTCTGGCCAATAATTCTCCATAAATATTATATTAATGAGAGGCTTCACATCAGCTTCCAGAAATATTTTTTCATCCTGTGAGTCATTGTCTATATAAGTTTAATTTTCATTTAATTCTAGCAATTAACTTATAACCCTTTTGTTCTAATGCATACATGTAGGACAATGATGGAAGCGTTATTTCACACACCATGAATTAATTAAAATTATAGTATCATTCTTATTTCTTCCCAATAGAAACAATCTTTGACGACTACGTATACCCAGTGACTGGCTGGAGACTAGAGGCCATTGATCAATAATTATAGATTATAGTAGTTTGTGAATATAACCATATTCCACATATCTAGCAAATGATTTTGTGGGCTCTGACTTTCAGGTGGCATGTTTAACACTTCATCAGCCGCTATTATAACTGCATGGTGTTGTTCCTTTCTCTGCCCAATTACAACCGGTTGCTCTATAGGGAAATAAAATTCCCTTTTTAATCTGTGTTGCCGTGCCACTTGAATATAAAGACTACATTGTTCAGAATTGTCCTGCCCTAACTGAGCTTTACTGTAGTGTTCCCATAAATAACCACCCCTTTTCCCTACTTAGCAATTCTGACCTTTAAAGGCAATTTGTTATAGGCTATTTAAAATATCAATAGTACTTCCTGGGTAAGGGTTTAAGTACATTTCTGGGGTTGTTGATGGGTATAATGTTCTATTACAATAATCCAATTAGTCCATTTTCTCAACCTAAGTAGTTGTACATAACACTTACCCCAAGTTTTGTAAGACTAATTGACCTAATTCTTCGCATCAAGCCCTAGAGCTCCCATTAGAGAATGGAAGAACAGATTTTGACCTCTCAATCAAATTGTCTCCGATACTATGGTTTTCATTTGGGGGTAAGGGGGTGGTTATCCTCTGTTCAAGTATTTCCATTCTAAATTATGATCCTTTTAATTTGGTTTTGGTTTCTGTGGATTATGACAGAAAAAAAAAATCCTGGTGGTTTAAAATGTGGGGGTGGTGTCAGAGTGGCTCTTTTAACCCACAAATTTTATTATTGGACTTTCAACTCCTCACTAGAAATCTTGTGAATTTCCTTTTTTTCCATCCCTTTCTTCAAATGGCACGAGTCTTGTTTGTATCAATCAGTCCCATAATAGTAACTATCAGGTCAGTTACTACTTCCTAAATTTTCTCTCTTAATTCCTACAACAAAGGTGCATAAAACTCTTAAGTCTGGAGAATCCTTATCACAGAATTTATTACAGTGAACATCAATTACATTGATATAAATGTGTTCGTGTAATCATAATAAAGACTGTCTAAGATCATGTATTCTTTGGAAGGTATATTTTATCTGTAGGTTGGTAAGGGTGTATGGCTATCTGAAAATAAGTTTGCAAAATCCTTACATTTGCTTAACATAGCCCCTCAGTTGTCATTCCACAAGAAAGTATATGTTCTTAAATTTTTTTCAGCTTCTTGAAGTTTAATCCTCAAGCAAATAATTCATTAGCAGTATCTAGAATTATCAGTGCTTTACTATGATCATTAATTCTAAAACTTCATGTCAATACATGATGACCAGTTTTCTGCAAATATTCCTCTGGAAAATGTCTTAATTCTTTAGACATTTAATTCATACTTTCAAGTTTCAACATACACATACCCTTGTCTTCAATTACCTGTATACTTTTAAAAAAAAACAATGTCCATAATTGAAATGACTTTTTGAATGAATGTAACCTCTATTCAGGTGGACAAGCAAGAATTAGGTTTTTCAGTGATCAGAAAACTAATTTTATTGCTTTTCTTCCACTACTCTTTCTTCTCTTTTAGGGGTCTAGTTTTTACCAATTGTACCAGCAGCCTCTAGATAATACGTTTTCACTAATATCCCTCTAGGCACCTGCTGCATATCCATCCACTTATCAGTTCCCTTAGAGCTATTAATATGTCCTCCCAATTCCATTGATAAGATTTGTCCTCCATAATCTGCCCCAAAGCTTTATTGGTTCTACCAAAGATAAGAAGGCAGCCATCTTAGCATCAAGTTATCATTTGGTTTCTCCATTCCCTCCTTTTTTGTGCCCTAAAAAAGTGCTTTAGCTGTTATAGTTCATGGGTCTGAAAGCCAGTCTTGGGCACAGTGCTAGCCTGCAATAACACAAAAGTCAAACTGTCAAATCTGATTCATAGGAGTCAGTGTCAAACTTAACCTGTTTTGCTTTTCCCTCCCAAGTAATACAGATACAATAGCAAGGTGGGAAGAGGTTCAGGACCAGTACCAACAAATTGAAAGGGCTTTCATACATAAATAGAAAACTGTACAGAAATCGATCTTATGAAGTAAACTAATCTAAGGACAAATTTACTAAGCAGAAGGCTAGAATGTTAATCAAATTTTTCTGACCCATGACATTTTTATCACATGATACAAAGAAATTAAAGATAAAAATGAACCAATAGGAAAGAAGAGTCAATATATCAAAACTATTTAAAAACTTAATTTTTAATATTGAAAGCCAGACATTGTTTTAAATGTTAAGCTGAATATAACCTGAAAGTGTTCAAATGCTCTTATAAATAAATAATCCACATTTTTTTCATAATTATACAGAAAACAAAATTTCATAGTGTATGTGACTGGAAGCTTTGAAGTGATAAGAACAGCAATTAAATAACTATTCTCTCTGAAGTTGAGATGACACCACAAAAATCACATTAACATGTAATTTTGTACATTCAGTGAGGGATGTTTATTTTACATACCCTCAATTCTATGACATGCTCAGCTCATTTTGAAACCTTTTACTCAAACTCATATGGATGTGAGTTATGTTCAATCTACATGTTATTTCTTCTGGTCACATAAATCGTTTAAAATTTAAAAAACAAAACAAAACAGCAATCATTGTGATTCTACACTACACTCAGAAACCTGCAGATGCTAAATTAATCTGCAGGATCCATTTTCAGTTTATTCATGGTTACAGAACCTCCTTCTGTTTTAAAAATTCTTAGCTAGCATAAGCAGTTAGTGGAAAAGGACTATATGGATGGAAAAATTCATTTATGGATCTTTTGTTGGTATATAGATCTAGCATTCTCCAGGGAAAGTCACAAATCCCCATAATGTCCCTCTGTGTACAATTTTGTATTTGATGTTCAGATTTAACTGACAGATGTGTAAAACCACAAATAATTGAATGACTCCCTACTGACTTTGCAGCTGTATTATAGAAGCTGGAGTGTGAATTACTGCAGGAACGGTCAGCGAGAAGCCACACATCACCCATATCCATGAGTAAGGCATTCATTTGTAAATATGAGCTTGGATTTATACATATAAAACAACTTTTTTCATGAAATGTAATATTTAAGATATAATCTTCAGTTTAGGAAACTGGTCATAAATGTTTTAGTGGCTATGCTATGATTATTATGGAATAGAACTGACAGCATAAAATTAACATAAATATGCTTTTTTATTGCTTTTAGATTTTATTTTCTTAATTGCTTATGATTCTTTTTTATATTCATTTGAAATTAAATGGTGTATGACTTTTGTTTGAGTTATACAAAGAATTCATTTTGTGTATGTTGTTAAATTCTTGTTTATTCAAAACTGCAAATCACCAATAATAACTGAAATTAATCCAGAATTATTTGGTTGATAACCTTCATAATTTGCCTTATGACTTATGTGAACTTTGGAAAATTTGCATATCTGTTGTTCTTTCTATCCTTTGGGTTGCATCTGTAATTTGCAAATGGATTTTTTCCCCCATTGTGTTTATTTTGGGGGGACAAAAAGTAGAGGCAATGACACTTTCTCCTGGTACTTTGTGAGGTAAATTAGGTAGAGTCTATCTCTTGCTTTACCAACAGTATTTTGTACTCCAACGGCATTCTATAAAAAGGAGTTGAAAAGAAAGTTAGACAAAAACAGACTCTTCCCCACTCTACATGTCTCAGGAAGGCAGAAGTTTTTACCTTTTATAGTTCAAGGAATGTCCAGATAGCCAAAATGATGTTCCTGCCAATATTCTTCAACCTATTTTTCAAAAAACCATGAGGTCTGAAAAACTGTGCTGGAGACTGCTAGTTGTCTAAAATTCTTTTCTTCCTCCTTCTGCCAACTTTTGCCCTTCTTCGTTTATCTGAGAGAGAAATAATCTTCTATTTTGTTAAAACTTATTTTGGACTTCACTATTTCTTGCATCCAAGTTTAAGTCTAAGTCAATATCTAAGCCTGCAACCGTCTTTTGGGAAAGCAACATATGAAGGAAGCCTGGCTTTCATTTTCATAAAGTTGCTTCCTGTGACCGAAAAACACTTGGGGACTAGTTGTGTAGACTTCATTTTGCCCTCAAAATGGTCTGCAAATGGTTATAATAGAATCTACTTAAAATAAAGAACACACAGCTACATCAGAAAGGATAGTGAAATGACCAGTACCAACCACAAAAAGTATCCCAGAATAATGCAAGTAACATAAAAACATGCCATATTTGAAAATAGACTATTCTGCTTTAAATTCCCTAAAACATTAAAGTGCAAAAGTTTGCTTTCATTAATATTATATCTTTATTTGACTGAGATTGACTCTGAGTTTCTTCTGCAATAATTGTGTTTAGGCTTAGTTCTCATGAAAAGGAAATAACCCCTTTACCATATCCAAAATGTAAACTGATGCATTCCCATTTTTGTTATTTGTTGCAATACTTTTTAATGAAATTGGAAACATGCTGTCTATCACTGTGTTAACAATACTAGAGAAATTTAGAAAATCTCAAGCGTGATTTTACTCCATGTTATGATTATTCAAAAAAATGGCATTCTTATACCATGAAAATAGTAGAAGTTATACTCCTCTCTTGTTACCAGGCCGCTAGACCCTTTAGCAGAGCCTAATGTTCTCCTCAAGGAAGGAGAGCAGATAGTATGCAAGTTAGTATATGTAGATAATTAGAATATTAAAAACGATGCTATTCATAATAATTAAATAATTAAATCTGGAACAGCAGGTGGAAACAAAGACTGTCCTAGACAAACTGGGATATATGGTCACCCTAAGTTTGTACTTGCCCTCTGAAACAAATCTGGGACATTAAACTCAGTCAGTCACTCATTCATCTAGTAATGATTTCAGCGCTGACGGTGTGCTTTGAATATCTCTACTAGGGATAAAATGATGAACAAGCCAGACAAGATAAGTATGTTCATAATTTTTCATAATGGTGTGGGGAGAAAAGAAATAATATGCAACAGTTAAAAAGAATTTTAGGCAATGGTCAGGTGCATGAACAAAGGAATACAGGTTTACATTGAAAGAGAGAATGACTATGGAAAGGTAGACAGGAAAACTGCCATTTAAGCTAAAGTCTGCATGATGAGAAGGAGTCAGTCAAATGGAAATATTTGGAAAAAACATAGTAGTCATATGGTAGAGCAAATGCAAATTTATTGAGAGAAGAATTAGTTTTCTCTGTTCAAAGAACATACAAAACTTGGAAAAATTAAAAAAGAAAAATCAGATAAATCTACCAAAGTAAATTTACTACGGGCTTTTGGTTTATAAATTCAATATATTGACTACTCTTCCATTCAAAATAAATTGCAATGCAGTAAATACATGGAAAAATGAACAAGTACATAAAAGCCCTGAACACAAAGTGTATTAACAGTTGGACAAAGACTTTGATGAATGTATAAAGGACAGAAAGTAGATGTTTCCATGCTGAGAGTCCAAAGTAGAAATTGGTATTTTTCCCTGATTAGCTCACGTAGTCACCAAAATCAAAGTTCCTAAGTAGGAAAGGTAGAAATATTTAGCACAGAACAAACATCAGGCAAATCTGTCCCAGAGTCAATAACAGAAAAAACATCAACAATATAGATAACTGATTCAAGTTCTTTAAAGAAACCAGTTATTTTACACAGTGAAAATATCAGTGAAGGAGCAAGACACATAGGCTTCAATAGGTCCTACTGGAAATGAAATCACCTAATCACAGTAGTGGTCTATGATGGCATTTCAAAAATCTTTGCAGCTTTCTCTTAAAAAAAAAATCTATATCTATATCATCTATCTATCTATCTATCTATCTATCTATCTATCTATCTATCTATCATCTATCTATCTATCTATCTATCTATCTATCTATCTATCTATCTATCTATCTATCTATCTATCATCTATCTGTATCACCTGTCTTCTAGCTCTCCTGAATTCTCTCTCTGGCTATGGTCCTGACCAGCAGATGTAAACACAGGTCCCACTCTCCTCTGCAATCTGAACTTAGAGTGTCCCTATGAAATCTTCCGTAAACTGAAAAAGCAATGACCTTAGGACACATCTTGCTAAAGGATGCACAGGATGAATTGACATAAAGTGCAGATGCTCACAGGTACAGTTCAAAGCTCTGGAAGCTTTATGCTGAGAAGCTGAGTGGAACTCTCTGAGAAGGAGCTTGACGGTGATACTCTCACTGCTCAGCGTCCATCTTACTCTCTAAGAACTCCCTGTAAAACATGCTGAATGCTACTTTTACTTTTCATTTTTTATTTTATTTTTGTATAAGCAAAAATCCTCTTCAGATTTATTTTGGTTAGTGCAAACAGGTACTAATCTAGGTCTTTTGTAAAAGTGGTGTAAAGCAAACTTTCTAAAAGCAGAGGATACCTGTAACTGCTAATGACAGTATTCACCAATTAACGGATAATAGGAAGGATGAATTAGAGCTCGAGATATTCTGTCATCAGTTTCCTGGGTATGATATTAATTTCCCTAAAGATTCACACTTTAAACCTAACTGTCAGCAGTATATAGTACAGACAGATATAAGGATAATACAATAACATAAAATAGCTCTGATGTATTTTATACATCTGTACTACCACCCATTCGCAGATATTTTTAGCAGTTATTTACCCCAAGGCTAAAACCAGAGATATGTTTTCTGCAAAAACCTTCTATCTGAATGTTGATAAGGGTTCTGTTTGCTTTTGGTAGCAAAATAGTCAGAAGAGACTTGGCTAGCCCTCATCTATGACTTTAAAGAAAAGTCCTGATGTCTATCTGTCATGTTCATTATTGAGGTGTGAAAGGGGGCCACATATTTATGATTTCTTTGGCCTGGTTGAAATCTGTTCCAGTCAAGATTCTGGAAAACAAGGTCACCTGACATATAACCAACACATACTGTGCCATAGGAAGATGCTTATATACAGAAAATAGCTTAGAGTAAAAACTAAATTAGAATTCCTGTCATCATAACAAATCTCATGGCTTAAGATTTTGAACAACCCACCTAAGGAAATTTTGGGTTTAAATACCGGATACAGCTTTTCTAATTGATTCCCAGGGGTAGAGAAGAAAAGAGAAAGCCCACTTAATCCCCAGCTTTTACAACGTTAAAGGATCAACTCAACTCATTAGAGAAATGTGGACATTACTGTGATCTGCTAACCAAATTTTAACTACTTGTATATTCAGTTAACCCCCACTCAAATAAATTAATTTTAAAACATCCCAGATAGTTAGAGCCCTTTGCTGTCTAGCACTACAAAGGCAGACACTATCTGAATTGATATGATTTTGATGTAGATTTCTCAAAATTCCCAAATAATAAGATCAGAGTAAAAAGAGCAGAATTAGACTCCAAGTTCTTCATATATTAGAACTATAATGCAAAAAAGATTAAAAAAATATATACGTATAAATATATACCTATATAAAATATTAAAATACCTATATAAAATATATACCTATAGAAATATAGGGATTGACATTGTGAGCAAGTACTAGAAATCAAGATGATTAGGCAAATCTGAAAAAGAAAAAGCTGGTCTTCTAGAAACGAGAAAAAAGATCATGGAAATTATAATTTGGGAAATTGGATAAATGGAATATAGATATTAACAGCTCATCTGAAATGCAACATACAAAGAGTAAAGACACAGGCAAAAAATCATTTAGAGATATAGAGAAGAGACAATGATACATATCCCTTGGAGGGCAGTCTTCTGTTGAGCATCCACAAGAGCCTTATATCCTTGCATATTACATCTTCCCATTCTCTCTATTCTTTCTTTTGCACTGATGAAAAAACTACGAGGCAGAGTACGTATTTGATTAAAATACATTCTCTTCAACATCATATGAAGGATACGTACTATCAATATGACTCACTGTTAATGTTAACCTTGAACATTGGACTGAGAAAGTATTTGTCAGGTTTCTTTACTTAGAAGTTACTCTTCCTCGCCTTTCCATACTTTCCTCTTTGAATGAAATTACTCTGGGTAGCCCACACTTAAATAAGCAAGAACTTATGATTTACCTTCTTGGGTCAGAGTGTCTACATTTTGTTTCAGAGTTTGGAAGCATTTATCTCTGTGTAAGACTAGGGGAAAGTTGATGGATAATTTTATTTATGATATGCCTAGCAGTTCCCATAAATCTAAATACCAATGGCTCCAGGAATCATGCATAACTGATATGTGTTAGTGCACACTTTAAAGAATGTGCACTCTAGCTGTATTTTGGGGAAAAAAAATCTTTAAATGAACAGCTACCTGTTTGGAGGAGAATCTTAATTGCAACTTAATGACATCTCCCAGTAATTTACTACTTTAACTGAACCTACAATATCAGCCATAGCCCAGATAATAACAGTTACAACTCATACAGTTGAAAAACATCTGCCAAGGCTCACCTGGCCTGCACCTGCCAAACAAGCTGTGGTTTGTTCACTCTCACAATTTGTGTCAACATTTCCAAGCCAATGACTGCATCATTAGATTTGAGTTTTGTGGAGCCACTGTCTCAGTTTTCCACCCCTCTAATTTCTAACCCACAGGAAATAACTTAGTGAGGTTGAAAGAATTAGGATTATTCAGAGTTTGTGAGAAAAAAGAAATGTTCTCCCGTCTCACAGCTCAAGTACTTAAAAATTAAATAACAGAGCAAAGACAGAATAAGTAGGAATCACATCAATTTAAGAAGGAGAGAGAAAAATGGGACAACACTCATATTGAGAGCGTTATTGACTGAGAACTTTACAAAATTCATTAAAGGTACTAGTCAGTAGATTCAAGAAACTCAACAAATCCAAAGAATAATGAATTAAGAAAAAACATCTATACCAAGACATATGAGAGCAAAATGAGGAAACAATTTAAAAATTCCAGATAGAGTCAGAGGAAAAACAAATACAATTAAAGGGGGCAATAACAATTTAAAGGGAGTGATAACTTAATTTTGAGAAGCAATAAAAATCAGATTATAGACAGATGATGCCATCAATATGCTGTAAGAAAATAAGTACAACACTTGAATTCTATAAATAGTGGGAAAATTATTAATTTTAAGTTACTAAAATAAACATTTACTTTTCAAAAGCAGCTGAAAAAATTTGACAAGAGCAGACCTTAAATAAAGATAAAAATATGAAGATACCTCTGTCAGAAGGAAAATATTTCCACGAAGAAGGTCAGAGAATTAGGAAGAAAAAAAAGAAATAATAAGAAAGAAAACAAAGAGAGAGAAGAAGAAGGAGAAGGAGAAGAAGAAGAAGAAGGAGAAGGAGAAGAAGAAAGGGAAGGGGAAGGGGAAGAGGAAGAGGAAGAGGAAAAGGAAGAGGAAGAGGAAGAAGAGGAAGAAGAGGAAGAAGGAGACGACATATTGCCACATCTAATGGATGAGGTCTCTCAATTAAGTTTGCTTACTTGTTGCAATGATATCGCTAACCTGTTTTGATATTAGAGGGCTTGATTATTGATTATGAATTTGTACCAACTGGACAAACAGTTAACCAAGTTTACTCTTTGGAAGTGCTGAAAAGGTTGCATGAAAAAGTTACACAACCTGAATTTTTCATCAACAATTCATGGCTCTTGCATCTCAACAATGCACCAGCTCACACAGCACTGTCTGTGAGGGACTTTTTAGCCAGTAAACAAATCATTGTTTTGGAACACCCTCCTTTCTCACCTG